>NC_053039.3:311571494-312221851 GCF_002575655.3 Aegilops tauschii subsp. strangulata
GCGGCCGACCACCCTTCTTCTTGGGAGCGGGCCGCTCTTCGGGCTTCTCGTCTTCAACTGTGGCCACCTGCCGACTGGAGGAAGTCGGCATGGGGCCCTTGCGCTTGTGGTCGTTCTGGTAGGGGCGCCAGTTAGGGTCGCCAGCCGGCGTCTTGGGAGCTGGAGCAATTACTTTCCCCGAGGCGTCTACTCGCAGCTCGGTCTTCATCGAGGAGTCGGCGGTGGCGTACTTGTCGGCGATGACCAGCAACTCATCGAGGGTAGCCGGCTCGTCGCAGAGGAGTCGGTGCTTGAGGAGGGTGCCCTCTCGGCACCCGGCGGTGAAGTACTCGATGGCCTGGACCTCGTGCACTCCCTCGCAGGAGTTGTGTGGTTGGACGCAGAGGGAGAGCTGGCGAGGCTTGGGAGGCCGCTTGTAGGTGCTGGTGAAGTTGCGGACGAAAACTTCGGTGAAGCCCAGCCAATTGTTGATGTTGTAGGGCTTGAGGCTGTTGAGCCATGTGCGCGCCGTGCCTTGCAGCATCAGGGGGACGTATTTCACGGCGACGCGCCGATTGCCGTTGGCGATGCTGACGGCCGTGGAGTAGTCGATGAGCCAATCTTCTGGCTTCACTGAGCCGTTGTACTTGGGCATGTCTCTGGGGAGCGAGAACCCTTTGGGGAAGGGCTCGTCGCGGATGCGGGGGCCAAAGCATGGCGGGCCGACATCGTCTTCTTCTTCTAACGCCAAGGATCGAGCAAGGCGGTCGATCCTGTGGCGGGCGTCACTCTCGCCGACTCCTTCTCGGCGGCCGAGTCGGTCGCCAAGAGTCAGATGTGTGATGGGCGGCGGAGTGAGGCGTCTTTCTCTTCGAGGCGGGGGAGGAGGCAGGTTCCCTTGGTGCTCTACTGCTCGAGGGCGGCCCTCCGCGTCGCGCTCGATGGTGATGCGAGTCCGGCTGCGGCTGGCAGCCGGCTCCTTGTCTTTCTTCTGGCGCGCGCCGCTCGCAGTCGGCGAGCGGGACGTCGCGGCGTGCTCCCTGCGTGGGGGATGGCTGTCAGCACGGGCGCCAGCTTCGTGCCGTTCTGCAGCCGCGTCGATCAGCTGCTGGATCCGTCTTGTCATGTAGGGGAGCTCATTGGCTCCCAGCCCATTAAGCTCCTCTGCAGCCGCCTGAGCGGCTCGCAGATTCTCGAGCGGGGTGGCGTAGACGGGGCGATCTGCGCCCAGCATGCTGGCAACGGCTGCGCCGCGCTTCTGGACGAAGCCGGCTCGGCTCGGGCCGCTAGGCGGCGGCGTACCGAAGGCGGCGCGGTCGACTTCACGCTGGTGGGCCTCGGTGAGGCGTCTCATCGAGGCTATCTTCTTGCCCTCTGCGATGAGGGCAAGGCGGCGTGCCTCCAGGGTCTCGGCGTCGGCGTCGGCCGGGATGGGGACGGAGAGGTCGTGCATCGCCGCTTGCTGAGCGTCGCGGGCATTCTCGTCCGAGTCGGCGACGTGGCTGATGACTAGTACTTCGGTGACAGCGCTGCTGCCGCTGTCAGCTCGAGGGAGGGGGTCGTCGAAGACCACCACGTCGGAGGGGTAGGCGTCAAGCGACGCGGTGTCGGAGTCGATGAGCATCGGGTCGGTGGAGCCGACCGACTCCACATCTGCAGTAGGCTCGCTGGAGATGTGAAGCTGGTCGAGGAGGTTGACGAGGCGGCTCTCGGGGTAGTCGGTGCCTGCATCGGACGCAGGCTCGTCGGAGATGCGTGTCTCGCCGAGCAGGTCGGCGAGGCAGCTCGCTGCGCAGGCGTCGTCGACGCCTTGCAGCGCGTCAAGGCAAACGCCATCGGGCGCAGCAGGCTGGCTGCGCTTGCGGGGGAGGAAGAGGGTTCCCGTCCAGATCAGGTCTCCGGACGACGGTGCACCTGGCCCCACGGTGGGCGCCAAATGTCGGGTGGTTGGTGCGACATATGCCAAGGGATGGCTTATCATTGTGGGAGCCAATAAAACGTCGCCGGTGCCTGGAAACGGGATGAGGCGAAGACATGCACGCCGGCGAATCTTACCCAGGTTCGGGGCTCTCCGAGGAGATAACTCCCCTAGTCCTGCTCTGCGGGGTCTCCGCATGATCACTAGATCGATAAAAGGTAGCTACAATCGCTCCTAGAGCTGTTGAGATCAAGAGAGAAGAAGAACAAGGCTAGCTCTTGCTTCTCTCTATCTATGGTGTGTGGGCTATGCTTAGAGGGCAACTCTATGCTCAGAGGCCAACTATGCTTGGGTGCGAACCCTTTGCATGGGTGCTCCGGGGGGTTTATATAGGCCTACCCCCCGGGGGTACAATGGTAACCCGACTGGGAGCTGGTCCCAGCCGTCAGTGTCTACGCTCGCCGGCTTCTCCGCCGGCTGCTGGATCCCGCCGGCTGGTGGGTTCCACCGGCTGCTTGGTCGACAGGCCGGCCCCACCGCCTAGGGTCTTGTCGGCGGCTGCTTACTGTTGCCTTGCCTGTGATGACGAGAGCTTTTTCGAGGTAAGCATGGCTACAGTGGGCCGCCTCGGGGGCTATCACTGTAGCATTACCTCGTCTTGTCTCCTTAATGGGGCTCCTGCTTCGAGGAAGGGAGTAGCCGGCTTCTGGAGGCCGGCTATGCTCTTGGCCGACTGGGAAAGGCCGGGCCACCTTCACGCCTCTCTCTGGCTGAAGGGGCCCGCAGTCCTTGGGCTGTACAGGAGTTGGTCGTGGATGACGTCGAGGCTAGCATGGCTACAGTGCCGAGCCGTACGGGAGACGGCCGTCCCGTACGGCCTCCTGTAGCCACGACCGCCTCGGGCTTCGGGGGTAGTGGGCCGCACTGTGGACACACCCCGTCGTGTCGCCGTTATGTGGGAACAACTTTGGTGGTTGTGGTCTCGGCCGGCTGCTAGGAGCCGGCGTCCTTCTTGGCCGGCTTCTTGGAGTCGGCCACCCCGTAGTCGTCCTGGGGAGAGGTTACTCGAGGCTGGGTCGCCTTCCGGGAGTCGGCTTTAGAGGTAGCCGGCCAGGGAAGGCGGCCCAAATGCTTGGAGTGCTTGAAGGCCCAAAGGCCTGGTAATTTTTCTGAAGAACCAGGGGTAGTCGGTATGGCTACCCGTGGCCATTTACAAAGACAAATAGTCATGGACTTGGACCGCCGGATTATCTGCCTGGCCGAAGTTTCGTCTTCTGGTAACTCGCCCCGGTTCATATATGCCAAATATGGAACCGTCCAATCCGGAATAACATGAAGAGCCGCCACCAACTGAGCCTCCGGATCAGGAACAGCCAAATCCTCTTCACCAGGGAGCTTGACAGATGGATTATGCAGCACATCCAGGAAGACATTAGGTGGAATCGGTTTACGTTGGGAACCCAAGCGGCTTAAAGCGTCCACCGCTTCGTTCTTCCGCCGGTCCACATGATCCACCTGATAACCTTTGAAGTGACCTGCAACAATATCCATCTCACGACGATATGCCGCCATGAGTGGGTCCTTGGAGTCCCAAGTGCCGGACACTTCTGATCGCGCTTGTCCAGGCTAGTGGTGAAGACATGATACTGCTCGCTATTCAACTGCTTCGGGTTGCTCTGGTAACCCGACTGCTACTGCTGCTGCTGATTTCCCTGATGATTATAACCACCTTGGTTGCCCTGATTGCCTTGATTTCCATGCTCACTCTGATTACCATGAAAACCTGAACCGGAACTGCCTCCACCGTAACCCGAGCCATGAGATCCGGGGCCTGAACCCCCACCCGGTCCATGATCATAGCGAAAAAATCAGAATTTTTGAACTCTTGCATAATATAACAATCCTTCTAGAGGTGTGTGGCTGGTTTCTCCTGCGACCCGTGCTTTGGGCAAGGCTGGTTTAACAGATAAGACAGGCGCTCCAGATTAGGGCTTGGTCCTCCACTACGCCGGGGCGGCTTACCTTTACGCCGCTGGCCCTTGTCCCGCGCGTTTGTATTAGCCACAAAGTCTAAACTGTTATCTGCTTTCGCTTACCGCTGTTTCCATGACCCGTCGGGTTATGCTGCTGCCCCTTGGTGTTGCTGCTCTTCTTTCCCTTCCCTGTCTTATCATCGTCAGACTCGGGATCCTTGGTACTATCAGAGTCGGCATACTTCACCAAAGCGGCCATGAGAGTTCCCATGTCATTGCAGTGACGTTTGAGTCGTCCCAACTTCAACTTCAGAGGTGCAAACCGGCAATTGCCTTCCAATGTCAAAACTGCTGTATCAGTGTTGATGCGGTCCGATGAAGGCAAAATCTCCGAAACCCGGTGCACCCAATGGGTTGTCGATTCTCCTTCCTCCTGGATAGAGGCAGCCAAGTCCACAATTGACATGGGCTGCTTGCATGTATCCTTGAAATTCTGGATGAACCGGGCCCTCAGCTCGGCCCATGACCCAATGGAGTTAGCTGGCAAGTTTTTCAACCAAGTGCGAGCCGTTCCTTCCAACATCATGGTAAAGTATTTAGCGCATGCCGCATCGTCCACATCCAGCATCTCCATTGCCATCTCATAGCTTTCAACCCATGACTCGGGGGATAAATCAACGGTGTAATTTGGCACTTTACGTGGGCCTTTGAAATCCTTGGGCAGGCGCACGTTGCGCAGCGCTGGGACGAGACACGACACTCCTAAAGAGCTGGAAGTAACCCTTGGTTCCACCGACGTGGTTGGACGAACCGGCGTAAGTTGGAGGGCCTCATGCTGTGCTGCTAACTCGGCCTCTCGACGAGCTCTAGCGCGATCCACCACATCCTGAGCATCACCACCACCACCCGCCGGGTTATGGCCACGGGGCGGATCACGGTTTCGCACACTGCTTGACATGGCCGGTTCATCAATACGCCTGCTGTAGCTCCGGCTTGGGCGGGGAGTAGAATGGATCCTTTCGTGACTATATGAATAAGCCTGCTGCTGAGTTAAAGCTGTCTGAAGGAGCTCCCTAGCCCGTCGCGTCTTAACCGCTATTGGGGACTCGCCTTTGATCGGGAGGGCCGCTAGTCGTGAAGCGGCAGCGACAATGTTATCCATCGGGTTAGAATAGTGACCCGACGGTGTTGGGACATGCTGCGACAGAATGTTGTTCTGACGGGGCGGATCACGGTTATCTGTTGGTCGCGGTTGAACCGGCGCTCCCGTTTCAGGTGCCTCTGCCCGGTTTGCCACCGGCGGATTACTGGTCCCTGCTCCTGGGGTATTAAAGAGGTTCCTGGCCTCGTAAATCAGCGGCAGGTGAGATCGGTACCTTCTTCTCATAACGTCGTTTGACGCACTCTGATCCAACATAAGCCAATAGGCCTATGCGTCTAACGCGGCCCGTTCCGCAGTCATCCGGGCATCCTCTGCTGCCAAATCGGCCTTGGCCTGCGTTATCTGATCCTTCACCTTTGCAATCTCCGCAGTATGCTCATCCAGATTCGCCGGATTAACCTCCGCCATTAGTGTTGCCAAAGCGTCAAACAAATCAGATAAAACTTGAGCCGGCGGTCGCACAGGGCCTCCTGCCCCGGCCGCTGTCGCTGCTGCTGATCCGGAAATCACCGCAGCTGCGGTCGAAGAGTGGAGCGCTGGCTGTGTACCGGCCATGAAGATCGCAACTCGATTTGGCGGATCAAAGGGGTCCGGAATACTGTCGCCATCGGAACAGCCCCCAATCCGGCCATCTTGCAACTGATATAACGACTCGGTCTCTCCGGTCGATAACTCGTCGCCGGAATAACCGACGGTTTCACCACCAGATTCCGATCTATCCTCAGATTCCCCTCCGCGGATGACTCCCACGAAGGCACGCTTCATGACAGGCTTAACCCGGGCAGATCTCGCACGCTGAGCCATTTCGATGAGGTCGGTGCAGATGTCCGGCTCAAGGCCCGGTTCACCGATCTTACCAATGAAAACGTGTATGCCGCCGAAGGGGACTCGGTACCCGTACTCGATTGAGCCGGCCTCGGGGCCCTAGCCTGCATCATCGATGTAGAGCTTGCCACGACGACTCTTGGTCATCCGGCCCACAGCATAGCCCTTGAGTCCTTTGAAGCTGCCCTCTAAGAACTCGAAACCATCGTGCGACAGCCCCACGGTGGGCGCCAATTGTCGTGGTTTTGTCACGGCAGATGTCCTAAGGAAAGGACTTAGTCGTGGAGCCATCGCTACGGGTTAGCTTAAAGGGGTTAAAGCGGAGAAGGGACGCAGAGAGTTTATACTGGTTCGGCCCCTTGCGGTGAAGGTAAAAGCCTAATCCAGTTGTTGTGGAATTGCTAGGGTTTCGATAACCAGGAAGCGAATATGCTTTGCCAGAGTCTCGAGTTGTTGTCTGTCCTCTTAAACCGCCGCTAGGTCGTCCCCTTATATACATGGGTTGACGCCCGTCGGTTTACAGAATCCCGAGGCCGGCTCATAAACGTGTCCGGCTCGGTCTCTGCTCTTTCTATCTTACAACACAAGTTTACATATCAATGCCGGTTTATGTCTACAGGCCTTAAACCGGCTTTGGGCCGTGGGCCTTCATAACTCGTCACCGTCTTTGTCTTCATGGGCTTTAGATATAGTGAACCATTATGGGGTTAACCCGGCCTCTCCTGGCCGGTTTACGCCCAGTAGTAATATCCCCAACATTAGGCCCCAGATTGATTTGAACTGGTTCATGTCAATCCTCAACGCATCATTATCTTCACAGAAATCTTGCAAACCGCCTTGACGTCACTTTCCAGGACCATGATAAATCGCCATGACGTCATCTGTTATTAAGAACCATTATGGGGTTAACCCGGCCTCTCCTGGGGGCGCCACCCCCCTCCTTGTCCAATTCGGACTAAAGGGGGAGGGTGCGCGCGGCCTGCCCTGGCCGCCCCTCCTCTTCTCCACTAAGGCCCAATAGGCCCATTGCACTCCCCGGGGGGTTCCGGTAACCCCCCGGTACTCCGGTATATGTCCGAAACCTCCCGAAACACTTCCGGTGTCCGAACATAGTTGTCCAATATATCGATATTTACGTCTCGACCATTTCGAGACTCCTCGTCATGTCCGTGATCATATCCGGGACTCCGAACTATCTTCGGTACATCAAAACACAAAAACTCATAATACCGATCGTCACAGAACTTTAAGCGTGCGGACCCTACGGGTTCGAGAACTATTTAGACATGACCGAGACATGTCTCCGGTCAATAACCAATAGCGGAACCTGGATGCTCATATTGGTTCCTACATATTCTACGAAGATCTTTATCGGTCAAACCGCATAACAACATACGTTCTTCCCTTTGTCATCGGTATGTTACTTGCCTGAGATTCGATCGTCGGTATCTTAATACCTAGCTCAATCTCGTTACCGGCAAGTCTCTTTACTCGTTCCGTAATGCATCATCCTGTAACTAACTCATTAGTCACATTGCTTGCAAGGCTTCTTATGATGTGCATTACCGAGAAGGCCCAGAGATACCTCTCCGACAATCGGAGTGACAAATCCTAATCTCGATCTATGCCAACTCAACAGACACCATCAGAGACACCTGTAGAGCACCTTTATAATCACCCAGTTACATTGTGACGTTTGGTAGCACACAAAGTGTTCTTCCGGTATTCGGGAATTGCATAATCTCATAGTCACAGGAACATGTATAAGTCATGGAGAAAGCAATAACAGTAAACTAAACGATCAAGTGCTAAGCTAACGGAATGGGTCAAGTCAATCACATCATTCTCTTAATGATGTGATCCCGTTTAATCAAATGACAACTCATGCCCATGGCTAGGAAACTTAACCATCTTTGATTAACGAGCTAGTCAAGTAGAGGCATACTAGTGACACTATGTTTGTCTATGTATTCACACATGTATTATGTTTCCGGTTAATACAATTCTAGCATGAATAATAAACATTTATCATGATATGAGGAAATAAATAATAACTTTATTATTGACTCCAGGGCATATTTCCTTCAGTCTCCCACTTGCACTAGAGTCAATAATCTAGATTACACAGTAATGATTCTAACACCCATGGAGTCTTTGTGTTGATCATGTTTTGCTCGTTGAAGAGGCTTAGTCAACGGGTCTACAACATTCAGTTCCGTATGTATCTTGAAAATCTCTATGTCTCCCACCTGGACTTGATCCCGGATGGAATTGAAGCGTCTCTTGATGTGCTTGGTTCTCTTGTGAAATCTGGATTCCTTTGCCAAGGCAATTGCACCAGTATTGTCACAAAAGATTTTCATTGGACCCGATGCACTAGGTATGACACCTAGATCGGATATGAACTCCTTCATCCAGACTCCTTCATTTGCTGCTTCCGAAGCAGCTATGTACTCCGTTTCACACGTAGATCCCGCCACGACGCTTTGTTTAGAACTGCACCAACTGACAGCTCCACCGTTCAATATAAACACGTACCGGTTTGCGATTTAGAATCGTCCAGATCAGTGTGAAAGCTTGCATCGACGTAACCATTTACGACGAGCTCTTTGTCACCTCCATCAATGAGAAACATATCCTTATTCCTCTTTAGGTACTTCAGGATGTTCTTGACCGTTGTCCAGTGATCCATTCCTGGATTAGTTTTGTACCTCCCTGCTAAACTAATAGCAAGGCACACATCAGGTCTGGTACACAGCATTGCATACATGATAGAGCCTATGGCTGAAGCATAGGAACACTTTTCATTTTCTCACTATCTTCTGCAGTGGTCGGGCATTGAGTCTGACTCAACTTCACACCTTGTAACACAGGCAAGAACCCTTTCTTTGCTTGATCCATTTTGAACTTTTTCAAAACTTTGTCAAGGTATGTGCTTTGTGAAAGTCCAATTAAGCGTCTTGATCTATATCTATAGATCTTGATGCCCAATATGTAAGTAGCTTCACCGAGGTCTTTCATTGAAAAACTCTTATTCAAGTATCCTTTTATGCTATCCAGAAATTCTATATCATTTCCAATCAACAATATGTCATCCACATATAGTATTAGAAATGCTACAGAGCTCCCACTCACTTTCTTGTAAATACAGGCTTCTCCAAAAGTCTGTATAAAACCATATGCTTTGATCACACTATGAAAACGTTTATTCCAACTCCGAGAGGCTTGCACCAGTCCATAAATGGATTGCTGGAGCTTGCACACTTTGTTAGCTCCCTTTGGATCGACAAAACCTTCTGGTTGCATCATATACAACTCTTCTTCTAGAAATCCATTCAGCAATGCAGTTTTGACATCCATTTGCCAAATTTCATAATCATAAAATGCGGCAATTGCGAACATGATTCGGATAGACTTAGGCATCGCTACGGGTGAGAAAGTCTCATCGTAGTCAACCCCTTGAACTTGTCGAAAACCTTTCGCAACAAGTCGAGCTTTGTAGACAGTAACATTACCGTCAGCGTCAGTCTTCTTCTTGAAGATCCATTTATTCTCTATGGCTTGCCGATCATCAGGCAAGTCAACAAAAGTCAACACTTTGTTCTCATACATGGATCCCATCTCAGATTTCATGGCCTCAAGCCATTTTGCGGAATCTGGGCTCACCATCGCTTCTTCATAGTTCGTAGGTTCGCCTTGGTCAAGTAACATGACCTCGAGAATAGGATTACCATACCACTCCGGTGCGGATCTTACTCTGGTTGACCTACGAGGTTCAGTAGTAACTTGATCTGAAGTTTCATGATCAACATCATTAGCTTCTTCACTAATTGGTGTAGGTGTCACAGGAACCGGTTTCTGTGATGAACTACTTTCCAATAAGGGAGCAGGTACAGTTACCTCATCAAGTTCTACATTCCTCCCACTCACTTCTTTCGAGAGAAACTCCTTCTCTAGAAAGGATCCATTTTTAGCAACAAATGTCTTGCCTTCGGATCTGTGATAGAAGGTGTACCCAACAGTTTCCTTTGGGTATCCTATGAAGACACATTTCTCCAATTTGGGTTCGAGCTTATCAGGTTGAAGCTTTTTCCCAAACTTTAAGAAACGACAACTTTGGTTTCTTGCCAAACCACAGTTCATAAGGCGTCGTCTCAACGAATTTCGATGGTGCCCTATTTAACGTGAATGCAGCCGTCTCTAAAGCATAACCCCAAAACGATAGCGGTAAATTAGTAAGAGACATCATAGATCGCACCATATCTAGTAAAGTACGATTACGACGTTCGGACACACCATTACGCTGTGGTGTTCCGGTTGGCGTGAGTTGCGAAACTATTCTGCATTGTTTCAAATGTAGACCAAACTCGTAACTCAAATATTCTCCTCCACGATCAGATCGTAGAAACTTTATTTTTTGTTACGATGATTTTCCACTTCACTTTGAAATTCTTTGAACTTTTCAAATGTTTCAGACCTATGTTTCATTAAGTAGATATACCCATATCTACTCAAATCGTCTGTGAAGGTGAGAAAATAACGATACCCGCCGCGAGCCTCAATATTCATTGGACCACATACATCAATATGTATGATTTCCAATAAATCGGTTGCTCGCTCCATTGTTCCGGAGAATGGTGTTTTAGTCATCTTGCCCATGAGGCATGGTTCGCAAGTACCATGTGATTCATAATCAAGTGATTCCAGAAGTCCATCAGTATGGAGTTTCTTCATGCGCTTTATACCAATATGACCCAAACGGCAGTGCCACAAATAAGTTGCATTATCATTATCAACTCTGCATCTTTTGGCTTCAACATTATGAATATGTGTATCACTACTATCGAGATTCAACACAAATAGACCACTCTTCAAGGGTGCATGACCATAAAAGATATTACTCATATAAATAGAACAACATTATTCTCAGATTTAAATGAATAACTGTCTCGCATCAAACAAGATCCAGATATAATGTTCATGCTTAACGCTGGCACCAAATAACAATTATTCAGGTCTAAAACTAATCCCAAAGGTAGATGTAGAGGTAGCGTGCCGACGGCGATCACATTAACTTTGGAACCATTTCCCACGCGCATCGTCACCTCGTCCTTAGCCAGTCTTTGCTTAATCCATAGTCCATGTTTCGAGTTGCAAATATTAGCAACAGAACCAGTATCAAATACCCAGGTGCTACTATGAGCTCTAGTAAGGTACACATCAATAACATGTATATCACATATACCTTTGTTCACCTTGCCATCCTTCTTATCCGCCAAATACTTGGGGCAGTTCCGCATCCAGTGACCAGTCTATTTGCAGTAGAAGCACCCAGTCTCAGGATTAGGTCCAGACTTAGGTTTTTTCTCTTGAGCAGCAACTTGTTTGTCGTTCTTCTTGAAGTTCCCTTTCTTCTTCCCTTTACCCTTTTTCTTGAAACTGGTGGTCTTGTTGACCATCAACACTTGATGCTCCTTCTTAGTTTCTACCTCCGCAGCCTTTATCATTGCGAAGAGCTCGGGAATTGTCTTATCCATCCCTTGCATATTATAGTTCATCACGAAGCTCTTGTAGCTTGGTGGCAGTGATTGAAGAATTCTGTCAATGACACTATCATCCGGAAGATTAACTCCCAATTGAATCAAGTGATTGTTATACCCAGACATTTTGAGTATATGTTCACTGACAGAACTATTCTCCTCCATCTTGCAGCTGTAGAACTTATTGGAGACTTCAGATCTCTCAATCCGGGCATTTGCTTGAAATATTAACTTCAACTCCTGTAACATCTCATATGCTCCATGACGTTCAAAACGTCGTTGAAGTCCCGGTTCTAAGCCGTAAAGCATGGCACACTGAACTATCGAGTAGTCATCAGCTTTGCTCTGCCAGACGTTCTTAACATCGTCGGTTGCATCTGCAGCAGGCCTGGCACCTAGCGGTGCTTCCAGGATGTAATTCCTTTGTGCAGCAATGAGGATAATCCTCAAGTTACGAACCCAGTCCGTGTAATTGCTACCATCATCTTTCAACTTTGCTTTCTCAAGGAACGCATTAAAATTCAACGGAACAACAGCACGTGCCATCTATCTACAACAACATAGACAAGCAAAATACTATCAGGTACTAAGTTCATGATAAATTTAAGTTCTCCACTTAGATAGACATCCCTCTAATCATCTAAGTGATCACGTGATCCATATCAACTAAACCATAACCGATCATCACGTGAAATGGAGTAGTTTTCAATGGTGAACATCACTATGTTGATCATATCTACTATATGATTCACGCTCGACCTTTCGGTCTCAGTGTTCCGAGGCCATATCTGCATATGCTAGGCTCGTCAAGTTTAACCCGAGTATTTTTCGTGTGCAAAACTGTCTTACACACGTTGTAGATGAACGTTGAGCTTATCACACCCGATCATCACGTGGTGTCTCGGCACGACGAACTTTGGCAACGGTGCATACTCAGGAAGAACACTTTTACCTTGAAATTTGGTGAGAGATCATCTTATAATGCTACCGTCAAACAAAGCAGAATAAGATGCATAAAGGATAAACATCACATGCAATCAATATTAGTGATATGATATGGCCATCATCATCTTGTGCCTTTGATCTCCATCTCCAAAGCACCATCATGATCACCATCGTCACCGGCGCGACACCTTGATCTCCATCGTAGCATCATTGTCGTCTCGCCAACTATTGCTTGTACGACTATCGCTACCGCTTAGTGATAAAGTAAAGCAATTACAGAGCGATTGCATTGCATACAATAAAGCGACAACCATATGGCTCCTGCCAGTTGCCGATAACTCCGTTACAAAACATGATCATCTCATACAATAAATATAGCATCATGCCTTGACCATATCACATCACAACATGCCCTGCAAAAACAAGTTAGACGTCCTCTACTTTGTTGTTGCAAGTTTTACGTGGCTGCTACGGGCTGAGCAATAACCGTTCTTACCTACGCATCAAAACCACAACGATATTTCGTCAAGTTAGTGATGTTTTAACCTTCACAAGGACCGGGCGTAGCAACACCCGGTTCAACTAAAGTTGGAGAAACTGACACCCGCTAGCCACCTGTGTGCAAAGCACATCGGTAGAACCAGTCTCGCGTAAGCGTGCGCGTAATGTCGGTCCGGGCCACTTCATCCAACAATACCGCCGAACCAAAGTATGACATGCTGGTAAGCAGTATGACTTGTATCGCCCACAACTCACTTCTGTTCTACTCGTGCATATAACATCTACGCATAAACCAGGCTCGGATGCCACTGTTGAGGAACGTAGTAATTTCAAAAAAAATCCTATGCGCACGCAAGATCATGGTGATGCATAGCAACGAGAGGCAAGAGTGTCGTCTACGTACCCTCGTAGACCGTAAGCGGAAGTGTTATAACAACGCGGTTGATGTAGTCGTACGTCTTCACGATCGACCGATCCTCAGCACCGAACGTACGGCACCTCCGCGTTCATCACACGTTCAGCTCAGTGACGTCCCATGAACTCACGATCTAGTAGAGCTTCCGGGAAGAGCTTCGTCAGCACGACGGCGTGGTGACGGTGATGATGATGCTACCGACGCAGGGCTTCGCCTAAGCACCGCTACGATATGACCGAGGTGGATTATGGTGGAGGGGGGCACCACACACAGCTAAGAGATCAATGATCAATTGTTGTGTCTTGGGGTGCCCCCCCGCCCCCGTATATAAAGGAGCTAGGGGGGAGGCGGCCGACCAGGAGGAGGGCGCGCCAAGGGGGGGGGGTCCTACTCCCACCGGGAGTAGGACTCTTTCTTTCCTAGTAGGAGTAGGAGAAGGGGGAAGAGAAAGAGAGAGGAGGAGGAAAGGGGGCGCCGCCCCCCTCCTTGTCCAATTCGGACTAGGGGGAGGGGCGCACGGCCTGCCCTGGCCGCCCCTCCTCTTTCCACTAAGGCCCAATAGGCCCATTACACTCCCCGGGGGGTTCCGGTAACCCCTGGTACTCCGGTATATGTCCGAAACCTCCCGAAACACTTCCGGTGTCCGAACATAGCTATCCAATATATAGATCTTTACGTCTCGACCATTTCGAGACTCCTCGTCATGTCCGTGATCATATCCGGGACTCCGAACTATCTTCGGTACATCAAACACAAAAACTCATAATACCGATCATCACGGAACTTTAAGCATGCGGACCCTACGGGTTTGAGAACTATGTAGACATGACCGAGACATGTCTCCGGTCAATAACCAATTGTGGAACCTGGATGCTCATATTGGTTCCTACATATTCTACGAAGATCTTTGTCGGTCAAACCGCATAACAACATATGTTGTTCCCTTTGTCATCGGTATGTTACTTGCCTGAGATTCGATCGTCGGTATCTTAATACCTAGCTCAATCTCGTTACCGGCAAGTCTCTTTACTATTTTCGTAATGCATCATCCCGTAACTAACTCATTAGTCACATTGCTTGCAAGGCTTATTGTGATGTGCATTACCGAGAGGGCCCAGAGATACCTCTCCAACAATCGGAGTGACAAATCCTAATCTCGATCTATGCCAACTCAACAAACACCATCGGGGACACCTGTAGAGCACCTTTATAATCACCCAGTTACGTTGTGACATTTGGTAGCACACAAAGTGTTCTTTCGGTATTCGGGAGTTGCATAATCTCATAGTCACAGGAACATGTATAAGTCATGGAGAAAGCAATAACAGTAAACTAAACGATCAAGTGCTAAGCTAACAGAATGGGTCAAGTCAATCACATCATTTTCCTAATGATGTGATCCCGTTTAATCAAATGACAACTCATGTCCATGGGTAGGAAACTTAACCATCTTTGATTAACGAGCTAGTCAAGTAGAGGCATACTAGTGACACTATGTTTGTCTATGTATGCACACATGTATTATGTTTCCGGTTAATACAATTCTAGCATGAATAATAAACATATATCATGATATGAGGAAATAAATAATAACTTTATTATTGCCTCTAGGGCATATTTCCTTCACTTAGTCCAGCGATGATGAACGGGGTTGGCGGAAAGGTACACCGTAGAGACGTTGTCACAGTAGACAACCATAGCCTGGGAGACGTCATGATGCAACTCCTGAAGTAACTGTCGTAGCCAGGTGCACTCGGCGACGGTGTTAGCCACAACTCGGTACTCAGCCTCCGCGCTAGAGCGCGAAACCGTAGGTTGTCGCTTGGACGACCACAAGGCGAGTGAAGGAACGAGGTAAACGCAGTAGTTAGAGGTGGACCGACGGGTGTCGGGGCAGCCGGCCCAGTCCGCGTCGAAGTAGGCCACCATCTCTAGAGAAGTTGACACCATGAGAGTGAGCCCAAGAGCCATCGTGCTGCGGATGTAACGGAGGATCCGCTTCTCGAGGGTCCAATGGGAGTCACGAGGGGCGTGCATATGGAGATACACCTGCTGAACAGCATACTGTAGATCCGGCTGGGTGAGAGTCAGATACTGAAGACCTCCAAGAATGGACCTATAGAACGGAGCATCCGACGCGGGCCCTCGAGAGCAGAAACCTTGGCCTTCGTGTCAACAGGATTAGCAACAGGGTGACAGTTGAGCATGCCGGCACGCTCAAGTAACTCGTGTGCATACTTCTGTTGATGAAGAAAGAATCCGCCGGGTCACCGAACGACCTCAATGCCAAGGAAATAATGTAGAACACCCAGGTCCTTGATGGCAAACTCATCACGCAGCCAGAGAGTAATCTGCTGAAGAAGGGCTGCGGAGGAGGCCGTCAGGATGATGTCGTCGACGTAGAGGAGAAAATATGCAGTCGTGTCGCCGTGGTGATAGACAAACAACGAGGCATCTGAGCGAGTGACGCTGAAGCCCAGTGTCTGAAGGAACCCGGGGATACACTGGTACCAGGTGCGAGGTGCTTGCTTGAGCCCGTAGAGAGACCTGGACAACAAACAAACATGCACAGGAAGAGATGTGTCGACGAAACCGGTCGGCTGCTCACAGAAAACCTGCTCCTCAAGATGGTCGTGAAGGAAGGCGTTGGAGACATCCATCTGATGAACTGGCCAGCCTCGGGAAACTGCCAGCTGAAGAACTGTGCGGATCATGCCCGGTTTGACAACCGGTGCAAACGTCTCGGTGAAGTCGAGTCCAGCGCGGTGTCGAAAACCACAGACCACCCAACGAGCCTTGTAGCGCTCAAGTGTACCATCCGAGTAGGTCTTATGACGAAAGACCAACTTGCCGCTGATGACATTGGCGCAAGAAGGCCGAGGAACCAGTGTCCAGGTACGGTTCCGCTGAAGAGCGTCGAACTCTTCATGCATCACAGCAAGCCAGTGAGGATCATGAAGGGATCCTCGAGCGGATGCAGGGATCGGCGACGACTCAGTGGTGGAGGCGGCGAGAAGATACTCGTCGCTAGAGTACCGTAGACTAGGGCGATGAACGCCGGCTCGAGCCCGAGTGACGGGGCGAGACGGCAACTCGGCGACTAGCGAGGCGGCTGGCGAGAGGGCCGGTGAAGGAGCGGCGCCCGAGTGTAAGACCCCGGTGTAATGATGCTACAGTAATCCCTGGGGTTAAGTTAATCCTTTTGCTAAACAAGTGTTTGTTCATCATTGTTTCTTATCTCTTTCAAATTCCAGTTGAATTCATTTCAAATTATGTGTGAAATTCAAAAATGCTCAAACATGAAAACTAAAATGTTCATCATGTGGAAAGTATTCTTCTGATAATACTGGTGGTGAACCAACATTTTTGCAAAGTGTCTAAATGGCCTAAAATAGCTAAAACAGAAAGTTTTCAAAAGAAAAGGCAAAAGTTTAAAAAAAGAAAAGAGAAAGAGCACAGGCCACTGTGCACTGGGCCAACTGCATCGTGTGTCACGACCGGTTTTTCAATAATATAATTATTGAGAGACCAATCCCTTTTACGGACCAGTAAGGAAGAATTCCTTCTCACTGGTAGACAATATCATGGTCACAGAAGAAAAAAATACCAGGAGTACTGAATATAATACAAGGTTGAGCGGAGACTGCCCAACAATTTATTACATGCACGCCGATAAAACAAGGCGGCGGATAGGGTGGCATAACTACTAACTCACGATAATAACGGTGGTGGAAATATCACTGCGAAGCGAGTGATATGACTCCTGAAGACTACAGCTCTTCGAGCGTCGGAGTGAGGCTCGAGGAGACTTATTGCGGGTGGCGGAAGCATATATAATACAAGTGATCAATATCCGGGATCGTGCAGGACTGACTGGGACTCCTCTAGGCGTCGGACGCGCTATCAAACTCTTCATCCAAGAGATCGCCTTCGTCAACATCTGGCCAAATCAACAAGCCAGGTGAGTACTATGAAAGTACTCGCAAGACAGTTCGGACATAAGATATAACAAATGTAAACATGAAGCATATGAACAAGTTAACCAGTGCGATCAGACATAGAGATAATAAATACTTGGTGCCAAACGAGGGTCTGAATGACTCCTCGAGCGGAAACTGCAATAATAGTAGTACTGGTGCCAAACGAGGGTCTGAATGACTCCTCGAGAGGAAACTGCAGAATAGTAATACTGGTGCCAAACGAGGGTCTGAATGACTCCTCGAGCGGAAACTGCAAGAATAATAATACTGGTGCCAAACGAGGGTCTGAATGACTCCTCGAGAGGAAACTGCAAGAATAATAATGCCACAGTCGGGCGTCGGGGCGACACCACATAAAAGGCTCATAACAGAAAATAAAGGCAGTGCGTGCCACAGTCGGACGTCTGAGCGACATCACATAAAGGGCTTATATTTAAAGTAAGAAACAAAAACACGCCACAGTCGGACGTCTGCGCGATGTCACATAAAGGGCTTATATTGTAGCTCAATAATTCAATAGTTCGGGAACATAAATTATCACAAGCACGAGACAAATATAAGGTTAGTCCATCCACAGGAATAATAATTAAACTGGGTTTACCACTTGAGCTTGTTCACCGGGGACAAGTTTTCTACGCGGATAGATATGGATATACTGATTACACTACTTGATCATGGATACGATGATTTGGAACAATTTGACTCTGCAGAGTTTGTACTTAACCACAGCCAACGGATTTCAGTAGTCACGGGGACTAGTTCCGTTTATGGTGTTTTGGAAGAAACACGTCTAACCAGTACACACCCAATTCAACATTCCGAAGCCAGGGATCACCCTCAGCAACGTTCAAGAAAAACCTTGAGACGGGGAGGCTACAACCTCGCGTAGCATGGGATCAAATTTCTATACGCGCGCTCTAAGGGGGTGCCCCCCCTCTCGGTCCCAACCGGAAACACCCATCCCCCCTGACCAGATGACTGGCTTTAATCCTGGGCCAAGGTACCATCATCCCGGCCTCTCTGTTTGGTGTGTACACAGAAAGAGGTTACCAACTTACTAAACCGCATCCTGGCAAATGAAACATGTGGTAGCACGGAGGGGAAAAGAACGATAACGTGACTCCGTCCACGTTAACGTCGGAAATAGTCGGATGACGCAAGGCTGGTATGCTACAATAGTACCACCTTGCTGCCCTTCATGTCACCACATGATTAGGCCATCTCTCATCGGAGATCATCGCAACTATGGAACATGCGGGTAGTTGCCTTACAAGCAACGAGGTATTCACCGACCCTCATATGTCACGCACAAACTTTCACGCTAACATGCAAAACACCTGTCATATCAAATGTTCAAACATGCTTGCCTGGTTCGGAGAAGTCGGAGTCTAGCTCGGCGAAGTTCGCGGCTCCGTCACCTCTTCCGGAACCTACGGCAATAACGAAAACGGGCACTAACGTGAAAACCAACGCGTGCACAGAAACTTCTCCAAAACTTTTCCAAATAAATCCCATAAAAAACTAGACAAAATTTTAAGAATGTCAGAAAAAGAATCACTCAAAAATTCCTTTTTATTAAAAAGTTATAAAGGTTTCTGTCCAGGGACCCATATGTAATGAAACAGAAAAGTCCCAGGGTTTTAACTGAGAAAACAGAAAACGGTTCGATTGGAAATGTGCAAGCTCAAGAGGGAAAGCGTATTTGCCCGAAGGCGCCAACAGAAAACGTTTCGCGTGGGGAAACAGAAGAGAGGCTGACAGGGGGGTCCCACGTGTCAGGTTTAAAAAGCTCGCCGGCGCCCGAAGACTGCGGTGGACGCCGGCGTCGAACCACGGCGAGTTAGAAGGATCGGAGGGTACCAAGAGCTTCAGCGTGTCCTTCCGCGTCGGTGGGTGGTGGACTCGACCGTCGGAGAGCACCACGTCGACGGCGACACTTTCTCCGGCGGACGGCGGCTCGGGTGATGGTGGAGAACTCCGGTGGAGGGCTGCGAACTTCGAATTGAAGCGCGGGTCAGAAGGCGGGATGCATAGTGAAGCTACTGGCAAGAGAAGGGAGGCAGAGGCGCACGCACGGGAGCGAATCGAGCTGGATCCCGTGGCGGGTCGCGGCGGCCGGAGTCGAGGAAGGAGGCCTCCTCGGGGCTCTTCCAGTGGCTAGGCGTGCTCTAGGTGGAGTGCAGGGGTGGTGTGTGCTCGAGTTGAAGCTCGGGGCCTCTATTTATAGGCGGATCGACGGGGTGGCCGTGAATGGAGAATCTCCGGCGAGCGATTACGGCGATGCAGTGGATTGGCAGGAGGTTTGAGTGGCCAGGCAGCATCAGTGGAAGTTACTGGTGTCATTCCCCCGCTAATCTCGGTCGGTCTTGGCGTAACGGCGCCGGTCCACGGTGGGGTGGCCGCACGGGCACGACGGCGGCAGAGAGCGCGCTCCGCGCCCTGCGGTTCACGACGAGTGTGGCAGCGTGTTCGGGGGAGTGGAAGGCCACGCGGCGCACTCCGGTGGCTTGGGCGGCGCCTGGTGGCGCCGTCGGCGCTGCGCCTCTCTCTGGCGGCCGCAAAGCCGCCGCTGGCGTCGGTCACGGGGCGGCGCACCTTCTGCTGCTCGTCGCCGACGTCCGCAAGGTGCCAGGCGTTCGTGCGGAGCAGGAACAAGGGGGAGGGGACGAGGAGCAAGGTGCCAACGCTGCACTGTCGAGATCGACAACATGCTCTGAAGAAAACGACAGTAGGGCACTGAACTGAATTTCTGAAACTCTGAACTTGACATTGACAAAGCACTGCAGGTGTTCGACAGAATGATTAGGCAAGCAGATTTTTTTTTCTGGAGTTGGTACTTGGTGAGGTGACCACTCAATGCACCCAGAGGCTGCCTGATTTTACTTGGAATTTTTGGAGAAAGTTTTGAATGAATTTCACCAAATTTGACAAATCTGGTCCAAACTTGCAGCAAGTGTAGTTTGAAAAATTTGAACTGAAGACCAGTGGATCTTCATGGATCTAGGTTGAGGGTTCAAAGGACTAGGGAGGAGGGTTGGTTTGGAGGCAAAAATCCAAGCAGAGATGGTAGCTCCTTTGTAAATCACCAATGGCTAGAATGGAAGACAGAAATTTGTTTGAATAAGATTTAAATGGAAAATAATCATATGGGGAGGTTCAACTTGCTGGATTTGATGCAAATCATGATCCAAAGGTGAGGGAAGGGTTAGGAGAGAGTATTTGCACTAAGGCCATGGCAAGAGGGAATTGTTGAAAGTGGCAAAGGATTATTCCAAAAGCCATAGTGAATTTTCAAAGAGATTTTCAAAAGGCAATTTCCCAAGTGAAAAGCATTTTGCCTTGAGTCCAAAAAGAGCAAGAACCTCCAAGACCAAAGACAGATCTTGGGTGAATCCAAATAAAACCTTTGCCAAAAAAATATTTGAAAGGGAGAGTTCTTTTGAAAAAAATTTAAATCACCTCCCTCAAGTCAAATAAAAATCTTTTGAAAAATCCAAATAAAAGTTTGGGTGTCACAACACCTACCCCCTTAGGAAAAATCTCGTCCTCGAGATTTCTGCTGATCCTCAAATAGATATGGATACTCTGCCCGGAGGAAATCTTCCCTTTCCCATGTGGTTTCATCCTCAGTGTGGTTGCTCCACTGAACCCTGAAAATTTTTGTCGTTTTCTGACGGGTCCTCCTTTCAGACTCTTCCAAAATCTTTACTGGCCTCTCTCTGTAGGTGAGATCTGGTTGCATATCAATGTTCTCATGAGGTACATGCTTCTCTGGGTTACTCACACATTTCCTCAACTGTGAGACGTGGAATACGTCATGGACGTCTGACAGCTCCTTGGGCAAGTCTAGTTGGTAGGCTACCGTGCCTCTTCGTGCCTTTATACAAAATGGTCCAATAAATCTCGGGGCTAGCTTCCCCTTAATTTTGAACCGTTGCAGACCCCTCATAGGAGATACTCGGAGGTATACGGAATCACCGGGTTCAAAGCTGATCTCACGATGCTTCTGATCATTGTAGCTCTTTTGTCGGCTCTGTGTTGTCTTGAGTCTGTCCCTGATCTGTTTAACTTTCTCCTCGGCCTCTTTAAGCATGTCTGGGCCGAAGATACGGCTGTCACCTGTTTCTGACCAATTTAGTGGGGTACGACACCTTCGTCCGTACAATGCTTCAAAGGGTGCCATTGCAAGCTGGCTTGGTAACTATTGTTGTAAGCAAATTCGGCATACGACAAACTCTCTTCCCAACTGGATCCATAGGTGAGCACACAGGCTCTTAGCATATCTTGTAGGATTTGGTTTACACATTCCGTTTGTCCATTAGTCTGAGGGTGGTACGCTGTAATGAAAGCTAGTTGCGTGCCCAGAGCTTGTTGTAGGTGATCCCAAAATTTGGAGACGAATTGTGTGCCTCGGTCTGATATTATAGTCTTTGGGACTCCATGCAAGCAAACTATCCGGGCGAGATAAAGTTTGGCCAGTCTTTGTGTGGAGTAGGTAGTCTTCACGGGAATGAAATGAGAAACCTTGGTTAGTCGGTCTGTGATGACCCATATGGCGTCATTTCCGCGTTGTGATCGGGGTAATCCGACAATGAAGTCCATTCCTATTTCATCCCATTTCCACTCCGGTATTCTGTTTGGCTGGAGTAGCCCTGCTGGCTTTTGATGCTCGGCCCTGATGCGCTGACATGAATCGCAACAAGCAATGAATGTGGCTATATCTCTTTTCATACCGTGCCACCAAAATCTTTCCTGAATGTCCTTGTACATTTTGGTTCCTCCAGGATGGATCGAGTATGGAGCGGTGTGGCTTTCGGTTAAGATTTGTTGCTTGAGTTCCTCAATGTTAGGTACGCAAAGTCTGTCTCGGTACCATAATGTTCCTTCACTGTCTGTGACGAACTCTGAGGTCTTACCAAGGTTCATTTTCTTCTTTATACCTTCGATGCTGGGATGTCCCTGTTGGGCCTTCTTAATTTGTTCCACTAGGGTGGGTCGTATCTCCAGATTTGATACGGTGCCCTCAGCGACTAACATCATGTTGAGCCTAGCGAACTCTTTCTGAAACTCAGGCCTCAAGTTTTGCGGACCGTCATTGTCCGGGCTGGGGTTTCGACTAAGGGCATCGGCCACTACATTTGCTTTCCCTGGATGGTAGTGAATACCGACATCATAGTCCTTGACCAGTTCCAACCAGCGTCGTTGGCGTAAATTTAGCTCTGGCTGCGTGAAAATATATTTGAGGCTCTTATGGTCCGTATATATTTCACAGCGATTTCCCAACAGAAAGTGCCTCCACTCCTTGAGTGCATGTATAACCGCTGCTAGCTCCAAGTCATGTGTTGGGTAATTTTCCTCATGTTTTCACAGCTGCCTGGAGGCATATGCGACAACTTTGCCATCCTGCATTAGTACGCATCCGAGACCTTTTCGGGATGCGTCACAATAAACTTCAAAACTCTTGTGTATGTCTGGCACAGTTAAGACCGGTGCGGTTGTTAGCTTCTTCTTGAGTTCTTGGAAGCTTTTCTCGCATGCTTCCGTCCATACAAATTTCTTGTCCTTCTTGAGCAACTGTGTTATAGGTTTTGCCACAGTGGAGAATCCTTCAATAAATCTTCTGTAATATCCGGCCATTCCTAGGAAACTCCGCACATCAGTAACGTTGGCGGGTGGCTTCCAGTCAAGTATAGCCTTGACTTTTTCTGGGTCTACGGCCACGCCTTCTTGGTTCAATATATGGCCTAAGAAACCAACTTGTCTTAGCCAAAATTCGCACTTGCTAAATTTGGCATACAACTGATGTTTCCTCAATTCTCCCAAAACAATTTTGAGGTGCTCAGCATGCTCTTCTGGTGTCCTTGAGTAAACCAGAATATCGTCAATGAATACCACAACAAATTTGTCCATGAATTTCATGAACACTTTGTTCATGAGGTGGACGAAATATGCGGGGGCGTTCGTTAGTCCAAAAGGCATCACTGTAAACTTGTATAGCCCATATCTGGAAGTGAATGCTTTCTTGGGGATATCTTCTGTCCGTACCTTCAGTTGATGATATCCCGATCTCAAATCAATCTTTGAGAATACCTTGGCTTGTGCGAGCTGGTCAAACAAATCATTTATCCGTGGCATCGGATATTTGGTTTTGATGGTGACCATATTGAGGGCTCGATAGTCTATACACAGTCTCAGTGTCCCATCCTTTTTCTTTGCGAATAACACAGGCGAACCCCATGGTGAGGAGCTGGCTCGAATAAATCCTTTGTCCAATAATTCCTTTATCTGCTTCTTCAACTCCACCAATTCTGAGGGTGCCATTCTATACGGCTTCTTATAGATGGGAGCGGTGCCAGGTGCTAGTTCAATGCTGAATTCTATCTCTCGGTCTGGTGGCATGCCTGGTAGTTCTTCAGGGAACACATCAGGAAATTCGCATACCACTGGAACTTTTCTCAGTTCTGCAATGTCCATTTTGTTCAGTTTTGGTTGCTGTGATCGTGGCCTTTCTTGAGCGGAAACCCTTATAATCTTGCCGTGATGGTGAGTGAGAATCACGGTCCGATTGAAACAGTCAATGAATCCTTTGTTGGTGGTCAACCAGTCCATCCCTAAAATGACATCCAGTCCTTTACTCTCCAACACGATGAGATTTGCTTGGAATTGTAGTCCTTCGAACTCAATGACCACTCCTCGGCAGTAACCCTGAGCGATTTGCTTATTTCCGGGGGACTTGATGATCATAGATTTTCCAAGGGAAGTATCGGAAAACCATGTTGCAAAACAAAACTCTTCGAAACGAACGAATAGGAAGCTCTAGAATCAAACAAAACCGTGGCAGGTACTGTGTTGACAGGGAACGTACCGAGCACGATGTCTGGGGCATTCTGCGCTTCTTCCCTGGTCACATGGTTCAGGTGACCCTTCCTGTGGTTGTTGTTGGGGTTGAAATTGTTGCGCTTGGGGGCTGGATGGTTTCCACCATTGTTTGGCTTGGGTGCCGGGTTCTTTGGCTTTGGGCACTGTTTAGCATAGTGCCCTTCTTGACCACAAGCATAGCAGGTGACCCCTGAACGGTATGTGTACTCCTTGTCCCTGGCATGAAACTGTCCGACGGGCCTTGGTTCAGTAGCCGTGGATCTCCTTGTGTCTGTCCGTGGGACCTCAGTCTTGCTTCGGTTGCTGCGGGCAAGGGTCGTCTTGTCCCTCTTTTGCTTACGGATATCTTCCAAACTACGGCGCTCATTCTCCAAGGTAATGGCCTTGTCAACCAGAGTTTTAAAATCCGGAAAGGTGTGTACAATCAGTTGGCATCTTAGTGCTGGTGCCAGGCCGTCCAGGAATTTTTCCATCTTCTTATTTTTTGTCATGTGCTCGTCGTAGGCATAACGAGACAGCTGGGTAAACTGACCATTGTATTCTGTCACTGACATGCCTCTCTGCTTCAGGTCATCAAACTCTCTCTTCTTGATCTTTATGATGCTCCTGGGGATGTGTGCCCCACGGAAGCCTTCCTTGAACTCTTCCCAGGTGATGTTGTGTTCACTAGGATGCATGTGTAGGAAATTTTCCCACCATGCTGCGGCTGCTCCAGTAAGGTAGTGT
This sequence comes from Aegilops tauschii subsp. strangulata, assembly GCF_002575655.3. Taxonomy (NCBI): domain Eukaryota; kingdom Viridiplantae; phylum Streptophyta; class Magnoliopsida; order Poales; family Poaceae; genus Aegilops; species Aegilops tauschii. The sequence continues at coordinate 311,596,338 of NC_053039.3, forward strand.
GGTGCATAAAGCACCTTCTCATGATCCGAACACTGAGCAATAATCAGCTTCCTTTCAATGTCACGAAGCCAATCATCGGCTTCCAGTGGCCTATCGGTGTGAGCAAAAGTTGAGGGGCGAGTCTTCTGTAACTCAGATAACTTGGAATGTGGTTGATAGGGTTCACGGTGGTTTCCCATATTGATGACATGATTCATCATCTCTTGGTGCTGTTGCTGGCTTTGCTCGAAGAGACGGCATACTTGAGACAGGGCTGCTTCGCTGTCTTGTTGACTGGACTGACCCTGAGTGAAATTGTTGCTAGTCTGCGTCCCATAAACCTCTTCTGGCTGAGTGGGCATGGAGCGAGTCCACGGACGAGACATTTTTTCCAGTCTGGGGTATTATTTGCAAAACCCATGAGAAAAACTGTGTAGCACAAGGAAAATCTTGCAAAGGCAACAATTTAAAAGACCTCAAGGTTTTTCAAGAAAACATAAGCGATTTTGCACGGAGAAGAACTGCTTAGCAAATATCTTACACGCGAAAAGCAAACACACGATATAGCACTCAGGATGCGCGTACACATTCCTGACATGTTATTTAGACTAGCGTACTACTCCGGAAGGTAGCAAACACACCAATACAAACTAGCGTACAGATAAAACAACACATCATACAAGCAGACATAACGCGCGGGTACTCGGCGCTCTCAGTCGGAGATGGTGAAGATTTCCTTTCCCTTGCCGATGGCAAGGCTCAGCGGTCCAGGAGAATCAACCTCCACCTCCTCTCTAGCTGGCTCCTGGCGCGTAACGCTGCGCTGCGGAGATGGTGTGGGGGCGACTGGTGGTAGAGCGGGTGCTGCAGGCGGTGCGGCTCTGACTGGAGTAGGAGCGATGACTCGGTCGAACTCCTCAGTGGTAGGCAGACGGCGAGCAGTGGCCAAAACGGCCGGTGCATACGAGGCCGAAGACGAGACGAATGTCAGAGGCGGTGCCGTGTTGAGAAGCTCCTTCCTGCTGGCAGGACCGCCCCGGACTAAGTCCATGCGGGCAGCCACAAGATCGTCCACGAGGTTGTCGAAAGACTCCTCCAGAGCCTTGAGATACTCCACAACCATCTCGATGGCTTCATCTCGTTCTCCCCGATGGCAGGCGAACGCATAGTGACTGGTGTATGGCACATGGCATGGGAGGTAGCGGTAGCGACGAGTCTTCATCGTAGGAAGGATGTCCCGGAGACGAGCTATCGCCTCACGGGCAGCCATCTGCATGGCATGCCTCTCCGTAGGCATGGCCCTTCCCAAAAAAACGGAAGTGGAGTGCTGCAGAACGTCCTCCCTTAAATTGCACCACAACTTGGTGCATAGACACGTCGTCGCTGAGCTTGTGCTGGTAGAGTGTGAACTCTGGGCGAGCTGCTGGCCCGATCGCGAGCTTGGTGATGGAGACGAGGAGCTTGACAAACCGGCGACGCCCCCCGCGAGAGGATAAGGCCCCGACGCCTCGAGTCCGCCCCCTCACCTACCGCCACTCCCACTCCCCCACTCGCCTGCCCTCCTCCCGGATCCATCAAGTGCTCACTTCCTCTCCCCCTCGTTCCCCATCGACGCCCGAGCGCCATCGCCGCCGTTCTCCGTCGTCCACGCGACCACTGCGCCCCATTCTTCTCTCCGTTTCGTCCTCTGGGCTCGCCGACGTCGGCCACTTCTTCCTCGACCACGTACGAGGGATGAGGAGCCCTGCATCGCCGGCAAGCCGCCTTCTTCCTCCTCAGATCCCGACGCACCGCCGCCGCCAATCCGCTCCGCTCTGCTGCTCCTAACCTGTCGAGGGCTTTTCTTAGCCGCTCGGTGAGCATTCCCCTCTCTTCCTCTCCCTCTGGCCGCCTGCTTTTCGCCGTAGCTTGCGATCGACGCCGCCGTGCCATTGTCGGAGCTTTTCTCCACTGTTGAACTAGTCGCCGGCGCTATGGTAGCTGTCGTGGTCACCCGAGCCCACCGCCGTGCTCAAGGCACTTATGTGGTGCGGCTGGGCCTCTTAGATCGCTCGCGCACGCACCGTTTCACCAATTCCGAAGATCGACCGAGAGCGCCGCCGCCCGTAGCCGCCGTCACTGCCCTTGTATTGCTACTGCTATCGCGCACTGCTGGTATTGCTGCTCCGCGCGTGCACTCGAAGCTCCCTGACCACGCCCTCGCCGTCTCGACGTAGAGCTCCGCCGCAGCCGTGCTACTCAGTACTTGCTGCTTCGCCCCCTGCTGCTGCTTGCCGCCACTAGCCACAGCAGCTGCAGCGCTCGCCTCCAACCGTCACCGCTGTCGCGACCGGCTCCCGCCCGCGCGCCCTTACCGCGACCTCGCCAAGCACCCGCACCACCTGCGCCTATACGCGTGCGTCGCAGCAGACGCACAGCCGCCGCAAGACCTCGTCACCAGCGCCCCGGCTGGCTACCCCTGACCCCTGCGACCGCCACAATGGATGCGTGACGTTACCAGCTTCCCAACGCGCCTCGCGCGCGAAGAACGTGTCACCGTAGCGATTTTCCGGCCAACTCCGGCGAGGAGCCGCCGCGAGAGGGTCGCCGCAGCGACTCCGGCGTCGCCTGCTGACCTGTCCGCCACGCGGCCCTCCCTGTGTCGCTACCACCGGGCCCCGCGGGCCCTGTTGACCCAGTCAACGGCTGACTGGGCAGCGCCCAGTCACTACCGGTAGGTCCCACGCGGGCCCGTTGACAAGTCAGCTGACCGCTGATGCATGGATGATGCCATGCTGACGTCTTTTTCCCTTTTCTATCGTTTTAAGTAAATAGAATAATTTAAAAAAATGCTTAACCATTGAAAATTAATAGAAAATAAACCATAAGTCGGATGAAAATGTTTTATATATGAAAGTTGCTCAGAAAAATCCAACGAATCCGAATACGCGGTCCGTTTACCTGTCAGATGCCTCTAACTATCGAAAGATGGAACATTCCCTCTCCGGTCATCTGTCTGACACAGGTCCGGAACCGAGAAAACATTCCTGGTTGAATTTCCCCTTTCACCTATATCGTGTAGCCAAACGTTAGGTCACACACGGCACAACATATTGCCATGTTATGCTTTATGATGCTTTGTTTGCTTTATATTTATTGTTTCTTCCCCTCTTCTCTCCGGTAGACCCCGAGACCGATGTTGCCCCTGTGATCGACTACGTCGACGAGGACCCTTCTTCCTTTGCAGCAGAGCTTCCAGGCAAGCCCCCCTTTGATCATCCCGATATCGCCCATTCCATTCTCTCATGCTTGCATTAGATTTGGCTACTGTTATTGTTTGCTCCTATTATGAAAATAGCCTGCTTTTGTAACCTGCTTATTGTTACCTTACCTGCTTATCCTAAACTTCTTAGTATAGGTTGGTTAGTGATCCATCAGTGACCCCCACCTTGTCCTTGTTACCCCTGCTACATCGTCGACGACTCGATCAACGTGATCGACGACCAGAGCCCGACACCTCACATCACATCACGCCCCTTTTGTTGCTCGACTCTACAGAGTTACCATCGAGTGCCCAGGGTAGAACCTCGTACATCACTCCTGATGAGATCTCTGTAGTGTAGCTATTCGGTCATGGTCATCGAGGGTGATTTCCTCCTTAACCACTTCTGATACGACTCTATCGTGCAACCCCTCAAGTGTGAACCTCGAGGGTGGTTCCTCTTACGTTCACCTTGATGATTACATCGAGTGGAAGATGTTTGGACACACGGATACTTGGACTTTACAACTATTACTTGGGAAGGCGGGTCGACCTTGAGGGGTACCCGCGAGTGATGTGGAGACGGGTTGACCTGGAAGGAGCCCGCGAGATACTTACGAGGCGTGGCTGGGCATTCTTAGCCCGTGCCGCAAGTCCTCGAGATGGGGCGACGTGGTCACATCTTTCATGAGTCTCTGCTTGTTACCGCGCGTTCCTAAACCACTACGATTTGGATATTTTATCCGAGGGGCCCATTCCATTCTCTCATGCTTGCATTAGATTTTGCTACTGTTATTGTTTGCTCCTATTCTGATGCATTGCCTGCCTTTGTAACCTGCTTATTGTTACCTTACCTGCTTATCCTAAACTGCTTAGTATAGGTTGGTTAGTGATCCATCAGTGACCCCCACCTTGTCCTTGTTGCCCCTGCTTCATCATCAATGACTCGATCAACATGATCCACGACTAGAGCCTGACACCTAACATCACATCACGCCCCTTTTGTTGCTCGACTCTGCAGAGTTACCATCGAGTGCCAAGGGTGGGACCTCATACATCACTCCTGATGAGATCTCTATAGTGTAGCTATTCGGTCGTGGTCATCGAGGGTGATTTCCTCCTTAACCACTTCCGATACGACTCTATCGTGCAACCCCTCAAGTGTGAACCTCGAGGGTGGTTCCTCTTACGTTCACCTTGATGATTACATCGAGTGGAAGATGTTTGGACACACGGATACTTGGACTTTACAACTGTTACTTGGGAACGCGGATCGACCTTGAGGGGTACCCGCGAGTGATGTGGAGACGGGTTGACCTGGAAGGAGCCCGCGAGATACTTACGAGGCGTGGCCGGGCATTCTTAGCCCGTGCCGCAAGTCCTCGAGACGGGGCGACGGGGTCACATCTTTCGTGAGTCTCTGCTTGTTACCGCGCGTTCCTAAACCACTATGATTTGGATATTTTATCCGAGGCGCCTCTGGCCTGATAGCACTAACCATCACGTGGGCATAGTATGGGCGTTCTACGTCGTATGCATCAGCCGAAGCTTAATAGACGTCAGCTACTGAGCGGCGCGCGCCGGGTTGGACTGGTAAGCACCTGCCTTTTTAAGGAGGTAGCTAGGTCTGCTCACCGGCCGCCCTCGCAATGTGCAGGAGTTCCCGGGGCGATGGCCCAAGACCCCTGGGGACATAGTTTTAGTCCGGCGTGCTGACCTCTCTATTAAGCCTAGGTCGGGTTGCGACGTATTGTTTGGCCCAGGCCGGGCATGACCCAGGAAAGTGTGTCCTGCCGGAGTTAATCGAGCATGGTGGGTAAGTTGGTGCACCCCTGCAGGGAAGAAAACATCTATCGATAGCCTGTGCTACGATAGCGGACACTTGGAGTTGTATCCCGATCGATACAACTAGAACTGGATACTTGAGGTGATAACTGGATAATATGGCTCTGGGATTGCTTTCTCGCAGGGAGTTGAGAAAGGATCTCTGGCCGAGGTTGATAACACTACTACTACTTTACTTTATGCTATTTTGTACTCTTCTGAATGCTGCAAGATGCTAGGAGCTGCTTGAGGATGCTAGTCTTCGATAGGCTAGGCTTTCCCCTTCTCTTCTGGCATTCTGCAGTCCAGTCCACAGATACAGCCCATTTCATTCATACAAATGCATATGTAGTGTAGATCCTTGCTTGCAAGTACTTTAGATGAGTACTCACGGTTGCTTTGCTCCCCCTTTTCCCCCTTTCTTCTTCTTTCCGGTTGATGCAACCAGATGTCGGAGCCCAGGAGCCAGATGCCACCGTCGATGCCTACTACTACATGGAGACCACCGACGACCAGGAGTAGTTAGGAGGCTCGCAGGCAGGAGGCCTTGCCTTTTCGATCGTAGATGCTTTTGTACTGGCCTTCTTAAGGCAAACTTGTCTAACTTATGTCTGTACTCAGATATTGTTGCTTCCGCTGACTCTTGTGTTTCCGAGCTTATGTATTCGAGCCCTCGAGGCCCCTGGCTTGTAATATAAAGCTTGTATTATTTTAATTTGTGTCTAGAGTTGTGTTGTGATATCTTCCCGTGAGTCCCTGATCTTGATCGTACATATTTACGTGTATGATTAGTGTACAATTGAATCGGGGGCGTCACAAGTTGATATCAGAGCCGACTGCCTGTAGGTAGCCTCCTTTCCAACTCCTTGGCCGAAGTCGAGTCTATTCACTACAAAAACTTTTACTAACATGGTTGTGTGTCTTACGGGCCCACGTCGCCATTGGGTGGTATTAGGATCTTTTACTCCTCGTCTATACTCTGGGACTCTGATCTCTCTTCCATTCGGGTTAAATGAATTTACTAACTCTAACATTAGGATCCCGTGACCACATTCACCCCAAAGTTGCATAAGCCATAGTTATTCCTTAGAATAGTATTCTGAATAGTACACACACTGTCGTGTTGACTACTATGTGGTATCCATCGTACCTCTTTCATTATGCATGTTTCATCATGAATGATCCTTGTCTTTGCAAATGCTCAATGTTGAACTACCCCCTGTTACATGTTAGCAGGATGGTTAGACCCGCTGGTCGTGGCCGTGGTGCCAACGATCCACCACCGCCCGAATTCTTTGCTGGAATGACGCAACAATTTGAGCTGAACCACCAGTTCATGGAAGGAATGATGGCTCAGTTTCCTCGTCTGAACATGCATCAACAGCCAACCCCTGTAACTCTGCAAGACTTCATGCGCCTCAACCCAACTATTTACCGCAGCTCAACTCAGCCCCTTGATGCCGATGAATGGCTCCGCGACATCACGTATGAAATGGAGTCTACTAGTGGGGCCCTTGCTAGCTATGTCACCTTTGCATCATTTTTTCTGAAGGGTCCCGCTGCTCAATGGTGGGACAACCACAGGCGTACCCTACCTGCTGGAACGGTCATCACTTGGCCGGATTTCCAAGCCGCTTTCCGTGCCTGCTTCATTCCTCAAGGGATCATGGACAAGAAGAAGCGCGAGTTCTGCAACCTCACCCAAGGCAACAAGTCTGTAGATGCTTATCAGCGGGAATTCTTGGACTTGTCCCGTTATGCTGAAGAAGACATTGCTACTGATGCTCGTAAGCAGGAAAAGTTTCGTGATGGACTTCAACCTGATATCAAGCTAGTGCTCCTAGTGCATGACTTTGCTGATTTCGCCACCTTGGTGAACAAGGCCATTCATGTCGAAACGGGTCTGCAGGAACACCAGGGATCCCTCAGGCGCAGCCGTGACGCTAGCTCATCTTTGGGCCCGTCAGCACAGAAGCGTCGGATATGGATTCCCCATAGCATGTATCGTGCAACTGCACCTGCACCAAGACAGTCTTATGCCGCTCCGCGTCTGCCTCCACCCCCGCAGAGGCAGCCTCTTCGAGTTGTACCACCCCAAGCTCCTGCTCCCAATCCCAATGATGGTGTGTGCTTCAGATGTGGCCATCCAGGTCACCTTGCCAAAGAGTGCAATCAAAATAAGAGCCAGCTGGCTCTGCCTTCAACTGGTCGTAACAATCAGCCCCATAACAACAATGCCAGACCTTATGGTCGTGGTTAGGCTAATCATGTTGATCTGAATGAAGCTCAAGACCAGCCTGCCACTGTGATGGGTACTCTTCTCGTCAATTCAGTACCAGCTGCTGTTTTATTCGATACAGGAGCATCGCATTCTTTCATATCAGAAGATTTTGCATTCATGCATGGCATTAAATACGAAGAGATGCACATTCCATTAGTGGTAAACACTCACGCGGGCCAATGTCGAACCACCATGGTTAGCCACAACGTCGTCATTGAGATTGAAGGATTAGAGTTCCATGCCTCTCCCATTATTCTGAAGTCTTCCAATATTGACCTCATTCTGGGAATGGATTGGTTGAAAGCACATACGGCTTCTATTGTTTGCACCACTAAAACCGTCCACCTTCTGCACCCTTCAGATGAGATAGTAAGCTACAATGCTCGTCTGGTTCAAAACGCTGAAGCACGACTTTCTGTCTTGAATGCGTTGAACGCAGCACCTCTTGAGGGAATTGAAAAGATTCCAGTTGTTCGCGACTTCCTAGATGTCTTTTCGGAAGAACTTCCAGGAATACCCCCTGCCCGGGCTGTCGAGTTCGTCATCGACTTGAAACCAGACACCGTTCCTATTGCCAAACGACCCTACAAGATGCCACCTCATGAACTCCTTGAACTTAAGGAGGAAATCGACAAATCTCTTCGCAAGGGTTTCATTCGTCCAAGTTCCTCTGCTTGGGGAGCACCTTCTTTCTTCGTCAAGAAGAAGGACGGAACGAACCATTTGGTCCAAGACTACCGTCCTATCAACCAAGCTACAATTCAGAACAAATAACCCCTTCCTCGGATCAATGATCTGTATGATCAACTGGCTGGTTCATCGATATTCTCTAAACTCGACTTGAGGTTGGGTTACCACCAGATCCGTGTCCATGAAGAGGATATTCCAAAGACCGCATTCGTCACTCGTTATGGTTCTTACGAGTACACCGTCATGTCATTCGGTTTAACCAATGCTCCAGCTACATTCTCTCGTCTGATGAACTACATATTCATGGATTACCTCGACAAGTTCGTTGTAGTCTATCTAGATGATATTCTGGTATATTTGAAGAATAAAGAAGAACATGCTGAACATCTTCGCCTTGTTCTGGAAAAGCTTCGAGAGCATCAACTTTATGCCAAGTATTCCAAGTGCGAATTCTGGCTTCCCGAAGTAACCTACCTTGGGCATGTCATCTCCAAGGATGGTATTGTCGTCAACCCAGAGCGAGTTTACGCTATTCTTGACTGGACCCCTCCGAAGACTGTCAAGCAAGTCAGAAGCTTTCTCAGACTAGCCAGCTATTGTCGCCGCTTTGTCGAGAACTTCTCCAAGATCGCCAAGCCACTGACCAATCTGCTACACAAAGGCGTTAAGTTTGATTGGACTGAAAAGTGTCAGGAAAGTTTCTAGACACTCAAGGACAAGCTGACATCTTCCCCAGTGCTTGCTCCCCTTGATTCTCGCAAGGACTTCGTCATCTATTGTGACGCTTCAAGGATTAGGCCGTGTCCTAATGCAAGAGCGCAAGGTGATTGCTTATGCCTCCCGTCAAGCGCGTCCTCACGAAGAGAACTACCCAGTTCATGACCTCGAGCTTGCTGCGGTTATCTTTGCACTGAAGCTATGGCGACAGTACCTTCTCGGAAATCGTTGTGAGATCTTCACCGATCATGAAAGTCTGAAGTACCTGTTTACTCAGCCAGATCTGAACCTCCGTCAGCAGCGATGGATGGAAGCTATTGCTGACTACAACTGTGGTATATCCTATACCCCTGGCAAGGCTAATGCAATGGCCGATGCCTTGAGCCGCAGGTCTTATTGCAATAACCACATGGTTCATAAAGCTCAACCCCGCCTTTATGAAGAACTTTGCAAGTTGAACCTTCAACTAGTTCCACAGGGTTCTCTGAATAACCTTGTCCTAGAACCAACTCTTCTGGAAGCAATTAAGTCTGCTCAAGCCAAAGATGCTCATGTTGATTTGATGAAAAAGGATCTTGCCTTAGAGAAATCCAGAGATTTCTCACTTGGTGAAGATGGAACCTTATACTTCAGATATCGTATTGTAGTACCCCGGTTCGAGCTTATGACAGAGAAGGTGATGAAAGAAGCGCATGACACCCCTCTCTCTATTCATCCGGGAAGTACCAAGATGTATCTAGACATCCGTCATAAGTACTGGTGGTCTAAAATGAAGCAAGACATTGCTCAATATATCGAAGAATGTGACGTTTGTCGTCGTGTCAAAGCAGAACATCAGAAACCGGCTGGACTTCTACAACCGCTTCCGATTCCTGAATGGAAGTGGGATAAGATCGAAATGGACTTCGTCATTGGCCTTCCCAAGTCTCAGAAAGGTAACGATGCTATCTTTGTCGTCATCGACCAATTCTCGAAGGTTGCCCACTTTCTGCCAGTCAAGGAGACTATCACTGCTAGTCAATTAGCAAACTTGTATATCTCCAGAATTGTGTCACTCCACGGCATTCCGAAGGAGATCAGTTCAGACCGTGGCAGTATATTCACTTTGAAGTTCTGGGATAGTCTCCAAGAGGCAATGTGAACTCATATTACCTGGAGCACTTCTTATCATCCCCAATCCCAAGGCCAAGTCAAGCGAGTCAATCAAATTCTTGAAGACATGCTTCGAGCTTGTGTTATTTCTTTCGGAAAGAAGTGGGAAGAATCTCTCCCTTATGCGGAGTTCTCTTATAATAACAACTATCAAGCCAGCTTGAAGATGGCACCCTTCGAAGTGCTTTATGGACGTAAGTGCCGAACCCCTCTGAATTGGTCAGAAACTGGGGAACGGACGCTCATTGGTCCAGACATTATTCAACAAGCTGAAGAGCAGGTTTGCATTGTTCGGGATAATCTCAAGGCGGCCCAGTCCCGCCAGAAGAGCAACTATGACGGGAAACACTGGGGTTCAACTTATCAACCTGGTGAACAAGCTTACCTACGTGTCACTCCTTTGAGAGGCACTCATCGGTTCGGAGTCAAGGGCAAGCTAGCTCCGCGCTACATTGGTCCCTTCCGCATCCTCGCCCCTCGTGGACTACTGGCTTATCAACTGGAGTTGCTACCTCAGTTCTCTCACGTCCATGACGTCTTCCACGTGTCGCAACTTCGTCGTTGCTTCAAGGATCCAGAATGTGAAGTGGATCCGGAATTGATTGTAGTTCAAGGTGATCTCACATACAAAGAGCATCCGATCCGCATTCTTGAAGAAGTTGAACGTCGAACCCGCCAAAAGGTTACCATGTTCCTCAAGGTGCAAAGGTTGAATCATACTAAAGATGAAGCCACTTGGGAACGCGAAGATAACCTCCGGGCTGAATACCCCGACCTATTCCCTTCTACCTCTTAATTCTCGGGACGAGAATTTCTTTTACAGGAGGAGAGTTGTAACACCCCAGTGTAATGATGCTATAGTAATCCCTGGGGTTACGTTAATCCTTTTGCTAAACAAGTGTTTGTTCATCATTGTTTCTTATCTCTTTCAAATTCTAGTTGAATTCAATTTCAAATTATGTGTGAAATTCAAAAATGCTCATACATGAAAACTAAAATGTTCATCATGCGGAAAGTATTCTTATGATAATATTGGTGGTGAACCAACATTTTGCAAAGTGTCTAAATGGCCTAAAATAGCTAAAACAGAAAGTTTTCAAAAGAAAAGGCAAAAGTTGAAAAAAAGAAAAGAGAAAGAGCACAGGCCACTGTGCACTGGGCCAAGTGCACCGTGCCTGGCCCGAGCCAACTGGCCCAGCTAGGCCGGCCCACTACCCCTCCCCCGGTTGCTTCCTATTCCTCCGACCGGGCGGGACAGCACGCGCCCGTCGCCGCCCAACCACCTCGCCGGCAACGCCCCCCGCGAGAGGATAAGGCCCCGACGCCTCGAGTCCTCCCCCTCACCTACCGCCACTCCCACTCTCCCACTCGCCTGCCCTCCTCCAAGATCCATTAGGCACTCACTTCCTCTCCCCCTCGTTCCCCATCGACGCCCGAGCGCCATCGTCGTCGTTCTCCGTCGTCCATGTGACCACTGCGCCCCATTCGTCTCTCCGTCTCGTCCTCTGGGCTCGCCGCCGTCGGCCACTTCTTCCTCGACCACGTACGAGGGACGAGGAGCCCTGCATCGCCGGCAAGCCGCCTTCTTCCTCCTCGGATCCCGATGCACCGCCGCCGCCGATCCACTCCGCTTTGCTGCTCCTAACCTGTCGAGGGCTTTTCTTAGCCGCTCGGTGAGCATTCCCCTCTCTTCCTCTCCCTCTGGCCGCCTGCTTTTCGCCATAGCTTGCGGTCGATGCCGCCGTGTCATTGCCGGAGCTTTGCTCCGCTGTTGAACTAGTCGCCGGCGCTGTGGTAGCTGTCATGGTCACCCAAGCCCACCGCCGTGCTCAGGGCACTTCTGTGGAGCGGCCGGGCCTCTTAGATCGCTCGCGCGCGCCATTTCACCGATTCTGAAGATCGACCGAGAGCGCCGCCGCCCGTAGCCGCCGTCACTGCCCTTGTACTGCTACTGCTACTGCTACCGCGCACCGCTGCTATTGCTGCTCCACGCGTGCACTCGCAGCTCCCTAGCCACGCCCTCGCCGTCTCGGCATAGAGCTCCGCCGCAGCCGCGCTGCTCTCTGCATGCTGCTCCGCCCCTGCTGTTGCTTGTCGCCACTAGCCACAGCTGCTGCAGCTCTCGCCTCCAGCCATCACCGATGTCGCGACCGGCTCCCGCCCGCGCGCCCTTACCGCGACCTGGCCAAGCACCCGCACCACCTGCGCCTTGTACACGTGCGTCGCAGCCGACGCACAGCCGCCGCAAGACCTCGTCGTCGGTGCCCCGGCTGGCCACCCCTGACCCGTGCGACCGCCACAATGGATGCGCGCCGTCGCCAGCTTCCCAACGCCGCCTCGCGCGTGAAGAACGGGTCACCGTAGTGATTTTTTGGCCAACTCCGGCGAGGAGCCGCCGCGAGAGGGTCGCTGGAGCGACTCCGGCGTCGCCTGCTGACCTGTCCGCCACACGGCCCTCCCTGTGTCGCTGCCATCGGGCCCCACGGGCCCTGTTGACCCAGTCAACGGCTGACTGGGCAGTGCCCAGTCACTGCCGGTAGGTCCCACGCGGGCCCGTTGACTAGTCAGCTGACCGCTGATGCATGGATGACGCCATGCTGACGTCTTTTTCCCTTTTCTATCGTTTTAAGTAAATAGAATAATTTCAAAAAAAAGCTTAACCTTTGAAAATTAATAGAAATAAATCGTAAGTCGGATGAAAATGTTTTATATATGAAAGTTGCTCAGAAAAATCCAACGAATCCGAATACGCGGTCTGTTTACCTGTCAGATGCCTCTAACTATCTGAACATGGAACATTCCCTCTCTGGTCATCTGTTTGACACAGGTCCGGAACCGGGAAAACATTCCCGGTTGAATTCCCCCCTTCACCTATATCGTGTAGCCATACGTTAGGTCACACACGGCACAACATATTGCCATGTTATGCTTTATGATGCTTTGTTTGCTTTATATTTATTGTTTCTTCCCCCTCTTCTCTCCGGTAGACCCCGAGACCAATGTTGCCCTTGTGATCGACTACGTCGACGACGACCCTTCTTCCTTTGCAGCAGAGCTTCCAGGCAAGCCCCCCCTTTGATCATCCCGATATCGCCCATTCCATTCTCTCATGCTTGCATTAGATTTTGCTACTGTTATTGTTTGCTCCTATTCTGATGCATTGCCTGCCTTTGTAACCTGCTTATTGTTACCTTACCTGCTTATCCTAAACTGCTTAGTATAGGTTGGTTAGTGATCCATCAGTGACCCCCACCTTGTCCTTGTTGCCCCTGCTTCTTCATCAATGACTCGATCAACATGATCCACGACCAGAGCCTGACACCTAACATCACATCACGCCCCTTTTGTTGCTCGACTCTGCAGAGTTACCATCGAGTGCCAAGGGTGGGACCTCATACATCACTCCTGATGAGATCTCTATAGTGTAGCTATTCGGTCGTGGTCATCGAGGGTGATTTCCTCCTTAACCACTTCCGATACGACTCTATCGTGCAACCCCTCAAGTGTGAACCTCGAGGGTGGTTCCTCTTACGTTCACCTTGATGATTACATCGAGTGGAAGATGTTTGGACACACGGATACTTGGACTTTACAACTGTTACTTGGGAACGCGGATCGACCCTGAGGGGTACCCGCGAGTGATGTGGAGACGGGTTGACCTGGAAGGAGCCCGCGAGATACTTACGAGGCGTGGCCGGGCATTCTTAGCCCGTGCCGCAAGTCCTCGAGACGGGGCGACGGGGTCACATCTTTCGTGAGTCTCTGCTTGTTACCGCGCGTTCCTAAACCACTATGATTTGGATATTTTATCCGAGGCGCCTCTGGCCTGATAGCACTAACCATCACGTGGGCATAGTATGGGCGTTCTGCGTCGTATGCATCAGCCGAAGCTTAATAGACGTCAGCTACTGAGCGGCGCGCGCCGGGTTGGACTGGTAAGCACCTGCCTTTTGAAGGAGGTAGCTAGGTCTGCTCACCGGCCGCCCTCGCAATGTGCAGGAGTTCCCGGGGCGATGGCCCAAGACCCCTGGGGACATAGGTTTAGTCCGGCGTGCTGACCTCTCTATTAAGCCTAGGTCGGGTTGCGACGTATTGTTTGGCCGAGGCTGGGCTTGACCCAGGAAAGTGTGTCTGGCTGGAGTTAATAGAGCATGGTGGGTAAGTTAGTGCACCCCTGCAGGGAAGAAAACATCTATCGATAGCCTGTCCTACGATAGCGGACACTTGGAGTTGTATCCCGATCGATACAACTAGAACTGGATACCTGAGGTGATAACTGGATAGTATGGCTCTGGGATTGCTTTCTCGCAGGGAGTTGAGAAAGGATCTCTGGCCGAGGTTGATAACACTACTACTACTTTACTTTATGCTATTTTGTACTCTTCTGAATGCTGCAAGATGCTAGGAGCTGCTTGAAGATGCTAGTCTTCGATAGGCTAGGCTTTCCCCTTCTCTTCTGGCATTCTGCAGTCCAGTCCACAGATACAGCCCATTTCAGTGATACAGATGCATATGTAGTGTAGATCCTTGCTTGCGAGTACTTTGGATGAGTACTCACGGTTGCTGTGCTCCCCCTTTTCCCCCTTTCTTCTTCTTTCCGGTTGATGCAACCAGATGTCGGAGCCCAGGAGCCAGATGCCACCGTCGATGCCTACTACTACGTGGAGACCACCGACGACCAGGAGTAGTTAGGAGGCTCCCAGGCAGGAGGCCTTGCCTTTTCGATCGTAGATGCTTTTGTACTGGCCTTCTTAAGGCAAACTTGTCTAACTTATGTTTGTACTCAGATATGTTGCTTCCGCTGACTCTTGTGTTTTCGAGCTTTTGTATTCGAGCCCTCAAGGCCCCTGGCTTGTAATATAAAGCTTGTATTATTTTAATTTTTGTTTGGAGTTGTGTTGTGATATCTTCCCATGACTCCTTGATCTTGATCGTACACATTTGCGTGTATGATTAGTGTACGATTGAATCGGGGGCGTCACACCGAGGCCACCAAATTGCCCGCGCCCGAGGCGGCCGAAGCGCCCGAGGCAGAAGGGGCGGACGAGGCGGGGGTGGCGCCCGAGGAGGCCGAAGCGCCCGCGGCCGACTCAGGGGTGGCGGGCTAGGCGGGGTGGGTGCCCAAGGCGGCCGAAGCGCCCGCGCCCGATGCTGGGGTGGCAGACGAGGAGGGGGCGGCGGGGCCGGTCAAGACAACCGGAGAGGGCGCCGATGATGAAGCCGGCGTGGATGGTGATGATGGCGTGGGGGCGCGAGACGCAGCTCGTCCCACGGTGCGACGACCGCCAAAGCCCGGAGGCGGTCTGAGAGCCGAGCGACGCCTTCCACCTGATGGGGCGCCGAAGGGCTGCCTGTAAGTGCATCTAGTGCCACTTAGTGATTTTGGTGTATTGATGACTTATAGGTTAAGGGACTAATGAGTTTCTGAGTGTACACAGGTCTATAAGACTATGAAGAGTTTGATATTTACGATGAAAGTCGACCCCTAAAAATGAATGTCTTTAGCTGAAGACTTTGTTTTTTTGAAGACTTTGAAAGTGAAGAAATTGGTGTGACCGTGAAGACTTGATATTCATGCGAGGATTATGAAGCGTGAAGACTTTTGTTTTCGTAGTTTCATTTTCTCTTTCTTGAGTCATAGGAAACACCGTACTGTTAAAGGGGGTCGAGGTAAAACTAAGTAAAAGTTTCCAAGTGACGCTCATCTCAAAATCCTACAATTATCCAATCCTTTCGAGTGAAGCCAATTTCTTTAGTGACAGAGACGATATCTTCTGGTCTCTGAGGAATTTGTTCTGACTGAGGAGTTAGGAATTCGCTAGTGCGGATTGCCTATAAGTGAGGAACTCGATAGCCCTGAGGAATTTGATAGCTCAAATATCCTACCGTTGCTGTACTATGCGCCAGCTGTCCCAAAATATCTACCCACCTAACGGTCATATCATTGAAGGGCATTTATATCTTATCATGTCGGGCTGCTCCCTAGGCTATAAATACCCGCCCCCTACAACCACTAGTTAGTTGGCTGCTCCGAGAGAAACTGACACTTGTCATTGAGAGCATCCCATCCTCCGAGGACTTTGAGCGAAAATCATCAAGTGTGGAAAACCCAAACCCAAAGTGACTGAGAATCACTGAAGAGATTATTCCTATGTGGAACCGACGCTTGTTACCTTTGAGGACTTTGCATCCTCTAGACGGTTAGGTGTCATGGTCTAGAGCATCCAAGAGGAAATTGTGGATCGCAAGTGACCGAGTCTGTGAAGGTTTGGAAGTCACCTGAAGACTTACCACGAGTGATTGGGCGAGGTCTGTGTGATCTTAATTAGCTCAAGAAGAATACGGTGAGGACTGTGTGTCCTCAGGTTTAAATACCTAGCCGCTCCAACCAGCATACAACTGTCACAACAGTTGGAACTGGTCTACCAAATCATTGTCTTCACCAAGATACTCATTCTATTTCCTCAACCCTTTCATTTCCTCATTCATGTGCTCAAGTACTTGATCATTACTGTTTGAAGACTTTGACTGAAGACTTTATCAATTTCTTCAATCCTATTTCTTCAGTAAGTTTGTCTTCAACCTGCTTATCCTGTGTTCACGCTACTTGTACTCTGTGCTTGTTTTCATTTCATCATGATGACTGTGCTACTGCTCTGTTACGCTTGCATCTGAGTACTTATTCCACTGCTAAGTAGGTTGTTGCTTAGGAATTTCCTCAGCTTGAAATTCCTCATTCATGAATTTGTAAAAATCACCTATTCACCCCACTCTAGTCGATATAACACACTTTCAATTGGTATCAGAGCAAGGTACTCCCTTGTTGTGTGTGATTTTGGTTTAACTGTTTGGAGTTTTAGTTATGTCGACTGCAGGCATGATCAACGTCTCGACTGGGTGTCCTACCTTCGATGGGACAGACTACCCCTACTGGAAGAATAAGATGCGAATGCATCTTGAGGCAATTGCCAACGATCTCTGGTATGTTGTGGAAAATGGCGTTCCCTTCGTCACTCCTACAATTAACGCTGCTGATGTGAAGAGATTCAAGCAACTCGACTCTCAAGCGAAGAATATCATATGTGGCAATCTGAGAAAAGGGGAGTATGGCAGAGTGAGTGCTTTGGAGACAGCTAAGCTCATCTGGGATAGGCTGTCCAAGGTCAACGAAGGAGTCTCAACACAACGTGACTCTCGAGTTGATGTTCTTCACAATCTCTTCAACTACTTCAAAAGACTCGACAATGGAAATGTTCAGCAAACCTTCGATCGCCTCACTGTTATCTCAAATGAGCTTCAAGCACTTGGTGCCACTAACATCACCGACCATGAGGTGGTGAAGAAATTGCTGAGATCGCTTGATTCCTCATTTGACACTCTTGCACTGATGATTCAAGAACATGGAGACTACAAGTCACTTGATCCTGATGATATCCTCAAGAGGCTAAATACTCATGAGTTTCAACTTGCTGAGAAGAGAGATCTCTATGGACCGAGCTATGGCAGATCACGCGCACTGAAGGCCAAGGCAGTCTCTGAATCTGAAGGAGAGGATTCTGGTAGCAGCCTTGGTGATCCTGAAGAACTGAGTCAGGAGCTAGTAGTGCTCATGAGGAAATTCCAGAAGTTCTCAAGGCGTGGTCGCTTTGGTAAATCCTCAAGAGGTGATGACATGAGATCAGATTCCTCATCCCGTGACTACAAGAAGAGAACTTTCCACAAATGCAAGAAACCTGGTCACTACATTACTGATTGTCCTCACTGGGAAAAGGAATCAAAGAAGAAGAAATACAAGGATTACAGTTCTGATGACTCAAAGAAGAAGAAGAAATCTTCAAAGTCCTAATCGTCAAAATCTTTGGAGTCTTCATCTCACAAGAAGAGCAGCTCCATAAAGGCTCGGGCATTCATTGGCAAGGAAATGGACTCTGAAGCTGAATCTGAGGAAAATGAGGAAGAGGAGGCATCTGAGGGGTCAGACTCTGGTGTGGCGAGCCTAGCCCTCGCTACTGCTTTCGTCAGCAAGTCCATCTTCAACTCTGAGGAAAATGACTTCCCCAACACTGCTGACGACTGCGATGATGACTACGCTCCCACCTATTGCTTCATGGCAGAAGGTGCCAAGGTACTGAAATATCCCTCCTCTGAATCAAGTGAGGATGAATCTGATGAAAATATCAAGCCTAGCTATTCTAAACTTGCTAAAATTGCTGTGAAATAACAAAAGGCTTTTGAAAAGGTTCAAAATATGCTAGACAAAAGCGATGACCTGTTGGGTGAAGAAATGAATCGAACTCAAACTCTGACTGATAATCTTCAGAGACTTTAGTCTAAGTTTGATAACCTTCAGAGTCATCATAACACTCTCTTAACCGATCATGAGAAACTTTCTTATGAATTTCTTCAAAGAAAGCAAGATCTTGAGAAGCTAAGGGTGAGTTATGAAGATCTTCAAAAGGAGCGTGATTCATTGCTTGCTCAACAAATCAGTGCCGCTCAGGATGAATTCATTCCACTATGTTTGAAATGCATTGAACCTGAATCTGCTAATTCTACACCTGAAAGTTTAAATGCTTCTCACTACAAAAAAAAGACACATCCGTGACATTTTGGGCCGAACGAATTTTTTTTCTATCATACATATGACACTTCTATGACGATAATTGTGACAAAACCCGGTATCATAATAGATGTGGTGGGCTCCTACTTCTATGACAGAAAATGGGCTTTTCGTCTTGGGCGGGCCGGAGACGCAGCTGCATGACATTCTTTGGGCCGTCCATGATGGAAAAAACCATGGTAGAAGCGAGGGCGAGGAAAATTTCGGGGAGTTCCCGGTTACGGTGGGAGGTCGAGGGCCGAGTGATGCGCGTTTCTCTCATACACGTACGCGCGTGTGTGCGAGGCATTGGCTCTAACTGAACCCGAGCGAGGCGTTGGGCTCTAACTGAACCCGAGCGATTGCACTGCAGGCTAGGCGTTACTAAACCCGAGCGATCGATCGATGGCTGTTAACTGAACCCGATCGAGCGATTCCTTCGCTACTGCTACTAACTTGATGCTGCCTCTGGGATGAACAGTGAGCGTTGCGGGGGGGGGGGGGGGGTTGGATGAACAGTGAGTGGTGGCGTTGCCTCTGGATGAACAGGACCCCGTGGTGTGGAGGGCTGGATGAACAGTAGACGGTGGAGGGGTGGTTGAACAGGACCCCGTGGTGTGGAGGGCTAGATGAACAGTAGACGATGGAGGGGTGCCCGTGGAGGGGTGGTTGAACAGGACCCCGTGGTGTGCAGAGCTGGATGAACAGTAGACGGTGGAGGGGTGGTTGAACAGTAGCCGGTGGAGTAGCGTGCGGTGGAGGCTGGATGAACAGGAGCCCGTGGAGGCTGGAGGAGGTCGACGGTAGCCCGTGGAGGCTGGAGGAGGTCGACGGTGGAGATGAACAGTATCCCGTGGAGTCCCGTTTTGCAGTACGCCACACCCCTCCCGATGAACAGGACCCCCGTTTCGACCGTAGGAGGTCCGTTTCGTCCGTTTTGCGGTACGCCACACCCCTCCCGATCAACAGGACCCCCGTTTCGACCGTAGGAGGTCCGTTTTGTCCGTTTTGCGGTACGCCACACCCTTCCCGATCAACAGGACCCCCGTTTCGACCGTAGGAGGTCCGTTTCCTCCGTTTTGCGGTACGCCAGACCCCTCCCGATCAACAGGACCCCGTTCCGAACGTAGGAGGTCCGTTTCCTCCGTTGTGCGGTACGCCAGGCCTCGTTTCCATCGCCTGTTCCGTCCAAGCCCTCTCGATGAACACGACCACGCATTCCATTCCGACCCAGCCGGTTGGCTCCCACGCGTTCCGTTGCCTCCGGATGAACACGACGCATTCCGTTGCCTCCCCATGAACATGACGCATTCCGTTGCCTCACCATGAAGACGACGACGACGCTGTTTCTCCGTTCCGACCCAGCCATGTACACGAGCCTTGGCCGTACGTATGCGCGAGTAGGCGTTCGAGACCCCGCCCGTATGTACACATACGTGGCCGTATTTTCTTTCTTGCACCCTGGCCGCTGTACGTACGTGTACATGCTACATGCGTGCCTCTACTACGACACGTGCGCGCCTCTACATCCACCAGTATATATGTACGTACACGTTCGCGACCAGAATGACAACGCTACGTACGCTTCGACCAGGTGGGTCCCGACTGTCAGGCACTTCCTTGCGTGCGAAGATGTAGCTGGTGGGTCCTAGCAGTCATGGGGGCGAATCGTTTTGTTTTTTTGTCCGGACGCAGTTCCTTGCGTGCGAAGGTGTAGCTGGTGGGTCCCAGCAGTCAGGGGGAAACGTTTTTTTGCGAAATACGGTGGCCCGTCCGATGGGTCCCCGCTGTCAGGTGGAGGAATAATTATTTTGCGCATAATAAGGAGGCACTTCCTTGCTGCGGCCGTGAACCCAGCTGTCAGCGTCTCCACGCACAGTACTCTTCCGATGGAAGTCGGTCATTGACCACATTGACCACGCCGCGCCGAGAGCACCACGGCGGTGGACGACGGCGAGGCCTAGGAAGGGGATGACATGGAGGCAGGGAAGACTCGGCAGTTGTTTCCCACGCGAAGGGGAGTACGACTGTACGAGGGTTCACTGGTTTGTCTGCCATCGCCGGAGAATAACAGTAGGTGTGGGTGAGTAGAGGGATGGCTAGGCTAGCGATGGGAGTACGATGGGGCGGTGAGGCCTGCGCGGCAGCACAGCCGACCCCGGGGAGGAGGGAGCAGGCAGTCCTGCCGGCGCTTGTTTGAGCGGCTGGAGCAGGAAGAGCAGAGATTGAAGAAGCACGACGGCCGTTGGATGGACATCCAACAGTCAGTGCTTGTGCGTCAACCTTTTTTTAGGAAAGCCTCAAATCTGTGGAAAACAGCATACAGCCCATCTGCCATTATTTCTAATAATTTACAGCCCATTTGCTAATTCTTGTGGTCTTTTTTGGAGCCCATATTCTTTTTGTTAGCATTACAACCCATATTGTGGCCACGGTTAAAAAATTATACGAAATTTTGCATATTTCGGTGCGGTCTGAACTGTTTTTAATCCCGAAATTTCGACTCACATTCAAACTGATTTTAAAACAAATGTATATCAATATAAAATCCAACAAATTCTCCATGCATAAAAATTAATGTAATTTAAAATCTTGAAATGAAAAAAAAGATATTTGAAACTAATTGTCGGTTTGATGTGTTTTAAAAATATACAGCCCATTTCTCATTACTGATGGGCCATTTTCTCAGCCAGCCGAATGAAAGCTCTCCTCGTCTTGAAAGATTTGCAGCCCAACAGGCCTGACAAAGCGACTTACTTGGCAAATCACAAAAAACTGGGTTGTGGACGTGGACCCAGCTGTCAGCCTCTCCACGTACAGTACTCTTCCGATGGAAGTCGTTCCTTGACCACGTTGACCACGCCGCGCGGAGAGCACCATGGCGGTGGACGACGGCAAGGCCTAGGAAGGGGACGACTCGGAGCCGCGGAAGACGCGGCAGTGGAAGCCCGCGCGGAGAGGAGTACGAGGGTTCACTGGTTCGGCTGCGGTGTGAGGCTGCCGTCGCCGCAGGGCCTGGCCAGCGGTGGGAATAGTAGGGGCGGTGAGGCCTCTGCGGCAGCACAGCCGGCCACGGGAGGCAGGAGCATGCGGCACGACCGTCGCTGCTTTGGGCGGCTGGAGCAAGAAGACCAGAGGTTGAAGAAGCACTACGGCCGTTGGATGGACATCGTACAGTCACTGGAGCTAGAATCGTTCATATTGACTAAGTTGACAAAGCCCTTCGTCCCCGTCAACTTAGTAGGCCCACAAGTCAGCCTCCCACCAAGGTGGGTCCCAGCTAGCCGGGGGAGTATTCGTTTTTTTGTGCGTAATAAGGAGGCACTTCCGGTGGGTCCGAGCTGACAGCGGGGGGAACGTTTTTTCGCGAAATACGGTGGCCCGTCCGGTGGGTCCCAGCAGTCAGGGGAAACGATTTTTTTCGCAAAATATTGGTGGCCCGTCCGGTGGGTCCCCACTGTGAGGTGGAGGAATAATTATTTTCCGCGTAATAAGGAGGCACTTCCTTGCGGCTGCCGTGGACCCAGCTGTCAGCCTCTCCACGTACAGTCCACGTCCGATGGAAGTCGTTCCTTGACCATGTTGACCATGCCACGCCGAGAGCACCAAGGCGGCGGACGACGGCAAGGCCTAGGAAGGGGACGACGCGGAGCCGGGGAAGACGCGGCAGTGGATGCACACGCAGAGAGGAGTACGAGGGTTCACCGGTTCGGCTGCGCTACCGTTGCCGCAGAATAACAGGGGGTGTGGGTGAGTGGAGGGATGGCCTGGCCAGTGGTGCGAGTAGTAGGGGGTGGTGAGGCCTCCGCGGCAGCACAGCCGGCCACGGGAGGCAGGAGTAGGCGGCACGACCGGCGCTGCTTTGGGCGGCTGGAGCAAGAAGACCAGAGGTTGAAGAAGCACGACGACCGTTGGATGGACATCGTACGGTCACTGCAGCTAGAATCGTTTATATTGACTAAGTTGACAAAGCCCTTGGTACGTCAACTTAGTAGGCCCACAGGTCAGCTTCCGAAACGGTGCGCCCCAGATGTCAGGGGGAGGAATCATTTTTTGGGCGGGTGAAGCTAGAATATCCGAGATTGAAGAAGAAGCACGGCATCCGTTGGATGGACATCCAACGGCCACTGCTGCTAGAACCGTGTGTTGACTATAAGTTGACAAAGCCTTGCATACACGTCAACTCTATTTTTTAGGGGACGCGTCAACTTAGTAAGGCCAGAAGTGTGTGGCAAAGAACTTATAGCCCATTTGAGATTCGTAAGAATGTGTAGCCCATTTTTGAATTCCAATGGAATTTACTACAGCCCATTTACAGTTTGTTAAAAATACAGCCCATTTCAACCAACCGTTCAAAACAAAATTCAATAAAATTTCCCACATTTTGATGGGATCCGAATTATTTTTATCCCGAAATTTCTAGTCAGATTAAATACAATTTCAATAAAAATTTATATTACATAAAAATCCAACGAAACATTACGCTCGCAACAATTAATGAAATTAAAATTTTCAATATCCAAAAATAATATTTTATAAGGTAATCACGTGTTTGGTGCATTTTTTATAGTTACTACCCAGTTTTTCTAATTACATCCCATTTATTATTTCTTAAAGCCCATTTTCTTGTTAAGCCTAATGCATCCCTCCTAGGAAAGATTTGCAGCCCAGCGGGGCAGAGAATAACAACTTGACCTTGCCTGGGTATTCCTAAAAAAAAGTATAGCTGGGCTAGCCATTTTCAGCTTGACAAAAATTTATATCTGGGCTGGATATCTGGCCTGGGCTAGACGGGCCACAGCCCGCCCAGTTAATACCTGCAGCGATGTTTTCGTTGTTGTTCAGAGGAGAAAAATTAATATCTGGGCTAAACATCGAAAAACTCTGCAGTGCTCACACCTCAAAAACACAAATACTGCTCGAGCTGCTTGGTCCCAGCTGTTGGCTGCTTCTTGTGCAATTCTCTCGTTTATTGACAACTACATAGGTTGACAATGGTGTGGGACCGTGATGTCAGGAAACCAGGAGGAAGCAAAATAAATTATAGTTATATATATATATAATAAGGAGGCACTTGCGTACGTGAGGCTATGGACCTGCTGGGTCCCCATTGTCATCCTCTCCAAGTAAAGTCATCTCCTCACCCGCGCGCGCTTTCCGCGCGAAAGAGTCAGCGCTGCCCGCCCGCTTCCCGGTGCAGGCGATTGCTCCGCCTTCAAACGACACAAGTGCTGTCCGTCCGTCCATCTGCCGCCCACATTAATGATATGCGGTTGCCGAGGCGGCTACTCCGGCGCCAGACGTCCGTCCCTCCGCCCGCCCTCCATTTCTATATAAACTACTGCGCTGGCCATAGCCGCAGTCATCCGCATCCGTTCCCTTTCTCCTGTCCACACCACTACTGCCCACCATGGCTTCCTCGCGCTCCAGCGCTCTTCGGGACGGGCGGACAACAGACCACAAGGAGATGGCAGCCATTGCTGCCGACCGGCTGGCCGGCAGGCAGCCGGAGGACGACGACGTCCCAATGGAGAACATGGTAGTCGACGATCCGGCGCCAACCCCCTCCTCCGCGCCATCCTCGCCGGTGCATTGCACCATGACCATCGGCGAGGCCCGTGCCCAATATATGGACAGGGTGAGGCAGATGCGTGAGGAGCAGTTCTGGGAGGCGCAGGCTGACGCCGCCTACAACCACCAGCTCCTCCAGGAGCACCTGCAGGCGGAGGAGCAGATCGCCGAGGAGCAGGCGGAGCAGGAGCCGCTGCTCGACTCGTACCGCTCCGCCCGCAAGGGCCGCCTCGAGCGCTGGCGGTACCGCATGCGGGTGGCGGAGGCTGCGGCCGCCTACAAAGAGGCTAGCAAAGAGGGCGATGAAGCGGGCGAGGCGCTGTTTGGTGAGACCGAGGACGAGGCAGAGGACAATGCCGGCTGCGACGAGTCCCCGCTCCGCTGGCGTCGACGAGCCCCTGCTCCGCCGAGGCCCCGCGGCGCCAACAACGAGGCAGAGGACACCGCCGGCTCCGCCGAGGCCCCGCCCCGCCAACAACTAGGCAGAGGACATCGCCGGCTCAGCCGAGGCCCCATCCTGTCGGCAACATGGGGGAGGATTTCCACCGCTCCGCTGAGGCGCCGCCCACCGGCAACGAGACAGAGGACATCGCCGGCTCCGCCAAGGCCGCGCCACACAGAAAACGAGGAAGAGTAGAACACGGTAGGTCGCCACCGCTCGGGTCCAAGTAAGGCCACCGCTGCTACCCTCCGGTTGAAGCCAAGCTAGGCGGGTTGACCATTGACGGCCAGTTAGCTTCTTGGCGGCGACGTGGAGTCGGGGAGCTGCGCTGGAGAAGAACGCTGCTTCTACTTAACTGCTGGTGCAGCTGGCTGACTAACACGTGGGCCCAACAAGCCACATGTTAGTTACGCAACTGCACCTGCAGTTAAGTCACTGAAACTTCTGTTCAGCTCAGCGGGACACAGGTGGGTAGCTTCGGTTAATTAATTATACCTCCAGCGCACCCCTTTTTAGTTGAAGAATGTATGAAATGTAATGAAATCCGGCATGTTTATATGAAATCCGACCGTGTATGAATGAATTTATTTCGATTAGTTCGAATTCCTGTATCACTGGCATTGGATGAACATGCAAAACAATACGTACTAGCATTATTCCCAGGGTGATCACCTCGTTTGCAGCAGTTTCACATGTACTCCCTATGGTCCTTTCTAGTTTGCATACAAGTTTTGTTTGCAGTCAAAGTATCTCTACTTTGACCAATCTTATACAAAAAAGTATGCACTTTCACAATGTGCGAAGTAAAAAGGAACAGAAGGAGTACAAAGAGTTTTAGCAGCTTTTTAGCGTTTCTGTACATTGCAATCAAACACACAGGCCTGGCAATTCATAGAGAACATTCAAAACAATCGATGATTATGCATCTCAGCTACTCACATGTCGGAGGCAATATTTACTTCACAACTAAAGAATAAAGAAAAAAATTGATCGACGCTGCTGACAGCAAAGGGCGTCCCATTTGAAAATATCAAACGCATGTCTTGCTAAAGTCAATGAGCAAAATTTGACAAGGTTGTCCCATTCCAAAATATCAAATGCCTACGATTGTGGAATGGGCAGGGTTTGCCATCAGTTCAGACATTGACATGGCACCTCGTGCTAAATAAACCAGCTGTTCTTTTTGTGCAGTTCCACCAAAATCAACCAAATTCGCGCGTAGCTTGTATGATTTCGCCCTTATATGTTGCAACTCCTTGAACTTATCGGCACCTCCTTTCTTGTGGTGGAAATGAATGATTTGATGTATTCATGAACATTTTGTGCAGTTCCCATTGAAATCAAGCTGAGCACCCCTGTTTGCACAAATACAAAAAAGTGATTAGTATAAAGCAAACTGTACTATGAATTGACAGTTTCAACAGGCACATACATGGTCCATGTAGAGCACACTTTTAGAAAAATGGAACTCACCAGAAAGAATCCTAGAACAACATTGTACTCGCGCATCACAGCAAAAAATGGAGTTTTGTCAGTCCTTCTGAGCTGAAGTTAGTTTGGTCTTGTGGGGAGTAATGTAACCATCCTTCAACTGCTCCTTCTGATGAGAAGATAGACAGGGCTTCTTCATCCTGGCATAATCGAAACTAGTCACTTCATGTACTCCATATTCTTCTTCAGAGGAAGATGATCCTGTTGTGCAAAGACAAGAGGACTACTAAATGCTAGCATCCTTGTTTGGTTGAAAAAAAGGAAAGGAAATATTTAAAACAGCACAGATGAAGCACTTCTCAAGGACAATACCACTTTTTCATGACAGTATCTAAACAGTAGCACAACACCAATAGAGATGACAAAGCTCAATCATATGGATGAAATCAGTGGGCGAGTACCAACCTTTGTTAGGAGGCTTATTGTGTAGAGCATACAAGATGAAGCACTTCTCCGGAACCATCTGTTGCTATCTACGGTGGTGGCCATGCTTACTATATACTCCTCGATTAATTTAATGTTTCCAACATCTTCTTGTGTAGTTCCACTAAAATATATGGTATCTTCAAAGAAGATCCCTGTTTGCACAAGTAGAGATAATTACATATTACATTAAGAGTGGCATCAAATTAGTGGCAAAACAATTGCTCGTTCCAGCCATAGCAATAAATTAAGATGCAAAACTATATCATTACTTGTGTCATCACAGTTCCAGTGCTTCATTACAGCACCGGGAGTTGATTTTTGTTTTTCTTCCGCTTGTTCTTCCCCTTCATCACTTGGTTCAATAACAGACAAGCTTCGCCTTCAATGTAAGATTTGACATGTCAATTAGGGAGCACAAGTATAGTACTAAACTTAATTTTCTGATGAAAGTGGCAAAATACAGGCCAGCAGTTGTGAAATATCCTTATCTTACCTCAATGGGATATTGCGGTGCACATACAGATTGGAAGTCTTGTCTCCATTTGTGCAGTTCACTAAAATCAAGCAACATTATCGTACAAGTAGCACAGCATATGAAAGCACACTGCAGTCATGTGAAAGAAGGCTAGTACTGACCTCTCATGATGCGGAATTCAAACAACTCACAAGAAGAAGATCTGAACCAAATTCGCCTTAACGGATAGGAAGTAAGATCTCCTCTTGTGCAGTTCCACTAAGATCAAGCAATCAAGCAACGTTGTCGGTGTGACATTTTGGTTGAACTGCACAAAACACTCTTAAAACAAAAGTGTTTTGTGCAGTGCAACAAAAGGTCACAATGGCAACGAGGTGAAGTAGATAACCCTGTTTACACAGAGGTGCAAAGGAAACAATTAGTGGTCAATAACGGTGGATGACACAGAAGCCAACAAAAAGAAGCATCTACCTTATCTAAATGGGAAAGAAAGCAAGACAGTAGCATTTCTCAAACGGTGGCATTGATTAATATTAACATAGAGATTATATTAACAATAAAATTCGTTAAACATGTAATTTGCTTTTAACTGTGTCATTGCATCAATTTTCCAGCGGCATTATTAGAGGGTGTTTGTTTACAGGGACATTTTGGTGTAGGGACTAAAAAAACTCCGTGCCAGTCCCATCTAAACCAAACAGGAGGGACTTTTAGGGACTAAAAGTGGGCATTTGGGACTAAAGAAAGAAGACCCCGAGGGAGTCTTTTTGGGACTTTTTCCAACAGTTGCCCTTGCCACGCATCGCACCTTGTCTCTATTAGTTCATTACTAGGGGTAACATGGTCTTTTAGCATGTCATTTAATAACCTCTAGTCCATGTTTAGTCCCTGGAACCAAACAGGTAGGGACTAGGGAGTTTTTAACCAAACAAGGCCTTAGATTAACAACAGCTAATGAGTTGCACGGGACAGTGGACGCACCATCACCATGTGCATCTACCGATGTAATGTGGTCATGCACAGTCTGTTGCAACAAAGAACAAACAACCAAGGAGCATATTTGTGTTGGTCCCAGTTTTGTTATCTTTAGACACCTTTCCCTATGTGAACGCATCAAATCTAGTCCTGCTCAAACTCTACAGCCTTGTCCCTTCCTTTCCTTTTTGAACTAGTACTTTCGCCCCTTCCTTTCCTCTTTGAACCACATCCTAGATTTATGCGATACAACTTTCCCCACTACTTTCCCCCATTCCTTTCCTCTTTGAACCACGTCCTAGATTCATGCTATACAACTTTCCCCCTTCATTTCCTCTTTGAACCACGTCCTAGATTCATGCTATATACAACTTTTCCCACTACTTTCCCCCACTCCTTTCCTCTTTGAACCACGTCCTAGATTCATGGTATACATGCAGCTAGAGCAATGCATGTGGAGTAAGTAAATTATACCTTAAGGTTCTTGGGGCGTGGTTCGGTGGGCGACGGGACGGCGGCGAAGAAGAAGGGGTCGGAGGCCCTCCCGCGCCGCCGCTGGGTGGAAAGTGAACAGCTGCGCCGGTAGTCCCTCACCGACGGCGACAGCGTTAAGCCTCCTTCCCTTCCCGGCGGACGGATCCTGCCGGCTCTTTGAGCAGAAGTGAGGGGAGAGAGAGGCCAATGAAGTCTTGTTTAGATCTGGAGAGGGCGAGAGAGTGTGAAAAGAGCAACTACAAGCGCTGAGGCTCCAGCGGGAGAGGGCAAGAGAGTGTGAAGAGAGCAACTACAAGCGCTGAGGCTCCAGCGTGCATATATATACTGGAGAGAGAGAGTGTGAAGTGTGCAAACCCTAGAAAACATTTTGACCAGTCAAAGAATCCACCCGAGACCTCAAGTTTGATGAGCGAACAGGCTAACCAGCTACACAACCCTCCCGTTATGTTCAACGAGAGGGAAATAACCTTTTATACATTCCTGCATTCGTGTGACAAGCATGCCGTGTTTTTGTGTGTGTGGGAGTCATTGGGATTTCAATCATAATCGTGTCATGTGGCTTTGGTGGTAAGACTATCCACAGTGGTGCAGAAATAATGCAGCCTTAGTCACCTTACCTCTCTCCACGTAGTACGTTGGGTCCCACCAGTCAGAGGGTGAAACAAACAAATTAATAATAAAAATTAAAAGCGCCAGCGGTGTATCTTACCTCACACATCTCGCTACTGCTCGGGAACACTGTCCAATTGATCCCTCTGTTCGCTCACGTACTATTTTAAGTGAATCCTTATTATAACATGCACACAAATTTTGGGCACTTGTATTCGACTTAAGTCACTGTGCCACCGTATCTCGTATACTTACTACTCCCTCCGTCTAGGTGTAATAAATCACGTTAGAAGGTGCAACGGGACCAAGGTGCGCGCGTGTGCGCGCGCGCGCGCGTGTGTGTAACAGCATGTGTGTGTTAGAGAGAGCGACAGATCGACCTACTCCTACAGAGAGATGTTGTGTAGTGTAGTCTGATTTTAGCCGCGAGAGTCGGTGCATCCTCTCGTTTCCGGGCGTGTCCGGTAGGGATATGTGGACAGCTGCCACGCCCGCTCCTGACCAGCCTGGCCCACCCAAAGCCCCTCCATCGCCCGCGCGTGCTTCCCGCCCGAAACGGTCAGCGCCGCTCCAAAGAATCGGTGCCGCATTCATGCCCGGGCAGAGCGAACGCGACCTCTCACTGGCGCAAGAGTGATGGTTGCTTCGTCCGTCCAACTTACTGCTGGGTCTATGTGATTTGATGGCTCATTGGTCTTTATTACTGAGGTGTTAGGACTGCTGGATGTCCCACGCTTTCGGCGAAAGGAGGTACTACTACTAGATTACAATTTTCTCCATTCTTACAGCGGAGGCGTGCAAGAGCAGTGAAACACACACAGGCTCAGTGATTACATGGCCCACCTCACACTATCACCGTGCGACACCTAACACTTTACATAGTACTCCCTCCATTCCTAAATATTACTAGATGAGTCCCCGAGCGTTGCCGCGGAACAGCGGTATATCTCTCTGCGCAAAATTATCGATTTCATAGAACTAAAAAAACTCTATAACTGCATGACAAATGTGGTAGCCAAACTAAATAAACTCCCATCATCATTTAGATCATCCCACATAAGGAAAAAAGATCATCCAACTCCTACTGCATAATGGGATTATATTTTTCTTTTTGACATGTTAATGTGACTTAAAAGCTCACTTACATGCATGCTACCGGTGCATGCTTGCATGCAGACATGTTGATGTGATTTAAAACCCACTCACATGCATGTGCCACGGTATTTCTGCATGCTTGCATGTGGCTTAGTGCGGAGCCTCTCAACGTCTAGATCAGACGGCTATTATGGACTGAATTACTTCATCTAATGGCTAGATCAATTTTGATGATGTGGCTCAAGGAGAGGATAGAGAATTCCTAGTAGTGGAGGCTAGCTATTACTAGTAGATAAGTCTTTGTAGAGATTCCACTACATACGGAACAAAATGAATGAATCTACACTTAAAATGCATCTATATACATCCGCATGTGGTTCATGGTGAAATCTCTACAAAGACTTATATTTAGGAACGGAGGAAGTACTAGTATAGTACGCACTGTTATTTATCAGCGAGATAAATTTGTACAATGCTATGAAGCTTCCAGCTTCTGTTACATGTATCTTGCGTCCAAGGTTGCCCGTTGCAACATTTCATCAAATACAAAGGAGACTACCATGCATGCTATTGCATCTCAATGATTGACAGATCATAGCAAATATGTACTCCCTCCGTTCCAAAATAAGTGTTTCAACTTTGTGCAAACTTTAGTACAAAGTTGTACTACTACTAAAGTTGACACTTATTTTGGAACAGAGGCAGCTAAAGAAAAAAACGATCCATGCAGTCCCTAGCCCTTGAACCGTGAACCCTGATCAGGCTTCAATTTGCTGGCAAGGTTCGAGCTTCCTAATAAATGAAGTTTGCAACCTTTTGACCATCGAATCATTTTGTGCAGTTTCACCAAAATCGAGATGAGCATCCCTGTGGCAAAGAAATTGAAGAAGCGTGATTAGAATAAGATTACTTAGGCTAGTTGATGAGACATAAACTCATCACAAACACAGTACGTAGAAGCCAGTAGAGGTATGTGCGGGGCAAAGAAGTAGAGAAATATCCACAGGGAGTGATGTGGGCAGCTGGAGCAGTGGTGCAAGCCGGCTGTAAAGGGAGTTGTACCTGAGGGACGTAGCTCAACCTTGAGGAGGGCGGCAGGAGGCGGCAACTGCCCACGTCGCGGCAGTGAGCAAGGAACGAAGGCAACCTCACTGGCTTTGTGAGAGAGAACGGCAGGGACCCCTGATCGGGACGTGCCGACAGTGGGTTTTCGCCGTCGGCGACGGCCATCGCATCTACACTAAGCATCCACCCCTTCCCCAAGCGGACGTGATCCGCCGGGATGTTATCGATGTGGCCACAGTCATTTTGTGCGAGAGAGTGTGAAGAGAGCAACCCCAACAAGCAACCGTGTAGGCTGGCCCGTCCTGACTATGTATATAGTGGAGCAGTTTCCTTTTCCTCTCCATATGAACCTATCGTAGTGCATACGTGCCACTGAAGAAAAAAACTTTTTTATAAATGACGCGGCACCTACTACTCGTTCTCCTATAACCTTGCGCTTGGCATCTCCAAAATATTAACATTGCAATAATGGTAGTGCAGTATATATCGTTCTGGCTATATGAGACCGAATGAATTGCTGCACGTCCACCACGTGGGCGAGGGTCGAGGGGCGAGGGAGAGTGCTACATACGTAGCAAAATGAGTGAATCTACACTCTAATGTACGTCTATATACATCAGTGTTTGGAGTATGTACTAGTAGTTCATATTGATATCTACTAAAGGACACATATATTCCAAACAATATGATATAATCTCTATAACCAAGGTAGTAGGGACGAGGAGTAAACGAAGGGAGTAGTAAATTTTTCTCCTCGTCCTGTGAGCCACCGCGCGCATGGGCGAGGGAGCGGGCGTAAGGCGGAGCAAGCTTCACCTCATCCTACGAGCCACCGCGCCCGTGGGCGGGGGAGACGGCGTACTAAGCAAGCTTCTCCTCGTTCTGCGAGTTGACGGGACACATCAAAAATACTCCAGTGTATAGAGCCTTGCCTCTAAGGTAGGCCCCACATGGTTTGCCTCTTTTTTTAACATAACACGTCAAGTCGCAATTTGTTTGTTCACCCGTGGTAGACGATCCTCCCTCCACCAAGTGGACAACCAGTACACGTGCCAAATTACCACGTGGGCTTCCTTTTTCGTACAGAAATGAGCTCCACCGTGTACCCGCGTGGGTGTGGTTGGGAAAGAGACGGGAGTACGTGCGCCGTGCATGCACCTCTTCTCTTCGTGCACGTCCCCCACCTACGTGGGTGTGTGTGAGAGATACAAACCACGTTCGTGAGTGTTTTTTGTTTTGGGGTGGGGGTGGGGTGGGGGTTGATTTCGTGAATTATTTGTGGGAATATGTGTCGATGACATCTCAAACAAAATTTTGCATGCAATGTGTGTGAAATGGAGGCCTATCCATATCATACATAGAGCGTCGGGCAATCCACGAGAAGAGAGGGAGGGGTCATAGCTATCGATAAGTCGAAAAGAGGATCAAGTGGGTGGGTGGGAGATCGATGAAGAGAGCCATCGAAATTGTGTGTGTGTGCAAGTCAAAGATATAGGGCGACTGGCCTACTAGAACGTTAGAGGGCACATGTCAAGTTTGTGTGTGGCAGGGAGACATGACTAGAGCGCTCGATGTATCGGTGTGTGTGGGGGGGAGGGGGGTGGGGGGAGGGGTAGGCAGAGGCCTAACTATAGAGGTAGAACGACTCGTATATGTGTTGAGAAGGAGAGACCCAGCTATGTCTTGAGGGAGATTGGTCGACATCCATACATAACTGAAGGATGGGAAATATGACGGGACAGAGAGAGAGGAGAGAGAGAGGGAGGGAGAGGGAGGGAGAGGGGTAGAGTGCTGGATGGGTGATGGAGTTGCTTCTCGAAGATGGTGGGAGAGGCCTACTAGACAAACTGAGGGTGGAACTACAGTGTTGTCAATAAGAGTGGGGATGTGTTTCTGTGTGTGCCTGTGCGTGATAGATCTGTCGGGACGCATCCATGGATGATGAAGGGGAACCATGTGTTTGGTAAGCAAACCTAACTAGATCGGTAGATCAATTGTTGTTTGTCGGAGGAAGGGAGAGACACAACTAATGAGGTAGATCGATTGATGTGTGGGTAAAAACAAGTTATAAGGACCTAGCTAGCTATATGTATAGCAAGAGATCGGTCGGTGTACGTCCATTTCTTAGAGGCAAATAAGGCCCAGCGAGACGGATAGACAGAGAGAATGGACCTAGGAGGTGGTGCGAGAGGCCCAACTACTAGCTAGATAGGGGGAGGAGTGTGCGTTTGTGAGATCGATGAAAAGAGGGGCGAGAGTTTACACGTGTGTCTGACCGTATGAGAGACACGAGGCAAGGACACATAAAGGAGGAGATTGAAGGTGTGTGTGTATGTTGTAGGCAGGCATCGCTGGAGAGTTTTATCGATCGGTGTGTGTCGGAAAGGAGTTGTGGAGACTCTGGGAGAACGACCTAAAGAGAAAAATCAATGTGCCCGGTGGATAGAATGCCGAGGGAGGGGGAGGGCGAGGAGGGCGTGTGCATGCACGAGGGAAAGTTAGTGGTAGCTACAAAGGTTAGAGGATTGTGTTGGTGTAAGAGACTAACAAAGATCATAATTTGATATGAAAGCGGTTTCATATATTTGAATAGGAGATCATAGTGTTTTAAACATTGCATGCATGAATATAGCGGTGATACACGTGCTGTGCACATGTTATACCATAATGTGATAATGCATGGCGTTTGCAACTCACAGCTAAATGCCGAACAATCTAAACCATACTATACATCAAACAATCTCACATTTTATTTGAATTTGTGATAATGTGTGGCGTTTGCAACTTACAACTAAATATCGAACAATCTAAACAATACTATATATTGAACATTCTCACATTTTATTTGAATTTGTGGTAATGTGTGGTGTTTGCAACTCACATCTAAATACTTGTAGGCGTAGGGGGCGGGGCACCATACATAATGTGATAAACACATTATACATATGAGCCATGGTTTAGATTATGAAGATCTAGCTAGAGCTAGAAACGTAATGTGATTTGAAATCAAAATAATGTGGATTCAAAAAATCTAGTTCGAGTTCATATAGTACACATAGTTCATATGTAACTCGAGACTAATCATGTGGTGTGCTGTGAAGATAATACACAAACGATGGTTTAACTTGACAATAATGATGATTGTAGATCTTATTAAAACAGAGAAACGAATTCAAATGCTTTGACTTCACAACAATCATTACTGTAGATCTTATTCAAATAGAGAAACGAATTCAAATTTAGTTCATATTAAAGCGGTAGTATATACGTTTGGAATGCACTAAAACGTTCATTTGAGTAGTAGGTTGCATGCATTATACACGTAGCGAAATATTTTAATTGAACATAACATGAATTCAAAGTTTTGAATGACATTTGTAGTGCGCATTGATTTGGTACAGTACACGTTAGGCTTGTCCGAAAATTTCAACCTGCGCCTTGTTAGCCCGAAATATTTAAGATGTATCTTTGTCTCGCTGTGCTCCGACAACTCCCTCCATCTCAACCCGCGCCTTGCTATTCCGAAATTACAACGTGCGCGCAAACTCCCACCTCCTGTGAAATCCCGACACGCAAAATGCCCGTGGTACCCCTGAACCAAAAGAACCGCCTCAAATCGGTGGCGGTACTTTCGTAACTTACGCCACATTTCGGACAAGCGCATCTCTAAGCCATGGTTCCCCACTGCCATCCCATCCGCCCACCCATTCGTACACCGAGGCCGCGAAAACCCGCGACGAAACCCCACACCCTGCTTCGTCCGCCACCCAGCCGGAGCCTCTTCCCCGACGACGTCATCCACAGCAACACCTCGACGTCCCTCATCCACCGTACCGGATGAGGATCCGTCGTCGATCTCATCGTCCCGCCGGCTCAGCCACCCCGTCCTCCACCTCCAAGGAGCTGCCCCGACGTTCCCCTCATCTTTCGTGCCACCTCCATTCCCACACCGCCGTCTTCACCTGCACCACCGGAAGAGCATCATCATGACCGTTTCCTCGGATGAAGCTGCGGCCTAATCGGCGCCACCAAAGAGGTTGTACACTAATCGTCGTATTTTCTTCTTGATTCGATCTCACGGTGCTGCTGGCGCTCGGTCCCGAGCCGACACGGCGCGGCTCCATCCATGGCGGCGTCGCCGGCCACTTCCTCCATGACGTCGCTCCCTCGGCGGCGACGTCCACATCAGTAGGAGCTGCTGCTGCTTTAGCTCTTGCTCGCGCTGCTGCTCTGCTCTTGCTCTCGGTCCCCTGCCTGGTCTGCTCTTGCTCGCGCTGCTGCTCTCGCTCTTGCTCTTGCTTGCGATGCTGCTCCGATTTAGCTACACTTCAGTCGACTGAATCGACTTTTGGGTCAGTCGATTTTCAGGGGGTGGGGGGCTCGCCGGGGTGAAGGAAGAACCAGCCACAGCGGGGAGGGGGGCTCGCCGGAGAGGTACCCCAGTATCTATCTTAGGGTTAAGGATGGGGGCGGTGGTCGCCGGCGGTGGCGGGGCGTTGGCGGGGCGGTGGCGTGGGGATCGCCGGAGAAAAAGCTCGGCACGGGGGGCCTAGAGGGATGGCCGGGGCGGCGGCGGACCGGCGGTGGGGAGTGTTTTCGGGGCGGGCGGGGCGGCGCACCCCCGGCCACGGGCGGTGGGGGGCTGATGTTTGGCCGGTGGTGGCTGGCGGCTCAGGGGGTGGAGGTTGAAGATGAACCGCAGGCCCTTGATTTCGTATCCAACGGCTGAAAAATTGACTGACCAGAGATGAAAAATTCAGTCGGCCGACGTGTAGCCTCACCTTGCTAGTGCGTTCAGTTTCGACAACAAAATTCAGTTTCGACAGCAAAATTCAGTTTCGACAGCAAAATTCAGTTTTGACAGTTAAGTTCAGTTTTGACAGTTAAGTTCAGTTTCGACAGTTAAGTTCAGTTTCGACAGTTAAGTTCAGAGATGAGTGGCTGATGTATTTTACATCTAGCACTTTGTGGTTACGTATTTTACGTCATGTATTGGAGATGCTATTAGAATTCCACTCAGGTTAACGTTGTTCGTTGTCTTCTTATCCTGCTTCAGCCTCGGCGTCGTACAACTCACCGGAGCTGCTCCAACAACGAAACCCTCCATCACAGCGGAGCAGTACCTCGGGCTCCATCTCCAAACGCCTAAGATCTTCTTCCCCTCCTCCGACAGCAAAGTCAGCAGGAGCATCCTCACCGGCCAACCCAATCACGTTGAGATCGACATGGCTTCGCCAAAGAGGTTGTACACTTGTTGCATCTCTTTTTTACTCTACATGTTATATATATTGTCCACTGAGCACACGGATTTGTTCCTTTAGTGTCTCCTTGAAAGAAAAACATAGGAATTTTAATTTTCACGTGTCCTCCTTTTCAAATTCCTATTCATGAAGCACAAGACTAAGAGATAGTAGCATAATAGCATTATAACCGTATATTTTCTTGTGGTTTGACTTAATCTCACCATGCTTCTTTGCATCCTGTGATCTTCCAATTGTTGTGAATCAAACACCCAGATTGGCAGAAATCCTGTGTTTTTAAATTCTCTATTTTGCGCGTGCATTCCTATCCTATTCCTGTCTATTTCCTATCCCTGCATTGTTGGAATCCTCCAATTCAAACGAGCCCTTACAGAATTACTTCTCTTATAGATAGTTGTCAAAGAAAACCTTGCGTGGTTTGTCCCGCTCCTGCTGCGCCGTCGTCCACCCCAGCTCAGCTGCTCCAACGATAGAAGGGTCCAGCACAGCAGGGATCCGGCCTCCAGACTGTCTTTCGCCGCCTCAGATCTTCTTCCCCGCAGCTGGCAGCCATGAAAACTGCATTACCATCATCAACCGAGCAGATGACCTCGAGGACTACACGGGTCCGCAAGAGAGGTCGCACTCTTTCGTGTCTGCTTACGTTATGCATCGCTTAATATTACATGCTACTTTATCGTCCTGTTCACCGATTAGACTCTGAGTCAGCTCCAAACTAATGGTCAAGCTTGAGTTTTTAAATGGTTGTGGGGTACATATCGGGGCCGCTATCAATAGTATCTATCTACTATCTGGTTAATCTCCGGTGTTAACTATGAGTTTCATGTTGGGTGGGAAACAAACAGTAAAGAAGCCATTATCTATATTTTTTAACAGAAGCCATTATCTGCCTGCTATTATTGGTTTTGGGTCTATCCACAGGTTGCTACCATCACTCTGGATTTCTGCATGCACTCCTTACATAATCTCACTATGTTTTATTCCTATGCATGACAGTTATTGTAAACAATGGAACTGAACATGTAGAGCAAAAGAGACGAGCCTTGTGTGGCAATAAAATTTCATGCAGACGTCGCTCCATGGTAGGCGCAAAGGCAGCCCCCTCCACGCATTTCGGACTGTAATCGAGAGGAAGATATCTGTTCTGAGGGGGATTCAGAAGGAGAAGACAACTCCTATTTACCCCCTGAGGTCTTCGCTCTAACTTGGCATGCCGATGTTGGTTATATCATGCATATGGTGTCTTGCATTGCTTACTTTATACATCAAATATGTCATCTTCTTAGTTTAGACATCCTTTGTGCGAATGCCATCTGTTTAGTTTATTCATCATTTATGTGAATTATGCAACGCCATCTTGTTTACCCAGGCATCATATATGTGAATTTTGCAATGCCATCCTGCTTAGCCAGTCATCTTATATGTAAAATATATCAGGCCATTCTTTTTTTTCGTTACATATTACATTTGTCAACAATGTTAGTACATTCAACTGCTCTTCGTGTGCATCAGCCATTTGACACGGTCATGGAAAATTATGGAGTGAAAACAAGGTCTTCAGGGCAGACTATGCTATCTGACGAAGCGCATATCTCGCTGGTTACGGATAGCTCCTCAGAGGAGGATTCAGAGACAGATGACCAGTCCTATTCCCCCCCCAAGGTGTATGCTCTAACTTGGCAGGGTTATGTTGCTCATATCGTGCGTATGGTGTCTCGCATTGCTATGTCATTTGATTAGTTTAGACATGCTTTGTGTGAATGCCACTTGTTGAGTGTCTAATTACCATATATGTGAATTATGCATTGCCATCTTGTTGCAAGACATTATATATGTGAATTATACAATGCTATCTTGTTGCAAAGGCATTATATATGTGAATTATGCAATGCCATGCTGTTTAGCCAATCATCATGTATGTGAATTATATCATGCTACCATTTTTTGGTATTACGTGTTCCATTTGTCGACAACGTTTGTATATTCAACTACTCTTCCTGTGCATCAGCCATTTGAAGCGGTGATGGAAGTATCTGGAGTGAAAACAAGGTATTCAGAGCAGACAATGCTACCTGCTGAAGCAGACATCTTGCTGGTTACAGAGAGCTCCCCAGAGGAGGATTCAGAGACTGATGCCCAGTCCTATTTCCCCCCTGAGGTCTATGCTCAAACTTGGCAGGGTTATATTACCCATGTCATGCATATTGTCTTGCATTGCTTAGTTTTTACATCATATATGGATTGCCATCTGCTTACTTGCTTACTATATAAATCATATATTTGAATTATGTCATGCCATCATGTTTACATAGTACATACACATCATCTATCTGAATTATGGCATGGCAACCCATTTAATAAAGACATCATATAGTTATATCATCTCATCCTGTTTAGTGTTTACAGTCATCATATTTTGAATTATGGCATTCTATCCGTGAATGTATGTGAATTATGGCATGCCAACCTATTTAATAAACACATTATATAGTTAGGTCATGTCATCCTGTTTACATAGTCTCATATTTTGAACTATGTCTTTCCATCTTTTTTAGATAGCCATCATAATGTGAAATTGTGTCATGCTATCCTGTTTAGTTAGCCATCATATATGTGAAATTGTGTCATGCTATCCTGTTTGGTTAGACAACATAAATATGAATTATTTCATGCCCTCTTTTATTCCCCACTATCCATTGCACCTGTCTATCATACAATGTCTATACTTTCAATTACTTTTCTTGTTTATCAGCCATTTGAATTGGAGAGCATGATGGCAGTATCTAAGGGAGTAACAACACGGTCTTCAGAAAAGATAGTGCTACCAGTTGGTGCAGATAGAACCACAGTTGTACTTGCCCAAGGACCAGATCCACCACACATAACCCAGACTCTCGCAGATTGTACCCCTACCCAGTTGGACAGAGAACCAGCTACACCCCTTCTAACCCCAACCCCGGCAGATAGTAACCCAGTTCCAGTTGACACAGCACCGTCTCCACCACAGAGCACCCAAACACGAGCAGTTAGTAAGGGAACTTCAGTGCCCAAAGCACGAGGACCACCACTCCGAATCCCAACTCAACGCTTAAAGGAGAAGAAGATTTGTTCTCAGGTCAGGTTCTGTAGCTATGGTTCATAATCCTTTGCTCTTGCATTACTGTATTTACTCATACCAACTATTTTCAAATTTGAAGGATGGAATTGAAACTCCAATGGCGCAACAGGTATGTTTTAAACCTGTTTCTTTAACTGGTTTGCTGTTGTAACATGCTCTATGTTGATTTCAGTTTCAATTGAATAAACAGTTATGTTCTCATGTCATGCACATTACAAGTGTTGTTATTGCTCTATAGTTACCCACACTTATATTTTGTCTATTCTGCTTTGTCTTGAACAAATATTATTTGAACTGTGTCTCTATCTTGATTTGGCACCAAAAACTAGAATGATATAGACCATAAAGTGACCATGGTACATAGATATATGTTTGTTTCATGCTGTTGTCCTGTCCACTTTACTACTGAACTCATTTACCAAATTGAGTTTCATATACAACATGGTAAACATGTGATGTGTCTGCTTGTTTCTCTTTTAGAATGCGGACAAAATATTGGAGAACAGTACCGCGTTATCTAATGGTAAAGGAAGTAATGCATATAAGGTTCAAGATAGTGAGACATCCCTGTTGGTCTCCAAGAAAGCTGATAAAAACTATCTTGACAACAGTGAGGGAACCCAAAAGTCCTGTCTTGATGTAGTGTTCGAGTTACTGGCCACTACTGCTGGCACAAGCTCTTCGAACTCGCTGCCTGAATCAGTTCGTCTTCTTGAGTCTCAACTTCAAGTTGAAAGACATCGATCAGATGTGCTGTGACAGGAAGCTGAAGGACTGAGGAAGTCCCTGCAGAATTCAGATGCATATTTTCTGGTGCAACAGCAAGCGCTGGAGGATTTAAGCGCCAAACAAGAGAAAGTTAATAAGCTTGCTAAGCATCTTGCCAGCATTATGGGTACCTAGGATATTGTTTCTTGAGATCTTCTGAAGTGGTTTCAGTTCTGGATTTGTTTTGCTGCAGCGTTTATTTGCGCTGGTCGCCAACTTTGACAACCAATGTATATGATATGCTGCTTTGTTCCCTATATTTGCATTGTTGGCGAACTTTGATGCCCAGTGGATGTAATATGTGTAATAGCCGTGATAGCATAGCGTTAGTTGCTTGCTTATTTATTTCCTTGTTGTCTTGTTTATTTGTTTGCTTGTAGTCATTGCAGTTCTTTTTCCGCAGTTAGCTAGTGGCTGCAATAACCTATTTTTTAAAACTAGGCCACAATAACCATGGGCTAATATTTACTGTAGTAACACTGGGCCTCCTACTGGCCGTAGAAATAGTGGGCCTTCTACGGGCCGTAGAAACAATGGGCCTTCTGCGGGCCGTATCATCAATGGGCCTTATACGGGCCGTATGATCGATTGGCCAAACATGGGCCAAACAGACCGCATTATGGCCGTAAACGGGCTAGAGTTGGAATCGTCCGTTCATGGCCGACCATAACGGGCTATCGTTAATAGGCCGTATTTGATGACGCTATGAAAACGGCCCAACGTATTAACGGACCACAAACGGGCCGACTGTAACCACGGGCTGAATTTGGCCCACAAGCAGAAAATTACAGTAACGGGCCGTAAGTAAACGAATGCTGGAAATGAGCCCAAGAATAAATGGGCTCTGAGAAGGCCGAAAGATAACATGGGCTGGAAACGGCCCAACGGAATAACGGGCCATTAATGGGTATAAAGTGATACACTGTTCATTACGAGCCAGTTTCACCACGGGCCGTTAATGGGTGTAAAGTGATACACTGTTCATTACGGGCCAATTTCACCACGGGCCATTAATAGGCCAAGAGTTACATAGGGCCTCATATGGGCCGAAAGACGTCATGGGCCATACATGGGCCAGAAGTGAAAACGGGCTGGAATCATATTGGATGCCCAGATGACGCTACTGGGCCTAATTCGGATAGGGCGTAACGGGCCTTGGGTTAGCGGGCTGTAAATGGGCTATATGTGAACATGTCGTTAACAGGCTTTCCATGGGCCGGCCCGCCACCTTTTGACCAAGTCAAACGGGCCGGACTTTTCACAGGAATGGGCCTCTGTTGGGCCGTGCCACGTGTCGACGTATCATAGGCGCCTTCTGTCCAATGAGTGGATGACATCTGTCCCAACGATGAGCCGACACATGTTTCCTCCAGCCAATGATGATTTTACACGTGGAAAATCCCCATTGGTCGGGGCTGTTAACGGGTTACCGGATCCAAAATCCGACCCGATAGCTTAACGGCGTTCCGTTACGGTGGATGCCACGTGTCGGTCACCCTTGAGGAAAGCACTTCTGTGACGCACGATTTATCGTCATGGAAGTGGACACTTCCGTGATGATAATTTTGGTAATGTCATGGAACACTTCTACGACAGCACAGGTATGACTATCTTGATTCTGTCATAAATTTGTCA
Organism: Aegilops tauschii subsp. strangulata; assembly: GCF_002575655.3. NCBI lineage: Eukaryota > Viridiplantae > Streptophyta > Magnoliopsida > Poales > Poaceae > Aegilops > Aegilops tauschii. Next base: position 311,638,247 of record NC_053039.3, read on the forward strand.
TGGATGTACATGCATGACAAAAAACGCGACCTACTGTGACAAACACGTATCATCACAGAAGTGTATTTGTTTTGTAGTGTCTATTGCTGCAAATTCTTCAGCTGTCTCTGCAGTCACAAATTCCTCATATGAGGATACCACAAGTATCACTAACAATGCAGGATTGAAGCAATTGTATGTTACATGCATGTACAAAAGCCTTAAAGGGCATCAGGCTCTCTGTGATGTGCTTAAAAAGTAGATCCTCAATAGGAACCCTAGGAAAGAGGGTATTGCCTTTGAGAGGAAACTCAATGATGATGGGACCTACTGGAATTTCTCTCCTTATTCATATGCTTACTCTAACCCCTCATCTGTGAAACGAAGTGGGCTGGCTTCTATGCCACCTTTCTCTTATGGAGCTCGCAGAATGATGAACTCTTTGCCACCCCTTCAGATGAGGGTGGTGATGAAAAAGAACTAATCTCTCATGCAGGGTTAGGTCTCCAGACGAACTTAACCGTCTGAAGAATTAGCTGGAGACCTGAATATGCTTGAAAGGACACAAGCTAATCATGAAGAAACGAAATTTCATTTTGCACGTCCTCATACTGCTATATCTCTTGAATTCCTTGATGAAATTGATCTGATGAATTTGATGACATATTCTTCACTGATGAAGTATATGAGTTCGTAAGATGCACTAATTCATCTGCAGGATGATCAACCCAAAGCTACTGAGTGGGTGCTCTACAGTGGATGTACAAATCACATGACCGGTGACAAGAACTTACTGATGGACACTGCTTTATCTCCATCACATCTGAAGCATATCACCTATGCTGACAAAGGCAAAATCAAGTCTTCGAAGGCTTTAGGAGACAGACTTGTATATTGTTGATTTCTCTATAGGACCACAACTTGCCACATGTCTACTTGCAAAAGCTTCAGAGGGCTGGTTATGGCATCGACCACTGGGTCATGCTGGCATGAGGAACTTGCACACGCTCGCGAAGAAGAAGCATGTCATTGGCATCGAGGGTGTCAAATCCCTCAAGAACCATCTGTGTGGAGCTTGCGAGGCTGGAAAGATGACCAAGTCCAAGCATCCCTCGAAGACTATTGATACGTCTCCAACGTATCTATAATTTATGAAGTATTCATGCTATTATATTATCTGTTTTGGATGTTTATGGGCTTTACTAAACACTTTTATATTATTTGTGGGACTAACCTATTAACCGGAGGCCCGGCCCAAATTGTTGTTTTCTTGCCTATTTCAGTGTTTCGAAGAAAAGGAATATCAAACGGAGTCCAAACGGAATGAAACCTTCGGGAGAGTTATTTCTGGAACGGAAGCAATCCAGGAGACTTGGAGTAGACGTCAGGGAAGCTTCAAGGAAGCCACGAGGCAGGGAGGCGCGCCCTCCCCCTCTGGGCGTGCCCCCACCCTCGTGGGCTCCTCGTGGCTCCCCTGACCGACTTCTTTCGCCTATATATATATATATATATATATATATATATATATATATATATATATATATATATATATATATCCATATACCCTAAAAACATCGGGGAACAGAATAGATCGGGAGTTCCGTCGCCACAAGCCTCTGTAGCCACAAAAACCAATCGGGACCCTGTTCCGGCACCCTGCCGGAGGGGGGATCCCTCACCGGTGGCCATCTTCATCATCCCGGCACTCTCCATGACGAGGAGGGAGTAGTTCACCCTCGGGGCTGAGGGTATGTACCAGTAGCTATGTGTTTGATCTCTCTCTCTCTCTCTCTCTCTCTCTCTCTCTCTCTCGTGTTCTTGAGGTGGTACGATCTTGATGTATCACGAGCTTTGCTATTATAGTTGGATCTTATGATGTTTCTCCCCCTCTACTCTCTTGTAATGGACTGAGTTTTCCCTTTGAAGTTATCTTATCGGATTGAGTCTTTAAGGATTTGAGAACACTTGATGTATGTCTTGCATGTGCTTATCTGTGGTGACAATGGGATATCACGTGATCCACTTGATGTACGTTTTGGTGATCAACTTGCGGGTTCCATAACATTGTGAACTTATGCATAGGGGTTGGCACACGTTTTCGTCTTGACTCTCCGGTAAAAACTTTGGGGCACTCTTTGAGGTTCTATGTGTTGGTTGAATAAGATGAATCTGAGATTGTTTGATGCATATCATATAATCATACCCACGGATACTTGAGGTGACATTGGAGTATCTAGGTGACATTAGGGTTTTGGTTGATTTGTGTCTTAAGGTGTTATTCTAGTACGAACTCTATGATAGATCGATCCGAAAGAATAACTTTGAGGTGGTTTCGTACCCTACAATAATCTCTTCGTTTGTTCTCCACTATTAGTGACTTTGGAGTGACTCTTTGTTGCATGTTGAGGGATAGTTATATGATCCAATTATGTTATTATTGTTGAGAGAACTTGCACTAGTGAAAGTATGAACCCTAGGCCTTGTTTCCTAGCATTGCAATACCGTTTACGCTAACTTTTATCGCTTGTTACCTTGCTATTTTTATAAATTAAGATTACAAATACCTATATCTACCATCCATATTGCACTTGTATCACCATCTCTTCGCCAAACTAGTGTGCCTATACAATTTACCATTGTATTGGGTGTGTTGGGGACACAGGAGACTCTTTGTTATTTGGTTGCAGGGTTGTTTGAGAGAGACCATCTTCATCCTACGCCTCTCACGGATTGATAAACCTTAGGTCATCCACTTGAGGGAAACTTGCTACTGTCCTACAAACCTCTGCATTTGGAGGCCCAACAACGTCTACAAGAAGAAGGTTGCGTAGTAGACATCAAGCAGTTTCTGGCGCCGTTGACGGGGAGGTGAGTGCTTGAAGGTATATCTTTAGATCTTGCAATCGAATCTTTTAGTTTCTCATTTTATCACTACTTTAGTTTACAAAAGAAAACTACAAAAAAATGGAATTGAGGGTGCCTCATATGCTTCATCTTTTTAATATCTTTCATGAAAATAAGGATTCCGATAATTGTGCTCAGTTGCTAGAGGAAGAATGCATTAGGATGTTTGGCACTAAATATTTGAATGATGAGCATGATTGCAATGTTGTTAGTATCAGTTCTTTGAATATCCATAGTACTAATGATGATTGCACTAGTCATGATGAAAATGTTTCTTATAAGCATGTTAAGTTTTGTGGAATACATAGAGCTTGCAAGTACACACCAAATAGGGAAGATAGATGCTGCAAGAGGCATAAGTATTTGGAAACTAAATGGTTGCAAGAAAGGCTAGATGATTGTGCTGAAAGATTCAATATTTATCGCCATCCTTGTGAACTTTGCAATGAACATGGTCATTTAAAGCTCCAATGCTATTTGTTTCATGATCAAATCGTGTCCAAAAATTGTGATAACTTGATTACCCTTGAGCATCATAAAGATCTTAGTCTTCTTTTTGGGTATGAAGAAATGAAACGTATAACTGAGGGTATTCCAAAAATTAATCTTGATAGATTTCTTGATTTTGATCTAGAAGAAATTTTTATGTATTGTGCGGTGAATTGCATTGAAAATCCTTATATTGCCAATTACATAGAGACAAGAAAACAAATAGAAGATGAAGAGAATACTAATGAAAGGGAAGAGACTTCCCAATATCGTCCTATTATTTCTTATGATGAATCAGGTAATGAGGAGGAGCTTTCTATTCAACCAATCTCATTAATAAGGAGCTCAAAAGAGAGGGATAAACCCGCACGTGATGTGAAGAAGAAAAAGAAAAGACAGAGAAGCAAAGGTAGAAAGGTATCCCTCCCAACTGATGTTGCTCCTACTACTCATTGTGATGATGATAATTGCTATACTATTGGTGCTATCCATACTATTAATGATGAGAGTGATTATGCTTATGATATGAAAAGGCCCAAGCTTGGGGATGCGATGTTTGATGAGAACGACAAGTTTGAGAATATATTTGGTGCAATTAATGTTTGTCCCAAGCTTGGGGATGCTATGTTTTATGAAGATGATATTTTTAGCCTTCCAAGTTTTGAAGAGCAAATTTATTATGATGATAGCATGCCTCCTATTTATGATGGTTACATTGATGAAAGTGGGTTTGGAAGAGTGTCAACTTTAGGAAGTAATGATCCCACTATTTTGGAGGGTGTTGAATCTTATTGTGACAATTATGAAAGTGGATTTGGAGAGGTCATGACTTTATTTAGTAATGATTCCACTATCTTGGAAGAGGTTTCAATCGATTATGATGAGAACAAAGTTGCTACTTATGATGATTATTGTGATGACACTTATGCTATAAAAAGTAGTGATGAGTATATTTATAAAACTTGTCATGATTATGATTACCCTTTTTCTAAACATTACTCTTTTAATGTGGAAACAATTTATAGTATTCGAGTTTCTTATGATACTCCCACTATTCCGAATGAGAAGAATTTTGCTTATGAGGAGAGTAATAAAAAATTTATGCTTGTAGATCATGAAAAGAATGTTTTATGTGATATTTATATTGTTGAATTCATTCATGATGCTACTGAAAATTATTATGAGGGAGGAACATATGCTTGTAGGAATTGCAATAATATCAAGTTTCCTCTCTTTGTGCTTAAAGTTTTGAAGTTATGCTTGTTTTGCCTTCCTATGCTAGTTGATTATTGTTCCCATAAGTTGTTTGCTCACAAAATCCCTATGCATAGGAAGTGGGTTAGACTTAAATGTGCTAGTCATATTCTTCATGATGCTCTCTTTATGTTTCAATTCTTATCTTTTAGGTGAGCATCATTGAAATCATCATGCCTAGCTAGAAAGGCATTAAAGAAAAGCGCTTGTTGGGAGACAACCCAATATTTACCCCTACTGTTTTTGTGTGTTCACATGATTAAGCTACTGTAGTAATCATGTTTTATAGCTTTTGTTTCAATAAAGTGCCAAGTTGAACCTTTGGGAAGACTTGGGTGGAAGTTAGTGTGATCTTGCTGTAAAAAACAGAAACTTTGTGGTCACGAATTTAGCTGTCATTTTTTACAGAATAGTGATTTTAAGTTGATTCTTTTTGCAGAATATCAATAAACAAATTATCTAGGTCTTCCTATTTTTGTAGAATGTTTAGAGTTCCAGAAGTTTGCTTTAGTTACAGATTACTACAGACTGTTCTGTTTTTGACAGATTCTGTTTTTCGTGTGTTGTTTGCTTATTTTGATCAATCTATGGCTAGTAAAAGAGTTTATAAACCATAGAGAAGTTGGAATACAGTAGGTTTAACACCAAAATAAATAAAGAATGAGTTCATTACAGTACCTTGAAGTGGTGTTTTGCTTTCTTTCGCTAACGGAGCTTACGAGTTTTTGTTGAGTTTTGTGTTGTGAAGTTTTCAAGTTTTGGGTAAAGATTCGATGGACTATGGAATAAGGAGTGGCAAGAGCCTAAGATTGGGGATGATCAAGTCACCCCAAGGTAATATTGAAGGATAACCAAGAGCCTAAGCTTGGGGATGCCCCGGAAGGCATCCCCTCTTTCGTCTTCGTTCATCGGTAACTTTACTTGGAGCTATACTTTTATTCACCACATGATATGTGTTTTCCTTGGAGCGTCAATTTATTTTGTTAGTATTTGCCTGATGTTATTTAGAACAATTTTTTGCATCTTTTATTTCTATAAAAGTGGCATTGATAGCCTTTACTATGCCTATTTTACAAGTCTTCATGTTGCTGTTTGAAAACAGAAAGTTTACCGCTGTTGCAAAAATTCCCTAGAAAAGTCAGAATGTGATAAAATGTTGAAATTTTTTGAATAATAAGATCTGATAAATTTATTACAGTGGGAATTTTCTTTCATAATTTTTGGAGCTAGGGAAGTATGGATCTTGCTGCATTCTTTACAGACTGTCCTGTTTAGGCAGATTGCTGTTATGTTTGCATTGTTTGCATATGTTTGCTTGTTTAATGATTCTATTTGGGGATAGGACTATTAAATATGAAGAGGCATTTAGTTTGCAATGTTGAATAATAATTTTAGTGATTTTCTACAGTAGAGTATGATAAGGTTTTTTCCATTGGTTTATATTAACTTATCTCACGAGTCCTCGTTGAGTTTTGTGTGGATGAAGCTTTTGAGATTTAGGGAGACCGTGATATGAGAGGTATTAAGGAGACACAAAAGTTCAAGCTTGGGGATTCCCAAGGCATCCCAAGATAATATTTCAAGAAGTCTCAAGCGCCTAAGCTTGGGGATGCCCCCGTTGGCATCCCACCTTTCTTCTTCGACAACTATCAGTTAATATCGGTTGATCCTAAGTTTTTGCTTCTTCACATGATGTTTGCTATTCTTAGATGTCATTTTATTTGTTTTGCTTGCTGTTTGAATAAAGTATCAAGATCTGAAATTATTAAATGGGAGAGTCTTCACATAGCTAAATAATTATTTAACTACTCATTGATCTTCACTTATATCTTTTTGGAGTAGTTTGTCATCTACTCGTGTGCTTCACTTATATCCTATGAGTAAATAGTTGAATGAGCGAATATCATAAATCTGAAATTATATATGTTTCATATGCTTATCCCATGGGGAGTAATGACTTCACATATGAGAAGTAGAGGTGGTCAATTTATTGAAGGTCACTTGAACAATTCATGAAAGAATATTGAGGGAAGAGAGATTTCACATATAAATATACTATCTTGGACATCTTTTATGATTGTGAGCACTCATTAAAATATGACATGCTAAAAGGTTGATGTTGGACAAGGAAGACAACGTAATGGGTTATGTTTTCTTATATCCGAAATAAAGTATATTGTCATGGATCATTCAACATGCTGAGCTTGCCTTTCCCCCTCATGCTAGCCAAATTCTTTGCACCAAGTAGACATACTACTTGTGCTTTCAAACATCCCCTAAACCAGTATTGCCATGAGAGTCCACCATACCTACCTATGGATTGAGTAAGATCCTTCAAGTAAGTTGTCATCGGTGCATGCAATAAAAATTGCTCTCTAAATATGTATGATCTATTAGTATGGAGAAAATAAGCTTTATACGATATTGTGATGTGGAAGCAATAAAAGCGACGGACTGCATAATAAAGGTCCCTATCACAAGTGGCAATATAAAGTGACGTTCTTTCGCATTAAGATTTTGTGCATCCAACTATAAAAGCGCATGACAACCTCTGCTTCCCTCTGCGAAGGGCCTATCTTTTGTTCTTGTCTTATACATTATGCAAGAGTCATGGTGATCTTCACCTTTCCTTTTTACATTTTATCCTTTGGCAAGCACATTGTGTTGGAAAGATCCTGATATATATATCCAATTGGATGTAAGGCATCATGAACTATTATTGTTGACATTACCCTTGAGGTAAAAGGTTGGGAGGCGAATCTATAAGCCCCTATCTTTCTCGGTGTCTGATTAAAACTTTGAACCCATAAATACTGCGTGAGTGTTAGCAATTGTGAAAGACTAAATGATAGTTAACTATGTGAAGTTTGCTGAATCAAAGCTCTGACATAGACCCTTCTTGAAAATAAGATGAATTGTCATTGTTTGATGACTAATAACACGGTTTGTTAGTTTTCAAGAAAGTTTATGATCTATAATTTAACATGTGAATAGCTTGTTACTTGATCATGAGAAGTCCTATGAGTTGAGCTACTGTTATGATATATAATGATGCTAGAAAAGGTGATTGAAATTATCATTGATCAAACTTGTGCACCTGCTAGCATTCACACTTCATAAATTCTTTCTTTTATCATTTACCTACTCGAGGACGAGCAGGAATTAAGCTTGGGGATGCTGATACGTCTCCAACGTATCTATAATTTATGAAGTATTCATGCTATTATATTATCTGTTTTGGATGTTTATGGGCTTTACTAAACACTTTTATATTATTTTTGGGACTAACCTATTAACCAGAGGCCCAACCCAAATTGCTGTTTTCTTGCCTATTTCAGTGTTTCGAAGAAAAGGAATATCAAACGGAGTCCAAACGGAATGAAACCTTCGGGAGAGTTATTTTTGGAATGGAAGCAATCCAGGAGACTTGGAGTAGACGTCAGGGAAGCTTCAAGGAAGCCACGAGGCAGGGAGGTGTACCCTACCCCCTTGGGCGCGCCCCACCCTCGTGGGCTCCTCGTGGCTCCCCTGACTGACTTCTTTCGCCTATATATATCCATATACCCTAAAAACATCGCGGAACATAATAGATCGGGAGTTCCGCCGCCGCAAGCCTCTATAGCCACCAAAAACCAATCGGGGCCCTGTTCCGGCACCTTGCCGGAGGGGGGATCCCTCACCGGTGGCCATCTTCATCATCCCGGCGCTCTCCATGACGAGGAGGGAGTAGTTCACCCTCGGGGCTGAGGGTATGTACCAGTAGCTATGTGATTGATCTCTCTCTCTCTCTCTCTCGTGTTCTTGAGGTGGTACGATCTTGATGTATCGCGAGCTTTGCTATTATAGTTGGATCTTATGATGTTTCTCCCCCTCTACTCTCTTGTAATGGATTGAGTTTTCCCTTTGAAGTTATCTTATCGGATTGAGTCTTTAAGGATTTGAGAACACTTGATGTATGTCTTGCATGTGCTTATCTCTGGTGACGATGGGATATCACATGATCCACTTGATGTATGTTTTGGTGATCAACTTGCGGGCTCCATAACATTGTGAACTTATGCATAGGGGTTGGCACACATTTTCGTCTTGGCTCTACGGTAGAAACTTTGGGGCACTCTTTGAAGTTCTATGTATTGGTTGAATAAGATGAATCTAAGATTGTTTGATGCATATCGTATAATCATACCCACGGATACTTGAGGTGACATTGGAGTATCTAGGTGACATTAGGGTTTTGGTTGATTTGTGTCTTAAGGTGTTATTCTAGTACGAACTCTATGATAGATCGATCCGAAAGAATAACTTTGAGGTGGTTTCATACCCTACAATAATCTCTTCATTTGTTCTCCGCTATTAGTGACTTTGGAGTGACTCTTTGTTGCATGTTGAGGGATAGTTATATGATCCAATTATGTTATTATTGTTGAGAGAACTTGCACTAGTGAAAGTATGAACCCTAGGCCTTGTTTCCTATCATTGCAATACCGTTTACGCTCACTTTTATCACTTGTTACCTTGCTGTTTTTATAAATTCAGATTACAAATACCTATATCTACCATCCATATTGCACTTGTATCACCATCTCTTTGCCGAACTAGTGCGCCTATACAATTTACCATTGTATTGGGTGTGTTGGGGACACAAGAGACTCTTTGTTATTTGGTTGCAGGGTTGTTTGAGAGACCATCTTCATCCTATGCCTCCCACAGATTGATAAACCTTAGGTCATCCACTTGAGGGAAACTTGCTACTGTCCTAGAAACCTCTGCACTTGGAGGCCCAACAACGTCTACAAGAAGAAGGTTGCGTAGTAGACATCAACTATCATGACTACCACACGTCCATTTGAATTGTTTTACATGGATCTCTTTGGCCCTAATCACTATGCTACATTCACCAATGCAGCATCTTTATATGGCTTTGTTATTGTTGATGACTATTCTCATTAGTCATTACACATGGGTGCATATCATCACTTACAAAACTGAAGTGCAGGAAGTCTTCAAACGATTTTCCTTGAGGGCTTCAACCAACTTCGGTATAAAGATCAAGCACATTAGAAGTGACAATGGGACCAAGTTCTACAATACTAGTCTTGATGACTATCTTGATGAACTTGGTATTACTCACGAGTAATCTACTCCTTATACTCCTCGGTAGAATGGTGCCGTGGAGCGCAAGAACAAGACTCTTGTTGAGGTGGCTCACACTATGCTTGCTGAATACAAGACACCTCCTTGCTTCTGGCCTGAGGCAATTGATATTGCCTGCCACATCATCAACATGGTATATCTTCACAAATTCTTCAAAAAGACCTCATATGAACTCCTCACTGACAAGAAACCCAATGTGAGTTATTACAAAGTCTTTGGTGCTAAATGTTGGATTAGAGATCCTCATCACAGTTCTAAATTTGCACCGAAAGCACATGAAAGTTTTATGCTTGGTGACGGTAAGGACTCGTACACCTACAGAGTCTTCAACACCTTTCACCACAAGGTTGTTGAAACTGTAGATGTGCGGTTCGATGAAACTAATGGCTCGCAAAGAGAGCACCTACCTCCTGTGCTAGATGAAATGTCACCTGAGGAATCCATTAAGTTCAAGGCCACTGAGGATGTCATTCCTACCGAAGAATCTGCTGCAGAAGTTGTTCGAGATCGTGAAGAACATCATGTTGTTGCACCTGAGGAAAATGGCTCTAAAGAAAATGTTGAGCCCAATCAACGTCGTCAACCTGCTCATCCTCGCGTTGCAAATGAAGTGCAGATCAAGAAAATCATCGACGACATCAACGCACCAGGTCCTCTCACATGCTCAAGGGCTTCTCATTTGTCTAACTTTTGTGGGCACTTTGCTTTTGTCTCTATCACAGATACCACTAAAGTAGATGATATGTCTCCGTCGTATCTATAATTTTTATTGTTTCATGCCAATATTATACAACTTTCACATATTTTTGGCAACTTTTTATATGATTTATTGGACTAACCTATTGATCCAGTGCCCAGTGCCAGTTCCTGTTTTTTGCATGTTTTTTGTATCGTAGAAAATCCATATCAAACGAAGTCCAAATGCAATAAAATTTCACGGAGAATTATTTTGGAATATATGTGATTTTTGGGAGTTGGAATCACCGCAAACGGAGGCCCACACAGCCCACAAGATACCAGGGCGCGCCAGAGGCCCCTGGCGTGTGGTGGTGGGTTGTGCCCTCCTCGAACGTCGGTTGGAGCTCTACTTCGAGTGAAAGGAAGCTTATATCCGAAAAAAATCGTGTTAAAATCTCGGCGCAATCGGATTTAAGGATCTCCCGGAATATAAGAAATGGTTTTCGGCCAGATCAGGGGAACACGAAAACAGAAGAGAACAGAGAGGGAGATCCAATCTCGGAGGGTCTCCCGCCCCTCCGCCGCCATGGAGACCAAGGACCAGAGGGGGAACTCTCCTCCCATCTAGGGGGAGGCCAAGGAAGAAGAAGAAGGAGGGGGGCTCTCTCCCCCTCGCTTCCGGTGGCGCCAGAGTGCCAGCGGGGCAACGATCAGGACGGCGATCTACATCAACAATCTTGCTACAGTCAACACCAACTTTCTCCCCCTCTATGCAGCGGTGTAACACCTCTTCCCCCACTGTAATCTCTACTTAAACATGCTGCTCAACTCCATATATTATTTCCCAATGATCTATGGTTATCCTATGATGTTTGAGTAGATCCGTTTTGTCTTGTGGGTTAATCGTGATCTTGGTTGGTATGATTGTATATTTTATTTATGGTGCTATCCTACGGTGCCCTCCATTCTCGCGCAAACATGAGGGCCCCCCGCTGTAAGTTGTTGCAATATGTTCATGGTTCGCTTATGGTGGGTTGCGAGAGTGACAGAAGCTTAAACCCGAGTAAGTGGGGTATGACGTATGCACTACAAAAAAAAATACACTTCCGTGATGATACGTGTTTGTCACAGTAGGTCACGTTTTCTGTCATGCATGTACATCCATGACGATTTTATGACAGAATCAAGATACTCATACCTGTGCTGTCATAGAAGTGTTCCATGACATTACCAAAATTATCATCACGGAAGTGTCCACTTCCATGACGGTAAATCGCACGTCACAGAAGTGCTTTCGTCAAGGGTGACCGACACGTGGCATCCACCGTAACGGAACGTCGTTAAGCTATCGGGTCCGGTTTTGGATCGGATAACCCGTTAACAGCCGGGACCAATGGGAAATTTCCATGTGTAAAATTCTGATTGGCCGGAGGGAACACCTGTCAGCTCGTCAGTGGGCCAGATGTCGCCCGTCCATTGGAGGAAACATGCCTACGATACGTCGACACGTGGCTGGGCCCAACAAAGGCCCATATAGGTTAAAAAGGCCGGCCCAGTCAAAGGCCCGTAGTACTTACTCAGGTACTAGTGGGCCAGCCCAATAACGGCCTGCTTAATAAAGGCCCATTTACGGCCCGAAGCCAGATCTGGCCCGTTAATTGTTCGCCGAATATTTGGGCCCATTTACGGCCCGAAGCCAGATCTGGCCCGTTAATTGTTCGCCAGATATTTGGGCCCAATTAACGCCCAGTGACTTTCGGCCTGTTAGGGGCCCGATGTAGACATGGGCCCATTTCAGCCCGGTGTGACTATCGGCCTGGGAATGGCCTGTGCTGCCCATGGGCCATATATGGTCCGACGGGACATCGGGCCCACTAATGGCCCGTGATAAAGGTGGCAACAGTTAAGCCCAACGTGACTTTGGGCCTGTTAAAGGCCTGTCGCATAATTCGGCCGTTGATGTCTGTACTAAGCTTTCGGCATCTTAAAGGCCCATGACATCAGTGGGCCAACTAAGGCCCGAGATATGTTTTAGCCTGGTAACTGCCCGTGATATAACTGGGCCCAAAAAGGCCCGGTCTACATTTTAGCCTGCTGAAGGCCCGTTGACGACTAGTGAAAATTGAGGCCCAACATGCATTTCAGCCTGCTAAAGGCCCATGGTTTCATCTGGGCCGTAATAGGCCAGTACAATATTCAGCTTGTTAATGGCCCAACGCTACCTGGGCCAAACTAAGCGTTGAGTCCACAAAAGGCCCAACTAAAATATAGGCCAGTGTAAGTTGTGGGCCTCGTGCAAAGTGTGAAGGCCCCAATCATTCGGGCCCAAGAAAGATGCAGGCCGGCCCAATTGTGGCCCGCTAAACACCAGGCCCGTTAGAGGCGAATGTTTTGGCCCGGTCGACTACATCTGATTTTTTTAGATAGCGAATGATGGCAGTAACTAGTAGGAATTAAGAACAAACCCACTCTATACAATAAAGAAATAAAGGCATAGTAACTAAGAATAAACCTACACTATACAATAAAGGATTTATGGTATATTACATCCACTGGGCATCGAAGTTCGCCACCACTGATCATAAAGTGCAACGAAGAAGCAGATTACAAAAACTAGGCACCATTGCAGCGTAACAAAATAATACTGAACCGAGACCACTTCCAAGATAGTTCAAGAAAGGTTAGGCTTGCGCGGGAACTGCTGTGCAAGCTGCTGAGCAAGGCTGTGAGACCGGCCTAGCATGTCGGTCATAGCTTCCAGGTGTAGCTGTTTAGCGATGAGATTCTCATTGGTGTTCTCCGCAATCTTTCTTAGAGATAGGACTTCAAGTCGAAGTTGAGTTGCAGAATGCCTTTCTGCTAGAACTTGGGACTGAAGAAGTCGAACTGATTCAGACAACGAGTTCTGTGAGCTTGTCTGACTGCTAGTCTCAAGTAACTTGAACACTGCATCAAGACAAGACTTTGGGGTTGTCTCGCTATCTTCAAGATGTTTTGCCTTCTTTGTTGCAATATATGTTGGGTTTGTCTCACAGCCATCAGCAGAATTGTGCATGCCATCAGGCATATCACCCTGAAACAAAGTAGAGAGATGACAGGTTTTGCACGTGTATAACACAAAGATGATAAGTGTGCTGTCAATTCCATCCAATTTCAAATTAGAAAATAAAGAGTAAGTTCAAAATATCAATAGCATAATTTGGCATTGTTCATAATGCGGGGAGCTTCACCACACTACTATATTACCATGTCAACATAACAAGCATAGATGAAGGGCAAAGAAAATCATTGTATCTATTTTGGTTAATGTGCATGGCATGTTGTTCATATCATCAGCCACATCAGTAAGATAAAACAGGAGATGACAAACGTGGGCTGCTTCACCGCACACTGGATTATAGATCCACAAAAACAAGCATACATATAGGTAGTATTGAGTAATGTGCATGGTATGAATAAGGAATTTGGTTTTACAAGTAAAACTTAGAACTTACGGTTCTTCCGAACATGCATTTTGGTAGAAACAGCAAACTAAACAGCAGTTAACGATAGGGAGTATGAGCAAATTAAACAGCAGTTGAGGATAAAGGCTTTAGAAGGACTGACTTACATTAACAGTTAACATCGGCTTTATAATGCCCTTCTCCATGTCAAGGGAAAGATAACTCAAGAATTTCAGCACAGAATCTTCTTCATAAGCATTGCCTGTACTCTACATTATGTAGAGAGTAATTATAGATATGATAGTACTGGAAGGGATAGAGGACACTGAAGATAAGATGCAGATTGATGCTACATAATCAACTACCAATCCTTGGAAGTACAAGCGTTACAGGACAAAATGTACTGACAAGAGCAATGGGCTACACTTCCGCACTGGCATTGTCTGTGTATTCTACTATTTGGTAAGAGTAAATATAGATCTGATCTTTTTTAGTAAATGGTGGGCGAGGGAGATAAGATGCAGAACGCTACACAGTGAACCAATCCCTCTTCCCATAATACAAGAGTGTTTTGAACACTGGTGTACTGTACGAAACGTTCTTATATTATGGGACGGAGGGAGTAGTGTTAATGTAAGTACAGTGATAGACGACGTTCAGTCCTTACAAGAGGATTGCAGAGCTAAACCTCTTCAAAAGCATTGGGTTGATTCTAACTTTATGTAAGAGTCCATACGGATCTTATAATGTCCACCAAATGGACGATAACGAGGCTAACATGTGCAGTGATGCTACATAATCAAACAACTATGAAAGTAAGTATGGTCATGCAGGGCAAGAGGTACTCACAAGAGCAATGCAGTGTGCAGTATAGTTGCGAGATTCTGTGATCCTTTGAGAATGAATGTTCTTCTGCTAACAGTTTTCGTACAAGTGAGGCGTTAAGGAAATTGCAGAAATGTAGTTCAAATTGTGATGTGATATCATAGAAAGTACCTTACGCTGCAGCCGAGATCAATGTGTAACAAGATTATTCCAGTCACCGTCGGATAAATGTAGCACCAGAGACTTTACAGAAATTTCGTTTAGAGGCTTGCATCGAAGTGCGCTTGCCTTAGGTAGGAATGATACTTCATCAACGAGTGCTTGAAAAGCGCAACCAACCCTTGCTCGTCTTCACTATCCATTTTGGTCCTCGCCTATTTAAAAGAATGAAATCGTGTGTCTTCTGTCAGCAGAAACATATGCAGTAATGACCATGAATAACATTAGTACATTACTTACGCGTAAGTTGCGGAGGAAGACTGGAAATTGTTCTGTGTCTGCGGTATAATCTTTCCATGAAGGAAAGATGCGCACAAAGTTCCTGACAACAATATAAGCTTTGTCTTCTAAACTGGGAAGAAATGGAACAGGGGTCCTATTTGCTGCAATTGGGGCTCTCTCTGGTTCGAAAAGGGATTTGGCAACTGGATTTGGTGTACTCTTTGCTGGAATGGGGGTTTTGCGTCGTAGAGCTGGTGCTATGTCAACTCGCATAATCATAATGTTTGCTGCAGTTGGGGTCTGCTGAGTTAGGGCATCAGAAATGACCAGTGTAGTAGGGCTAGAGTCTGCTAGAGCTGGGGTGTTTTTTGGGTCATGTGATATTGCAACTACACCTAATGGGCTATTTGATTTATCAGGTGCCACTACCTTTTCCAAATACTTTGCTTGTGCTCCTCCATGATCAGCAATCGTCCTCTTCCTTTTGAACGTCTGATACACAAGAACAACATTTGAATGGATAAATATGGTATGATGACAGATGGAATATGTACTAAAAATGGATAGGCAGGGCGTATTCACATACACGATGTGTAAACTAAGCTAATGGAAGTTCAACAAAGTAGAAGCAATGCAAAGCATCAGTTGCAAGATATGTGCGACCAATATAACCTTGGAAAGTTAGAGCAAGCACCTTGATGGGTGAATAAGATAGGGCATCTTCCTCTAACTCCTCCACTAGGGAGCTACATTGACTTAGGTCTCCCTCTAGCTCAGGATCATTGTTAGGATCATATTCTGAGCATGAATCTGTAGGTGGAGAGCGTTTGCATTGCATTGCATCCAGACTTGATTTCGGTCCCTTAATGCCAAGTTTGACAACCATGGCATTGTTCTGCTTTATTCTTTTCATGTGCGCAAGCTCATAATCATTATGATGTTGTTCAGAATCTGAGATTCATGAAAACATAAAAAGTAGTCAGATTATCTATGGAATGCATTGCGGATTCAACTTGAAGAGTGTCTCCCTCTAAACCGCTGCATATGCAAAGTTCACCCCCCAACCGTGCTGACCAGACCACACACAGAAATACAAACCCCTTATGTCTCTATAACAGGCAGACACACATTTCAAAACTAAAGTAGGAACATTATAATCATATGAAATTCGTATTCGAACAAATAAACTAAGGAATTATGAGTGGCATAATGTTTAGCTTCGAGGGTGGAGTGTTGGTAGTGTGACACAAAGCAAGTAGGGAGATTGTATTCCATGTAAAAGATCGAAGCCTATGTAAAAGCTGGAAATGGCACTTTCTTTCTATACAATGCAGTGTTCGTTGCCCACACATGATGGAAGAGATCACATAGAGAAATACTATTCACTCATGTCTACGGTTGCAGTATTTAGAAACAGGGTGGTCCACCCTAAAAGAATATTGACAACAAATATGACAAGGCAAGCATAGATGTAGTGAATCAATCATTTACTTGTGAGCTTACTAGGACAAGTATGCAGAATTGTAACTGCAGTAAGAGACCGTCCAAAATCTGAATCAAGAAGTTTGTCTAGCACTTATTGTTTGCAACTAATCGACATGAATAATTGGATATTATATCAAATGAGTAAGAAAGACAAGAAAAATTGTCAACAAACCTGGCTTGCAGTAGTAATCTGGGTCAATGTCACTATGACCAACAATCCAAAATGACTAGTGTCTATTCCTAGGGCCGGAATTTTGAAAACCCTGTGAACTTTACAGGTACTAAAGATTACCGAAATACATCTGAACCATTAAGTGTAGGTAGCATTGAGCACACAACAAACCCTAATGACAGTCCTGCCTAATGAGTAATGAATCAATTAGAAAATGGGTGATGAGGAGTGGCTGCTGAGTGTTGAGGACATATCTCAGGATAAATCGGGTTGGCTTAGTGGGTGCTGCACGCCTGAGCCCTGAACGGACTGGGAAGGTAGGCACGGCGGCGCGCCCGGGCAGCGGTGACGCTGTTGGGAGAGCGGCTCCTGACCTCCTGTTAGTCCGGCGTCTCCTCCTAGAGTCATGCCATCCGGGGACGGCAAGTCGCCGGCGAGGCAGGCGGCTGCGGGCGAGTAGAGATCAGAAGCGCGCAGCAGAACAGAGGGGAATCGGGGCCTGGGACGACCCAAAATCCCAGGGTGGGCCGGCCCACCGTGGGCACCTTGTAGAGATACACACCCGAGCGGCGAACATGCATTTTTGAAACTAATTTAGGAACATTTAGCTGACCAATTAAACGACTCTGTTTTAATGATATCAGATTCGTATTTGAACAACTAAGCTTGTTTAGCTTGATGGGTGGAGCAGTGCTATTATGACACGAAGCATGTATTCTGATCATATAGTGATCATAAAAAGGGGGAAACCGGAGAAATGATATTTAGTAACCATTGTTTGCTTCGAACTAAGAAATAAATTCTAAGAGCTGAAAACAAAGTAGAGTAACCAAGTTAAGATCTATTTTCTGGTTGAGATCAAAAAGTTGAGGAGATATAAAGTACCACGTCTCTTGTGGCGCCGTGTAGGCATCGGGGGTGCGATGGCTGTCGATGGGTGCATCTGGGGATAAGTCCCGTTGCGGTGGAACAGAAGGTCGTGTGAGCGGCCCCGGCAAAGAGGACGACGGCGCCGATGAAGCGAGAGGACGTGATGGAAGGCTCTTGGTCCATCACCGTGGATGAGAAATGTCCATCTCTAGGAGTGGACGACGCGGTCTTGGTAGGCGCTCCGGCATGGTGGAGGACGGCGGCGATGGATGGGGTGGAGGACGGCGGCGATGGATGGGGTGGCGGACGGAGGCTGGTGTGGGGATGGTGTTCTAGCGCGGACGGTGTATGAATGGGGAGGGAGAGGTACGACGAACCATGTTTTTGGGATGCGCCTGTCTGAAATATGGGAAAGTTACGAACTTAGCCCCCGTTTAAAATTTGGATGTCTTGTCGGTTGGGGATACGACGGTAATCTCGCATCTCGCCAATATTTGCCCAGAGCGATTCGGGCGAGGAGAGGGTGGTTGGCGGCCATGGTTGGCGCCCACGGTGTATGAACGGGGCTGACAGGTAGGGCGGTTGTGTCACGTCTGAGTGAAGTTACAAACCTGCCCCTATTGAAAATATTTGCCTACATCGATTTCGGCCGAGTCGAGTTTGTTTTGCCGCCCACCGTGTATGAATGGGGAAATGGAGGGAGAAACAGAGGTCTTTCGGACAAGCTTGAATCAAATGTGTTTTGCCGCCCATGTTTGGCACCCACCGTGTCGGAATGGGCTCAGAGGCGGTCGTGTCACATCTAATTGAAGTTACTATCCTACCCCTATTTAGAGCAGTGGAAATCGGGCCGATGGATTGTCTGTGTAATGGGTAGACAGTAATTTCCATCTCCCAAACACTTGGCTTCGGGTAGCCGACGTGGGAGTGGACATTGTGCCGCTTCTTTCGAATTTTGGGACAATAAGCATCCACGTTTACCCTGGCAACTAAATTCGAATCCATTTTGTATTCCTATACGAATCTTTACAAATCATTCTATGTGTTTTTATATATCTTCAAAAGGACGACAAAGGTGTATTCCACTGTCATATATGAATATGGTTTACAAATGCCGATACTCAAATTCAGAAGCTAGAATCCAGTTTAAGGTGAATTCGAATATTTGGAACACTTCATCTCCAACTCAAATGTCACACGCAGTATAATGTGTACTCCCATTTAGATATGTACACAAGCGATGTATCAAGATTCAAATACCGAGTCAATCAACCAAGAATGTACAGAAATAACAGTCATATAAACACTTATAGAGTATATGGATCAATAATATCAACTAACATACATAAGCCAGGCCGCTGTACTTTTTTTTGCTATAACATCATCCTTTTTTTAGCCAAGCTACTACAGCATCTTGGCCCTTTCCGATGCGTGCCAATTATGGTCCATCTATACTACTATTATTGTTGAATGCACATTCAGCCCGATTGGCATATTTGTAGGTCTGGCACAACAATTAAATGAAATGTCTCCGAGTCTTATCAATTAATATAGACTTGTGCTCAAATAAAATTACAAACCAAAAAACAAAAAACAATTATTACATGATCTCTAAAACAAATGGTTTGATTGATTACATGAACAAACAACACAAAGGTTATTCAACGATGGAAAGAACATTTCACCTATGATTTACCAAGTGGGAATTTAATTTCCTTTTTTCCTTCAGGACCTTAACAAAGTGGTCAGTCTCAGCTTGCTTCGTTTTGAAATCCACCAAATATTTAATGGTTGTCTTGAGTACTGCTACTGATTGTGTTGTTTGCTTCCTCAACATGTCAAGTTCATCTCTAAGTGCAGAAGCAGAATCTCTTACTACCACTAGTTTAGCCTCTAGAGCAGCAGCAGTTGGCAATTCATAATGCACGATTGGGCCAGTGCCACTGCTGTGGGATGATACAACGTCCATGGGGACCTCGCTCTTTGATCTTGGGCTAACCTGTTTTGCCATTAAAGTTCCGATTGGATTCAGAAAAGTTGAAGTTAGCAAAACATCTCAACTAGGAGTTATAACAACAAACCAGTTAAACAAACAAGGAATTAAAGAGTTTCAATTCGATGCTGAAAAGTAGTTATTAACATCATTGTAACCCGTTGTTGCAGCAGCAAAGCAGTTAAACAAACAAGTAGCTATTTAAGTTCAGGCAAACAGGTAATTCTTAACAGTAAGTATCAAACACATAGATAGGCACAGTCTATAATAGGATTAACAGGTTGTGGCATTATGTAACCAGTAGCAAACTAAATTAAGCCAAGCAACATAATTGAACAATTTTGCAATAAGTGGCTAACTAAAATCCCGAGAAGCAGGTAACTGAACTTATGCTAGTTCTTTGTACAGGCACACTGCAACTTCTTTTTCGCTTACAAGGTTGTATGAAGGAGTCCATGGCATCAATTGCTTGGATACACAGTACCAATACTTCTTTCTTCCCACACTGCATTGGTAAGTCGAATGGTTAATCTGGTAAGATGGTGCATCCTTGATATGTTATATGAGGACGTGTAGTCAGACTAGTTGTAGCCACACACATCACACTGGCTTTTACTGTATATTTCATGCGATTACTTTTGGCATCTAGAGATCTAAGCAATCTACAATAGGATGAAAAGACTGGCATCCTTCACATTATTGGCGAACTCAGTTCATAGAAACAAGCAATTCAACCATTCTGTGGGTAAATCAAAAGCACCACTGGATTATTTTTCACTACCCCAATCATACACGCAAAAAGGGGCGACGCCACCATAGGGGCTGGTATGGGCGGCTTCCTCGGGTGGCTCGAAAGTGTGCACCTAGTTTGAGTCGTCCAGGTTGGCCCAGGCTAGTTTTGTTCGTCCCAACGCACGAGCAGGCAATGTAAAAAATGAAGAAAAATGTTTCAATTTGGATAGGCCAATAACATAAGTGCAAGGCAGGCCCTATAGCAGGCTCGCGGCCCAAACGAGCGCCTCCCATATTGATCGACAGCAGGAAAAATCCCAATTCATCCGCTCCAGCCTCCAGTCTGGTTCACCCCTAACCTAGCCACCGCTGGACAGACCGACACAACACTTCCTCGCGCCCTCGTTGGAGGGCGGTCGCCGGGCTTCAAGTGAACGGAAGGACAAGAAGATGAAGATCCAACCCTGGGTGTTGCCTGCGTGGGAGGCAGCGGCGGCAGCACGGGCATGGCATCGAGCTTGCGCAAATGGACAGTCGCAGCTTGCAAGAGTAGCATGCGCAACGAGCAGGTACATCACATCCCTGATTATATCTAATTCAACTCTTCAATTTCTGGCCAATAGTTAAACCTGACGGTGTTGTAAAACTGCTTGTATGTAGGGAATCTATGAGAAAATGAAACCAATTTCTACTTATTTTATAACTCCCCCAATCAATACTGAACTGAATGAATCTGATGTATCTAATCAAGTTTCCGGTGCAAACATCCAAGCTCATGTTGTTCTTGAGCCTGAAGTGTCTAATGAACAGACTGCTAATGAAGGATTTCATGCAAACATTTTACATGCTCCTGGTGATGAACATATAGTGTCTAATGAGGCATCTAATGCAAGCATTTTGCAAGATCCCATTGAAGTATTTAGTGTCTAATGATGATCTGCTATGTTGAGAGAGACATAGAGATTTGCAGGCATTGATGACAAGCAAATTATAGTGCATTTTCATGGCTTGAGGAAACGTCGAGGCCATCTACCAGAAAGTCCCCGTATCATGAACACGTAAATACTTTTCTAATCTGTTGTTTGAAACTATTGGCATACGTGTGCAGGATAGATATATTGATATGTTGTTTGCGCACTGGTTATAGATGCAATTACACTTCGATATTTTCAGCCAGAGAACGAATAATTCAAGCAGGTACATCCCATGTTTGTAGTCCTTGTACACCATGTTGCATTTTGTGTTTTTGGTGCTTGCATCATTTAGTGTTTATAATCTGAACTACTTTGGATCATTAGCTGGTTTTCAAAGTGCATGTAGCTTCACATTTCTCAAGTTATGTTGATTTCCGGAGTGCAAGTGCCTTCGTATTTTTTAAGTTAAATGTTCGCCCCTGGTAACTTGAATTCATGGATCCGCCACTGCACACAAATCATACACGAATGCCAGTATGAATTAAATGAAATGCAGGGACTTACGCTAGCTCGTTGTACAGGCTCACTGCAGCTCTGCTTGCGCTTGGGACGTTCCATGTACAAGTCCATGTTACCACTTGCTTGGATGTGCAGGCCTTGTGCTCCTTGCATCCCCCTCTGCATTTTTGACACGACGAATGGTTGATCAAATAAGAGGAATCGACCTTGTTGCTGTACCGGAGGACAGATACTTACAAGGTTATACAGGTGTGCAGGATGTATACCAGATCCCGTAGCGCCGTCATGCTTCGCTAAAAAATGGATTTGCTTGTTTCAAATGATATCTCTAGAACAAATAAGAGTTAAAGTCAGAGTTGGATAGGCGTGTAAGCTAAGAGAGCAGTGAAAGGATATCCAAACATCGTCGGAACAGTGCACAAGGGAGTGATGTGTGGATACCTAGTTCGGGCCGGCGTTTGGCATGCTCGCCTAGCTAGAGTGCGGGTCACTTCAGAGCCGTTGAGGGTGATGCGCTGGCGTTGGCTGGCCGTGCACGGATGCAGATCTTGAGTGGCAGCGGAGCGCTACGATGCGGGGGACGAGACCGTTCGTGAAGCCCGAGCGGCCTCGGCGGGCGGAGGCGCGACGATGTGCTCGGTGAAGTAGCCCCGGTGAGCTGGGAGACGGCATCGGTGAAGCACACCTGATGCGGTGGAAGTCGGTGTCTGTGAGGCACGCCGGTTGCGGCGGCCGACATTGTCGGTGGATCACCCGGTGCGTTGGACGAGGGCGTAGATGAGGTAGCTCCGGTGCGGTGGTGAAGCGCAACCATCATCTTCGTCGTCGTGGTCCGGATAGAGGTGGGGAAAGAGACGAGACAAGGGGCGATTCGAACTTTGCTTGGGTTGGCGGCGAATTAGGGATTTCAGCAATCTGGGCGCGGAAGGGGACGGTGGAGAAGGGAGATTTTGCAGGGATGGAATTGGGGCCGCCAGGTATTTCAATCCGAAACGTGGAAGTGCGAACTTATTTTGTCGTTGTCCTTTTTGGGGGGGGAGGGAGGGGGTGGGTAGCTGGGTGCTAAGCGTCCGTCCGACACACGCGACCACCACAACACGACCCTGGTCTGCCTGGTGCGCCTACATTTGAGAATGCAAACGAATCTTCTTTCATTTGCAAACGAATCTATATGTATTACCATGCCCGTGTTTTCCTTGCAATAATTAGTCATTCGAAATGAGATACTATAAATTAATTAATGAGGAGTTATTTGAAAAAAAATCGAAACGGTATCCACGCTAACGTGGATTAGAGTGTGTATCACATAATTAGTTATTTGAATTAGAGTGTGTGTCACATAGCGATCTC
Organism: Aegilops tauschii subsp. strangulata; assembly: GCF_002575655.3. Lineage (NCBI taxonomy): Eukaryota > Viridiplantae > Streptophyta > Magnoliopsida > Poales > Poaceae > Aegilops > Aegilops tauschii. The sequence continues at coordinate 311,661,449 of NC_053039.3, forward strand.
CAATTCTAACGTGGATTTCGCATTTCACTGTATCCACGCTACTTTTTTAATACAAATTCATATGTATATGATGAACACCATGGTAGTGAGAAAACTTTTGGGTGGATTCAAACATATGACCTACAAAATAGCACAACAAATCGAGTCAATGTCAACTTTTCGAAACCTAGTATGGCACGAATTTGAAATAATTACCAATATGCATGGTCCTCAGTTCAAATCTTAGAATGTACACCGAATTGAAACATCGATATTAAGTCTCGTACTATCTACATTCAAATGTTATTTTTAGCCCCCCCCCCCCACACCGCACACATGCTACATACTTCCTGTATCGGTCAATCTTCCTCTCCTAACCACCTTAGGAAGCTATCGGTTTCCAACACACATCCATTCTTTCTCTCCATGTTTCGATCTCTAACTCTCTCAACTACACAACCCCCTTTTTCCACCCTGTTACCAAATGTATTTACCTCACACGCCCGCCATTGCACCCCATGCCGAGCTCTCTCTCTCCCTCCCTCTCCCTCTCACCCTCTCGCGCTAAATACATGCATTGCCTATCTAGCCCCCAACCTCTCGTGCGCACGCACGCACGTTGTCTATCTAGGTCACTCCCTCGAGACTGTCTCACTCTTTCTTCCGCACGGCAGGCCACACTCGCTCAATATCGCTCTCTTTATCTGAGTCTCGTTTAACCTCGTTTTCTTTCACACACAAATGATATATCTCCCTGTTCGGGCCTCGATCGACACACTCTATACTCTCTCACGGTTATTGTTTATCTAGGTCAGTCCATCAAAGCCGCCCCCAGTCTTTCGACCTCATGGCGGGCCATGCTCTCTCTCTCTCTCTCGCTCTCTCTCCCCCTCTCTATCTCCCTCTCTCTGTCTCTCTCTTTGTATGTCTCGATTGACCTCGCTCTTTCTCGGACAAAAACGATATATCACCATTTTTTAGCCCAATTCAACTTATTCACATTGTATACTCTCTCACGCACATTGTCTATCTAGGTCACTCTCTCCAACCCGTCTCACTCTTTTGATCGCACGACGACCCTATGTGATCGATTGACCTTGCTTCCTCCCACGCACAAAATATATCTACACGTCTGTGACTGGATCATCTCTCAAGCTCTATCTTACAGCCCTCACCCTTGCCAAAAGCTCAATCGGACAATATCTCTCCAGAGCATATATATCTGTTCAATGAATGTCGGACCACACTCACTTTGTCTCTCTATCTATATGTCTCTCGATTGACCTCGCTTTCTCACGCTGTATCTTCCACACATTGAACCTCTCCATCCCTCGCAAATCCGGAGCTATTTACATTGCGAGGGGCACTCCAACCTTGGATTAATTTGTGTAGGCATTTACTCCGGTCGGTTTAGATTATATTTTCGTAGCATTCGGCCCACAACTACCCAAACACTGTTGCAACCCCCGCAACTCCCCTAGTTGATTTCCCTCCGGCTCGGTCATCGCTCTCTCGCACATCCTTTCTCGCCTTCAACGTTGCACCATGGTATTATTGCAAAAAACTCTGTTGTTCTCTTTAATTATTATAAATAAGCTACAAAACTACACACCCATAGTCCACTTGGAATGGAATAAATTTCGACCCACAAATTAAAGTGCTACAAACTACACACCGAGGGGCCCACATGTCATAAAACAAATTTGGACCCATATACAAATTTAAAAATAAAGGACGAGGATCGAACATGCGACCAGGGCCTTCAAGCCGCACGTCAATAGGCAACATACGTAGAACAGCAATGTTTGTTGTACCTCCCTTTGTTCACATAATGTTTTTATATTACCACAGCCTATTTAATGGATAACATGTAGTATTATTTTTAGTACTATTCGCCTTCACTTACTGGTGGGTTCCATGTGTGCTCTCTCTCTCCTCCCCTTCTGCGTTTAGACGTATGGGCAAACACGAAGAACTCGCGGGCGATGTTGCCGTTGACCATATCTGGACGCGTTCACAAGTTACGGCACCAGTTTCACGTGCTAGCAGCACTAGTCAGTGTGTACGTGCAATGCACGTTAATTTGGAAGTATATTAAGTGCATGCGGATATTAAGTAGGATATTTTTTGCGTGTTATTATGTGATTAGCACTATTTTTGGCATGAAATTAACTGCACGCTAAACGTGTTGAGCGCTCGACATTGAAGCAGTCTAGGTCGTTGGATGACAAGGAATACATGTGGCTTGATGACGTTTTATATTTTATTTGATACGGCTCTAGCAGAACATTCAATCGATCAAACCATAGATTTCGTTCAGTCTGACTCCGACTTTAAATTATACGACGATCGATCTAAAATAAACGGAAATGATAAACGTTAGCATGGCAATCTGAACGTTTTTCATGGCAAATTTAGATTACGCGGCGGCGGCGGGGGCGTCTTGCGGTGGGAAGCGGCTCCTCTGCCGTGCTCTGTGTGTCGTCGGTGTTGGGGAACGTAGTAATTTCAAAAAAATTCCTACGCACACGCAAGATCATAGTGATGCATAGCAACAAGAGGGGAGAGTGTTGTCCACGTACCCTCGTAGACCGAAAGCGGAAGCGTTATGACAACACGGTTGATGTAGTCGTACGTCTTCACGATCTGACCTATCCAAGTACCGAACACACGGCACCTCCGAGTTCTGCACATGTTCAGCTCGATGACGTCCCACGAACTCCGATCCAGCAGAGCTTTGCGGGAGAGTTCCGTCAGCACGACGGCGTGATGACGATGATGATGATCCTACCGACACAGGGCTTCGCCTAAGCACCGCTACGATATGACCGAGGTGGATTATGGTGGAGGGGGGCACCGCACACGGCTAAAAGATCAATGATCAATTGTTGTGCCTATGGGGTGCCCCCTGGCCACGTATATAAAGGATGGAGGGAGGAGGAGGCCGGCCATCATAGGGCGCGCCCAAGTGTGGAGTCCTACTAGGACTCCCTAGTCCTAGTAGGATTCCACCTCCCACATGGAATAGGAAAAAGGGAAGGGAAAAGGAGAAGGAAGGAAGGGGGCGCCCCCCTTCCTAGTCCAATTCGGACCAGTCCATGGGGAGGGGTGCGTCCACCCTTTGAGGCCTTTCTCTCCTTTCCCGTATGGCCCATTAAGGCCCAATACGAATTCACGTAACTCTCCGGTACTCCGAAAAATACCCGAATCACTCGGAACCTTTCCGATGTCCGAATATAGTCGTCCAATATATCGATCTTTACATCTCGACCATTTCGAGACTCCGCGTCATGTCCCCGATCTCATCCGGGACTCCGAACTACCTTCGGTACATCAAATCACATAACTCATAATATAAATCGTCACAGAACGTTATGCGTGCGGACCCTACGGGTTCGAGAACTATGTAGACATGACCGAGACACGTCTCCGGTAAATAACCAATAGCGGAACCTGGATGCTCATATTGGCTCCCACATATTCTACGAAGATCTTTATCGGTCAAACCGCATAACAACATACGTTGTTCCCTTTGTCATCGGTATGTTACTTGCCCGAGGTTCGATCGTCGGTATCTCAATACCTAGTTCAATCTCGTTACCGGCAAGTCTCTTTACTCATTCTGTAATACATCATCCCGCAACTAACTCATTAGTTACAATCCTTGCAAGGCTTATAGTGATGTGTATTACCGAGTGGGCCCAGAGATACCTCTCCGACAATCGGAGTGACAAATCCTAATCTCGAAATACGCCAACTCAACAAGTACCTTCGGAGACACCTATAGAGCACCTTTATAATCACCCAGTTACGTTGTGATGTTTGGTAGCACACAAAGTGTTCCTCCGGTAAACGGGAGTTGCATAATCTCATAGTCATAGGAACATGTATAAGTCATGAAGAAAGCAATAGCAACATACTAAACGATCAAGTGCTAAGCTAACGGAATGGGTCAAGTCAATCACATCATTCTCCTAATGATGTGATCCCGTTAATCAAATGACAACTCATGTCTATGGCTAGGAAACTTAACCATCTTTGATTCAACGAGCTAGTCAAGTAGAGGCATACTAGTGACACTCTGTTTGTCTATGTATTCACACATGTATCATGTTTCCGGTTAAAGAAATTCTAGCATGAATAATAAACATTTATCATGAAATAAGGAAATAAATAATAACTTTATTATTGCCTCTAGGGCATATTTCCTTCAGTCTCCTATTTGCACTAGAGTCAATAATCTAGTTCACATCGCCATGTGATTTAACACCAATAGTTCACATCACCATGTGATTAACACCCATAGTTCACATCATCATGTGACCAACACCCAAATGGTTACTAGAGTCAAAAATCTAGTTCGCATCGCTATGTGATTAACACCCAAAGAGTACTAAGGTGTGATCATGTTTTGCTTGTGAGAGAAGTTTAGTCAACGGGTCTACCACATTCAGATGCGTATGTATTTTGCAAATTTCTATGTCAACAATGCTCGGCACGGAGCTACTCTAGCTAATTGCTCCCACTTTCAATATGTATCCAGATTGAGACTTAGAGTCATCTGGATCAGTGTCAAAACTTGCATCGACATAACCCTTTACGACAAACCTTTTGTCACCTCCATAATTGAGAAACATATCCTTATTCCACTAAGGATAATTTTGACCGCTGTCCAGTATTCTACTCCTAGATCACTATTGTACTTCCTTGCTAAACTCAGTGTAGGGCATACAATAGATCTGGTACATAGCATGGCATACTTTATAGAACCTATGGCTGAGGCATAGGGAACGACTTCCATTCTCTTTCTATCTTTTGTCGTGGTCGGGTTTTGAGTCTTACTCAATTTCACACCTTGTAACACAGGCAAGAACTCTTTCTTTGACTGTTCCATTTTGAACTAGTTCAAAATCTTGTCAAGGTATGTACTCATTGAAAAATAACTTATCAAGCGTCTTGATCTATCTCTATAGATCTTGATGCTATATATGTAAGCAGCTTCACGGAGGTCTTTCTTTGAAAAAACTCCTTTCAAATACTCCTTTATGCTTTCCAGAAAATTATACATTATTTCCGATCAACAATATGTCATTCACATATACTTATCAGAAATGTTGTAGTGCTCCCACTCACTTTCTTGTAAATACAGGCTTCATCGCAAGTCTGTATAAAACTATATGCTTTGATCAACTCATCAAAGCGTATATTCCAACTCTGAGATGGTTGCACCAGTCCATAGATGGATCGCTGGAGTTTGCACATTTTGTTAGCACCTCTAGGATCGACAAAACCTTCTGGGTGTATCATATACAACTCTTCTTTAAGAAATCCATTAAGGAATGCAGTTTTGACATCCATTTGCCAGATTTCATAAAATGCGGCAACAACTAACATGATTCGGACAGACTTTTAAGCATTGATACGAGTGAGAAAATCTCATCGTAGTCAACACCTTGAAATTGTCGAAAACATTTTGCGACAATTCGAGCTTTGTAGATAGTGACACTACTATCAGCGTCCGTCTTCCTCTTGTAGATCCATTTATTCTCAATGGCTTGCCGGTCATCGGGCAAGTCAACCAAAGTCCATACTTTGTTCTCATAAATGGATCCCATCTCAGATTTCATGGCCTTAAACCATTTTGTGGAATCTGGGCTCATCATCGCTTCTCATAGTTCGTAGGTTCGTCATGATCAAGTAACATGACCTCCAGAACAGGATTACCGTACCACTCTGGTGCGGACCGTACTCTAGTTGACCTACGAGGTTCGGTAGTAACTTGATCTGAAGTTTCATGATCATCATCATTAATCTTCCTCACTAATTGGTGTAGGCATCACTGGAACTGATTTTTGTGATGAACTATTTTCCAATTCGGGAGAAGGTACAATTACCTCGCCAAGTTCTACTTTCATCCCACTCACTTCTTTCGAGAGAAACTCATTCTCTAGAAAGGATCCATTCTTAGCAATGAATATTTTGCCTTTGGATCTATGATTATAAGGTGTACCCAACAGTCTCCTTTGGGTATCCTATGAAGACGCATTTCTCCGATATGGGTTCGAGCTTATCAGGTTGAAACCTTTTCACATAAGCATTGCAACTCCAAACTTTATTTGGTTTCTTGCCAAACCACAGTTCATATAGTGTCGTCTCAACGGATTTAGATGGTGCCCTATTTAACGTGAATGCACCTGTCTCTAATGCATAACCCCAAAACGATAGTGGTAAATCGGTAAGAGACATCATAGATTGCACCATATCTAATAAAGTACGGTTACGATGTTCGGACACAGCATTATGCTGTGGTGTTCCAGATGGCGTGAGTTGCGAAACTATTCCGCATTGTTTCAAATGAAGACCAAACTCGTAACTCAAATATTCTCCTCCACGATCAGATCGTAGAAACTTTATTTTCTTGTTACGATGATTTTCCACTTCACTCTGAAATTATTTGAACTTTTCAAATGTTTCAGATTTATGTTTCATCAAGTAGATATACCCATATCTGCTCAAATCATGTGTGAAGGTCAGAAAATAATGATACATGTCGCGGGCCTCAACACTCATCGGACTGCATACATCAGTATGTATTATTTCCAACAAGTCTGTTGCTCGCTCCATTGTTCCGGAGAACGGAGTCTTAGTCATCTTGCCCATGAGGCATGGTTTGCAAGCATCAACTGATTCATAATCAAGTGATTCCAAAAGCCCATAAGCATGGATTTTCTTCATGCGCTTTACACCAATATGACCTAAACGGCAGTGCCACAAATAAGTTGCACTATCATTATTAACTTTGCATCTTTTGGCTTCAATATTATGAATATGTGTATCACTGCAATCGAGATCCAACAAACCATTTTCATTGGGTGTATGACCATAGAAGGTTTTATTCATGTAAACAGAACAACAATTATTCTCTAACTTAAATGAATAACCGTATTGCAATAAACATGATCAAATCATATTCATGCTCAACGCAAACACCAAATAACATTCATTTAGGTTCAACACTAATCCCGAAAGTATAGGGAGTGTGCGATGATGATCAATCAATCTTGGAATAACTTCCAACACACATCGTCACTTCACCCTTAACTAGTTTCTGTTCATTCTGCAACTCCCGTTTCGAGTTACTTCTTTTAGCAACTGAACCAGTATCAAATACAGAGGGGTTGCTATAAACACTAGTAAAGTATACATCAATAACATGTATATCAAATATACCTTTGTTCACTTTGCCATCCTTCTTATCCGCCAATTACTTGGGGTAGTTCCGCTTCCAGTGACCACTTCCTTTGCAGTAGAAGCACTTACTCTCAGGCTTAGGTCCAAACTTGGGCTTCTTCACTTGAGCAGCAACTTGCTTGCCGTTCTTCTTGAAGTTCCCCTTCTTCCGTTTGCTCCTTTTCTTGAAACTAGTGGTCTTGTCAACAATCAACACTTGATGTTTTTCTTGATTTCTACCTTCGCCGATTTTAGCATCGCGAAGAGCTTGGGAATTGTTTTCGTCATCCCTTGCATATTATAGTTCATCACGAAGTTCTATTAACTTAGTGATAGTGACTAGAGAACTTTGTCAATTACTATCTTATCTGGAAGATTAAGTCCCACTTGATTCAAGCAATTGTAGTACCCAGACAATCTGAGCACATGCTCACTGGTTGAGCTATTCTCCTCCATCTTTTAGCCATAGAACTTGTTGGAGACTTCATATCTCTTAACTCGGGTATTTTCTTGAAATATTAACTTCAACTCCTGGAACATATCATATGGTCCATGACGTTCAAAACGTCTTTGAAGTCCCGATTCTAAGCCATTAAGCATGGTGCACTAAACTATCAAGTAGTCATCATATTGAGCTAGCCAAACGTTCATAACGTCTGCATCTGCTCCTGCAATAGGTCTGTCACCTAGCGGTGCATCAAGGACATAATTCTTCTGTGCAGCAATGAGGATAAACCTCAGATCATGGACCCAGTCCGCATCATTGCTACTATCATCTTTCAACTTAGTTTTCTCTAGGAACATATATAAAACATAGGGAAGCAACAACACGAGCTATTGATCTATAACATTATTTGCAAAATACTATCAGGACTAAGTTCATGACAAATTAAAGTTCAATTAATCATATTACTTAAGAACTCCCACTTAGATAGACATCCCTCTAATCATCTAAGTGATCACGTGATCCAAATCAACTAAACCATGTCCGATCATCACGTGAGATGGAGTAGTTTTCAATGGTGAACATCACTATGTTGATCATATCTACTATATGATTCATGCTCGACCTTTCGGTCTCCAGTGTTCTGAGGCCATATCTGCATATGCTAGGCTCGTCAAGTTTAACCTGAGTATTCCGCGTGTGCAAAACTGTCTTGCACCCGTTGTATTTGAACGTAGAGCTTATCACACCCGATCATCACGTGGTGTCTCAGCACGAAGAACTTTCGCAACGGTGCATACTCAGGGACAACACTTATACCTTGAAATTTAGTGAGAGATCATCTTATAAAGCTACCGCCGAACTAAGCAAAATAACATGTATAAAAGATAAACATCACATGCAATCAAAATATGTGACATGATATGGCCATCATCATCCTGTGAAAACATTGTCATGATCTCCATCGTCACCGGCATGACACCATGATCTCCATCATCTTGATCTATATCAATGTGTCGTCACATGGTCGTCTCGCCACCTATTGCTCTTGCAACTATTGCTATCGCATAGCGATAAAGTAAAGCAATTATTTGGCGCTTGCATCTTATGCAATAAAGAGACAACCATAAGGCTTCTGCCAGTTGCCGATAACTTCAAAAAAACATCATCATCTCATACAACAGCTTATATCTCATCACGTCTTGACCATATCACATCACAACATGCCCTGCAAAAACAAGTTAGACGTCCTCTACTTTGTTGTTTCAAGTTTTACGTGGCTGCTACGGGCTGAGCAAGAACCGTTCTTACCTACGCATCAAAACCACAACGATAGTTCGTCAAGTTAGTGTTGTTTTAACCTTCTCAAGGACCGGGCGTAGTCACACTCGGTTCAACTAAAGTTGGAGAAACTGACACCCGCCAGCCACCTGTGTGCAAAGCACGTCGGTAGAACCAGTCTCGCGTAAGCGTACACGTAATGTCGGTCCGGGCCGCTTCATCCAACAATATCGCTGAACCAAAGTATGGCATGCTGGTAAGCAGTATGACTTGTATCGCCCACAACTCACTTGTGTTCTACTCGTGCATATAACATCTACGCATCAACCTGGCTCGGATACCACTGTTGGGGAACGTAGTAATTTCAAAAAAATTCCTTCGCACACGCAAGATCATGGTGATCCATAGCAACGAGAGGGGAGAGTGTTGTCCATGTACCCTCGTAGACCAAAAGCGGAAGCGTTATGACAACGCGGTTGATGTAGTCGTACGTCCTCATGATCCGACCGATCCAAGTACCGAACACACGACACCTCCGAGTTCTGCACACGTACAGCTTGATGGCGTCCCACGAACTCCGATCCAGCAGAGCTTTGCGGGAGAGTTCCGTCAGCACGACGGCGTGATGACGATGATGATGATGATACCGACGCAGGGCTTCGCCTAAGCACCGCTACGATATGACTGAGGTGGATTATGGTGGAGGGGGGCACCGCACACGGCTAAAAGATCAATGATCAATTGTTGTGTCTATGGGGTGCCCCCTGGCCACGTATATAAAGGATGGAGGGAGGAGGAGGCCGGCCCTCATAGGGCGCGCCCAAGTGTGGAGTCCTACTAGGACTCCCTAGTCCTAGTAGGATTCCACCTCCCACATGGAAAAGGAAAAAGGGAAAGGAAAAGGAGAAGGAAGGAAGGGGGCGCCCCCCCTCCCTAGTCCAATTCGGACCAGTCCATGGGGAGGGGTGCGGCCACCCTTTGAGGCCTTTCTCTCCTTTCCCGTATGGCCCATTAAGGCCCAATACGAATTCCCGTAACTCTCCGGTACACCAAAAAATACTCGAATCACTCGAAACCTTTCCGATGTCCGAATATAGTCGTCCAATATATCGATCTTTATGTCTTGACCATTTCGAGACTCCTCTACATGTCCCCGATCTCATCCGGGACTCCGAACTACCTTCGGTACATCAAATCACATAACTCATAATACAAATCGTCACAGAACGTTAAGCATGCGGACCTACGGGTTCGAGAACTATGTAGACATGATCGAGACACGTCTCCGGTCAATAACCAATAGTGGAACCTGGATGCTCATATTGGCTCCCACATATTCTACGGAGATCTTTATCGGTCAAACTGCATAACAACATACGTTGTTCCCTTTGTCATCAGTATGTTACTTGCCCGAGGTTCGATCGTCGGTATCTCAATACCTAGTTCAATCTCGTTACCGGCAAGTCTCTTTACTCGTTCTGTAATACATCATCTGTAGCGACCAGACCTCAAATGGTCTGTGCTGCTATGCACCAGTGTCATCCCTGGATCAGTAATGCTGACACGCACAGTACAAATAGAGGATTTATAGCAGAGTAGCAATCACACACTTATTACATCGAATATCTCAAAAGAGAATAAGTATGATAAATATGGCTTAAGGCCATCTAAATACGATTACAGCGGAAGACTTGGAAGATAAGTGAGTCCATCAACTCCAACGGCATCACTGAGTATAAGACCACGACCTAAGGCACCTTACTCGTCGTCTGAAAAGTCTGCAACATGAAACGTTGTAGCCCGAAAATGGGTCAGCACATGGAATATGCTGGCAATATAACACATAGAGAATAATGAACATAATAATGCTATACTACATGCATATATGGCTGGTGGAAAGCTCTATGGTATAGTTTTGCGAAAAGCCAATTTTTCCCTACTGCAAAGGAATAAGTTATGTTTAACTATCATGGTGGTTGTTAAACATTGAGAAGGTACCTCCAACTCAATCCCAATTAAGTGTCATCATTAACCCAACAAAATTAATTAAAGTAACATGGTGATGAGATTCACATGATAATCCAGGTACTAGATACTCAAGTTCTCCATAACCGGGGACACGGCTAACCATGATTAGTTTATACACTCTGCAGAGGTTTGTGCACTTTTCCCCACAAGACTCGATCGCCTTCGCTTGATTCTCGCACTACATGATGTTTGAGAAACGGATGACCGAGACACAGTCTTTCAGAAACAATCACCCTTTACTCCGGATGGACAGTTACACCTACTTTCCCCTACATCTGTTAGCCCACCTCTTCAAGAGATCATGTAACCTACTCAACTATGCTAGAGCCCATAATAGCTTGTGGCTGCACACGGAAGTTTCTAGCATGAATAATCTTATGATCCCTTTGAGCCTGGGTGGCGGTCCATAGGATGATCACACGGGTACCCCGGGATATCCAAAAATACAGGCAGCACTGGGTTCCCCAGGTGCCTCAATCCACCCAGATGTGAATTTTAGTTGCCACCTTAAGTAAACCATTAATTAACAATCTCACATCTGTCATGAATATCTCTCAAACCCAATCCATGTCTACGAGCATAGCATGGCAATATAATAGCAAACGTAGAAGTAACTCCCAAGGGTTTGATAAATAACACAGGTAATAGGTACTACCTCAACTACATCCCAATACCCACAATTTAATTAGATCCTAACCATGCAATGTTTGAGGATTGATCTAATGCAATAGAAACTGGGTATGGAAAAGTATGATCAAAGTGTTACTTGCCTTGCTGATGATCCGCGAAACCTAGAGATTCGAAGTAACAAGCGGCGCACTCCGGGTACTCTATCGCAAACAAACAAGCAAACAATAAGTACTCATCTAATGCATAGGTAAAACTCGAATAAAAGATCCAACCAGAAAGTTCAACTTAAGAACTCCGGTTTGCAAAAAGAATCAACTCGAACGAAGCAACGAAAGTCAAACGGCGAAAGAAACAAGCTTCGTTTACTAATCTGGATCTAGGTCAAATTTTACAGTAGCAAAAACTTGTTTGAGTAGGTTAAACGGAAAGAGAATTTCGAGACGAAACTCTAGGCGCTTGAATCGCCTGATTCCGATAAACGAGCGAAAAGTTAAACGAAAACGAAGATCTGATCAGAAATCGAGATCTGGAATAATCGCGGAAAAATCCGACAAAAAAAACTGACGAACGGTTAAAGAACGGATGTTCGTTAACAGCGAAAATCTGACGAACACGTTCATTAAAACGAACGGGTCGGTGAACGTTCACTAAATAATAAAACCAAAAAAAAACCGATCTAGGGTTTAGAAAAAAACGAACGGTTTTTTTAATAAAAAAACCGGCAAGCGGCGGCGGCGGCTCGGTACCTCGTCGGGACGGGCTCCGGCGGGGCGGCTTGGGGCTCCGGCGGGGGTCGGCGAGGGCGGCGGGGTGCGGTGGGGCTTGGGGCGGCGACGGGCGACGGCGGGAGGCGGCGCACGGGCTCCGGCGGCGGCGTCTTGGGGCGGCGGCGCGGGCGCGAGGGAGAGGGGCGGCGGCGGGGTGGAGAGAGGCGGCGGGGTGTGGGTATTTAAGGAAGGGGGCTTCGCCGGCTTGGGGAAGGGGGCGCCGGGGAGGCGTAGGCGAGCGGGACTCGGCGGCGGCGGCCGTGCTCGCCTCGGTCTCCAGTAGGGAGACGGGGCGCGGGATGGGCCGGCCGGCTCGGCTGGGCCTCGGCCCGGTCGGGCGCGGTGTTTTTTTTTAAATTCCGCCGAATCTAAAAAAATCACAGAAAAATAAATAAAAAACCAAAAATGATAAAACAAATTTTCCCCGTCTAATTAAAATATTTAGAACAAGGTGAACATTGTTTTGACACAAAAATGCTGTTTTGAAAACGTGCAATTTTTTTAATGCAATTAGAATTGCAAATAAAATCTGAATAAAATGCAATATATGATTTTAATATTTTTCCTCCAATATTTCAATTGTTTTGGAGAATTCATATTTTCTCCTCTCATTTATTTTAACGTGAAATATTTTTTTCCGGAGAGAAAATAATTAAAACCAAAATCCTCGTTTTATTATTTGATGAAAGTCAAATATGATAAATCGGGAAAATCCCAACTCTCTCCGAGGGTCCTTGAGTTGCTTAGGATTTATCAAGGATTTGCCAAAATGCAATAAAATATGCTATGCAATGATGATCTATGTATAACATTCCAAATTGAAAATTTGGGATGTTACAAACCTACCCCCCTTAAGATGAATCTCGCCCTCGAGATTCGGGTTGGCTAGAAAATAGGTGAGAGTGGTCCTTCCGTAGATCTTCCTCTCGCTCCCAGGTGGCTTCATCTTCCGTGTGGTGACTCCACTGGACTTTGCAAAACTTGATAACCTTACTGCGGGTGAGTCGGCTGGCATACTCAAGAATCTTAACTGGTTTCTCCTCATAGGTCAAATCACTTTCCAGCTGAATCGCTTCCAGCGGCACTGTACCTCTCAGTGGTATCTCAGCCATCTCTGCGTGGCACTTCTTCAACTGTGAAACGTGAAATACGTCGTGAACTCCTGACAATCCTTCGGGTAATTCCAGCTTGTAGGCAACTTCTCCCATACGTTCCAAAACTCTGTATGGTTCGATAAAACGGGGCGCTAGCTTTCCCTTAACTCCAAAGCGCTTCACTCCTCGAAGTGGTGATACTCGAAGATAAACTCTGTCTCCGACTTCGTGAACTGTCTCCTTTCGTTTAGAATCAGCATAACTCTTCTGCCTGGACTGGGCTACCTTGAGCCTATCGCGAATCAACCTCACTTTCTGTTCAGACTCCTTTATCAAATCTGGTCCAAACAACTGACGGTCTCCTACTTCGTCCCATAACAACGGTGTTCTACACCTCCTTCCGTACAAAGCTTCGAAAGGGGCCATCTTCAAACTGGTTTGATAACTGTTGTTGTAAGAAAACTCTGCATATGGCAAATTTTCGTCCCAGCTAGATCCATAATCTAGTGCACAAGCTCTCAGCATGTCTTCCAAAATCTGATTGACTCTTTCGGTCTATCCATCTGTCTGTGGGTGGAAGGCTGTACTAAATTCTAGCCTGGTTCCCAATGTTTCATGTAACTGCTTCCAAAACTGCGAGGTAAATTGGGTTCCTCTGTCTGATACAATGGTCCTCGGAACTCCATGCAAACATACGATCCTGGTCATGTATATCTTCGCCAACTTAGCACTGGTGTAAGTGGTCTTCACTGGAATGAAATGAGCTACTTTCGTCAAACGGTCGACTACAACCCATATTGAGTCATAGCCTGAACGAGTCCTGGGCAATCCCGTGATAAAATCCATGCCTATTTTATCCCACTTCCATTCGGGTATTGGCAATGGTTGTAGTAATCCTGCTGGCTTCTGATGTTCTGCCTTCACTCTCTGACATACATCACAAACTGCTACATACTCCGCAATATCCTTCTTCATTCCGGTCCACCAGAAAGTGTCCTTCAAATCTAAATACATCTTGGTATTTCCTGGGTGAATCGAATACAGTGAATCATGGGCCTCTTGAAAAATCAACTTCCTGATCTCCGGATCATTTGACACGTAAATGCGGTCCTCAAACCATAAGGTATCGTGCTCATCCTCACGAAATCCCTTGGCTTTTCCTTTGCTCATCTTTTCCTTTATCTCATCAATCTCCTTGTCTGTCTTCTGAGCTTCTCTGATCCTTTCCATCAAAGTAGACTGAATCTCCAATGTCGCTAAATAGCCTCTTGGGACTATCTCCAAGCATAGCTCGCGAAGGTCCTCGGCTAACTCCTGAGGTAACTCTCCTGTCATGAGGGTGTTGACATGGCTCTTGCGGCTCAACACATCTGCTACTACGTTGGCCTTCCCTGGGTGATAATGCAATCTCATATCATAATCCTTAATGAGCTCCAACCATCTCCTCTGTCTGAGATTTAACTCCTTCTGCGTGAAAATATACTTCAAACTCTTGTGATCCGTGTACACCTCACAATGGTTTCCGATGAGAAAATGTCTCCATGTCTTCAACGCATGCACTACGGCTGCTAATTCCAAATCATGCGTGGCATAATTCTTCTCATGGGGTTTAAGTTGTCGTGAAGCATATGACACAACTCTTCCTTCCTGCATAAGCACTGCTCCAAGCCCTCGATGAGAAGCATCACAATAAACTTCATAATCCTTGCGTTGATCTGGCAGAATCAACCCTGGTGATGTAACCAATCGTTTCTTCAACTCTTGGAAACTAGCTTCACATTCCTCGGTCCAATTGAACTTGGTGTCCTTCTTTAATAGCTCAGTCATGGGTTTTGCAATCTTTGAGAAATTCTCAATGAACCTCCGGTAGTATCCTGCAAGTCCAAGAAAACTCCGGATCTCTCCAACTGACGTGGGTGATTCCCAACTTGTTACCGTGTCAACTTTGGCGGGGTCTACTGCTATTCCTTCTCCAGAAATAACATGTCCGAGGAATCCAACTTCCTTCAGCCAAAATTCACATTTGCTGAACTTGGCATATAACTGATGTTCTCTGAGCTTCTCAAGTACCAAACGCAAATGCTCTTTATGCTCTTCTTCATTCTTGGAATAGACTAAAATATCGTCTATGAACACCACGACGAACTTATCCAAAAACTCCATAAACACTTTGTTCATCAGGTTCATGAAATAGGCAGGTGCGTTAGTCCGACCAAATGACATAACGGTATACTCATACAGCCCATATCTGGTGGTAAAAGCCGTCTTAGGTATATCCTGCTCTCGAATCTTTAACTGATGGTATCCTGATCGTTGATCGATCTTGGAAAATACTTTAGCTCCTTGTAAGCGGTCAAACAAATCATTGATCATCGGTAGTGGGTACTTGTTTTTGATGGTCACTTCATTCAATCCACGGTAATCAACAACCATCCTCAACGATCCATCTTTCTTCTCCACTAGAAGTACTGGTGATCCCCAAGGTGACGAACTTGGGCGAATATAGCCTTTATCCAATAACTCCTTAATCTGCTTCTTAATTTCCTCCAAATCTTTTGCGGGCATCCTGTACGGTTTCTTAGATATTGGCCCTGTGCCTGGCAAAAGTTCAATCAAGAACTCAATGTCTCTATCTGGTGGCATGCCTGGCAACTCTTCTGGAAATACACCCGGGTAATCCTTCACCACTGGTACTTCCTCCTGTACAACTCCTGATAAGGAATTCACTTGAGTCCTCTTCGGCACATGCCGGGATACATACTTGATCCTTCTTCCTTCTGGGGTGGTAAGCAAAATCGACTTATTGGCGCAATCGATGTTTCCTTCATACATCGATAGCCAATCCATTCCCAAAATCACATCCAAACCTTGCGACTCCAAAATTATTAGGTCTGAGGGGAAAACATGCCTACCTATGGCCAATGGCATCTGAAAACATCCTTGGCTTGCCATATACTCTGCTCCTGGCGAGGTTACTAACATAGGTGTTCTGAGAACTTTGGTGGGCAACTTAAACTTATCCACAAATCCCCTTGATATGTATGAATGTGATGCACCAGTATCAAAAAGAACGATTGCAGTAAATGACTTAACCAAAAACTTACCTATTACTGCATCAGGCTGTGCTTCAACCTCTTCCACGCTCACGTGGTTCACATGTCCTTTATTGAACGGGTACGGCTTCTTCCCAGAGCTTCCATTTCCATTTCCATTCTGGGCTTCAGGACAATCATTTGCATAGTGTCCAGTCTTCTGGCACTTGAAAAATGTAACGTGACTTAGATCCCTCTTGGCTGGGGTAGATGGGTTATTACGGTTCTGTCCGTTGCTTCCTCCATTCCCATTACCATTCTTGGATCCATTATGGTTGTGCGTACTACCTCCTCCATGGGTATGCTGAAACTGACCTCCCGGTTTCGGGGCAAAACGGGGCTTCTGCTGAGCTCCAGAATTATACTTCCCTTGTCCATACTTCCTCTTACGGTTTTCAATGTGCTGTTGCTTCCCTTCAATCATGAGAGCTCTATCTACCAACTCCTGGTAGTTGTTGAAGGTTGCTACCATTAGCTGCATGCTCAGTTCATCATTCAGTCCTTCCAAAAACTTCTCCTGCTTGGCTGCATCTGTAGCAATGTCATCTGGTGCATAACGTGCTAACTTACTGAAATCCTCCACATACTGGCCTACGGTGCGTCCTCCTTGGCGTAGGTTGCGAAACTCACGCTTCTTCATAGCCATAGCTCCTGCTGAAACATGAGCTGTACGGAAAGCTTGCTGAAACTGGTCCCATGTGACAGTGTCAATAGGGTGTGTGGCTGTGTAATTCTCCCACCATGATGTTGCGGGTCCATCAAGATGATGTGCGGCAAAACGCACTCTTTCCGCATCTGTGCATCCTGCAGTGGCCAACTCCCTTCCAACTTTGCGGAGCCAATCATCTGCAACAATCGGCTCGGTGCTGCTGGAAAACACCGGCGGATTTAGCCTCAAGAAACGGGCTAAGTGATCAACAGGTGGAGGTGGTGGGTTGTTGTTGTTGCCTTGGTTCTGTACTAACACTTGCATCAGGGCATTCTGTTGCTGAATCAACTGGGTGATCTCTGGTGGGAAAACAAATCCGGTGTCGCGTCTCGGAGGCATCTGATGGGTTAGAAAAGATGAGAGTTAAGAATAGATTGAGGTCTAGAGGGAAAACACTACCCATATGCTCATGAGTCAAATACAATCAATATCACTCAATCAATTCAAACAAGGCATACAATCGATCTAACTAGCGTTACAAAGTGCTTGAACTATACTATTAAATGGGGGAAAATTACTACTGATATGGTGGTCTACTAGAAATTTTGATCAGTTGAAGACTCCATGACATCTACTCCAGCTTCATCAACAAAGTCATCTTCACTGGGGTCTGAGTCTGTGTCGTCGATGATGATGTAATTATCCGGGCAAGCGCATTCATCATCTTCTGCTTTTGGCACTGGATTTCCCATGAATACTCCAATCTTCTTCTCCAGGTCGTCATTCTTCCCTACTAGTGCGACGATTTCCTCCAAATAATCCTCGCGTGTAGCCTTGAGTTCTTCCTCCAGCTCCTTGATTTTCGTCAATGCCTTGTTCAGATCTTCCTTGTCTGAGCACATCTGGTTCTCCTGGCGACGATTGTGTTGGTTTTGCTCCTGGATGAAAGCTGCAATTGATCCATCCTTCTTGGTTCTGATCATCTCCCATTGCTCGTCTCGGCGTCCACAAATCTGATAAATAGTATCCTTAAGCTCCCTGTGGTAGACTTATCCAATGCGTCCCATAGCGATGTGGGCTGCCATGCTCTTCCCTAAACTCCAGGTTGGTGCTTCAAAAACCAATCTTATGGGTTCAGTAACTGGCGCAAACGTCCTTCCTGGAACTTGAACTTGAATCTTCCAGCTCTCCTCTTCAGGTAATGTGGCGTTGTAGGTTCCGGTGATGCTGGGTATTCCTATGTTCAAGTACTTAGTGACTTCCTTCAAGTGTCGTCCAAAAGGCGTGTCTTCATCTGGTTGCATGAACTTGCTCCTTACATCCGCCATTCCTAAAAGAGTAGAAAGTGGAGAGGGGTCAGAAATGAGAAGGGAGAAGTGTTCTAGGGCTTAAGCTTAGTGGTCGTGTCCTACAGTCAGCGTGTGCTCTGATACCACCTTTGTAGCGACCAGACCTCAAATAGTTTGTGCTGCTGTGCACCAGTGTCATCCCTGGATCAGTAATGCTGACACGCACAGTACAAATGGAGGATTTATAGCAGAGTAGCAATCACACACTTATTACATCGAATATCTCAAAAGAGAATAAGTATGATAAATATGGCTTAAGGCCATCTAAATACGATAACAGCGGAAGACTTGGAAGATAAATGAGTCCATCAACTCCAACGGCATCACTGAGTATAAGACCACGACCTAAGGCACCTTACTCGTCGTCTCAAAAGTCTGCAACATGAAACGTTGCAGCCCAAAAACGGGTCAGCACATGGAATATGCTGGCAATATAACACATAGAGAATAATGAACATAATGATGCTATACTACATGCATATATGGCTGGTGGAAAGCTCTATGGTATAGTTTTGTGAAAAGCCAATTTTTCCCTACTGCAAAGGAATAAGTTATGTTTAACTATCATGGTGGTTGTTAAACATTGAGAAGGTACCTCCAACTCAATCCCAATTAAGTGTCATCATTAACCCAACAAAATTAATTAAAGTAACATGGTGATGAGATTCACATGATAATCCAGGTACTAGATACTCAAGTTGTCCATAACCGGGGACACGGCTAACCATGATTAGTTTATACACTCTGCAGAGGTTTGTGCACTTTTCCCCACAAGACTCGATCGCCTCCGCTTGATTCTCGCACTGCATGATGTTTGAGAAATGGATGACCGAGACATAGTCTTTCAGAAACAATCACCCTTTACTCCGGACGGACAGTTACACCTACTTTCCCCTACATCTGCTAGCCCACCTCTTCAAGAGATCATGTAACCTACTCAACTATGCTAGAGCCCATAATAGCTTGTGGCTGCACACGGAAGTTTCTAGCATGAATAATCTTATGATCCCTTTGAGCCTGGGTGGCGGTCCATAGGATGATCACACGGGTACCCCGGGATATCCAAAAATACAGGCAGCACTGGGTTCCCCAGGTGTCTCAATCCACCCAGATGTGAATTTTAGTTGCCACCTTAAGTAAACCATTAATTAACAATCTCACATCTGTCATGAATATCTCTCAAACCCAATCCACGTCTATGAGCATAGCATGGCAATATAATAGCAAACGTAGAAGTAACTCCCAAGGGTTTGATAAATAACACAGGTAATAGGTACTACCTCAACTACATCCCAATACCCACAATTTAATTAGATCCTAACCATGCAATGTTTGAGGATTGATCTAATGCAATAAAAACTGGGTATGGAAAAGTATGATCAAAGTGTTACTTGCCTTGCTGATGATCCGCGAAACCTAGAGATTCGAAGTAACAAGCGGCGCACTCCGGGTACTCTATCGCAAACAAACAAGCAAACAATAAGTACTCATCTAATGCACAGGTAAAACTCGAATAAAAGATCCAACCAGAAAGTTCAACTTAAGAACTCCGGTTTGCAAAAAGAATCAACTCGAACGAAGCAACGAAAGTCAAACGGCGAAAGAAACAAGCTTCGTTTACTAATCTGGATCTAGGTCAAATTTTACAGTAGCAAAAACTTGTTTGAGTAGGTTAAACGGAAAGAGAATTTTGAGACGAAACTATAGGCGCTTGAATCGCCTGATTCCGATAAACGAGCGAAAAGTTAAACGAAAACGAAGATCTGATCAGAAATCGACATCTGGAATAATCGCGGAAAAATCCGACGAAGAAGAAAACTGACGAACGGTTAAAGAACGGACGTTCGTTAACAGCAAAAAACCGGCGAACACGTTCATTAAAACGAACGGGTCGGTGGACGTTCACTAAATAATAAAACCAAAAAAAATAAACCGATCTAGGGTTTAGAAAAAAACGAACGGTTTTTTTTTAAAAACCGGCAAGCGGCGGCGGCGGCTCGGTACCTCGTCGGGACGGGCTCCGGCGGGGTGGCTTGGGGCTCCGGCGGGGGTCGGCGAGGGCGGCGGGGTGCGGTGGGGCTTGGGGCGGCGACGGGCGACGGCGGGAGGCGGCGGGCGGCGCACGGGCTCCGGCGGCGGCGTCTTGGGGCGGCGGCGCCTTGGGGCGGCGGCGCGGGCGCGAGGGAGAGGGGCGGCGGCGGGGTGGAGAGAGGCGGCGGGGTGGGGGGTATTTAAGGAGGGGGGCTTCGTCGGCTTGGGGAAGGGGGCGCCGGGGAGGCGTAGGCGAGCGGGACTCGGCGGCGGCGGCCGTGCTCGCCTCGGTCTCCAGTAGGGAGACAGGGCGCGGGGTGGGCCGGCCGGCTCGGCTGGGCCTCGGCCCGGTCGGGCGCGGTGTTTTTTTTTTAATTCCGCCGAATCTAAAAAAATCACAGAAAAATAAATAAAAAACCAAAAATGATAAAACAAATTTTCCCCGTCTAATTAAAATAATTAGAACAAGGTGAACATTTGTTTGACACAAAAATGCAGTTTTGAAAACGTGCAATTTTTTTAATGCAATTAGAATTGCAAATAAAATCCGAATAAAATCCAATATATGATTTTAATATTTTCCTCCAATATTTCAATTGTTTTGGAGAAGTCATATTTTCTCCTCTCATTTATTTTAACGTGAAATATTTTTTTTCTGGAGAGAAAATAATTAAAACCAAAATCCTCGTTTTATTATTTGATGAAAGTCAAATATGATAAATCGGGAAAATCCCAACTCTCTCCGAGGGTCCTTGAGTTGCTTAGGATTTATCGAGGATTTTCCAAAATGCAATAAAATATGCTATGCAATGATGATCTATGTATAACATTCCAAATTGAATTTGGGATGTTACATCATCCCGCAACTAACTCATTAGTTACAATGCTTGCAAGGCTTATAGTGATGTGTATTACCGAGTGGGCCCAGAGATACCTCTCCGACAATCGGAGTGACAAATCATAATCTCGAAATACGCCAACTCAACAAGTACCTTAGGAGACACCTGCAGAGCACCGTTATAATCACCCAGTTACGTTGTGACGTTTGGTAGCACACAAAGTGTTCCTCCGGTAAACGGGAGTTGCATAATCTCATAGTCATAGGAACATATATAAGTCATGAAGAAAGCAATAGCAACATACTAAACGATCAAGTGCTAAGCTAACAGAATGGGTCAAGTGAATCACATCATTCTCCTAATGATTTGATCCCGTTAATCAAATGACAACTCATGTCTATGGCTAGTAAACTTAACCATCTTTGATTCAACGAGCTAGTCAAGTAGAGGCATACTAGTGACACTCTGTTTGTCTATGTATTCACACATGTATCATGTTTCCGGTTAAAGAAATTCTAGCATGAATAATAAACATTTATCATGAAATAAGGAAATAAATAATAACTTTATTATTGCATCTCGGGCATATTTCCTTCAGTCGGGCCACTGACCGACGGCGACGGCGGCGCCTTGCATCGTTGTTGGCGTACTCCTAGACGTTGGCCTAGCTTCAAGGAAGGCCAAAATGTTCTGGACTTTGGAGCGAGTCAACTGGCGGGAGGACGCGACTGGCGTTGGTGCAAGGAAGCGGTCGACGGTGGCCATCCATGCCGCTGAGGGGGGCACTGGCACCCGCGCGAGGACACGCGCTGTCAACGGCGCAGCGGAGACATTCGTGTGCACGGGCACTGGCACGGGCGTGCACGTCAGTGCACGCGCAGGTGCATGCGCTAGCAGGTGCATGGGCACCGGCATGGGCATGCGCGTTAGTGCACGCGCAGGCGCATGCGCTGGCAGGTGCACGGGCGCGTGAAAGTCGGCGGGGACCTCGTGGAACCCCGTGGCATCAAGCTCGGCGACAATGTGCGGCTCCTAGCCCATCAATGCCACGGGGATGGGTGCTAGCGCAGTCGGGGCGACGAGAGTCGGAACGGGAGCGGGGACAGGCGCGGCGTCTTCCCGCAAGGCCAGTTCAAGCTCGTTCCAAAGCGCCTTATGTTCTTGAGACTCTGGCTGGGTGTCTTCCTCAGGAAACTGGAAGACTAAGGGCGGACCATCGTGATGCGGCATGGCATACGTTTAGGTTAGGCTGGTTGGAGGTAGAAGACAGGAGAATCGGAGAGGAAGAGAGAAGATTGTAGCGATACCGGGTAGTGCGGGGTTGATTTTAAACTGCGGCGCCGGCGACATTAAAAGTGGGAGTAGTTGGGACGAAGGTGGGCGGCGGAGCCTGGTCAAAGGGCTCGCCTCCGCAGAGCCTGCACACCGGTCTGCTCGCACGCCTCCCTATCAGCCGGCGCAGCGGTCTGCTCACACGCCTCCCGTCGACTCACACGCTTGCTCAGACGGCACCTGCCGATGAGAAGCGAGACTCGTGGCGGCACGTAAACGCCCACGGTTTCAATAGTGAAAGCATTCGCCTTAACGTGATAGGTCTTTGTTCCAAAATACCTTGGCTCTTCATTTGTGCAACTTGTCATACGCAGCTTGTCTCAAATTGAAGAAAAAATTACGAAGTAATATTTGTGCCATATCACGTGACCATGCTCAGTTTCAAGAATTTATGGTCACTTTTGGATTTTCTGAAATTTAAGATCCAGGATTCGAAACAATATCATAACCTGCATCATGCAATAAATTTTCAAGCCATACATCTGTCCTGTTGTATTTCTTAAGAAAGGATTTGGTCAAACATTTTGCTTAGTTAGACTTCAGACAAGTTATATATGCAGAGCAAAAGGATAATCCCTCCGTACCAGCATGAACAAACGGGCTCAATTCTGTGCTCATCCTGGTGTAGTAGTAGTAGTACAAGGCAATGCAGTTGACGGGTGACCTTGGCGAGCGGCGACCGAGGGAATTGAACCATGCTCGGCATGGTAGGTAACGTTGTCTAGTTACTAAAGCATCTCTTTGTTGTTCATCGGTAGTCATTATGGACCGGGCACATGAGGGGAATTTCCTAGGGCTGGAATTCTGGCCGCCAGATATTTTTGACTCGAAACACGGAGGCTCGACTGGTTGGGGTTGCCTAATGTGCGTACCACGCACACCACCAGAAGGACACGAGCCCGTTTTTATTTTTTAGTTTTTTAGGATCAACACGAGCCTGCCAAGGTCTGGCTGGTACGTCGTTGGGTCCTACCATTCGAGAATACGAAAGGAACCTTTTAAATTGCCGAACGAATCTATGTTTATTACAATGCCCGTATTTTCCTTGCAAATACTAATCTCAACGTGGTAATTGATTTATGACGAATTGTTGAATTAGGGTGAGTTTGTGATATAGTGATCTCAACATGGATTTCACATTTCATGGTATCTCTAGTAAGTTTTTCAATGAAAATTCAAATTTAAAAGATGAACAATATGGAGGTGAGAAAACTTTGTATGTATCAAGCATATGACCACACACACAGAGAGAGAGAGAGAGACACCCACACACGAACACAACAACAATCCAATAAGTATAGTGCATCTATTTTCCCAAACCATGCATGTATGACACGAATTCAAAAATACTCCTTCTGTTCCTAAATATTAGTCTTTTAGAGATTTCAACAAGCGACTACATACGGAGCAAAATGAGTGAATCTACCCTCTAAAATATGTCTATATACATCCGTATGTGCCAGTCCATTTGAAATCTCTAAAAAGACTAATATTTAGGAACGAACGGAGTAAAATGTAAGACATGCATGGTCCTCAATTCAGTACTTAAAACGAACATGAAACTGAAACATGAATATTAAGTATAGTACTATAGTACATGCAAATGTTGTGTTTAATTAGGCGGAGCTGTGATTGTCGGGGGTCAACCCCTCGACCTTAGATAAAATTGTGAAGCTCTGTTTAGGGTTGTTTAGATTATATTTGTCCCCACCCTCCCAACCACCGATTGGTTGTGCACCCCCACCCCTCTTCCCGGGGAGAATATCATGTGCCCCCATACCTTAGATGCTATATGCCAATACGAGTTGCTTGGAGCTTGTAGATCTGAGATATAGCAGCTCACATGATGTCTTAATATTTTTACAGGAAACCTTGATGAGTTTGAGAATTGCACACAATTTGTACAAAAACTACTCAGATGCCCTTGGATCCCATATCCAACGACCTCGAAGCTCGTATCACCGTAGCATCTAAGATGAAGGAGGACATCATATTCTCCTGTATGTAAGAATATCATGTGCTACCACACCTTAGATGCTTTGGTCATACAAGCTCTTCGGAGCCGTTGGATTTGTGACCCAACACCTCCTCGGTGGTTCGAATGGTTTTTTGCAGAAAAGCCCCCAAAGAGTTTGTCCACTGCTTACAAGCACAAAGACTGCTCAGATGCCATTGGATCTCAGATCAAACGACCTCGAAGCTCGTATCACCGTAGCATCCAAGCTGCGAGAGCACCTTATGTTTTCTCGCACGGAAGAATATGAGGTGCTCCCGCACCGTAGATTCTATGGTGATACAAGTTCACGGAGATCTAACAGCCCACAGTAGGAGGTTTGAATGTTTTTGCAATATACGGTTGAGAGAGTTTGGGAATTGCGCAGAAAGTACAAGTACTATGCATGTGCCATCTGATCACTGATCATACGACCTAGATGCTCATATCACCGTAGCGGGTAAATAAGCTACGGGGAGCACCTAATATGAGCAACGGGGAGCCATTGGATCCAAGATGCAGCATCACGCACGAGGCCTGAATGTTTTATTTGCAAAAAAAACTTTGGAGAGTTTGGAAATTGCGCATAATTACAAAGACTACTCCCAAGCCATTGGATCTCACTTCCAACGGTGTAAAAACTCGTATCACCATAGCATCTAAGCTGCGGGGTGGATGTGATATTCTATGCCACTGTCATTTTTGTTCGTAAACTTGCAAAATACGTGTAACTCGTGCCGTTACTTGTCTAACCGCGCAAAGTGTTTGTTCAAAAAAACCATCCTACACTGAAATATCGGAACAACACATGGGGGTCCCACTTGTCATTAATCAAATTTGGACCTAAAACTAACAAATCTAAAAGACGAGATTTGAATTGGCAACCTGGACTACAAAGCGTAAGTCGATAGCCTGAAACAACAACGGTTGTTGGCTTTGTCCCATAACTTCATTTTATACAGTATTACGTTCAGTAGAGTAGAGGGAGTGCCTCTTCAACATGTGCATGACCGTTGACTCACTTACTGGTGGGTCCCAGGTCTGCGATCTCTCTCTTCTCTCCATCGTCTAACCTTTGCACGGGCACACACGAAGAGCGGCACCAGCTTGCCGTGGTGTTATTACAACTAAAAAAAGCTTGGAAAATAGAAGAATCGCCTAGAACAAGAGACGTTGTGGCTGGTCGAGACGGAGCTAACCACACCTATCCTCCGTGCCATGTTAGCATGATGAAGCTGTGTGGCTAGTGGGGTGTTTTCGACCGACTGGCTGGGTCCCGAGGTCGAACCATAGGTATTATGTCTGATACAGTAAATTTTTACACACACATTTTTCCTCTGTGCCGAGACATGGCACACCCTACCGCGCGGTTTTGGGGTCCTCCCGGGTGGTGCACCCTACCGCGCGTTTTCGCTAAAGCAAGTAAATGAGTCATCAAATCACGAAAGACCACCTTTCCCGTCGAGTACATAAGTGAAGCATGGTGGCTAGCTAGTTGGGCTAGTTCGACCGATTAGCTAGGCCGCCGCCACATTTGTTTTTTCACTCCTTTTTTATCTACTTGCCGGAAGGTAAATTTAAATATCCACCGTGGCGTTGCTCTTGTGTTTGAGTGCGGCAGGATTTTTAATTTTTTGATTGACGGGAGCAGGCACGGCAGGATTTTTAATTTTTTGATTGACAGGAGCAGGCGCGGCAGCAATTAGTCACGATGACTCCGCCTGTAAAACCCACTGCTCCCTGATGTGAGAAGTCGTCGACTGGTGTTTTACCATGGTGAAAACCAAAAGATTACCCGCTCCTCAGCTGGCTCCCTCCGCCTTCCCGTAGATTGCATTGCCTTTCAGCCGTTTCGCCCCCTGCATCACCAACGTCGTGCGCCTCGAGAAGCATAAGGACTTCGGTGGTGTTTAGGCGCCCTCTGCATGGGCATGTCCATGTCTCGGCGCAACATGACCGTTGGATCAAACTCAGACGGTGCAGATCAGTCACTGTAGCGCAAAGCGTGTGGGTGTGTTTGGTTGCATTCTCATCTCAATATAGTTGTTTCCTCTTCGTGTATTTGTGTTAACCTACTAGTGTGGACTCATGCACCCTTCATGCACTCTGCCAAACACCCAAAAGTGGGTCGAGAAGGGAACTTTTGCTCCCATCCCGTGCACCCTTCATACACCCTGCCTAACACTATTCGTGCTTCATATGGTTCATGTTTCGTGGAGTACTGTAGCACCGTACTCTCCGTGCGCTGTAGACCTAGTTCTGTTAACATTGATCTCACCGTTCGTTCTCGACCGGACAGTCGAAAAAGTGGTACTATGTTACTACATTACTGTTCATATAGTTGACATGCGCACAACATCATTTGTTGTCGTCATATCTTACTACACTAGCAACAAGATTATGTAGTACTGACGTATGAACCACTGCACATGCTTAGTAGTAGGAGCACTGTGTATGTTCAAGTGGCTGCCGTGTTTCGCACTCCTCCGTCGTAAGAGTGGAAACGCTTGCTGTAATCTTTTTTTCTTCAGAAAAACAGTGGACACGCTCTACCGTGTGGATCCTCCTCCAGCCATGCACTAAATTACTCACTTCCGCCGCCGTGTGGGACAGCCAGCATCGGGGTCCACCAGCCATGCACTAAATTACTCCGTAGTAGAGTAACGGTAGACTACCCTGATCGAAGCGCCGCAGTAATGCCCAATGAGCCGTTAAATCACAAAACCCCCTCCTTTCCAGCAGTAAGTTGGACGGACGAAGCAACCATCATTTCACTCTTCTCTCTCAGCTTCCTCTCTACCCAACTCGCTTCTCCCTCATCTTGTTCCTCATTTCTTCAAGAAAACCCCGACCTGCTTCTGCCATTGTTCTTCTCTCCCAAAGAAGGAAAGGTGAGCGCATCAATGGTGTTGATTCTGGCCAAGGCCCGGTCTTGCAACCCTGAGACTGATCCTATAACTCCCTCTTTGTTCTTCTTTCGGGTTTGTGATTATGGTTTCTTTTCTTTTATTTCTATCTGACAGTTTCTTGATGGACGCTGGAGCACCGGCCGAAGTGATGTCTATGGCTCTGGCCAAAACCGTCGAGGCTCATGGTACGAAGAAGCGCAAGCACCCCGCCGAGACTACCGCAGACAAGCTCAAAGCCATTGCCCTGTCCAAGCCCC
The DNA here is from genome assembly GCF_002575655.3 of Aegilops tauschii subsp. strangulata. NCBI lineage: Eukaryota > Viridiplantae > Streptophyta > Magnoliopsida > Poales > Poaceae > Aegilops > Aegilops tauschii. The sequence goes on from NC_053039.3 coordinate 311,689,354, forward strand.
CCTCTCCGGGATCCCTCATTATGCAAGTACAGGTAATATCTCTTCTTGACGATCTTTTTCTCGATCTTGATCGTGTTTTTTCATCTAACACGCAGTACTAGTACTAGTAGTACAACTTTCTGGGTGATCTTGCATGTGATTTTTGTGTGCCAAATGACGGTTCTAAATTCCTCTTTTGACCAAAACATGCGAGAGGTTGACACTGATTTCTTATAGATTACTTTCAACTACTCCCTCCGTCCCAAATTTCTTGTCTTAGATTTGTCTAGATACGGATGTATCTAATACTAAAATGTGACTTGATACATTTGTATCTAGACAAATCTAAGACAAGAATTTTGGGACGGAGGGAGTACTTTATGAACATCAATGCTACCTTTGAAGAGGGTATATTTGCCTCAGTAACTTGTGTTATGGATATTGCAAGTAATCCCTCTGCTCTCATGCCTTTGAAGACATGTTCTAGTGTCTTTGTTCACTCATTTCTGTGCGTATATGTAGTCATATATGGAGTATAATATCGAAAATCATCTTATATTTCTGAACGGAGGTAGAAATAAAATATGGTTTCTGTTTGAATTAGAACCAGGTCCGCGGTGGAGATGAAGTTCTCAAAGTCATGCGTGTGAACTGGAAGACCTGAGGATGAGTTCTACTGCTAAACTATCCAGCTGTTGTGTCCTTGTCGCCACATGTCCTGAACTATTGTTTTCCTGTAGCATTGTTGTCAGGCGTGTTCTCGAGGCTGTACTTGACCACAACAATTTCTTGGTTGTGCCTTCGATTACGAAGGGTGTGGTTCTTGTAAAGCTTCCCAACAAATCTGATGCGGCCTGTCTTCATCATCATGTTTATGAGTGGAAAGACCACTCTGTTAGGTTCTCCAAGGTTGACGAGATGGTGATGGTGCATGTAGACATATCTCACGAAGTCCATGGCCTAGTCAGTTATGCGGGGTTCATCCCGTAGGTCGGTGGCAAGAAATAGTCTGCAGAGTTTAATTAGTGCAACTTTGCTTGTCTGTAGTAAGTACTATTGTTCAGTACTTGATTTGTGTTTGTGAACCCTGTATTGTTTATTAGTACTGCCGCTTTTGGTGTGTGGTGTGTCCTGAGAACGGTCTATGTTAATGTCTTTCCACTCAATTCAGTATGTATATTTTGAAGTATCCAGATCATCTTTTTTGTGAGGACGGTTTATCAATTATGGTTACACTCCAATATTTGTATGCATTGCAGGGTTTATCGCACCCACCAGGATTTCCAGTCCCATGGATGTTCGGTCCATACGATTTGTCTCGACCTTTGGACTGTCCTGCTTGTGGGAGTACGCGGGGCCCCTACATGCCACCCGTAGTTGGACGATCAATCTTCTGTTTAGTACTTCAACATAGTGATTTCCTGGTAAGGATTCACTCGTGTCACATCAAGTAAATCTTATTGATTTACTGTCTAAATCTTATTTATTTAATGTCATGTTTTCTTTCTTTTCCTGCAATTTTATGATGCAGGTTTTGCCATGTGACATTCATCACAGAATAAACTATTTGGTTTGCTCTACGATGGCTATTTTTGCAGGTTTCACTTCTTATGTCGTGTCAGTAACGAAGGCACTGTCCATCACTTATATTACTGGAAAAAATTGGATCAGTCTGTTGTCTGAGTACAAGCTGAATCCCTATGATGAACTGCAGTTTGGTTTAACAAAAACGCCACAATTAGTCTTCTCGCGTTTAAAAGAAATGAAGAAAAAAACTGGATCACGGTCACGAAGCCTAGTCAAGTTAGAAAGCTGATCATGGCAGACCAGACACGATCGCCACTGTCTCGCACATCGGTACCACCTTCAGCAATGGATCGAGCACCGGCAGTTGCTCTAGCACTGACAGCGGCAGCAGCTCAGTCTGATCCAGCTGAGGATTGGGCACCGACCGCGTTAGCGGATCAGGCTGACCTACCGGAGGATCGGGCATCGACACCGGCACCTGCTCCGACACCGGCACCAGCTCTACAAGGAGCACCATCTCCGGCAGCAGCGGCGGCTTCGGCACCTGCACCAACACTTGCACTTGCATCTGCTCCGGCCCGTGCAGCGGCAACCGAACAAGCAGTTGCACCGGCAATAGACTGGGCTGCAGTTCGCACTTCATATACCAAAGTCCTTACAAAAACCGACATTTCCACCTTCTTGGTAAGCATTGGCCGCCCAAGTGTTTCGTTCTTTTTTCTTTCCATGTTGTTTCGCATGATTCACTGTGTTGATCTAACTGTTTGGGTATGTCTTCTTGTTTGCAAACAGAGAATTCCTAGAGCAACGAGGGAGTCGTTCAACAATTCGGGCAACCGCGGCCAAGTTTCTCTTACCATGCGCAGCCTTGGTGTGAATGAACCTGCTCAATATAACATAAGTACAAAGGATGGTCGCATGATGATTGATGCTAAAGGATGGTCAAGGTTCAAATCTAAATAATATCTTGCGGTAGGGGATGATCTCAAAATCGAACATTCTCGGCAAGGAGAGCTGGTCCAAATCAACTTTGAAATTCTTCAGTAGCAGCACGCAACTGCCGAACTGATCTATCCTCCAAGAGATTTTGATGTAATAATCTGGCATGGTGAAACAAGTGTCATGTGTGTATAAGTAATACGACAGTATTATTTATCACATGGTATATCGTTGATAGAATTGCAACTCTCATTGCTGGTCAAGAACCGTCGTTCGATTTCATTCCAACAGTTGCCATGCTTTATTCAATTTTGTGTATTCGCCTTGCGACAGCATCTAAAACCAGCGCCGTACCGATCGCTTGCAATATGAAAAGCGCTGAGGTAGAACACATGGGCCCCCAAACATGCAGGGTGGGCCTGCGGCCCAAAGTCCAGAACCGTGAGCCTGTCTGAGTATTATATTCTCAGCCGAACCCCCATAATGCCCGTGCGTTGCACGTAACATCAAGATGCATTTGTATGAGTATTTTATCTTGTGAGAGAAAAGGATGAACGAGGGAAGGCCTTATTTGCAAATGTGGAGAGGTGTGTGGGTACCTTTTTGCAAAATTGCCATAGTTTCCTTCCTATCCGTCAGATATAAATTGGACGGCCTATATTGCAGGATGGCAGGCACACCATCATCACCAACTCGTCTATACTGTGTTAAAAACAACTCTGTTTTTTATAATTATATATGTTATATATATTCCCCTTGATTTTTTTTATGTATAAAGTTGTGATATAAAAGATTTGTATATTTCTTTACAGAGGGAGTATCTCTCTGTCAAAAATATATTTTTGTGTAACTAGTTACTCTTGTCTTTCTACTTCCTTTCGCTGATATGTGGGGCATCCGGCAACGGGTTCCATGTGCCATATGCACAAATTAGAGTGCACAACTGCACGGTAGACAAACCCCGGTCGTAGCACCACAGTAATGCCCAATGAGCCATCAAATCACAACCCCCCTTTCCAGCTTTAGCAGTAAGCTGGACGGACGAAGCGGCAATATTTCACTGGGCCTGAATCCCCTTCTCCCTTGTCTGCTTGTTCAGAGAAAACCCCCTCTTGGTGATTGCATAGGGTTTTCTCATGGAGAACCAGGTACGAATTCTTCATCCATCCCCGATAAATCCAAGTCCCTTGGTCGCGGGTAATCCTAGGATGGCAGCCGCCGCCGTTGATGCATTTTTCTTCCTACTGAATCTAGTGTGTTTCATTTGAAGTGCCCAAAGTGCGAGGTCCCTACAGGTTTCTGCGCCCTCGGCGAGACGCCACACTTGTTCCTTCTCATCCTAACACAGGATTTTAAAACGCGCTCAATATGTTCCTAGAATCCTCTTTTCTATCCGGGAGGGTGGGGTTTTTTTGAACATGCTGTCGACTAATTTGGAAATTTGGATTGCTATATTTGGATAAAAGGTACTACCAGTACGATGGTCAACACTGACGTGAAGGAGGAAGTTATTTGTAGATTTGGATAGGGAGTACATTGTGTTCTCATATTATTTTCCTGCAGTGCATTATTTGCTAAGATGCTTGGCCTTGCCATAACTGAATACACCATTTTAATGGTCACAGTGAAGAAAAGCCATGGATATAAGTTCCGAGTTGGGTTCATGAACCAAGAAGATCGCTGTTTTTTATGGCCGAACTTGGATGAACTTTCTCAAGTGTTACGGACTGAAAGTTGGCGCACGAATGTTGATGGAAATAGCATAACCTGGTCTCATCTTCACTGTGATCTTCCACCCCGACGTCGTTCCAATTGTTCATCCATGTTAGTTTTGTATCTGGTTCTTGCTTGTTGCCTCGATTACTTCTTAATCCACCTATTCTGTCTAACTAATCACAATTTAACTTTAGAAGTAGCAACGAATCTCTCACGAAGATGCTACTTCTAACTAATATTTTCTTATAATTGGTGGCACGTGTAGGTTTTTTCAGAGTTAAGCAGGCTGCTCGTTTGTTATTCTGTAACAACTCGGCTGTTACTGATGGCATTGAAGTTGACTGGTACGACATCCACAAGTTCCTACACTTTATTGATCGTCTTGAGGTCCTTGTGGGGTGTTTCAATGGTGGAAGGCCATGTGGGATATGTTTCACTGCTGCACTCATTGAACAGGTCCAGCTGTCTCGAGAAACTTATGGTACAAGCTGTTTTCTGTTATATATGTTGTTCATAAACTATTGCTTATACACAGTTTTACAGCTGTGATCTTCTTGAACCAGAAACTGACCAGTTCTATTGTTCCTATACAGATGCCTGACCATGGTCGGGTCAGACTTGCGCTTGGTCACAACATGATGTTTATGTCGACCTACTCCATTCCCCTTAGAGGTGAAAAGATACTTATTCATGGGTGGTCTCAAATAATGAAGGTCCGTCTCAAATAATGAAGGCCCGTCCATCTTGGAGAATAGGACAGAAGATTATGTTCCTGCTTTTCCATGGCTCTAAAGCGAATATCCTGTTTATTGACCACATTGCGAGATGAAGCCGCTTTCAGAAGGTTGTGGATGCACAGGGTGGCACATGGGCCTTGTCCTGGGGCTTGGCGGCCTCACCTTGGTTAACTGTAGGCAAAATAGCACTGTTTGAGGCGTCCTTTGTACGGTTGAACCTGTATAAGTACTCATACTGCTTTCAGCTATGGTTGTTAAGTACCCCTGCTGGTTTCAGTTAAGGTTGTTAAGTACTCCTGCTGCTTTTACAGTCTGTCGTGTTTCTTCAGTCATGTCTTCCTCCAGCCGCCAAAACCAAACCAGCGCCGGCGGGGCCACCTGCTTCCGCCTCCCACGGTTGGCTGCGCCTCAGCGCATGCATCACCGCCCCACCGTCTCCTAAATCGTTAACGCTGACGTCTGAGGCCTCGCCGTCGTCCTCCACGCGCTTTGGTGCGCTCGCCACAGCGCCGCCCTCTCGCGTTGTCAACATGGTCAACAAACAACAGGAATCGGCAGAAGTACGTGGAGAGGATGACAATAGGGGCCCACCATGTCAGAGTATGGAAAAATAAAATGCTTCCTCCTAGTGTTTTCCTGACATCTGGGACCCACGACATTGTGAGCGTATATAGTCAATAGACAAGAGAACAGCACAAGATCGGCTGACACCTGGGACGTAGCTGCTCGAGCTGTATTTTTTTTGTAATTGTTGAGACGGAGCAGGGTTTGAACTGGGCTGTGGCCCGTCTAAGCCAGGCTTATATTTTATGTTCACCATGTGAACAGCCCAGCTATTTTTTCTTTGTGAAAATGAGCCCGGTTTATTTTTTTCTGAAGAATACCCAATCCAGGCGTACTTATTTCTCTACGCCCTGATGGGCTGTAACTCTTTCAAGACGCCTGCAAATCATGAAAGTAATATGAAATGGGTTGTAAATATAAAAACAGATGACAAATTGGCAATTACTTTATAATTTCTGAATTTTTTCACATTTTCAGATTCCTATTTCACTAGGCATTAACCTAGTTTAAATATATCTTCAAAGTACTTTAAATCTGGCTCAACATTTCGGTATTAAAAATAGTTTGGAACCCATAGAAATATGCGAAATTGGCCCTGGCCAACCAAAAAATCGGACTGCAATAAATTGCATAAGAAGTCGCAATGAGCTATATATAAATTATTAAAAAAAAGGGAATGGTCTGACTTGTGGGCCTATTAAGTTGACGCGTATGCAAGATTTTTTTAGTTATTATATATGTCAACAAACGATTCTAGCAGACGTAACCATTGGATGTCGCCATCGTGTTTCTTCAATCTCTGATCTTCTTGCTCCAGCCGCCAAATCCAACGCCGGCGGGACCGCCTGCTCCCGCCTCCCGTGCAGGCCTCACCGCCCCCTACTACTCCCACCGCTGGCCAGGGCATCCCTCTACTCACCCACACCCCCTGTTATTCTGTGGCGACGGCAGCCTCACACCGCAACCGAACCAGTGAACCCTCGTACTCCTCTCCGCGTGGGCATCCACTGCCGCGTCTTCCCCGGCTCCGCGTTGTCCCCTTCCTAGGCCTCACCGTCGTCCACCGCCCTGGTGCTCTCGGCGCGGCGTGGTCAACGTGGTCAAGGAACGACTTCCATCGGAAGAGTACTGTACATGGAGAGGCTGACAGCTGGGTCCACGGCGGACGCAAGGAAGTGCCTCCTTATTACGCGCAAAATAATTATTCCTCCACCTGACAGCAGGGACCCACCGGACGGGCTACCGTATTTGGCGAAAAAAAGTTTCCCCCCAGACTGCTGGGACCCATCGGACGGGCCACCGTATTTCGCAAAAAAAACGTTCCCCCCGCTGTCAGCTCGGACCCACCGGAAGTGCCTCCTTATTACGCACAAAAAAAATGAATACTCCCCCTGCTAGTTGGGACCCACCTTGGTGGGAGGCTGACTTGTGGGCCTACTAAGTTGACGGGGACGGAGTGCTTTGTCAACTTAGTCAATATGAATGATTCTAGCACCAGTGACCGTACGATGTCCATCCAACGGCCGTAGTGCTTCTTCAACCTCTGGTCTTCTTGCTCCAGCCGCCCAAAGCAACGCCGGTCGTGCCGCATGCTCCTACCTCCCGTGGCCGGCTGTGCTGCCGCGGAGGCCTCACCGCCCCCTACTATTCCTACGGCTGGCCAGGCCCTGCGGCGACGGCAGCCTCACACCGCAGCTGAACCAGTGAACCCTCGTACTCCTCTCCGCGCGGGCTTCCACTGCCGCGTCTTCCCCGGCTCTACGTCGTCCCCTTCCTAGGCCTCGCCGTTGTCCACCGCCCTGGTGCTCTCGGCGCGGCGTGGTCAACGTGGTCAAGGAACGACTTCCATCGGAAGAGTACTGTACATGGAGAGGCTGACAGCTGGGTCCACGGCGGACGCAAGGAAGTGCCTCCTTATTACGCGCAAAATAATTATTCCTCCACCTGATAGTAGGGACCCACCAGACGGGCAACTGTATTTCGCGAAAAAACGTTTCCCCCATGACTGCTGGGACCTACCAGCTACATCTTCACACGCAAGGAAGTGCATCCGGGCAAAAAAAACGATTCGCCTCCCTGACTGTTGGGACCCACCAGCTACATCTTCGCACGCAAGGAAGTGCCTGACAGTCGGGACCCACCTGGTCGAACCGTACGTAGCGTTGTCATTTTGGTCACGAACGTGTACGTACATACTGGTCGATGTAGAGGCGTGCGCGTGTCGTAGTAGAGGCGCACACGTAGCATGTACACGTACGTACAGCGGCTAGGGTGCAAGAAAGTAAATACGGCCACGTACGTACATACGGGTGGGGTCTCGAACGCCTACTCGCGCGTACGTACGGCCAGGGCTCGTGTACATGGCTGGGTCAGAACAAAGAAACTGCGTCGTCGTTGTGTTCATGGGGAGCCAACCGGCTGGGTCGGAACGGAATGCGCCGTCGTGTTCATCGGGCGGGCTTGGATGGAACAGCCGATGGAAACGAGGCCTGGCGTACCGCAGAACGGAGGAAACGGCCTTGTGTTCGACCGGCCACGTTCAAAACGGGATCCTGTTCATCGGGAGCGGTCTGGCGTACCGCAAAACAGAGGAAACGGACCTCCTACGGTTGAAACGGGGGTCCTGTTGATCGGGAGGGGTGTGGGGTACCGCAAAACGGAGAAACAGACTTGTGTTGGAGCGCTACGGTCAAAACGGGGGTCTTGTTCATCGGGAGGGGTGTGGCATACCGCAAAATGGGACTCCACGGGATACTGTTCATCTCCACTATCGACCCCCTCCAGCCTCCACGGGCTACTATTCATCCACCGTCGACCTCCTCCAGCCTCCACCTGCGACTGTTCATCCACGGGCTCCTGTTCATCCAGCCTCCACCGCGCGCTACTCCACCGGCTACTGTTCAACCAGCCCTCTCCACGGGCTCCAGTTCAACCACCCCTCCACGGGCTACTGCTCATCCAGCCCTCCACCGCCTACTGTTCATCCAGCCCTCCACGGGGTGGTCCTGTTCATCCAGCCCTCCACGGGGTCCTGTTCATCCAGCGCCAACCGGCTCGATCGATCGGGGTCCTGTTCATCCAGAGGCAACACCACGGGGTCCTGTTCATCCAAACCCCCCAGCAACGCTCACTGTTCATCCAGAGGCAGCATCGACCGGCTTCAGTTAGCAGCAGTAGCGAAGGAATCGCTCGATCGGGTTCAGTTAACAGCCATCGATCGATCGCTCGGGTTCAGTAACGCGTAGCCTGCAGTGCAATCGTTGAGGTTCAGTTAGAGCCCAACGGCTCGCTCGGGTTCAGTTAGAGCCCAACGCCTCGCACCCACGCGTGTGCGTGTACGAGAGAAACGCGCATCGCTCGGCCCCGACCACCCACCGTAACCGGGAGCACCCTAATATTTTCCTCGCCTTCGCTTCTACCACGGTTTTCTCCGTCATGGACGGCCCAAAGAATGTCATGCAGCTGCGTCTCCGGCCCGCCCAGGACGAAAAGCCCATTTTCTGTCATGATTTTTTGTCATAGAAGTAGGAGCCCACCACATCTATGATGATACCGGGTTTTGTCACAATTATCGTCATAGAAGTGTCATAAGTATGACAGGAAAAAAATTCGTTCGGCCCAAAATGTCACGGATGTGTCTTTTTTTGTAGTGATGGGAGTAAAGAGGACTTGATACTTAATGCTATGGTTGGGTTTCACAACCTTAATGATCTTTAGTAGCTGCGGATGCTTGCTAGGGGTCCAATCATAAGTGCATATGATCCAAGTAGAGAAAGTATGTTAGCTCATGCCTCTCCCTCATATAAAATTATAACAATGATTACCGGTACTTGTTATCGATTGCCTAGAGACAAATAACTTTCTTGTTGACAAAAGCTCTATACTAAAACGAACTTAGTTGTGTCTTTATCTAAACAACCCCTAGATTTTATTTACGTGCTCTTTATTATCTTGCAAACCTATCCTATCACACCTACAAAGTACTTCTAGTTTCATACTTGTTCTAGGTAAAGCGAACGTCAAGCATGCGCAGAGTTGTATCGGTGGTCGATAGAACTTGAGGGAATATTTGTTCTACATTTAGCTCCTCGTTGGGTTCGACACTCTTACTTATCGAAAGAGGCTACAATTGGTCCCCTATACTTGTGGGTTATCAAGACCTTTTTCTGGCGCCGTTGCCGGGGAGCAATAGCGTGGGGTAAATATTCTCGTGTGTGCTTGTTTGCTTTATCACTAAGTAGTTTTATTTCCTATTCTAAGTTGTTCTCTATCTTTGGTTATGGATATGGAACACGAAACACCAAAAAAATTAGTGGTACTTGCTACTCATGGAGATGGGGAACCTCCTAAAACCCTCGATGCTTGTTATGTGAAAAATATTATGCACTACTTTGATAATCCTGAGAAAACCCCATTCAACATGATAATGGGAGTAACGTTGGATCAACGTGAATACTTTTGGGCTTATCGGTTGACACATAAAGGGAAACTTTTATGGGATCCAATTTATATGTTGCATTGCTATGCTCGGGATTTATGCTTGAGATATGATTTTACTTGTTGCTCTAGGATGAATGCTCCACACCTTCCCTTTTCATGCAAATTTAATGATAATGAAACCTTGGCTTCTTATGCTAATGGTATATATGATTACTATAATGTGGAAAGAATAGAAGAATTTGTTGCTTTTAAGGGTGCTTATGAAATTGAATCTTTGTTTGAAAAGTATGAAGCTTTTGATGATGATGTTTATAGACCTGAAAATTTTGCCATCCTTAAATATTGCTATGATAATTATAAATACAATTCCGATATTGATGAATTTATTTAGAAAGTCTCCGCTGTCCAAGAAGAGACTAATATTTTGCAGGAGTCTATGGAAGAAGAAATTGATGAAACTGCGAGCTCATTGGATGAAAAAAATGATGAGGAGAGCGAAGAACAAAAGGAGGAAGAGTGGATTAGCTACCCGTGCCCACCTTCTAATGAGAGTAATCCTCCAACTCATACATTGTTTAATGTCCCTTCGTTCTTACCGAAGGATGAATGACATGATAATTGCTATGATACTGTTGATTCGTTTGAAATATCCCTTTTGATGATGCTTGCTATGCTTGTGGCCAAGATGCCAATATGAATGATGACTATGGAGATGAACTTGCTATAGTTCCTTATGTTAAGAATGACATTGTTACTATTGCACCCACACATGATAGTCCTATCTTTTTGAATTATCCCAACTACACTATATCGGAGAAGTTTGCTCTTGTTAAGGATTATATTGATGGGTTGCCTTTTACCGTTGCACATGATGATTTTGATGAATATAATATGCATGTGCTTGCTGCTCCTACTTGCAATTATTATGAGAGAGGAACTACATCTCCGCCTCTTTATGTTTCCAACACGAAAAAATTGCAAGAAATTGCTTATGCTATGTATTGGCCTTTACTTGATGTTCATGAATTGTTCTTGTATGATATGTGATGCATAGGAAGAGAGTTAGACATCTTCATTGCTTGATATATGTTCCTTTGTGCTCACTACTAAATGCTAATCATTATTGATTCAAATTGGCTTTGATATACCTTGGGATCCGGGTGGATCCATTACTTGAGCACTTTATGCCTAGCTTAATGGCTTTAAAGAAAGCGCTTCCGGGGAGACAACCCGGAAGTTTTAGAGTCATTTATTTCTATTGAGTGCTTTTATATAGTTCAAAAACAAAAAAAATATAGGGTGGGAACCTTAAAACTTCACAAAAAGAAAAGCAAAAGTGAGAGAGACGAGCATTGTGAAAGTGGGGGACGTCCTTGAATTTTGTTCATGCTCATGGAAACTTTGTGAATCTTAATTGTAGAAACTTTTCAACAAAAATAATTATCCCCTTGTACAATTCCATTGTATTATAAAAATAATGTGCCAAGATTTGCCTTTAGGATGTTTAGATTGCTTGTTGGTTTGTGCGGTGCAAAACAGAAACTTTGGCTGTAGTGCGTGATTTTACATTTTTTACTGGAACGTCGAACGTTTTTGAAACTTTTTGCAATGTCTTTATATACAAATTGTTTATTTTTCCTAATTGTTTCAGAATTTTTAGTGTTAGATAAGTATGGTGGATGTTCTAATCTTTACAGACTGTCCTGTTTTGAAAGATTGCTGGTATAGCTTCACTATTTGTGTATGTTTGAATTCTTGTTGAAGCCTCCTTGACTTGGGGCCATCGAATTGTGATAGCATACAGTGGGTAATGTTTTTTTATAATTATACAATAATGTTAAAGCAGTACATGATGGGATTTCATTGCCATATTCACTAACCCCGCCACTAAAAGTTCGGTTAAGTTTTGTGTGGATGAAGTGTTCGAAGATCGAGGAGATCTCGATGTGAGGAGAAGGAGGAGAGGCAAGAGCTCAAGCTTGGGGATGCCCAAGGCACCCCAAGTAAATATTCAAGGAGACTCAAGCGTCTAAGCTTGGGGATGCCCCGTAAGGCATCCCATCTTTCTTCAACAAGTATCGGTATGTTTTCGGATTCGTTTCGTTCATGTGATATGTGCAAATCTTGGAGCGTCTTTTGCGTTTATTTTTCACTTTTATTTTATGCACCATGCTGGTATGAGATAGTCCATGGTTGATTTATAGAATGCTCATTGCACGTCACTTATATCTTTTGAGTATGGCCTTATAGAATGCTTCATGTGCTTCACTTATATCATTTGAAGTTTGGATTGCTTGTTTCTCTTCACATAGAAAACTGTTATTTGAAGAATGCTCTTTTGCTTCACTTATATTTGTTAGAGCATGATCTTTTGTAGAAAGAATTAAACTCTCATGCTTCACTTATATCTATTTACAGAGTCAAAAGGAATTGGTCAATTTCATGGTTAGTCATCAAATCCTACATAAAACTTATGGATCACTGAATATGATATGTTTGATTCCTTGCAATAGTTTTGCGATATAGAGATGATAATATGTGGGAGGCACTAGTAAATGGTTGTGGTTAGTAAGAATATTGGTGTTAAGGTTTGTGATTCCTGAAGCATGCACGTATAGTCTCTCGTTATGCTATGAAGTTGGAGCATGATTTATTATTGATTGTCTTCCTTATGAGTGGCGCTCGGGGACGAGCGATGGTCTTTTCCTACCAATCTATCCCCCTAGGGGCATGCGTAGTAGTACTTTGGTTTGAGGGCTAATAAACTTTTGCAATAAGTATGAGTTCTTTATGACTAATGTGAGTCCATGGATTATAAGCGCTCTTACCTATCCGCAATTTGCTGACCTCTACAGTACCGTGCATTGCCCTTTCTCACCTCGAGACGTGGTGCAAACTTCGTAGGTGCATCCAAACCCCGTGATATGATATGCTCTATCACACATAAGCCTTATTATATCTTCCTCAAAACAGCCACCATACCTACTGCTACCTCTTGAGCACTGCGTTGGTTTTCCCTTGAAGAGGAAAGGGTGATGCAGCAAAGTAGCGTAAGTATTTCCCTCAGTTTTTGAGAACCAAGGTATCAATCCAGTAGGAGGCTATGCGCGAGTCCCTCGCACCTACACAAAACAAATAAATCCTCGCAACCAATGCGATAAGGGGTTGTCAATCCCTACACGGCCACTTACGAGAGTGAGATCTGATAGATATGATAGGATAATATTTTTGGTATTTTTGTGATAAGGATGCAAAGTAAAATAAAAGCAAAAATAAAAAGCAAAGGAAATAACTAAGTATTGGAAGATTAATATGATGAAGATAGACCCGGGGGCCATAGGTTTCACTAGTGGCTTCTCTCGAGAGCATAAGTATTTTACGGTGGGTGAACAAATTACTGTTGAGCAATTGACAGAACTGAGCATAGTTATGAGAATATCTAGGTATGATCATGTATATAGGCATCACGTCCGAGAGAAGTAGACCGACTCCTGCCTGCATCTACTACTATTACTCCACTCATTGACCGCTATCCAGCATGCATCTAGAGTATTAAGTTCATAAAAACAGAGTAACGCCCTAAGCAAGATGACATGATGTAGAGGGATAAATTCATGCAATATGATAAAAAAACCATCTTGTTATCCTCAATGGCAACAATACAATACGTGCTTTGCTGCCCCTACTGTCACTGGGAAAGGACACCGCAAGATTGACGCTAAGCACTTCTCCCATTGCAAGAAAGATCAATCTAGTAGGCCAAACCAAACTGATAATTCGAAGAGACTTGCAAAGATAACCAATCATACATAAAAGAATTCAGAGAAGATTCAAATATTGTTCATAGATAATCTTGATCATAAACCCACAATTCATCGGTCTCAACAAACACACCGCAAAAGAAGATTACATTGAATAGATCTCCACGAGAGAGGGGGAGAACATTGTATTGAGATCCAAAAAGAGAGAAGAAGCCATCTAGCTAATAACTATGGACCCGAAGGTCTGAGGTAAACTACTCACACTTCATCGGAGCACTACTAGGAAAAGGCCTGCTAGTGGCGCACCTGTTTTGCCTACTAATGGCGCACTACAGGTGCGCCACTAGCACCACGCCATTAGATTTCTTTACTAATGGCGCACCACAGGTGCGCCATTAGTATACCAGATACTAATAGCGCACCAGGTAGTGCGCCATTAGTAAACCATACGGTGTGCCATTAATATGCCTCCCAGGGGCCCATATTTAACCATGTGCTCTGGCTTACTAATGGCGCACTTGTTGATGATGCGCCACTAGTGTGCATTTTGCAGTGCGCCACTAAAGTGCTGGGTGGTGCGCCACTAGTATGAATATTAGGGATTTTTTTCTTTTCTGATATTTGCACAGGTTACAAAACATATTACTGCACAGAATATAGACAGCACAACATATAAATAGCAGAGTTATCGAATACAATAGAAGATTAGTCTCCGAATACAATTCATCATATTAGTCTCCGAATTCAAAAGACCGAAGAAAGTTAGAACATTACAAGTCTCGAAACCGCGAGTAGCGAGTTTGTCTTCACATTACAAGTCGATATCGATCATCTAAACTACCATCACATAGAAGAGAGTTGCGGTCATCGCGATTAGCATCATCGCGATGAAACTGGTCTTCATCCGGTTCCTCCTCCGCTCCCTCCTCTCTCCCGCTAGATAGCGCGCTATCTAGCTTCCGCCTCCGCCCTAGTTGTGTACCCTTTGTAACTGTTACCGCTGAAACGGTGAACCTGTCTCCGACACTCCTCCCAGTCGTCGTAGACTCCGGGAACCTTACCCTTGTACACGACATACGATGGCATCTCTATGCACTAGCCAAACAAAATGTTAGTAGCAATTCACAGACAATACATAAGCAATATATAAGTATGCAACAAAAGGATCAGAAGAGAAAAGCAACACATTAATAGCGCGATTCATGGTCCTACTAATAAATAGCATCGATTACATATAAGTTGAACGACTGTCCAAACCAAAGAGACATACAAGTTCATTAAAGTTTAATATTACAACATGAGCCAATCGACATTTCAGAACTACATAGCATCACTACTTTCGACTCGACTCAGGGACCGGAGCGTGGATGAAGCCGCCGTCTTTCGTGATGGTCATGAAATCGCGGGCATTGTCAGCCTGCATTTGTAGCGTTGTTTCTATCCCATTGTTGGACGGTTGATGTCTGAGATAGAACTGCCCCGAGGTATGAAGGACATCTTGATGGATGATTTCCGCAAACTCCGACTGGATGCGAAAGAATTCTTGTCTGATGTCCGCGTCCTGGATTGGCGACAAGCGTGTGGCCCAATCTTTGAGATTATTTGGTAGCAGAAGGTGATTATGGTCCCGTACGATCGCCCGCATGTGATGGAGGGCGTAGTAGGCATCCTTCTAACCGCCAGGCGGCTGCTTGACGCAGGGGAACGTCGTATTGTGGGTGAAGATATGCTTGTCGTACCTACGAACTGGCCTGCTGAAGGTGCCTCTAGATCTGGCGTAGCCGGGGAGAACATCATCAAGAACTTTCTTGATATTTGTGTAGTCTTTCTTCGACTCACGGTCCGGGTCGAAATACGTGGCCATGGAATATTTCGGGCTTAAGAGGATGAGTGTGCAATGTGTGTCACTGCACAAAACACGGAATGTTAGAAAAAAAAGAACGATCAAAATCTAAGAAATCATATGTTACGGGGCGGTGAGGGGATGACTTACTCGGGAAAGTAAGGCACGAGGAAGTTATCCTTATCTGGGTTTGCCAGAATGCCTTCGAGGTATGAACTCGCGACTTGCCGGTCCCAGCGCTGCCCAAGATCTTGGCACGCATGTAGAAGGGGTCGACTATTATGATGTCCGGGGTCTTGTCTCTAATGATCCGCATCTCCATACTCAGCGAAAATAGCCGAACGAAGGTGTAGTGCAGCGGATGAAGGTTAAACATAGCGAAGATGTCATCAAACTGCAGGACGATCATACCCCCCGATGGCGCTATCCACAAAGCCCTTGCCCTCTGGCACCTTGGCCACGAAAACCGGGTATGCCACATCATTCTCAGAGAGACTCCGCTTCTCCAAAAAAAGAACACTGTCATGCAGACTCCGCATAGCACCGGTTGCAGCATTGAGCAGATTAGTCGGTAGCATCGGCCTACCCGCCACATGCACCCTCCTCGAGATATCCTTAGGTGAAGGTGGCCCGTCCTGAGCACGGATCGTACTCGGTGCCGGCTGACTCGCACCGCCCTTGTTATTCTTTCGTTTCCGTCCCTTCTTCCTCATCTGTTGTAATGGGATCGAGTTCTGCTCAGAGACCGCCTTCTTGAGTGTGTTGGGGCTGATAATATTTCGCACCTCGGCTATCTGAGGCTCGGTAAAGGCGGCATCTGGAGGCGTCTCCTGAGAACTGAACGCCAGACGACGCATGTTGCAATTGGGTTTCTCCGCGGTACCAGCTAGATCGCGGTCGTCTTTTCAGGGTTGGGTTCTTGAGAAGGAGGCCTGAAGAATTCGTCACCGTACCCATGTTCGGCAAATTACTTATCAACGTTGGTAAATGTACCATCGTCGTTGTTGTCGTCGTCCGGATCCTGTGCCATATGCATGTCCGGATCATGTGCCATAGGGATGTCCGGCATGTCCGGTAGCGTTGCGACGGTCTTGCCATGGCTTGGCGCCGGCACGACTGGCGGTGTTGTCTGTGGGGTGGTATCCCCCGCCACCAAATGAATCTGGCTCTTCGGCCAAAGCAGGGGCCAGCTTACGCAGGCGCTGAGGGTCATCACATCATCTTCGTCGGCCCCAGCGGGTCGAATCGGAGGTAACAACTCGTCGCAGCCTGGCAGCACCCGAACCAGTTCAACCCTATACACGGTGGGTGGCATCGGATTACCGTGGAACACGGGGTTGCCCGGTTGAACGATTCTGCCCTTGGCGACATCGATCAACTCGCAGCCCACGAAGTGCAGGAGAGTGCATGGAACGTCGGCGGCGCCCTGCGAAAACATGTAGGGCGTCAGGGATGCCCAGTCAAAGGCAAGGAGATGAAGTCATCGGCCGAGAGGCTTAGTTACCGTGATGGCGTCGAGCTCGGCTAATGTCGAAGCACCGCCAACGGCGGGCGTGCAACTAACGGAGGGGCCGCTTGCTGCCGAGGTGCCGGCCGGCGTACACCCGGGTGCATTAAGCTCCAATGCCCATGCCGGCGCCGGAGACACCAATACCGCCTCCGCCGAAGACACCAATGGCGCCGCCAGCGCGTTGTGCAAGTTGCTGGCCGTGAAGCTGGGAACCGGGGGCGGCCCCTGTTGGCCGCCCGCAATCCACGCCTGCAGCCCCTCAATCAAGCTAGGCACAATGTCGGTGAGCGTCGTTCCCAGTTGTTGTTGCACTTGCTCTTGGACAATCTCCGGAATCCGCGCCACTTGTGCCTTGAGTTCTTGAACCTCGCGCGACTGACTTTCCGAGCTGGTCTTTTTCTCCTTTCGCCCACCAGCGTTATAGTATGACGACCATTTTGTGGACAAGCCTTTGCCGGCCACACGACCAGCTGACGACGGCTTACTAAGCTTATCCTTGTTTTTCATTATGTTCAACGCCCTATTTAGAGTGTTGTCCCAAGCTGGGGAGCTCTGAGACGACCCCGCGCTACTGCTTTCAGTCTCCTGCAGAAGGAATGTGAACCATTTAGAAATTTGGCTTCATTAATTAGAATGCAACCATATGGAGCTAATTACGCGGGGGTGTATTCCTTACCAGAACACGCTCAAGCGCCTTGGTCTTCGGATCCGTGGTAAGCTCCTTTGTTACCGGGTCCTCCTTGTGCCGGGCCCTGACATAGTTCCTAGTCTGCTTCTCATGGTATTTCTCGAAGCGGGGCGGTAGGCCTTGCTCGGCACGCTCCGCGTCCTCCTTGTCCCATATAGGTTCCGCCACTCTGTAACCGCCGGGACCGGGTTTGTGGACCCCTAAGTTCAAGTCCCGCATCTCTTTCCCCCACTGACTTGATTCCTCGGATGCGCCGCTCTCGCACTTGATCTTGAACTCCTTGTAGTCATCTTCGTTGATCGAAGGATTTTTTGCCTTGATATTCTCATAACTATCACCTTTGTTAATCATTCTCTTCATCGTGCTTCTCCAAGTAGACAGGGTCGTGCTCATCTTCGTGAGGGCGGCACTGTTCACTTTATCCCTGAGAGGCGTGTGTTTGCAAAGTCAGTGGGGAACTTGTATCATTCGTGCAGCTTCGTGAAGAGGAGGTTGCGCAAATACCCTCGGTCCTTATGCCTTAGGTTCTCGGTGTTGATCGAGACGGTGCTCCGGAGAATGCACCTGAGCTGAACCGAGTACCCCTTGACTAATTCTTTGGGCGTCGTTGGATCCCCGTCGCAGTTCACTTCAGTAAATTCCTCCTTGACGGTGCCGAGCACGTTAGGGAGCCGGTCCTTCCATTGCCTCTTCGGTTGGCTGCCATCTGTGCGTGCGCTGCCATCATCAGTGGTGGCATCCTCGGCAGCACCATCAGTGGTGTCATCCCCGACGCCACTAGGGGTTGTGTAGTCAGGATCGGTGTCTTCTACGGCGTCCTCATAGCGGTGAGGTTCTTCCTCCATCTCCTGGGACAGCTCCCAGAATGCCTTGCCGCCCGAACCGCCGGCCTCATCGTTGTGGGCCATGTTTCACTCTAAATAGGAAAAAAGTTTGGTCAAAAAGTTGGTTATTGTTAAGGAACAAGATCATGGTCTCATCATTTAGGGTTTGTCGACACCGAGGCATCCCAAAAGCTAAGCTTTTATCATTTAGGGTTTGTCGACGCCAAGGAACCCTAAAAGCCTAAGCTTTCATCATTTAGGTTTTTATCGACACCTAGGCACCCTAAAAGCCAAGTTTTTATAATTTAGGGTTTGTCGACGCTGAGGCACCCTAAATGCTAAGTTAAGTTTTCATCATTTAGGGTTTATCGATGCCGAGGCACCCTAGGTTGACTGATATATATGGGTATCTTCTAATAATATACCCTATCAAGAAAAGGGAAGGAGAATTCTAAGTTGGGCCTAATCACTTGGCTCTATTGCCACCTATGGTTTAATGCAGCAAGAATAAAGGGGCAGTTGATCCTACTTAATTAAGTACTAAGATACCCCGGCCCATGCATTAGTCGCAAGTACCCCATATGTCCTATTTTTAGCAAAGTCATGCTAAAATTCACGAAAAAATTCAGCATGACCTTTGCTGAAAATAGGACATATGGAGTACCCGAATTTGCCGGAACGGAAGTTAATCGACATTCCGGCAAACTCAAGGGCCTCTCGGGGTACCTACAAAATCATCACGACCCGATGGTCGAAGACAAAACCCAGCAAACTAGCACCACAATGTGCCTCTACTTTCATATGGATGAAAAGGCCACAGACCATATGGTCCTCTGCTTTCGTATGGACAAAAAGCAGCTCAACTTATGTGAGCTTCCATTCCAGATCTAATAGCAGCTAGTTGTTCACTTGTACTTGCAGGCTAAGAAACATTCCAGATCTACATTCCAGTTCTTTCCAACTTATCTAACAGATTCCAGGACTATAGAATCGGAAGCTAAGAGGTAAAACAGTTCGGAAAACTCATATTCGACGTACAACAGCTCAAAACTACTCAGTGTTAGCAGCTCAACATACAGTTCAAGTGTAGAGGCACTACATAGTTCAACACACGACTCATACTAAAATCCATACTGCAACACCTGAAAAGAATTCTGCACACTCTAGATACATAAATCTCCAAATTAAGGGCACTTCAGTCCTATCTTTTCCATTGTTGATAAACGGAAGAAAGCATAATATAAGGAGAACCTTTTTCCAGTGTATCTTTCTTAGCAGCGACAAATGAAAGAAGAAGTTTTCTTTTTTGCAGTGAGCCATTGACAAAGACAAGATCATTTGCTGAACCAAATGACACAAGATTTTCAGAATGCATAACCTAGAAAATTGGCTGGTACTTTAAACAAAAAAGATTTCAGATCTTCAGTTGTATGGGCACAAACACAACCACACAAGCGTATGTAGATTGTAGAATACAGATAGTTGCATGCATCAGGTAGTTTAAATTAAACAGCTACATACATTAATCTAGCACAAACTCAAGTGTCTCTGGTTTAAGCTAGCTTGGCATGTGACCACAATCTAGCGCAAGCTCAAGTGTCCCTCTGGTTTAAGCTGGCTTAATATGTGACTGCGCCAGCAGCGATGTAGGCAGCTGTACAATTATATGGATATGAATCTTGACCAACAAAATCATCAGAATGTTTGTCATTGCTACAAAAAGTACTGAAACTGTTCTTGTTGTGGTGTTTCTCAAAAAAAGATACAGCCCCACCTTCATAAGTTTGTGTAAATTTAATTTCATCATGTTATCTTTTTCTAGCATTGCTTAACCATCCCCTCAATAAAGTTATTGTTACTACCTGGGAGGGATTATATGCTTGTTTACCACTACTAAGACATTTTTTCTATAATCTTCATTCTCCTGCTAATTTTTTTTACAAGTGTTGATACCAAAACATTGCAACCCTGTAGTTCAAGATCAGAGTCAAAACATTGATAAATTGACCTACACAACCCTGTAGCAAGGCACTTCAGCATCCTTGTTCCTAGTTTTATAGCAACGAAGTTTCAAGAAACTACCAAACTCTAGATACATAAATCTCCAAATTAAGCACGGAAAAGCGCTCTGACAGGTCAAAGTAGGAAAGTCATGTATCTCTATCTCACCTTCTATGAGGGATTTCTCCAAGGTCTTCCGAGATGGTGACAAACCTGAAGAAATGTTACAGTGTTATTTTTCAAGTTTCGATGAAATCAACCATGCACTGAAACTTTCACACAGAAAAGAACAAAAATAAAAGATTTGAGAGAGAACATCTAAAGCATTATCTAGACTTTCAAAAACCCGTTTTATTTCCAAGAAAAATGGCAAAAGGTCAACTACGCCGTCCTCTGCGAGAGAGGCATTGCTGAACTGCTCCTCAAACACCATGACGATCTCCAGATCAAAAGATATCTCAGTGCAGGCAATTTCCCTCTGATTCAGATAAAATTCTCTGGGACTTTATTTCACCCCTATTCCTACTGGAGATTAAACAGTATGAACATGAACTTAAGCAATGCACCGTGTATATTATATTAATCAAACAGACAAACAATCAACAAGATTTAGACAAACAATCCCTGCAATCAGTTTCACCAGTATGACATGCACATGAGCAGATGCACTCTAGATAGGACTTGTCTGAAGAAAGGTTTCAGTTTTCTCACGTCTACTATTGCAGTGGAGCAACCAATTTGGACATCAAATTCAGAGGAAGGAAATGAAACAGAGGGGGGGAGAGAGGGAGAGAGGGGAATGATACCTTTGACGAGGTAAATGGCGCCGGCACTAGGGTTGCAACAGCAGGAGCACGACGTCCCGGGAAGAGGCACGCTGTGGTCTGCGCATGAGGTGACCACGTTAGGGATACTAAAGTAGACGGCGGGCAAATCGAAACGAATGGAGACGAGGGCGGTGAGCGCGCCTGAGCGGGACCAGGGCGCGGCCAGGGGCCGAGGGGAGCACGGCCACGGGGGGCGGCAACCAGGAGCTGGGGCGCGGTGGTGCGACAGTCTACGGCGACAAAATCGAAGGGGGGGAAGGGGAACCGGTGTAGCTCACCGAGAGGAAGACGATGGCGTGCTCGTGCGGGGCTGGGGTTGACGAGGTGACGCGGATCGACGGTGAGGCCGCGGTGGCCGGAGGTGGAAGAAGACCTCGATCCGCGGTGAGCTCCTGGACTCCTTGGTGGGGTGTGGGGACGACGGTGGTCGCGGGGACGATGCGGTGACGGCGACGACCTAGTCGGGTGAAGCAGCGCGAGGGGAGGGGAAGTGGGAAGGTGCGGGGGCGGCGGCAGCGGCGGTTTGCACAGGGCGCGGGGGCGGCGGCGTCGCAGTACGGGTCGGGTCGGGGCGGGGCAGTGGGCGGGTGAGAGATAGAGAGGGGACTGGGGATTTTAGTGGGGGGAAGGGTTAGCAATGGCGCACCCCCGAGCGGTGCGCCATTAGAAATTTTTTTGATAGCAATGGCGCATCCACACGCGGTGCGCCATTAGTAATCTTTTTTTTGTATAGCAATGGCGCATACCAGAGAGGTGCGCCATTAGTAATCTTTTTTTTTGAATAGCAATGGCGCACCCCAGAGAGGTGCGCCATTAGCAATCTTTTTTTTGTATAGCAATGGCGCTCGGGGGGAGGGAGGGGGAACCGAGCGAGGAGACAGGGGAGGGTGCGGGGGGTCGTCGGCGGCGGCGGAGCGGGGAGGGTGCGGGGGGTCGGCGGCGGTGGAACGGGGGAGCGTGCGGGGGGTCGTCGGCCGCTGTGGAGCGGGGGAGGGTGCGGGGGGTCGTCGGCCGCGATGGAGCGAGGGAGGGTGCGGGGGGTGCTCGGCGGCGGTGGAGCGGGCCGGGGAGGGTGCGGGGGGTCGGCGGCGGCGGTGGAGCGGGGGAGGGTGCGGTGGGAGCTCGGCGGCGGTGGAGCGAGGGAGGGTGTGGGGGGTCGGCGGCAGCGGTGGAGCGGGGGAGGGTGGGGGGTGCTCGGCGGCGAGGGGGATCGGGCGAGGGGGGTAGCGATCGAGATGGAAGGGGATCGAGATCGAGTGTCCTCATGAATATTCAATATTTTTTCATATTGAATATGAAAAAAATATCATCAAGTTTGAAAAAATATTCATGAATTCAAAAAGTGCCCATGAAATTTAAAAATATTCATGATTTCAAAAAATATTAACAAATTCAATACTTTTTGTGAGTTAGAAATTCAATACCATAATAAACATAAATAAATATTCATGAGGACACTAGAACAGAAGAAATATCATTTCAATATGTCGAAATACAATCGAGAAATGAAGGCTACAATTTAAATACAATCGATCTTAGCTAGCTATCTGTTCACAATCTTCTTGCCCTTATTTTTCGTAAATGGAGTTCTTCTCTTGAACGGACGTCCTTTAGGTAGGGTGGTCATGCTTCTTCTTGTGGTGTATGCTGGTACTTCATCATCGTCGTCATGTTCCATCTTCGGGTCGCCGTACTTGTCGAAGTCTTGCTCATTGGGACTCCATCCATTCTGATGATCTTCCTTTTGCCTCTCCTCACGACAACACGACTGGGCTTTGATGGGTCGGTAATGAAGAAGCATTGGTCCACTTGGGAAGCCAATACCCATGGCTCATTTTTCGCGGTGACGTTTGCGCCCGCGGTCTTGGATTTGGCTTCGGGTATAACCATGGTGGTGAAATACCGGTCTTCTTTTAGGACGCTCTTGGCCCATCTGACACGGAACATCGGGACCTTCTCTCCAGCGTAGCTCAGCTCCCAGATCTCCTCGATCCTTCCGTAGTATCTGTCCTTGTCGTTACCGGTGTAGGATTCCATCGTTACCCCGGAGTTCTGATAACCATCGCTCTTCATATCCTTTCCCTCGGTGTAGAATGTGTAGCCGTTGATATCGTATGCCTCATACGTCATCAGGTTGTGCTCGGCGCCCTGTGACAAGGCGAATATGAGTTGTTCTTCTGCGGAAGAATCCTCATGTAAAGGGTACGACAAAAGCTTCTGCTTGAACCAATGCGTGAAACATGAGTTGTGCTCTTTGATTATATCTCCGTCCGTCCTTTGTTGGCCTCGGTCATTGTACGTCTTCTCAATAAAGGTTTTGTGCTCTACCACCCAAGGATCGACCACGTCTATGTGTTGTAGCGCGACTAGGTTTGCTCTTTCAAAGTTGGCGAGTCGACCCTCGAAGTCGACATGCATTTCGCGGCGACCCTCACTGTGACCCCATCCAGCGAGCCTGCCGAGGTGCCTGTTGACGGGCAGACCAACGGGGTTCTCGATGCCTAGATAATTCGTGCAGTAGGAGATGCACTCTTCGGTCAGAAAGCCCCTGGCTATGCTTCCCTCTGGACGTGACATGTTGCGAACGTATCCTTTGATGACACCATTCATCCTTTCGAACGGCATCATGCTGTGCAGGAACGTCGGCCCGAGTTGGATGATATCCTCCACGATATGGACCAGCAGATGCACCATAACGTCGAAGAATGCGGGCGGGAAGTACATCTCAAGCTCGCATAGTATCACCATGATCTCTTCCTGTAGCCTTCTGAGTTGCCTCACGCCAACCGACTTCTGAGAGATGACGTCGAAAAAGTTGCATAGGCCAAATAGCGTTTCACAGACGTGCGCGTCCATGATCCCACAGATTGCAACTGGAAGTATCTGCGTCATCAGCACGTGACAGTCGTGTGACTTCATCCCGCTGAACTTCTGCTTCGCTGAGTCTAGGTATCTGCTTATCTTCCCCGCGTAACCGTAAGGAAGTTTTACTCCTACGAGGCAGGTGAAAAATTGATCGATCTCCTCCTGACTTAGAGTGAAGCACGCGGGAGCGAAGTCATTTCCGGTCTTCTTGGCCTTTTTGCCTTTGCGACGACTTTCCGTGTCCTGCTTCGCCTCATCATCATCATCATTAGCGTGAAGCTCCTCCCTGATGCCCATTGATTTCAAGTCTTCCCTTGCTTTCGGCCCATCTTTGGTCCTCTCTGGCATGTTGAGCAGGGTACCAAGTAGACTCTCACACACGTTCTTCGTGATATGCATGACATCAAGGCTGTGAGGCACACGGTGGATCTTCCAGTACGGCAAGTCCCAGAAAACAGACCTCGTTTTCCATACCTTCAGCAGCGGCTCTTGCGCCTTTCGCTTCTTTCCCGGCAGTGGGCAATCTTTCCAATTTTTCAACAGCTCGTCTATTTCCTCGCCGCTCCTCGTACGCGGGCGTCTTCGGGTTTCGGTTTCACCATCGAATAGATCCTTGCGTTTCCTCCATGAGTCATCATCGCGAAGCCACCTTCGATGTCCCATGAACACGGTTTTCGAAGACCCGGGATCTCTATCGAGCTGGCGATACGTTGTGTCATCCATGCACCTGACGCATCCAGAAAATCCGTGGACCACCTGCCCCACGACATATCCGTAACCGAGATAGTCGTGCACCATCGTGAGCAGTGCGACTCACATAGGGAAATATTCTTTCTCTACGGCGTCCCACGTATTGGCTGGCATTTTCCACAACGTGTCTAGCTCCTCTTTCAGCAGCCCCAGATACAAATTGATGTGGTTCCCTGGTTGTTTCGGCCCTTCAATTAGCATACTCATGTGAATGTACTTCCTCTTCATGCACAACCAGGGGGGAAGGTTGTACATCCACACAAACACAGGCCAGGTGCTATGTGTGCTTCTCTGGCTGCCAAACGGATTGACTCCATCGGTGCTCGCGCCCAGCACGATGTTCCTTGGATCATTCCCAAATTCTGGGTGTTCGAAGTTCAACGCTTGCCACTGGCTCCCATCCTCAGGGTGACTCGGCATCTTGTCTTTTTTATTTATCTCCGGATCATTTGCGTCATCTTCTCGCTTCTTCTCCTCCCTATCTGCGTGCCAACGCAAGAGCTTTGCTACCTTAGGGTCCGCGAAATACCGTTGCAGACGAGGAGTGATCGGAAAGTACCACACCACTTTTCGAGGAGCTTTCTTCCTCTTCTTGTATCGAGTGACGCCGCACACCGGACATATGGTAGACTCCGCGTGCTCGTCCCGATAAATGATGCAATTGTTCATGCACACATGGTATTTCACGTGCGGTAAATCCAGAGGACACACGATTTTCTTTGCCTCCTCGAAACTGGTCAGGCACTTGTTCCCCTTGGGAAGACGTTCGTGCCAGAATGACATATTCTCGTCGAAGCATGCGTCGGTCATTTTGTGTTTTACCTTCATCTCCAGAGCCATGAGCGTTACTTTCAGGCGGGTATCCTCGGGCCTGCATCCTTCATACAATGGAGTAACCGCGTCTATCTCCAGTTGCTCCAGCTTGGCTTTCTCTCGGGCGGCAGCTCTTGCGTTATCCGTCTGCTTGAGAAGCAGCTCTTGAATATGAGGGTCCTGCACCCAGCCCATCGATGGTCCATCGTCGTCTGCTCCGGCATCTTCATCTTCATGATCATGCCCTTCGTCTGCTCCGGCATCTTCCTCATCATCATGTCCGGCATCTTCTACATGATGACTGTGTACTGCATCTACTTCGTGATCATGTCCTGGAGATTCTTCGTCTTCTCGACCGCCCTCGCCGTGGTTGTCTTGCTGCCTTTCCTCATTTCTTGCCCGGACCCCATGGACGACTTCATAATCATCTTCATCACCTTGCCACCAATAGCCATCCATGAAACCACGCAAGAGCAGGTGGTCCCGCACCTGTACGGAATCCGGGTCCATAAGGCTCCTCAGCTTGCATCTTCGACACGGACATCTTATCTCTGTCTCGTTCTTTTGAAGCATCTCGGCCTTGCGAAGCTCAAAAACCTATTCACGATGCCTTCGGTCATCATGCGAACCATGGTCGCCTGCGGGGTAGAGCAAAACGATATTTTAGAACCAAGAAAAAATTTGGCATGACTTTGCCTAAAAATAGGACCAAAAAGAATGCATAGTGCCAAAATTCTCGCCGAAACGGAAATGAATCAACATTCCGGCAAAATATTGGCAACTATCGCATTTCAAATACTGGTACCTGCAAACACAAACATATATGCAACACCACAAACATACATAGATCTAGCTAGGCCATAGAAAGTGCATGTGCATGTTGTTGGAGGGAGAAAAAAGTGGATCTACAACATAAAGAAAGCTTTCCCCTTACTTACCTATCAAAAAAAGGTAATTTAACCACTTAATTTGGGTGAATCTATGGTGCAAATGAGGTGAGGAGGAGGAGGCAGCCGAGACAAGCTTGGAGGAGGAGGTGGAGAGAATGAAGTGGGAAAAGTGAGTGTGTAGGTGGCTGTCCAAAATATCTAGCTGGTCCCAGGTTACTAATGGCGCACCACCCACAAATGCGCCATTAGTAACCCTGGTTACTAATGGCGCACCAACTGGCGGTGGGCCATTAGTAGTTTTGCAAAAAAATGATAGTAGTGGCGCACGGGGTGACTGGTGCGCCATTACTAGTTAAAACTAGTAATGGCGCACTGTGCCCCGGTGCGCCATTAGTATTTTTGGAAAAAAGAAAAAAATGTTAGTAGTGGCGCACCATGGCTGTGGTGCGCCATTAGTGTCGCCACTGCTATATAGTAGTGGCGCACCGCATGTCTGGTGCGCCATTAGTGCCCATATTATCTATAGCCCTTTTCCTAGTAGTGGAGGGGCTATGGTGATGATGTAGAAGCCCTCCGTGATCGATGCCCCTTCCGGTGGAGCTCCGGAATAGGCCCCAAGATGGGATCTCGTGGGTACAGAAGTTTGCGGCGGTGGAATTAGGTTTTTGGCTCCGTATCTGATCGTTTGGGGGTACATAGGTATATATAGGAGGAAGGAGTACATTAGTGGAGCAACAGGGGGCCCACGAGGGTGGAGGGCGCGCCCTGGGGGGGTAGGCGCGCCCCCTACCTCGTGGCCTCCTATTTTGTTTCTTGACGTAGGGTCCAAGTCTCCTGGATCTTGTTTGTTCTAAAAATCACGTTCCCGAAGGTTTCATTCCATTTGGACTCCGTTTGATATTCCTTTTCTGCGAAACTCTGAAATAGGTAAAAAACAGCAATTCTGGGCTGGGCCTCCAGTTAATAGGTTAGTCCCAAAAATAATATAAAAGTGAATAATAAAGCCCAATAATGTCCAAAACAGTAGATAATATAGCATGGAGCAACAAAAAATTATAGATACGTTGGAGACGTATCAAGCATCCCCAAGCTTAATTCCTGCTCGTCCTCGAGTAGGTAAATGATAAAAACAGACTTTTTGATGCGGAGTGCTACTTGGCATAATTTCAATGTAAGTCTTCTTAATTGTGGTATGAATATTCAGATCCGAAAGATTCAAGACAAAAGTTTAATATTGACATAAAAATAATAATACTTCAAGCATACTAACAAAGCAATTATGTCTTCTCAAAATAACATGGCCAAAGAAAGTTATCCCTACAAAATCATATAGTCTGGCTATGCTCTATCTTCACCACACAAAGTACTTAAATCATGCACAACCCCGATGACAAGCCAAGCAATTGTTTCATACTTTTGACATTCTCAAACTTTTTCAATCTTCACGCAATACATGAGCGTGAGCCAAGGACATAGCACTATATGTGGAATAGAATGGTGGTTGTGGAGAAGACAAAAAGGGAGAAGATAGTCTCACATCAACTAGGCGTATCAACGGGCTATGGAGATGCCCATCAATAGATATCAATGTGAGTGAGTAGGGATTGCCATGCAACGGATGCACTAGAGCTATAAGTATATGAAAGATCAACAAAAGAAACTAAGTGGGCGTGCATCCAACTCGCTTGCTCACGAATACCTAGGGCATTTTGAGGAAGCCCATCATTGGAATATACAAGCCAAGTTCTATAATGAAAAATTCCCACTAGTATATGAACGTGACAAAATGAGAGACTCTCTATCATGAAGATCATGGTGCTACTTTGAAGCACAAGTGTGGTAAAAGGATAGTAACATTGTCCCTTCTCTCTTTTTCTCTCATTTTTTTTATTTGGGCCTTTTCCTCTTTTTTTATGGCCTCTTTTTTTCGTCCGGAGTCTCATCCCTACTTGTGGGGGAATCATAGTCTCCATCATCCTTTTCCTCACTTGGGACAATGCTCTAAAAATGAAGATCATCACACTTTTATTTTCTTACAACTCAACAATTACAACTCGATACTTAGAACAAAATATGACTCTATATGAATGCCTCCGGCGGTGTACCGGGATATGCAATGAATCAAGAGTGACATGTATGAAAGAATTATGAACGGTGGCTTTGCCACAAATACAATGTCAACTACATGATCATGCAAAGCAATATGACAATGATGGAGCGTGTCATAATAAACGGAACTGTGGAAAGTTGAATGGCAATATATCTCGGAATGGCTATGGAAATGCCATGATAGGTAGGTATGGTGGCTGTTTTGAGGAAAGTTTATGGTGGGTGTATGATACCGGCAAAAAGTGCGCGGTATTAGAGAGGCTAGCAATGGTGGAAGGAAGAAGAGTGCGTATAATCCATGGACTCAACATTAGTCATAAAGAACTCATATACTTATTGCAAAAATGTAAAAGTTATCAAAGCAAAGTATTACGCGCATGCTCCTAGGGGGATAGATTGGTAGGAAAAGACCATCGCTCGTCCCCGATCGCCACTCATAAGGAAGACAATCAATAAATAAATCATGCTCCGACCTCATCACATAACGGTTCACCATACGTGCACGCTACGGGAATCACAAACTTTAACACAAGTATCTCTCAAATTCACAACTACTCAACTAGCATGACTCTAATATCACCATCTTTATATCTCAAAACAATTATCAAGCATCAAACTTTTCTTAGTATTCAACACACTCATAAGAAAGTTTTTACTAATCTTGAATACCAAGCATATTAGGTTTATTTAAGCAAATTACCATGCTCTTTAAGACTCTCAAAATAATCTAAGTGAAGCATGAGAGATCAATAGTTTCTATAAAACAAATCCACCACCATGCTCTAAAAGATATAAGTGAAGCACTAGAGCAAAACTATATAACTCAAAAGATATAAGCGAAGCACATAGAGTATTCTAACAAATTCCAAATCATGTATGGCTCTCTCAAAAGGTGTGTACAGCAAGGATGATTGTGGTAAACTAAAAATCAAAGACTCAAATCATACAAGACGCTCCAAGAAAAACACATATCATGTGGTGAATAAAAATATAGCTCCAAGTAAAGTTACCGATGGAAGTAGACGAAAGAGGGGATGCCTTCCGGGGCATCCCCAAGCTTTGGCTTTTTGGTGTCCTTATATTATCTTGGGGGTGCCATGGGCATTCCCAAGTTTAGGCTCTTGCCACTCCTTGTTCCATAATCCATCTAACCTTTCACCCAAAACCTGAAAACTTCACAACACAAAACTTAGCAGAAAATCTCGTGAGCTCCGTTAGCGAAAGAAAACAAAAGAACACTTCAAGGTACTGTAATGAACTCATTATTTATTTATATTGGTGTTAAACCTACTGTATTCCAACTTCTCTATGGTTTATAAACTATTTTACTAGCCATAAATTCATCAAAATAAGCAAACAACACACGAAAAACAGAATCTGTCAAAAACAGAACAGTATGTAGTAATCTGTAACTAACGCAAACTTCTGGAACTCCAAAAAATCAGCCAAAATAGGAAGACCTAGCCAATTTGTTTATTGATCAGCAGCAATTGGAATCAATATTTTATCACGTTCTGGTGATTTTTAACAATTGTTTTCGTGAACAGAAAGTTTCTGGAAATTACAGCAAGATCAAATAACTATCATCCAAGAAGATCCTATAGGTTTAACTTGGCACAAACACTAACTAAACATAGAAACACATCTAACCAGAGTCTAGAACAAATATTTATTCCTAAACAGAAGCAAAAAGCAAAAAACTAAAAATAAAATTGGGTTGCCTCCCAACAAGCGCTATCGTTTAACGCCCCTAGCTAGGCATAAAAGCAAGGATAGATCTAGGTATTGCCATCTTTGGTGGGCAATCCATAAGTGGCTCTCATGATAGATTCATATGGTAATTTTATTTTCCTCCTAGGGAAGTGTTTCATGCCTTTCTTTAATGGAAATTGGAATCTAATATTCCCTTCCTTCATATCAATAATTGCACCAATCGTTCTAAGGAAAGGTCTACCAAGAATAATAGGACATGAAGGATTGCAATCTATATCGAGAACAATAAAATCTACGGGCACATAGTTCCTATTTGCAACAATAAGAACATCATTAATTCTTCCCATAGGTTTCTTAATAGTGGAATCCGCAAGGTGCAAGTTTAGAGAGCAATCATCAAAATCACGGAAATCTAGCAAATCGCACAAAGTTTTCGGAATAGTGGAAACACTAGCACCCAAATCACATAAAGCATAGAACTCATGATCCTTAATCTTAATTTTAATAGTAGGTTTCCACTCATCATAAAGTTTTCTAGGGATATAAACTTCCAACTCAAGTTTTTCTTCATAAGATTGCATCAAGGCATCAACGATATGTTTGGTAAAAGCTTTATTTTGACTATAAGCATGAGGAGAATTTAGCACGGATTGCAACAAGGAAATACAATCTATCAAAGAGCAATTATCATAATTAAATTCCTTGAAATCCAAAATAGTGGGTTTATTAACATCTAATGTTTTGATTTCTTCAATCCCACTTTTATCAATTTTAGCATCAAGAACTACAAACTCTGAATTTTTGGAACGCCTTCTAGGTAAAGGTGGATCATATTCAGTCTCATCATTATCAAGATTCATAATGCAAAACAAGGATTTAATAGGAGACACATCAATAACTTTTAGATCTTCATCTTTATTTTCATAGAAATTTGAAGAACACGCTTTCATAAAGCAATCTTTCTTAGCACGCATCCTAGCGGTTCTTTCTTTGCACTCATCAATGGAAATTCTCATGGCTTTGAGAGACTCATTGATATCATGCTTAGGAGGAATAGATCTAAGTTTTAAGGAATCAACATCAAGAGAAATTCTATCAACGTTCCTAGCCAATTCATCAACTTTAAGCAATTTCTCTTCAAGCAAAGCATTGAAATTCTTTTGTGAATTCATAAAATCTTTAACACTAGTCTCAAATTCAGAGGGCATCTTATTAAAATTTCCATAAGAGTTGTTGTAGGAATTACCATAATTATTAGAGGAATTGCTAGGATAAGGCCTGGGATTAAAGTTTCCTCTATACGCGTTGTTACCAAAATTATTCCTACCAACAAAATTCATATCCATAGATTCATTATTATTCTCAATCAAAGTAGACAAAGGCATATTATTAGGATCAGAAGAAACACTCTTAGTAGCAAATAATTTCATAAGTTCATCCATCTTTCCACTCAAAACATTAATTTCTTCTATCGCATGCACTTTTTTATTAGTAGATCTTTCAGTGTGCCATTGAGAATAATTAACCATAATATTATCTAGGAGTTTAGTAGCTTCCCCTAAAGTGATTTCCATAAAAGTGCCTCCCGCGGCCGAACCTAAAAGATTTCTAGAAGCAAAATTCAATCCGGCATAAATTTTTTGTATAATCATCCACAAATTCAAACCATGTGTAGGGCAATTACGTATCATTAATTTCATACTCTCCCAAGCTTGTGCAACATGTTCATGATCAAGTTGCTTAAAATTCATAATATCGTTTCTAAGAGAGATGATCTTAGCGGGAGGAAAATATTTAGAGATAAAAGCATCTTTGCACTTATTCCATGAATCAATACTATTTTTAGGCAAAGACGAAAACCAAGTTTTAGCACGATCTCTAAGCGAAAAAGGAAATAGCTTCAATTTAACAATATCATTGTCCACATCTTTCTTCTTTTGCATATCACACAAATCAACGAAGCTATTTAGATGAGTAGCGGCATCTTCACTAGGAAGGCCGGCGAATTGATCTTTCATGACAAGATTCAACAAAGCAGCATTGATTTCACAAGATTCAGTATTGGTAAGAGGAGCAATCGGAGTTCTAAGGAAATCATTATTGTTGGTATTGGTAAAGTCACATAATTTGGTATTATCTTGAGCCATCATGACAAACAAGCAATCCAACACACGAGCAAACAAAAAGCAAGCGAAAAAGAGGCAAACGGAAAAGAGAGGGCGAATAAAACGGCAAGGGTGAAGTGGGGGAGAGGAAAACGAGAGGCAAATGGCAAATAATGTAACGCGGGAAATAAGGGTTTGTGATGGGTACTTGGTATGTTGACTTTTTCGTAGACCTCCCCGGCAACGGTGCCAGAAATCCTTCTTGCTACCTCTTGAGCACTGCATTGGTTTTCCCTTGAAGAGGAAAGGGTGATGCAGCAAAGTAGCGTAAGTATTTCCCTCAGTTTTTGAGAACCAAGGTATCAATCCAGTAGGAGGCTACGCGCGAGTCCCTCGCACCTACACAAAACAAATGCAACCAACGCGATAAGGGGTTGTCAATCCCTACACGGCCACTTACGAGAGTGAGATCTGGTAGATATGATAGGATAATATTTTTGGTATTTTTGTGATAAAGATGCAAAGTAAAATAAAAGCAAAAATAAAAAGCAAAGGAAATAACTAAGTATTGGAAGATTAATATGATGAAGATAGACCCGGGGGCCATAGGTTTCACTAGTGGCTTCTCTCGAGAGCATAAGTATTTTACGATGGGTGAACAAATTACTGTTGAGCAATTGACAGAATTGAGCATAGTTATGAGAATATCTAGGTATGATCCTGTATATAGGCATCACGTCCGAGACAAGTAGACCGACTCCTGCCTGCATCTACTACTATTACTCCACTCATCGACCGCTATCCAGCATGCATCTAGAGTATTATAAGTTCATAAAAACAGAGTAACGCCTTAAGCAAGATGACATGATGTGGAGGGATAAATTCATGCAATATGATAAATAAAAACCCCATCTTGTTATCCTCGATGGCAACAATACAATACGTGCCTTGCTGCCCCTACTGTCACTGGGAAAGGACACCGCAAGATTGAACCCAAAGCTAAGCACTTCTCCCATTGCAAGAAAGATCAATCTAGTAGGCCAAACC
Organism: Aegilops tauschii subsp. strangulata; assembly: GCF_002575655.3. Taxonomy (NCBI): domain Eukaryota; kingdom Viridiplantae; phylum Streptophyta; class Magnoliopsida; order Poales; family Poaceae; genus Aegilops; species Aegilops tauschii. The sequence continues at coordinate 311,723,002 of NC_053039.3, forward strand.
AAACTGATAATTCGAAGAGACTTGCAAAGATAACCAATCATACATAAAAGAATTCAGAGAAGATTCAAATATTGTTCATAGATAATCTTGATCATAAACCCACAATTCATCGGTCTCAACAAACACACCGCAAAAGAAGATTACATCGAATAGATCTCCACGAGAGAGGGGGAGAACATTGTATTGAGATCCAAAAAGAGAGAAGAAGCCATCTAGCTAATAACTATGGACCCGAAGGTCTGAGGTAAACTACTCACACTTCATCGGAGGGGCTATGGTGATGATGTAGAAGCCCTCCGTGATCGATGCCCCTTCCGGCGGAGCTCTGGAACAGGCCCCAAGATGGGATCTCGTGGGTACAGAAGGTTGTGGCGGTGGAATTAGGTTTTTGGCTCCGTATCTGATCGTTTGGGGGTATGTAGGTATATATATAGGAGGAAGGAGTATGTCGGTGGAGCAACAGGGGGCCCACGAGGGTGGAGGGCGCGCCCTGGGGGGTAGGTGCGCCCCCTACCTCGTGGCCTCCACTTTTGTTTCTTGACGTAGGGTCCAAGTCTCCTGGATCTTGTTCGTTCTAAAAATCACGTTCCCGAAGGTTTCATTCCATTTGGACTCCGTTTGATATTCCTTTTCTGTGAAACTCTGTAATAGGTAAAAACAGCAATTCTGGGCTGGGCCTCCGGTTAATAGGTTAGTCCCAAAAATAATATAAAAGTGAATAATAAAGCCCAATAATGTCCAAAACAGTAGATAATATAGCATGGAGCAATCAAAAATTATAGATACGTTGGAGACGTATCACCTACCTACTATGGCTTTTCCATGGCCATTCTAAGATATATTGCCATGCAACTTCCACCGCTTCCATTTGATGACTTGAGCATTCATTGTCATATTGCTTTGCATGATCATATAGTTGACATAGTAGTTGTGGCTCAGCCACCATTCATCATTTTTGTACATGTTACGCTAGATCATTGCACATCCTGGTACATTGCCAGAGGCATTCATATAGAGTCATATTTTTTCATAGGTATCGAATTGTAATTTTTATTTATTTTGAGTTATAAGTAAATAGAAGTGTGATGATCATCATTATTCATTTTTAGAGCACTGCCCAAGTGAGGAAAGGATGATGGAGACTATGATTCCCCCACAAGTCGGGATGAGACTCCGGACAATGAGTAAAAAAAGGAAAAAAAGAAAAAAAGAAAAAAAAAAGAAAAAAGAAACATAATAATAAACAAAGAGAGAAGGGGCATTGTTAGTATCCTTTACCACACTTGTGCTTCAAAGTAGCGCCAGGTTTTTCATATGGAGAGTCTCCTATGTTGTCACTTTCATAAACTAGTGGGAATGTTTCATTATAGGATTAGATGCACACCCACTTAGTTTTCATATTGAGCTTTCATACACTTATAGCTCTTAGTGCATTCATTGCATGGCAATCCCTCCTCACATTGATAACAATTGATTGGCATCTCCATAGCCCGTTGGTTAGCCACGTTGGTGTGAGACTTTCTTACTTTTTTGTCTTCTTTATATTTACCCCTATCATCATACTTTATTCCACCTGTAGTGCTATATCCATGGCTTGCGCTCATGTATTGCGTGAGGGTTCAAAAAGCTGAAGCGCGTTAAAAAGTAAGAACCAATTGCTCGGCTTGTCATCGGGGTTTTTCATGATAAATACTTTGTGTTAAGAAGACAAAGCATGACAAGACTATATGATTTTGTAGGGATAACTTTCTTTAGTGTTGATATTTTGAAAGACATGATTGTTTGTTGGGATGCCTGAGTATTGATGTCTTTATGTCAAATTATAGACTATTGCTTTGAATCACTTATGTCTTAATATTCATGCCATGATTAGATATATGATCAAGTTTGTGCTAGGTAGCATTCCACATCAAAAAGTATCTTTTTTATCATTTACCTGCTCGAGGACGAGCAGGAATTAAGCTTGGGGATGCTGATACGTCTCCGTCGTATCTATAATTTTTTATTGTTTCATGCCAATATTATACAACTTTCACATATTTTTGGCAACTTTTTATATGATTTATTAGACTAACCTATTGATCCAGTGCCCAGTGCCAGTTCCTGTTTTTTGCATGTTTTTTGTATCGCAGAAAATCCATATCAAACGAAGTCCAAATGCAATAAAATTTCACAGAGAATTATTTTGGAATATATGTGACTTTTGGGAGTTGGAATCACCGCAAACGGAGGCCCACACAGCCCACAAGACACCAGGGCGCGCCAGAGGCCCCTGGCGCGTGGTGGTGGGTTGTGCCCTCCTCGAACGTCAGTTGGAGCACTACTTCGGGCGCAAGGAAGCTTATATCCGGAAAAAAATCGTGTTACAATCTCAGGGCAATCGGAGTTACGGATCTCCCAGAATATAAGAAACAGTTTTCGGCCAGATCAAGGGAACGCGAAACAGAAGAGAACAGAGAGGGAGATCCAATCTCGGAGGGGCTCCCGCCCCTCCGCCGTCATGGAGATCAAGGACCAGAGGGGGAACTCTCCTCCCATCTAGGGGGAGGCCAAGGAAGAAGAAGAAGGAGGGGGGCTCTCTCCCCCTCGCTTCCGGTGGCGTCGGAGTGCCACCGGGGCAACGATCGGGACGGCGATCTACATCAACAATCTTGCTACCGTCAACACCAACTTTCTCCCCCTCTATGCAGTGGTGTAACACCTCTTCCCCCGCTGTAATCTCTAATTAAACATGGTGCTCAACTCCATATATTATTTCCCAATGATCTATGGTTATCCTATGATGTTTGAGTAGATCTGTTTTGTCCTGTGGGTTAATCGTTATCTTGGTTGGTATGATTGTATATTTTATTTATGGTGTTGTCCTATGGTGCCCTCCGTTCTCGCGCAAACGTGAGGGGCCCCCGCTGTAGGGTGTTGCAATATGTTCATGGTTCGCTTATGGTGGGTTGCGAGAGTGACAGAAGCTTAAACCCGAGTAAGTGGGGTATGACGTATGGGAGTAAAGAGGACCTGATACTTAATGCTATGGTTGGGTTTCACAACCTTAATGATCTTTAGTAGTTGCGGATGCTTGCTAGGGGACCAATCATAAGTGTATATGATCCAAGTAGAGAAAGTATGTTAGCTCATGCCTCTCCCTCATATAAAATTACAAGAATGATTACCGGTACTTGTTATCGATTGCCTAGGGACAAATAACTTTCTTGTTGACAAAAGCTCTCTACTAAAACTAACTTAGTTGTGTATTTATCTAAACAGCCCCTAGATTTTATTTACGTGCTCTTTATTATCTTGCAAACCTATCCTATCACACCTACAAAGTACTTCTAGTTTCATACTTGTTCTAGGTAAAGCGAACATCAAGCGTGCGCAGAGTTGTATCGGTGGTCGATAGAACTTGAGGGAATATTTGTTCAACCTTTAGATCCTCATTGGGTTCGACACTCTTACTTATCGAAAGAGGCTACAATTGATCCCTATACTTGTGGGTTATCAGTAGATGAGGGATTTCTAGAGCCTGAGTGGATTCAAGCGATGCAAGAGGAATTACATCAATCTGGGACGAGTTTGGTCGTCCCATTCTCCCGTTATCAGCCTGAAATGCGAGAATGAGACGACCAAACTGCGTGAAAACATAGGAGTAGAAGGCGGCGAGAGTGGATATGACATCCGACTTATGACGCAACGGGAAGGTTCACACATACTGCGAAAAATCATCAAGTATAACAAGATAATAAGGATAGCCTGTATTACTTGCAATAGGAGAGGTCCAAACATCACTATGAATTAACTCAAACGGGTACAAAGCAACATGAGAAGACGCCCTAAACGGAAGACGCGCATGTTTGCTGAGGCGACATGCATGACACGAGTGATCCTCGTTCTTACTACACGTGAAAGAAAAACTCCGAAGTATATGCCGAAGGGTGGCGGGGTTGGGATGACCCAAGCGAGCGTGCCAAAGGTCCACTCCGATGGCGAGAGCGACAGGGGCGGCGGAGGTGTTGGGGGCGGTGGAGTGAACCGGGTAGAGCTCATCGGGGCTGTCACATCGGTGGAGTACCATCCGGGTACGAGCGTCCTTTACAGAAGAACCACACTCGTCAAACTCAAAGGTAACCGGATTTTCAGGTGTAAAAGAACGAACAGAGACAAGATTTTTAATAAGATCAGGAGAAACTAAGATGTTAGATAATGACAATGGAGTAGAATTATATGGAAAAGATGCATGTCCTATGTGAGTAATGGGAAGGGAGGAACCGTCACCGGCGGTGATGCGAGTGGAAGTGTGGACGGGATAGGAGGTGTGGAGGTTATCGGGATGAGCCGCCATGTGCGCGGTAGCTCCAGTGTCCATATACCAGTCGCCACCGCCGGTGTAGGTGGACGATGAGGGGGCGGAGTGCAGAGCAGCCAGGAGAGCCGGGTCCCACGGCGCCGGCAGCAGGGCGTGCTGCTGGGGCGGGGCCGTCAGGGGCAGTAGCGGTAGCCCACCTGGCTGCGACTGCTGGCCGTAGGAGAGGGGACCGTAGGGCGCCGCATAGGGCTGCAGCGCGGCGTAGAACGCCTGGTGAGACGGAGGCCGGGCGCCGAGGATACCCGGAGCAGGGGCACGAGGAACCGGCATGGAGTAGGTGTGCACGACGCCAGTCCGGGGGTTCTGGCCGGCGTACCACGGGGCCGACTGGTACTATTGCTGTTGAGGGCGAGCTGCTCCTCCCTAAGCGCCCGCGCCCTGCTGCTGCTTGCGGCCTGCACGGCGGCCCCCGCGGCGGCCCCCATTAGCGGCAGGCTGGGGTGGCGGGAAGGGGGCGGCCGGGGCCTGCGAGAAGGCGGGCGCGAGCTGGTGGACCGGTGCGGGGCGCGGCGGCGGTGGTGCCTGGCCCCCGCGGGTGTCGGCGACAAGCGCGGCGTGGGTCGCCCGAGTCCGGGCCATCTTCATCTGTCGCTCCTCCAACTTGAGGTACGCCACCACCTTAGCGAAGGTAGGCCCCGGGATGAGGGTGAGGTTGGAGGCGGCGTTCCCAAAATCCTTGTTGAGGCCGACGGTGAGGTGCTGATGAGGAGCTCGTCGCCAACCGTCTCCTCGAGATCGCGGAGCTCGTCGGCAAGCTTTTTGAGGCGCATGCAAAAATCGTGGATGGACGAGTCAAGCTGCTGGCACCTGTAAAACTCGCCATGGAGAAGGACCTTGCGCTGCAGTTTATTGTCGATGAAGAGGCCGTTGAGCTTGGTCCAGACGGCGTAGGCGTCGTCGTCATCATCCACCACGGTGTGGAAGAGGTCGCTGGAGATGGTGAGGTAGAACCAGCGGATGATGGTGGCGTCGAGGATCATCCACTCCTCGCCGTGAATCATGAGGCTCGAGTCCACGGTGCCGTCAACGTGGCCATGGAGTAGGTACTCACGAAACACCAAGGAAAAGTACCGCTTCCAAGCGGAGTAGGAGGCGGTGGATTGATCAAGAACCACAAGGACACACACATGGATGTTGAGGTCGCGGACGAGGGTGACATCGGAACCGGCGAAGGGGTTGGAGACGATGGAGGAGGAGGAGCTCATGGCACAGCTAGGAGGAGGGGGAAGGCGCGACGCGGGTGGTAGGTTTTAGGGTTTGGCACGCGGCGGGCAGGCTGGGGGCGCAGGGCGGCGGCTCGGGGTGAGAGGAGATGCGGAATCGGGGGAGGCGCAGACTGGCGGCGGCGGCGTCTTGGAAGAAGGAACCGCGGCGGCGGCGGGTGGCGCGACGGGTGTTGGTGGGCGGGCGGCGGCGACGAGCAGCGGCAGCGGCGAGGTGAAGCGGCGGCGGCGCACGGGAGGCGCGGCGGCTAGGGCTAGGACCGTGCTGTGATAGATACCATGTAGAACGAGAAGTATAAGTTGTGCAAACACAATGCATTGATCGGTGCACCAGACACGTATATATATGAGTATAGGAGGAGGCCACAACCTCAACTATACATATGAACTAGGAGGTGGGGCCAAGACACAATATACACGCACACAATGTATTCAACAAAGTTAATGCATCACCACACTGCACCACATGTCCAACTGATTAGACTACTAACTAAATGATAAGTTCTTAGAGTGAATAGTATAAAACTACCACTTTTCGCGTTAGGGTTTCAAAAAACTACCGGATTTTTGTTTGTCGCTGATAACTACCGGAATCGACGTCAGTTGTTTCAAAAAACCCAAATGACCGTGTGTTTTACAATTGATTACGATTATGACATGTCGGGCCCACAGCTAAACAAACAGTCCCTTTGACCGTTTGTTTGACCGTTAACTGTCATGTAGGGCCCACACGTCAGTGTCTCCTCATTTTCTCCCCCTCCTCTCTGCCTCCCTTCTCCTTCTTCTTCTCCTCTCTCTGGAACTCCGTCACAGCCATGGCCGTCGGCCACACAGTTGGCGCCCGTGGAGCCCCGCCTCCGTTGTTGCTGCTGCCCTCTGCGCAGCCAGCGAGGAGATTGCCGGTGTTGGGCATGGAAACCGAGCCCGTCGAGCTGCTCCGCGGCGGCTACGGGCGTTGCAAGGTTGCTCGGAGGACCAAGCCGCCTTGAGGAACGCGGCGGCTGAAGCTCCTGGGCGCGGCAGCCTGAGTTCCTGGCCATGGCGGCCCGAACCCAAAGAGAGGCTGCGGCTGCTCCAGCGGCTCGCGGCTGCGGCTGTGGCCGCGACTCGCCTGGAGCACGGCCGGGCACAGGGAGCTGCTGGAGGGAGCGCTCGCCGGGCACGGAGAGCGGTCGGAGGGCGAGCGTTGTCGGGCGCGGGAGTGGCCGGAGGGCGAGCGTCGCCGGGCTTGGGAGCGGCCGGAGGGAGTCCGACGAGGTCACTACGCGGGTGCGTGAGCTGCAAGACGACCTTCATAGGGACCCGATTGCTTTCTTTGATTAAGTACAGGGACCCGATTGCTTTTTTATTTTTGGCAGGGACCTGATTGCTTTTATGCCACATAACGGTCAACAAACGGTCAAACGATCAGAGCTCTTACGTGCGGGCCCGACATGTCAGAATTGCAATCAATTGTAAAACATACAGTCATTTAGGTTTTTTGAAACAACCGACTCCAATTCTGGTAGTTATCAGCGACAAATAAAAATTTGGTAGGTTTTTGAAACCATAACGCGGAAAGTGGTAGTTTTATGCTATTTACTTTAAGTTCTTATATCACAAACACGTATGCCAATTAGCTCCATACCTGGTCACAGCTCACCCGAACCTTATTGCGCTCAAACATATGGTCGAATTTCACACAGCACAACACGCCATAAATATTAACTTGCCCTAGCATGACAAATAATTGAGAATAAACCGTTGTAATGAAAACCTTGCAATCCCACAAAAAGATACTAAAGAGTAGAGACCCATCCACGATGCAATGAAACACATCCGCGTAATCGCAGCCTCATCTTGCCGATGGTCCAAACTCAGGCATCGGGGCACCAGTAGTACTCGCGATGCTCCCTATGACGCTACTGTCCTCACGAGCTTCCTCCAACGCAAGGCTCTCTTTCAGTTGCGCTACCACAGCGGCCATTGTCGGCCTGCGAACTGCAGCATCCGCCGTGCACGCCATGGCGGTGTCGACAAGTTTCCACATGGAGTTGACATCATATTCACCTCTAAGATGGGCATCAGCCACTGTGGTAACGTTACCGGTGGCAATCTTCTGCTTCACACGCTGAACAATGTGGCCATGGCCCGGCAGTACTGGAGGCTCACCGGTGGCCACCTCAAGGAGAACTACACCGAAGCTATACACATCACTGCTCTCACTGAGCCAGCCAGTGTGATAGTACCTAAAAATACAGCAGGTAAACCACATCTTAATTAACCTAATTTGGATTAAGCGACAATGCCATATGTGAGAAACAGGCACAAAAGTATATTATAGTATAGAAAGGGACATACTCGGGGTCCATGTAACCTGCTGTCCCAGCCGCATTGGTTGATATGTGGGTCTGCATGTCGCTAAGATAGGTCTTGCAAAGTCCAAAATCAGCTATTTTAGCCTGTAGGTTTTGACCTATGAGGATGTTGTTGGTTTTCACATCCCGGTGAATTATTGGCAAGCTACATCCCTTGTGCAGATAATCCAAGCCTGGACATATCACAACAAGTCCTTCAATACTTGATTCAAAAGAAGAGCAGACCATCCATAACACATTCGCTTAAGAGAACTATATATATCTTTCCACTAAACCGTACCTTGTGCTGCTTCGAGCACAACTCGTACACGTGTCGCCCAACTCAAGGGTTCATCGGCACCATTTTTCCCTTCATATATGAGCATGTAAGAGTTAGAGCAGAATTGTATGAACAACTTTACATGTCAATGCTCATATATTTACGCATTATTTCTTTGTTTGCAATTCCATATCTCACAGAGTCACCGTCTTATGCATCGGAAAATTGATTAAATCAGATGCATTAAGGTTGTTACTTCGTCAGCCAACGGTTAGCAAAAAAAAATCCTCACGAGAAGCAATATAATCAAACATTAGTAGTTGTTACTGACGATTGCAGGCACTTTAAAGGAACAGATGTGCACACCCTCAAACTATTTTAGATAAATACATTAAAGGCACTCAAGATCACATATTTTTTTACCGACGATTGCAGGCTTTCAAGTTCAAACGGTGCACATATATTTTTTATGGAATTTTAAGACAACTGCAAATTTGTTATCACTTAATTAGGTTTGCGAACGGACAAACCTCTTAGATGGTCACAAAGATTTCCCTGGGACATGTACTCATAAACCAGCGCTAAATGCTCCTTCTCCCAGCAGTAACCAACCAAAGAAACTAGATTCCTGTGATGCACCTTTGTCAAGCTATTGACCTATGTAAAGAAACATAGCACAGAGGGAAAATATCTTAATTTGCATGTAAGCTCACTCTAATAGTAAGTAGTGACTTGCCGAACTTACATTTCAAATTGATAAGTTTATGAACTAGGGGAGAAAGTACCTCCGCTAAGAACTCGTCAAGCCCATGCGAGGATGATTCAGAACGCATCTTGACAGCAACCTCAGTATTGTCTTCTAAACGGCCGTAGTACACGAGCCCAAAACCTCCTTTTCCAATGGACCGTTGGAATTTATTTGTAAACTTCTCCAGATCCTTGTATGTGAATCGTCGATTCTCGGTATTTTGCAGGTGACCACCCTGACTTTTTGTACTTCTGAGGGCACTCTCGAGTTCTTGCTCTCTAGGAGAATCCTGTATAGAAACTGGATGCACAAATGTCACATACATTACAGAAAGATTGAATATAGTAAACATTAACAATCATGCATGTATTATCATGGGTTATTAAAAGAAAAGAGCAACACACATTTAGGCTTTTTCTTCCCTCTCCAGATCAAATACGAAAGAACAAGTACAACCACTACCACCAATGGAACCACTACCGAAATAGAAATTATAGCTGTTCTATTTGTTGATGGAGTCGAACTTATTGTTTTGTTGCACATATCTTCACCGGACTCGTATCTGAAACAGTGAAAGTACATTAGACAACCAATTCAGTGTTACTTTAGTACAACAAGCAATCTTGAATAGTTAGTTGCCTAAAGATCACAGAAGATATGCATTCAATCACAATTAGAATGCATATTCACATAAAATGGAACCTCGAGAAGGAAACCCAAACCTGAAAACGAGTGATCCTGCATTCCTTTTACAAAGGGAATATGGAATTGGTCCGTTCAGATTGTTGCCAGACAAATCTCTGTAGAAAGTGACATGTACTAGTTTAGACACTCAATGGCGTTCTTAGCTTCGTAACAATTGCAATGGAATCTATCCAAAATGCCAAATAGAAGTCCTCTCAAGTGGATCCTATTGGTTTACTGCACTCATCACTACAGATAGAAGGGGCTTCCCATTCATGTCAAATGGAAATGTCAGAGTATTATGGATTGTCAGAAGAACTACAAAAGGCAAGTATTGTGCAATTTTATACACTTCCCCACCATCCACTAATTATATGTCTAGATGGAGTGCTTTGTAATGGGAACATGTTGGTTAGGAAGAAGTCGATAACCGTTTGTAACAAATTTGTATATACATAGTTATACTCATTATCTAATACTTACAGAAACCGGAGTTCTGTGAGCAATGTGAAGTTATCAGATACCAATCCACTCATGTTGTTGTTGGACAGATCACTGCATGAAAATTAACATTCCAATATATGAGGGCAAGGCTACATATTAGCACACACAACATGAAAGGCCACCAAAATAATACTTACAGAGATATTATCCTCGTAGTGTTATCAGTTACGTCGCTACACTTCACGCCATTCCATCGGTATTTCTCCGGAAAACATGGATCACCCATCCAATTTTTCCTTACTCCGTACTCAAGTTTGATAGCCGTCATTGCGTCAACTACATCCAACGTAAAAAAGGAGTAAAAGTTTGATCATCCTCGTGAAGAACTTGTTTGATCACTGAATACAAATGAGCAATTTGACAATGGTTCGTTAGGCCAACTGCATCGAGATTTTGTTTTCCGAACAACAACAACAACAACAAAGCCTTTAGTCCTAAATAAGTTGGGCTAGGCTAGAGCTGAAACCCATAAGATCTCGCAACCAACTCATGATTCTGGCACATGGATAGCAGCTTCCACGCACCCCTGATCCATGGCTATTCTTTGGTGATACTCCGGTCCTTCAGATCTCTCTTTACGGACTCCTCCCATGTTAAGTTCGGTCTACTTCGACCTTTCTTGACATTTTCAGCATGCTTTAGCCGTCTGTTATGCACTGAAACTTCTGAAGGCAAGCGTTGGATATGCCCAAACCATCCTAGACGATGTTTGCAAAGTTCTCTTCAATCGGTGCTACCCCAACTCTATCCCGTATATCATCATTCCGGACCCGGCCCTTCCTTGTATGGACACACATCCATCTCAACATGCGCATCTCTCCTACACCTAACTGTTGAACATGTCGTCTTTTAGTCAGCCAACACTCAACACCATACATCATTGCGGGTCGAATCAACTAATCATAAACTGCCCTAAATATAATGTTCTATACGCTAACACAATTTAAGATAAAACTTCTCTTCTTAACTGTTTATATCTACATGTTAATAAAAGACTATAAAACACATATTATTGTGAAGAAAATTAGCAATGATAAAGTTAAAAAGGTGAAAAAAATATAGCTGTATATGTTCACAAAACGGAGTAAATGGTCCCCCAAAAAAAACAGAGTAAATGTGTTTTGAACAAGGAATTAATTATCAATAATGTCTACAATGACGGTAAATGAGTGGAGTAGGGAAATAGATATAGAGAGAGAGAGAGTCATCTCACAGTCTTCCGAGAACGTCCTCGGAGTATCGTGGGGGATGCGCAGGTAGCCCTCGTATGCATTGAGCATCGGAGGCAGCATGGATGTATTGGTGGCTGCAAGAGTGATATTGTACTGGCCGTCCGTAGTCTTATACCATTCAGTATTACGCACATGACCAGCGGCCAGGTACGGGGGGCTGTAATTCGGATACCACTCGTCGTTGTTCATGTAGATGTCGAACAGCCGGAGCTGGGCGTTTTGAATGTCGGCGAAGTGTAGGATGAACTTAAACTCGGATGATGTTTTGTATGATACCCATGTATTGACGTGTAGCACCGTGCCATTGTTGATAGGAGCGACGACTGTCTGAAGAATGGGGATGGGTACCACGAACACGTCATCCTGCTTGATGGTCTCTTTGGTGGAAAGTTTTGCCCATGACGACATGGTTCTCAAACCCCAGTAGCGGTCGTATGGATCGTCAGGAAACCTTCATGAAAAAATGATAATCCATCATTGAGGCGATAAAGTGATTTTTTTTCATTACAATGTACTCCCTTCGTTTCTAAATATAAGCATTTTTAGAGATTTCAATAAAAACTACATACAGATGTCTCTACTCTTATAAAAAACCGAGTTGGTGATGATGGTGTGCCTGCCATCCTGCAATATAGACCGTCCAATCTATATCCGACGGATAGAAAGCAAACTATGGCAATTTTGCAAAAAGATACCCGCACCTCTCTCCACATTTGCATATAAGGCCTTCCCTCGTTCATCCTTATCTCACATAAGCTCATTGTTGAGCAATTAAAAAAGGAAGCCTCTGGAACAATCTGGGGCATGGTGGCCGCTGCCGGCATCGTCCACCCCCATGCCTCCGCTCAGTCCGACCACCTACCACCACCACGCCCCACTCCTCCTCACCTTATCTCTCCTCTTTCTCGTCTCCCCCACTCCGCTCAGTCTGAGCTGTTGGGACACGGACGGCGCCATCGACGTGCTTGCGGAGGTCAGTGTCGGAGAGGATCTGCATCAGCGATGTACGTGCTGAGTTATGTAAACCTGCAGATGCCGTTAGTTTTTACACATAAGATTACTCCCTCATGGGTCAATCGCAACAGATTTTTTGTAAAATAAATGCATCTTGGTGTTCCGTGCAATGCACGGGCACCTTACTAGTATATAGACATATTTTAGAATGTAGATTCATTCATTTTACTTTGTATGTAATTTGTATTAAAATCTCTAGAAGGATTTATATTTAGGAACGGAGGGAGTATGAAACTTAAAATAGTTCTACATCATTAATTATCCCAACTTCAACGGAACTTAAGAAGAGCTTCGCAAGATGATATGAGGAGTCAAACTTATGTATCAGGAAAGGTTTTAAAAAAAAGTTTTGTCTACTTCTGTAATTCAAGGAATAAAGATTTTAAACAAATATGAGAGAGTTTCATCCGAATTATGAACAAAAGTCACACTAGTTTTAACGCCAGTCTGGTTTTTGAAGATATCTTAAGAAGGAAGACGAGGGTTCAAACACATTGTTGATCAAAATTTTGCAGAGAATTGATGTTCCCTTGTGTCACACGAGAGGAATCAAGCCAAGAACTAGAGTTTGAACAAGGAATGGGACGGATTCCACGGCAGCTGCCGGAGTAGAGACAGAGAGTTTTTTGTTTTTTGATAACGAGAGGTAGGTCCAAGTTACAAGTCTCTGAATGTCTAGATTTCTTTTTGAGGGGCCTCTGAATGTGATGGTTTGGCACGCAGCCCAGGGGGGTCCTATTCGGCGCCTTCAGCGCCAGGAATCTGATTTGGCGCACACTAGCGACCTAAATGGGCCTCGGCCCACTACTCCTCCCTCGCTCGTTCACACGTACCCCGTTTGTGTCGTTCGCTACAGCTTTTCTTTCAATTGTTTTTTTCCTGCTCCCTGCTCTCTCATAGTCTATAAAAAATGAAAAAAATATAAAAAAAGTTTAAAAATTGGAAAAACTAGAAACTTTCATGAATTTAAACAAGTTTGCAAATTAAAAAAAACTTTCATCAAGTTACAAAAAGTTTACAAAACTGAAAAATAGTTCATTGGTTTTGTAAAAGTTCATAAATTTCGAAAAAAGTTCACATATTTGAAAAGAAGTTCATGGGATTTGAAAAAAAGTTCATCAACTTTAATAGAAGTCATTGAATTTCAAAAAAAGTTCATCGAATTTTAAATTGGTTCATTGATTTTGAATAAAAAATTCTAATTTAAAAAACGTCGTCAAAATTTTAAAAATTTTATGAATTTCTAAAATAGTTCACAGATTTTTTAAAAAGTTCAACAAATTTGAAAAAAAAGTTCATCTAATTTTAAAAATTTCACGCACTTGAGAGAAAAATAGAAAATAATAAAGGAACAGGAAAAATATTAAAGAAAATAAAATATAAAAAATAAAAATAAACAAATACTGCTGCAGGGAAAAACCAGAATGGAAAAGGAAAAAAATAAAAATAAAAAAACTCCTGACAAAAGTATATATAAAAGAAAGAAAGGATGACTACGTTTGGTTAGTTCGAGTGCTACTTAACCTCGAGGTTGCATGATCAAAACTTCAGTCGCACCTTTTTTTGTGGTTTTAGCAGGAAAAAGTCTAAAATGGGCCAGCCCAGCGGGAATGGTGAGTGTGTGCCAAGTTGCAGATAATACTGAAATGGGCGCCAAATAGAATTCTCCCGTAGCCCGATGCATGTTATAAAGACCAATGTCAGCACTACCGCCTTAAGCGAGTCGCCAGACAAGTCTCGCTGAAGGCTCTGAGGGAACTGGGCCGGCCCGTTCGCATACGCTAAAATAAAAAGGTTACATGAAAGGGTAATGTTACACCCGGCGCACCGGCCGAGTCATCCCGCCGGACTCGCATGGGCCAGGCGATCCAACTGGATCGAAGCGACCAGAGAGACGTGGTTTCTTCGTCCACCTCGCAAAAAAAAACAGAGCAAAAGAAAGGACGCCCACGCTGCCCGCGCTCGTCGGCCTCCTACGCTGCACGTGCTCGCCGGCCTCCTGCGCGGCCGCGCCACACGCGCTCGCCGGCCACCAGTGTCCCCAACCTCGATTTTCTGTTGGCCGTGCCAGCGTGCCGCTTTGACCCGAGGTTGTTCTCGTCGCAGATCTGGCCACATCTCTTGCAGAACGGAGGCACCCCCGTCTCTGGCATCGTTTGGTTCTTGTCGTCGTCACAGCCCCTAGCCGTGTCCGTTGTAGCACCGGGTTGTAGCAAACCACGCTACCGATTTAGTCGGTTGTAGCATAACTCGACACTAGTTGTAGCTGGCTGGAGAAGCGGTTGTAGCAAAAACACGTTGTCGATTTGCAAACATGACGCCGGTTGTAGCAAATCGAGGAGCCAATTGTACCAAACCACGGCACCGGTTGTAGCAAAACAAGAAGTCGGTTGCAGCAGAGCGGCGACAAATTGTACCAAGAAATAGGATGCCAGTTTGTGCGTTCTAGCAAAACATGATGCTCGTTGTAGCAAAACGCGACGTCGATTGTAGCAAAACTTGAAGCTCATTGTAGCACGGCAACGCTGGTTGTAGCAAAGAAGAGAACGGCACCAACTTTTGTGTTTTAGCAAAACACGATGGCAGTTGTAGCAAAGTGCGACACAGTGGTAGCAACACACGACACCGGTTGTAGCAAGGGGTGCGTTGCTGCTGAGACCAGTGTCGCCGTCGTCGTTGTAGCAATTCAGAGAAAAGCTGCAACCGACGACGAGAAAGCTTCAACCAGCTTCCGAAAAGCTTCAAGGAGAGAACAGTGAGCTGGACAATGGCGCGATATGATAGAGCGCTGCTGGAACCCCATCTGGCGCTCGTAGCGCTCCTGGACCACGGCGAGCTGCAAGGCCACCCAAACGAGAGCGGCGAGCGGCGGCCTCTGGGACAAGCAGCAAGCATGCCGACGACGGCGAGCGTGCAGGAGCTCGTGGGGCTAGCAGCAAGCGGCGGCCTCTGCGACGAGCGGCGAGTAGGCCGACCACAGGGACGGCGACGACGAGCGCGCAGGATCCCACAGGGCTAGTAGCAGGCGGGCCTCGTGTGCGAGATGGAGGGAAGGGGACCGGGGGGGGGGGGGATGGAGTGCTGGGTGAGCTGCGACAGGAGGAAGAAGGAGCAGGGGGAAGATCCAGCGACACGGGAGGCTCCAATCGAACGGCTACCCGGTGACCGGCCGAAGTTAGGCCGGTGCGCCGCTGCCTATTAGTCCCCTACATGAAAAAGAGAACCAGGGATCAATCCCTGGGCGCAAGGGATATCAGGCGCGCCGCTAGCCACTACGACCACGTTCCATTGGTGGTAAGTACAAGGGGCGCTACCCCTATAGGCCATTTGAGTAGGTTGTTCTTATTTTTTCTTTTCTTTTCTGAGATTTCACAGATTTTTTTATTTTCTTTCTGTTTTGTTGTTTTTATTTATTCTCCTTTTTCTTTCTTTTATTTTGATTATTTTTCTTCTTTCGCCTCCAAATTTTAATTCATTTTAGAATTTTGTTTCATTTCTCATTTTTTTATTTTGTTTCTATTTTTTTTCTTTATTCTTTTGGTTATTATTCTACTTTTTTTTATATGTCAACAATATTTTTCTAATTCACGCCTAACGTTTTTTCAATACAAATTATACATTTTTCTAATACATGATAAAAAAAATTATACAAAAATTATACACATTTAACACTTTCCAAATGCTTGATTGACATTTTTTAAATACTTGTCAACATTCTTTCGAAAGCTTGATTCACATTTTTTAATAAACATGATCAAAAAATTTCATCACATTTTTAATACATGATCGACATTTTCTCTATTCACATTTAACATTGTTCAAATGCTTGACCAACATTTTTGAAATACTTATTTATTTTTTTTCAAATTTTTCATGAACATTTTTAAATACACGATCAAATTTTTTATCATTTTTTAATATATGGTCAACATTTTTATAGACATTTAACACCTTTCAAATACTTGTTCAACATTTTTTTCAAATGCTTTATTAACATATTTACATACATGATAAAAACAATTCTGTAGACATTTAACATTTTTCAAGTACTTGATAATTATTGTTTTCAACTAATTGATTAACATTTTTATATATATGATAAAAAGTTCGTCATTTTTGTAATACATGATCAACATTTTTTCTATACATATTTAACATATTTCAAATGCTTGATCGGCACTTTCCAAATACTTGTTAAAGAAAATTCAAATTCTTGATTAACATTTTTGAAGTACATGATGAAAATTTTATACACATTTTGTCTACATTTTTCTTATACGTGATAAATATGATTTCTTATAATTTGGATTTGGTATTTTGGTATAAATCTATTAGGAATAGGCTTGCATAGTTAAGATTCGCTTACATTAACACATAAATGATTACATAAAAAAACCTTAATGAAATAAACGTTTTTACTTTTATTTTATATTTGAGAACCCCATGAATGTCTTTTCAAAGGGTTCTAAATTTTTTGAGATAGACCCAATGATACTTGATTTAATATATTTCTCGAAATAGCTCAATCCTTTTTTGCTAAGATAGCATAAAAATATGTCTCTGATGTGAGTAAAGCTAAAGCAAGAGTAGTATTTATATCATTCGTGGGCACTTCTAATTCCCATGGGGCAACTCTATAATTTTCCAAGTAAAAGATCATCGACCAATTCAAAACAAAAATAAAAAAGAACATAGTTCCAATAAAGAGAACCCAGGGATCATATTCTTGTCCAATTTGAGTTTTGCTCAAGTCTCGAATAAACTCAAGGACATATTGAAAAAAATTATGACTGTCGGTCGGGATGGGTTGTGGATTCCTCTATACACATTCAACATTTTTCAAATGTTTGGTCAGCATTTTTTAAAATATTTTTATAGAGTGTTTTTTGTAATATATATCAAATATTTTAAGTATATAAAAATAAAAAATAAAGCAAAAAAAATGAAAAAAAGATTAAAAATAGGAAAAGAAGACTGTTGGATCCCGCGCTCCTGGGCTGGCCCACTCGGTTTCAGCGAGGATTCCTGCCCCTCTCGCTGAAGGCGAGACATAGTCGCGCCCCACTGGTCTCTCTAGTACTACTACAAAGCAGACCCATGGCCCAACTAGATATATGAGGCCCACGATCGTAGCATAGCCCAGCGTGAGGAGAAAAACCAGCTCCAATCATGCTTCTAACACAACGTCATCCACCCCTAAAAAACACAACGTCATCCCATAAAATGGAATCTCTCCTTGCTCAAAATAAAATAAAATTGAGTCTCTATGGTTTGAGTGAGCTTTCTCATGCGCCACCCAATTGATGACCACATCTCAGAATAGAATACCTGTTTGGTTCCGTGTCACTCCCGCGAGCAACCCAGACAACCCTAATGCTGCCACCCCTTCCCATCCATCTCCTTCCTCCATCCTGCCGCCGCCGGCGAGCGCCTCCGGGCAAAATTTGCGTGACTACAGCGACGGCGAGGCGTCTCCTCCCGCTCGCGTGTCTCTCGGGGTCGTAGGGCTTTCATGCGCGTGGGGGCGCGACGCTCCTGTCCCCAGCGGTGGCATGGCAGGTTGGTGCAGGTGTGTGGACATGACAGCATTGCAGTTGCATCGCAGAGGCATGAGTGGAGCGGCTCGTGCGGGGATGCTCGGCTGGTGCCAGATCTGGCTGCGGTTGCTGCTCCTGGCCATGGTGGCGCACACTGCTCCCTTCCTGGGCGGTGTTTGGAGATGGACATCAATGGGCAGGTCTGGCTCGCGGGGCTTGGGCGCCTCCGGTGTGGTGCTGGTGTGGCGGTTCCTTGCGACGCCAACGGGGCTCCTCTTGTGGCGTTTGCTGTCGGATAGGAGATGGGGTGCTCTGGCAGCCGACTTGGTCGACGTTGGAATGGATCCCCGGTGGATCTACACCCTGCCTCGTGACCCATCCCGGCTGTGGCGGCCGGGTTCATCCGGGTGGTTTGGCGGTGGTGCGATTCGTGTCAACGGCGTGCGAGCGTGGCCCGTTGTGGGTTGGCTTTGGCGGGCAACACATATCTGGTCCATGGTGATGGACAACCTCCGGCGGCATGCAAGTATAGGGGGACAACTTGGCCCACACTGGTGCAAGCCTCCCGTTGTGCTCTCCTTACCTGCTGCTCATTTCTGGCTTCGGTCCGTGTCGGATTCCCCTGACGTTGTTGTGCCATTGGTCGAATCGGCGATGGCCACGGGCATGGCGGTGTGCGAGCTCTCTTAGGCTTGCTCGGCGTTGGCCGTCGGCAGCCACCGGATTTTGTCTCCTGATCCAACAAGAGTGGCTGGGGAGCAGGTGTGGACGCTTCCTACCATGGAGGCATTGACTCAGACTCGGTGGCTGAGGCTAGGAGTGGAAGAAGATGCCTTTCGCTCTTCCTTCTGTGGTTAGTGCGTTGTGTTGTGGACGGTTGGTGGTGTCTCGGGACATGGATGTTGGCTCAGCGCCCCCGGATGGCGGTGTTCACATGGTTAGCTGTTTGGCGGGCACCATGACGGCGGTAGTGGCTATACCTCTAGGTCGTCTGAAACATCGAGGGGTGTAGCGACAGGTTGCTCGGGCTCACTCTCTGTTGTTGAAAGTGGAGACGCCTAGATCTGGATCTGAAGGCTTGTGCTCGTCGCGGTTGTCTTGGGTGCTTCGTGGAGGCATGGGTGAGCTGCGGAGCGAAAGCTCCATGCTTTGGTGCCGACGGCGATGACACTGGTAGGTGCCGCTATCCTTTTGATGACGTCGTTTAGCGCGGCGACGCTTAGCGCTGTTCCCACTCTTAAGGGCGTTGTCGTGGAGTTTCGGTGTCTTATTACATGTCATGAAGTTATGTTGAGGCCTACCTATGTTATTTTTTAGGTAACGTAGTCGTGTGCGTTTATGTTGCCCGATTATCTATGGATCTACTTTGTAAAAGGGCTAGCTCACTATCTTATACTCATTATGTCGTGTATCTTAATGTGTGCTTTACGTAAGAAGAGGGACGAAATGCTATTCCAAGAACAAAACTATCATGGTGTCACATCCAAGGGATGAAATGTCACAACTAAAGGGCAGGAAGTGGATTTTTTGGCTTAAAATATGGATTTTACACACAATGGGTAAATGTTTGGAAATGACTAATAGTGGTTGTCCCCACATGGACAGGTTCCTAGCTAAAATATGCAGATCTCCATAGAAAATTGTAAGATCCTCCGTCGTAGAGAATTTACCAAAAAGGCTTTCGGCCCGCTTTATATATAAAGAAAAGATCACCAACAAGCCAGACAACACACGCACACACCCAAGGCAGGATACATAGGTGCTGAGCGCAGCAACACCACCCCTAGCACTACAAAAGCCACCGAGGGTCTCAACCATGAACACGCCACCGCGAAGAGAAGAGGCTACATACGACGCACCGTGGGCTCCAAGGCGGTGCCTATAGGAAGTTTATGACACCGAAGCGCCGCCACCGCCCGACCCAAGGATCAGAGTTTTCCCCGGAGCAACACGACGGGCAGCGAGAGTCGCGGTGACGCCTTCAAGAAGGGAACGGGCTTCGCCGTCGCCGGTCAATCCGAAGATAGAACAGGTTTTGACCCCGACCAATATTCACCGCCACCGAACGCCACACCCTGGCTACCACGCCGCCCACACGGCCATGGCCACCAGGCAGCACCAAGTCACGGGCTTTGTCCAGGAGCACCACGACACCACCACCAGGGCCGCCGCCCCAGCATCCAGGACCTTGACGCCACCTCACCCGCCACCCACCGCTACCCCAACCAAAAAGACGAATGGAAAGGAACCGCCTTTCGCACTCCTGAGCAGTCCCCAGCGTTGAGACCTGATAGTCCGGCCAAAACTGGCCACCATCGACCCGTCCTGCCGCCGGGCGTGAGACGAGCTCGGTCCTGCTGCCGGGCGCGAGACGAGTCAGGTCCTGCTGCCGGGCGCAAGATGAGTCTGGTCCTGCTGTCGGGCGCGAGACGGGGGATGGGCGCCGCTGGGAGAGGGCCAACCCTCCGATGAAGGTAGCGCCCGAACGATGGGGAGAGGAATCGAAGGTCGTCAAGGGCGCTCACCGACAGGCAGAAGCCGAAGAAGTCCAGCCGCCGCCGTGAAACGACCCAGACCACCGCCATGGGCCACCACCACGCCGTGGCAGCCCACATCCATGTCGGGACCCCGAGGCGCAGCCCCGAACCATCGCCACCACCCTCGCCGCCAACAGCCGCCGCACGCTAGGTCGGCCGAAGCCCACACCGCCGCCAGCGCCACCACCAGCACGAACCACCACCACTGCGCCGCCACTCCACCGACCATCGCAGAGATGGCCAACCGCGGCACAAGCTGCCCACAGAGACCCAGTCCGCGCCGCCTGCCAGATCTGGCTGCCGCTGCATCCGTTGCCGCCAGCCAAGGACGGGCACGCCACCGCCGTCAACCTCCGCTGGCGCCGCCGACCAAGCCCCTGCGCCAGATCGAGCGGATCTGGGCAGAGCCACGCCCGCGCGCCGCCTCCCGATCCGGAGCACCGCAGCCACTGCGCTTCACCAGGCACGCGCCGCCTCCGACTGCCACACCACGCGCCCACCGCCGCGCCGCAGGGCCCCGCAGCAGCCCCGCGCCGCCACCAGGAGCCGCCGTCCTGCGCCGGCCACTCCGAGCAGACGAGAAGAAGGGGCCCCGCCGTCGCCGCGCCAAACTGGCTTTGCCCGTCAGCGCCAGCCGGCGGCGGCGGGGGAGGAGGGGGAGAGGTGGGGACGAGGGGACCGGCGGCTAGGGTCCCCCCCCTCGGGCGCTCGCACGAGCGTCGCGGGAGGGGAGGAGCGAGTCCTCGTAGAGAATTTAACAATCTCAGATCAGAGCGGGCACTCAATTAACTACCTCAGACTTTGAAGTTAGTGTGGCTTATGGAATTTTAGAGTTCTACAGTCTTTTCGCATCATGAGACGTGGTTAAAACTTGAGATGCAAAATGTGGAACTAGCTACGTACAATAACAACTCCGAAAAATCATGATATAACTTTCAGTTCGATCATGAACCTCATAATTATTATCTCAATCTATTTGTTCTGATGTACTCCTTCCGTTTCGAAATACTTGTCGTGGTTTTAGTTCAATATAATAAAATCATATCGTCCGCTGAAAAGAAAATCCAATGCATGCGTGTGTTTATGATGCATGTTATGCTCAGGTAACAATTCCATGTTGATCCGAATCAATCCATATGCTCCCATCTTTAATAATATTCCCGCTAAAAGTCGAGGAATAGAGACTTTACAAATAAAAGCAGGGGATTGGGATTCCATGGAGGTAAACAATTTCCGAATATAGTCACCCCATTCCAAAATAATTGAAATTTAGGTTTTTCATAAGTCAAGTTTCCTTAAGTTTGGCCAAATTTGTTGAAAAAACTACTAATATCCAAATCATCAAATGTACAATATGAAAACATACTTTATCACAATGTTGAATCTAATAAACTAATTTAATGTTGTAGATGTTGATTCTTATAAACTTGGTCAAATATACGAAACTGTTGAAAAAAAAGGGAAACATATAGTACCCCTACGTAGCATCAGAAAACCAGAGTTTCATACATACCTGGTAAAGTTCCCCCCTGTATTTATCCTTCCATACGTGGACATGGAGCCGTCGATGGTGAGGTCCGGGTAAAGCGAGGCACCGAGAGGCCTCAGCTCCACCGTGTTGACGAACGGCGTACCGCCGCCGGTGTTCACCAGGCAGACCGGCACCGAGCTCGCCCACGCGATGAAGATCGCCTCGGACCACCAGTACTGGGTGTCAGTCATGTTTCGGATCGTCATCGTATCCCAGTAGTTGGTGCCAAGGTGCAGGTCGAACACGGCTGGCTTGCCGTCGTAGTTCCCGTGGAAGAATACCATCCGGACAAGGTACTTGGCGCCGCTCTTGGTGGGGAGCGTGTAGCAGTTCCGTAGGCCAGACGGGAAACTCCTGAGCGTGCGGAGGTCCTCGAGTGACGCGCTAGGAGTATCGAACTCGGCGGCCACCCTGCGGTTCTCCCCGCCGTCGACGTACGGACCATCGGAGACGTAGGCGATATCTGTGTGGGTGTCCTTGCGCCCGCTGAATTTGGCATCCAGGCCGCAGTCGATGCTCAGGAAACCTGATTATTGATGGCACATATGTACACAACCAAGACGAAAAGGCTGAGAATTACGATGAAAAGCCTGCTATTTGGATCATAATAATGAAATACACATCTACAAAACGTTTGTGTTGTGGATATATGGATACGATCCATGTAATTGAGGTGAAAAATGAACCTTCTTGCTGACCGGCGACATGAACTGCTGTGACTGCCAATACGAACGCCCCAAACAAAACCCACAACGACCTCATTGAGAGAGAGGAAAGTACTCAGTTCATCAATGGCCTTGGAGAACTAGGCCATGCCTCACGTATATATATTACGCACCAACTTAGGATGTGAGTGGTATGCCTACGCTTCCATCAGCATTGCAAGTTCAAAACCACCGGCGGCTACAAGCTTAGGCTACATGTGACACACCCATTCATCTGCTCCTCTTATTATATGCTGTCGTAGTTGTTTAGGCTACTTGTATTAAAAAAATTTGTTTAGGCCACTTGCGGTGAGGAGTACTATATGACACTACTGCATTATATCGCCTCCGTAATTAGTGAGGAGCATACAAGTATTTTAGATGATCTTATTTATTATCATGCGTGATAAATAATATCATTTTAATATCATAGGGTATCGATACTCAACCCTCTTTCTCCATTTAATTACACTAAAATTACTTAACACTCCCACTACCAATGATCTTATATGTTTTGGATAGGTTGGGTAGAGTTTTCACAGAAAAAAAGGGCAAAGGGCAACATACTACTAGTAATCAGATTTTCCATGGTTTATGGCTGCTAACCAGTAAAAATTAAATACCCATCCGTAAAGAAAAAGTTAAAACATCTTATATTTGTGAACCAAGAGGGTACTAATTAGCGCAAATCCTAATAAATTAAGTACCGGATGTTGGGTTATCCCAGGCTCCATGTAAGACTAATTACACGGCATGTAAATAGTCGAGTTAAATACACTGGAGGTGCTTTAACTTGTCCGGCACAGTTAGTTTGGTGCCTAATCTTGAAAAATACATAAAAATGATACTGTAACCTGTCCGGGCGTTCAAATACGGTGCATCTCGACGTATGCCACGGTATCGAGTGCCCGGTGGCATATTGGGCGCTGTTTTTTTACAGGAACGCCCCTAGACTTTAAGTAGTTCTCGCAAAAAAAAACTAACAAGTCGGTAGAGGGGGAATTTGAACTAGGGACGTCCTGGTTGCCTAACAAAAGAGCGGACCAACAGGCCCCACTTTGGTGAGTTTATTGCTGTCTAGCAATTTATGTGGAGAGGCCTCTTATATGGACGATTCCACGTATGGCTCTACACATGTTTTCGACCAGTTTTTTTTTTCAAGTATCGCTTTGTTTTCCTAGTGAAGTTTCTGTTTAATTTTCATAATACATAAATTTTCCCATATGAAAATATAAAATGATTATCAATATGCATATTGTTTATTTTATATCTTTATTCTATCTTCATTAGTGTTTACCTTGACGAGATAAACATGAGCTTTTTCTAAAATTTATGTGGATTCAAAAGTTGAACGTATTTAAAAATTATTGTATGACTTTATGTATCTTCACTCAAGACCACAAGCACGCACGATTATTGTGTATCTTCATTGTGTTTTTAAAATACACGATTGTTAAAAATTGACATTTGTATTTAAAAAATTGTTCAGCGTGTATTAAAAATTATTGTGTAGCAACAGTAAATTCTAGAAATGTACTGACATGTTAAACATGTTTGTAGAAATGTAAGAATAATTTAACACAATATTTTTTTAATACATGTTCAACATTTTCTAAGTAAAGTGAGCATTTTCTAAAATAATATGAAAATAAACTTGAACGCGTATTTAAAAAAAATGTTCACTGTGTTTTTAATATACGTTCAAAATTTTAAATCCACATAAATTTTAGAAAAAGTTCATGTTTATCTCTTCAAAGTACACCATAATGAAAATAGAGTAGAGATATAAAATAAACAATAATCGCATAGTGATAATAATTTTATTTTTTTCATATGGAAAAACTTATTGTATCATGAAAGCTAAACAGAAACTTCACTAAAAAACAAGATGGTAACTTGAATGTTTTTTAAAAAAAAATAGTAGGAACATGTGCAGGCGCTATGTGGACTAGTCTATATAAATTGCTTGCTGGTAGTTAAATGCAGATCAAAGGTTGGGCGCATGGTCCGGTCGGGCTACGAGATCATTGGTTTGATTTCCCTTCACCATGTCATCATGGGTATTTTTTGCGACAATTAATTAAAGTACATGAGGTATTTGTTTGTGAGAATTAATTAAAGTTTAGGAGTGTTTCGATAAAAAAACAGCGCAAACAGCTCATAGAGCGCGTACAGCACCCGCAACCACTCACATGTGGCGCAACAACACGCTGGCATGCCACACAAGCACTCGGTACGGCGGCATACGCCCAGAGGCACCATATTTAAATGTCCAAACAAGTTATGGCATCATTTTTATGTATTTTCCAAATTTAGGCACCAAACTTACCATGTCGAACAAGTTAGGGCACCTGCAGTGTATTTAACTCTAAATAATCTCGGGCATGGCCTAACTATCAAATCGGAGGTACATCTAGCTTTCAATCCAACGGTTTAGGACTAGTCTGATAGAATCCAACCTGATGGTCCGACGTCTACTGATGGCTTTTTCTTCTAAGGGAAAACAATCAATCTTATATCTAGTGTTTGGTGTGTGCATAAGGCAAGAAGACGCACGAGGCTATTGATTCCAGCCGGCATGCCCAGCCATGGCCAAACTTTCATACTCTGACCTATTCGTCCCTTGCTTTCGATCGTTGTCAGCGGCAGAGGTCTTTGCACGCTTGCAATTCATCCGCGTGCGCACCATCAAGCCAAGTCTTTCGTTCGAGCTCATGCCTAGAGCCTTCACACGTGGATGGATGCATGCATGAAACAACACATTTAAAGCTGGACTAGCGGTTGACGCCGCCTGCGAGAAAATTATGGGCTCGTTTCCTTTTAAAAATCATGGGTTCTCACCTTCATCTAAAACGAAAAAAACTTGTCATCATCTTTTTTTTAAAAGAACCTTCCTCACTCGGCCAACCAGCAATTGCCACATGGAAAATTATGGGTTTGTTTTGATCTAAAAAAATATGTGGATCCTCACCTCCATGTAAAAAAAAAACTTAGGAAAAAACCTCACCTCCATCTTAAAAAAGGGAAAAAAGAAAGAAAGAAAGAAAAGAAACGTTCCATCAAGCCAACCAGCGGTCGCCACTTGGCATAGCTCAGCGCTAGCCCTTTCTTTCTTTCTTAATGATTTTAGTTTAGTGCCTCCGATATGCATAGATGGGGCTGATGCAGCACCTGGTTGGTCGTCCGAGGACACCGATATGAACGCCCAACAGCATTCTGGAGCGTGTGACGACAACTTGAGCGAAGTTTTGTAGCCTTGTTTCTTTTCCGAAACGTTTCCCATGCTAGACAGATCGAAGGGGTACAGAACAATTATTGATCTAGGCCACTGGAGGGCGAAGTTTATAATGTCAATAGACTATTTCAGGGATGATCCTATTAGTCTAATTGATGACACCATGTTAGAAAAGGTTTGGTTCATGTCACTACCGAACTCAAATATCTAAAGGCTGCCACTCAAATTTCACGAATTGTTCTTGCGCCACTAAACAATGAAGCAATTAGTTGCATGCCCTTGTGTGTCGTCTTCGCTTGTTGCTATCATGTTGACATCTCATATGAACCATTTCCTCCTCATTAGTTACCATCTGCTCATGGTACAGTTGTCCGAATAGACTCCCTAGTTCTCGGGGATATGGAGGAACACTATTATGTTTAGGTGTTGAGCACCAATAGGATTTGATATCTTCTTTGTATGTTTATGCTAATAGTTTTGAGCGTAGGCGATAGGTGTGTCTCCAATGAATCTCATGGGATTCAGTTAGTTTTTTATCTTCGATGGATCTTCGTGGATCCAATCTTTGTTTGTGTGTACACGGGTTGGATCCTTTCGATCTGAGATTCTCTCCAGCAGTGATGGCTGTTGTTCAGGTGCGCTGGTCCGATGGAGTAACACTATTAAAACAAGTTTTGGCCAGCTCCGGTGAGTGATGGGTGACGACGGCGGCAGCCCGCTCTAGTGCTTGTAGTGGTTGATAGAGCGGGGCGAAAGCCTTTCTCGAAAACTCCCACATGCCGATGAGGAGGCGGGTGAGGGTTGGTGATGGCGAAGAGCGTGGATAGGAATGTCGCGTGGCCACAAGCGGTTGACGAGGACGGGGTCTGGTCTGGACACCGCGGCCAGCTAGATGAGCTCAGCGTCGTTTCGTCAAACACCTTGAACGCAGGGGTAGGCGGCAAGACAACATGCGTCGTGAAAGGGCCAAGCTCTGATGATGCATCCGGTGCGTGGGCGTCTGCTGCTCAAGACGCCTCTTGCTAGCAGGGCATTGGCCTCGTCGCCTGGGTGGGCGCTTAGGGCCAGTTCTTTTGCTAGCTATTTTTGGCTTCCAGAATAAGCTGCCCCCTACCTAGCTTATTCTAGAAGCCCAACCAAAATTTTCTTTTTAGAAGCCTACTAGTCAAGTCTTAACTACTACGCTTCTAAAAAAATAAATTTGTTTGGGTTTCTAGAATAAGCTAAGTAGGGGCAGCTTATTGCAACTTATTCTAAAAGCCACCAAAAAGAACTGGCCCTAAACTGGATACGCGGCAGCAGACCACCACGGGGTGCCCAGGTTCTTTCCTCCGGCCCCGCTAGTAGTACAGACCACTACTTTGTTAGTGCCTCAACTTGCAGTACAGTGAGCAAGCGATGAACTCTTGCCATTTTCATTCCCTCATTATACTCCCGGGACCTCATCATAATAAACAAGTTGTGTGTCTTCATCGTTCTACAAATTTAATGAAAACTTAGTTCGAAGGTTGCCACTAGAAATAGATTCTCCGTTTCATGTTGAAGGTGAAGATCCATGGCTCCACTATTTTAGGTGCAGGTTCATTCGTAGTGATCTGAACCAAAGAAAACAGGTTGTTTCCTAGGTGGGTGCGTAAGCGTCGTACATGTTTAAACAATATATACTGAAAAAATATTGCCAGTAATATTGATAGTTATTGTACAAGTGCTGTCAACAGAATGACAACCTACAATAATTCAACCAATACAAATGCAACAACTTGTAGTCACAAAACTCAAAATGGACAAAATACTACTCGTGAAAGCAGCGGATCAAAGCAAAAGCAATGTGAAATTCAAAGGTAGCAACACTGAAGCAAATTAATGCATCACCACACTGCACCACATTTCCAACTGATTAGACTACTTACCAAGCCGTAGGTTCTTATATTACAATCATGTACGGGAATTAGCTCCATACCTGCTCACAGCTCACGCAGACCTTATTGCGTGCAAACATATGGTCGAATTCCAGAGAGCACAACATAATATAAATATTAGCTTGCCCTAGCATGACAAACAATTCACAATAAACAGTTTGTAATGAAGACCTTGCAATCCCATAGAAATATACTAGAGAGACCCATCAATGATGCGATGAAACACGTCTGGGTAAAGTCGCAGATTCATCTTGCTGATGGACCAAACGCGGACATCGGGGCAGCAGTAGTACTCGCTATGCTTCCCCTGACGCTACTGTCCTCACGACCTTCCTCCAACGCAAGGCTCTCTTTCAGCTGCGCCACGACGGCAGCCATTGTTGGCCTTCGGACAGCAGCATCCGCTGTGCACGCCATCGCGGTGTCGACCAGTTTCCACATGGAGTTGACATCATATTCACCTCCAAGGTGGGCATCTGCCACCGTGGTGATGTTGCCAGTGGCAATCTTCTGCTTCACACGTTGAACGATGTGGCCATGGCCCGGCAGTACCGGTGGCTCACCGGTTGCTACCTCAAGTAGAACAACACCGAAGCTATAGACATCGCTGCTTTCAGTGAGCCAGCCAGTGTGATAGTACCTAAGAAATAGCAGGTAAACCACCTATTAGAAACCTAATTTGGATTAAGCAACAATGCCATATATGAGAAAGAGGTACAAAAGTTTTATAGTATAGAAAGAGACATACTCGGGGTCCATGTAACCTGCTGTCCCAGCCGCATTGGTTGATATGTGGGTCTGCATGTCGCTAAGATAGGTCTTGCAAAGTCCAAAATCAGCTATTTTCGCCTTTAGATTATGACCTAGGAGAATGTTGTTGGTTTTTACATCCCGGTGAATTATTGGCAAGCTACATCCCTTGTGCAGATAATCCAGGCCTACACATATCATAGCGAGTCCTTCAAAACTTGACTGGAAAGAAGAGCGGACCATCTATAACAAATACGCTTAAGAAACTATATCTTTCCACTAAACCATACCTTGTGCAGCTTCGAGCACGATTTGTACACGTGTCGCCCAACTTAAGGTTTCACCAGCACCATTTTTCCCTTCATATACAAGCATGGTCACAGTTAGAGAGCAGAATTGTATCAACAGCTTTACATGCCAATGTTCATATATTTATGCAATATTGCTCCATTTGCAATTCTGTTATGATCTCTCACAGTCTTCCTACTCTTCTGTGTCCGATATTGAATAAATTAGATGCATAAAGATTGTTACTTCGTCAGCCAATGGTAAACAAAATGTTTTTTTAACAAGAAGCAATATAAGCAAACATTACTAGCTGTTACTGACGGTTGCAGGTACTTCACAAGGAAGAGATGTAGACACCCCCGAACTATTTTAGATAAATAATTTAAAAGCATTCAAGATATATAGCCATTGAAGTTCTAACTTTTTATGAAATTTTAAGACAACTGCAAAATTTGTTATCACTTCATTAGGTTTGCGAATGGACAAACCTCTCAGATGATCACAAAGATTGCCCTGGGACATGTACTCATAAACCAGTGCTAAATGGTCCTTCTCCCAGCAGTAACCAACCAAAGAAACTAGGTTCCTGTGATGCACCTTTGTCAAGCTATTGACCTATGTAAAGAGACATAGCGCAGAGGGAAAATATCTTAATTTGCATGTAAACTCACTGTGATTACTCAACAAAACTTACATTTCAAACTGAAAACTTTCTGAACCAGGGGAGAATTAAAGTACCTCGGCTAAAAACTCATCAAGTCCATGTGATGATGATTCAGAACGCATCTTGACAGCAACCTCAGCATTGTCTTCTAAACGGCCGTAGTACACGAGTCCAAAACCTCCTTTACCAATGCACCGTTGGAATTTATCAGTAAACTTCTCTAGCTCCTTGTATGTGAATCGGCGGTTCTCAGTATTTTGCAGCTGATCCCCATTACTTTTTCTACTTTCAGGAGCACTCTGAAGTTCTGGTTCCCTGGGAGGATCATGTGTAGAAACTGGTTGCACAAATGTCAGTTATATTACAGAAACACTAAATGTAGTAAACCTTATTAGTTAATAATCAATCAATTTAACTATATGTTGTTAAATGAGTAGAGCATACACACTTTTGGGCTTTCTCCTTCCCCTCCAGATCAAACATGCCACAACAAGTATAGCCACTACCAACATGGGAACCACTATTGAAATAGATATTATGGCTGTTCTATTTTTTGATAGAGGCGGACTTATTGTTGTTTTGTTGCACATATCTTCATCAGATTGATACCTGAAATAGTGAAATTGCATCAGACAATCAATTCAGAGTTTTTTTCTTATCACAATCAGTTCAGAGTTACTTTCGTGGAAAAAGCAACCTTAAATATTCAGCCGAGCGCATATTCAGAGAAAAGGAAGCAAACCTGAAAATGAGTGATCCTGCACTCCTTTTACAGAGGGACTTTGGAACTGGTCCATTCAGACTGTTGCCAGATAAATCCCTGTAGAAAATGACATGTAGTTTAGACATTGAACGATGTTCTTAGCATCGTAACAATGGCAACAAAAGCTATCCAAATAGAAGTCCTCAACTACAGAAAACAGATACAAGGGGCTCCCCGTTCCATGTCAAATGAAGATGTCAGATATTATGGATAGTACTCCCACCGTCCCAAAATAAGTGTAGCTGATTTACTACTAAATCAGTGGCACTTATTTTGGGACGGAGGGAGTAGAACATAGCTATAAAAAAACAAGTATCTGTAAGTATTACGCACTTCATACACTTCCCCGCCATCCACTAATCATATCTATTTGTGACAAATTTGCATATATCACAGTTATCCTCATTATCCAACACTTACAGATATCGGAGTTCTGTGAGCAGTGTGAAGTTATCAGATATCACTCCAGTCAAGTTACTGTCTGATAGATCCCTGCATGACAATCAATATTAGAACATAACGCAAAGGCTACATATTTGCACACGCAAGATGAAATACCATCCAAATAATACTCACAGAGATATTATCCGCGTTGTGTTAGCAGTTACGCCGCTACAGTTCACGCCACTCCATCGATAGTTGGCAGGAAAGCATGGATCACCCATCCAGTTTTTCTTTACTCCGTACTCGAGTTTAATAGCCATCATTGTGTCAACTACCATCGCGAAAAAAAGGAGTGGTCAGGAAAAAAAGAATGATCATCCTCATAAATAACACTTTTTGATCACTGAATGCTAGATGCAGTTTCATGATGCGCCAGTCAATTATATCCAGAAAACATATTAAAAAAAACTCGGAATTTACATGCATCAGAAAAGTGCAGGTTTAGAAATTTAAGCTCACCGCAGATACTTAACAAAAGTTTAATCCCCCCTTCCCACCTCTTGAACTGACAAGGTAGGATCGACTTTCCAGTGAGAAAATCCTTGCGGCATTTAATCAAACACGTTTGTGTGTGCGTGGGCGTGAAGATTGCCAGCACGGGTGGTACCCTCGCCAGTGTGGTGGGCGTGAAGATTGCCAGCACAGAGGGGGAGGCACCGCCTTCAGATGGTGGTTGTAAGAGCAACTCTAGCACACCCTGTAAAAAGTCCTGACCCGCAAAATAACCGTTACGGGTAGCGTGAAAAATCCCGCCTGAACAGACGCTGCAAATGCGGCCGGTCCGTAAAACTTTTTGAGGGGCGCAGCAAAATCTCGGCCCCACCTCGCCAATACGCAGGTTTCTGCCTCGCCCCTACGGTGCCCCGTACCGCAGGGGAACGGTTGGCGGGAGGGACATTTCAGCCCGCGCCCTTTCCCCACCTTCTTCTGCCGCCGCCCGTCATTGGTTCCGCCCGTCCGCCGCCGGCGATTCTGGCCAAATCTGGATGCGGAATCGCGCCGCGGGGGCAACCCCCCACCCTCCATCACCGATACGCTGCACTCCCCCCCCCCCCACCCCGATCTGGCGAGACGAGCCGCCCCTGGTCGACGTCGCCGCCGGGGATCAACCGCCCTCGAGCTCCCCTAGTCGCCGCCCGGGATCGTCCGCCCCACGAGCCACCGGTGAGTGTTTGCTTGTGCTTTGTGCCGAGCGCTATGCATAGTTGGTTGACGCGGCGTGCGATTTTTGTTCATGTAGATGGAATTGAGCCCGTGCGAGAAGTTTTTGCTCGACGATTTGTCCGATTCGGACGACTCGGATGTTGAGACGCTGCTTGCAAACTATCGGCAGCAGACGTTGGTGATGGCCCTTGCCATGAAGGAGCACGAAGACGAGAACCGAAAGAGGCGGCGATGATATTTGCGGACCGGCGGCAGCGGCGCAAGAGCAGACCCTGCAAAGCTGACCCGTAAAAGAGTATATTCCGCGAATATCCTTTTATACGGGTCCGTTTTGCAGGGTCTTCCTCTGCGGCCGTCCGCGCAGGCCCGCAAAGCCATTTTTCCGCGAACTGCAAATGTGTTTTGCGGGTTGGCAGGATGCGGGGTCTGCTAGAAATTCTCTAACTTCGCTCTGGCCGGACTGGGCTCGTCGTGATGGCACTACCTAAAGACCAGAGAACCTGGTGCTGTACGCATATCCGCACATGCAAGCAAAAGCTCGTCGGCATCGCTTTTTCTTGGAGGTGTTACTTGGTGCGCGGCGGTGCGGAGCTTTGGACGGTGGTGGGACGAATCCAGAGGACGCAGCGGTGGCGGGTCATCCGCGCTTTCTCGAGCTGCAGTTGTTTCTTTTTCTTCATTCTTTCTTGTTTCTTTTAGGCTTGATTGTGATTATCACATACGTGTTAATTATGTAATTATCACATACGTTAATATTTGGTATGACATTAATTGCACTAAACATGTTGAGCATTCATCATTGGAGTAATCTAAGTCCTTGGTTTGACATGAATTGATGGTCAAGATTAATTGAATATGTTCCTTTCGGCCTTTTTATATCGTTATATATATAGATAGATAAATATTGTAGTTTTTGTAGTATAGTCCATTGGATTGGATGAAGCCGATCCAATGAAAGAGATGTGGCAAATTGAGCATCTGGGCCATTGAATTTTCTCTTTACTGCATCGGATTTTGTCAAATGTACTATCTCAAAGAATCTATGGTTGAGCTTAAGCCCAATATATATTATGCGCGCGCGCACACACACTACAAAACATACTTCTACTTTGCTCTAGACTTGCTCTTTCACTTAAACCCTCTTAAGTTTTTTTCTTATAGAACAATAATTCAATTTTACTTTGGTATTTTTTTGTTTGCCTTGTGGAGTATGAATGTACTTCAAAAATCCCATTTATCTTTGTGATGCAACACTAGGTATCCATGTTATTTGCAACTAAAAATTTCAATAAGATGTGCTTAAAAGAGACACCTTCTAGGGAAATGTGCTTGATATTTTTTTATTTTTTTGTGGTATATACCATGCAATTTTTGAGTATTTTGTAGCAAGAATTTATTTATTTAGTAGACTATGAGAATTAAACCTCCATCTTATATATACTTCATGTATGTAATATCTTGTGCGTCCACCCTTGTGGTACGATCGGTGCACAGGCTGCCCAAAATACACTCTAATTGTTAAAAAGAACTGACAATAATTTAGCGTGTGCACATAACACATCTATCATGTCATAAAAGTTCAGATTCAAATTAGACCGGATACATCATGGTACAAAGAAAGAAAGAAAGAAAGAAAAGTACAGAGGGAAAGGTACTAGGCCAGATACATCAGGAAAAGTTCTTACATAAAAGTAATACTTATTTGAAGTCATTATCTTGGGCCCAATTTTCAGTGTATTGATTCTACATGGGAAAATACGACTTTATGTGTGTGTGTGTATATATACAACGAGTGATGTTCAACAATTAAACTGTTAGAACCCATTCATGCTCGTTGTGGTTTTAATCACTAGAAAATGATGTAAGAGCCATACTCCTTGAGTTAATCATTTTTCTTTTTTGCAAGATTAAGTATTGACGTGCAACTAACTATTAGCACAGAGTGGCTAGCTGAGCAAACAATTAACTTTGGTGCATGCTTCACTTGCATGAATGTAATTTTTCTCAATAACAGTTAGTCTATGTGTAACTGGTTGCGAAGTCATATGCATTTAACTTTTGTTAATTTCCCCATGCTTAGATACACATTGAAGTTGGAATGTCTTCTTGTTTCAACTGATCATACACTGTCCTGACCATGATGAATTGTAAGTTGCTGTTTTGAGGAGAGCATCTTTTTTATGAACGAAGCAAGTGCATTTGCAAGGAGTAAACCAACTCTTTCTACGGCATGGTTCTCACTTTCAGTGAAATTTCATTAATTTTGGTACATTCTAAAATAATTGCCATTCGGTCAAAATGTTTCAGCAATTTCGGTAGTACACAGAAACTCAAATTATTTGTAAATGTTTATTGAATTTTCAAAATATTTGATTGGATCTCAGTTAAATTCAGTTTCAGAAAATTTTGGACCTTTGGCCGAAATGAAAAACAAAATCACTAAAATTTAGTGATTTGAGTAATGAATGAAATATTTCTGAAACTGAAATTTAAAATCATATTTCTTAAAAAATCAAAATCAAAATCATAACCTGCAGTGACATAAATGAGTGGTAGGGAAATATATATAGGGACGAGGGGAGGCATCTCACAGTCTTTGGGGGACGTCCTCGGAGTGTCGTGGGGGATGCGGTTGAAGACCTCGTATGCATTGACCATTGGGGGCAGCATGGACCTATTGGTGGCTGCAAGAGTGATATTGTACGTGCCTTCTGTAGCCTTGTACCAGCCAGTAGAATACACATAATCAGCGGTCAGGTACGGGGGGCTGTATTTCTTGTACCACTCATAGTCATTCAAGTAGATGTCGAACTGTCGGAGCTGGGTGTTTTGGATGTCGGAGAAGTGTAGGAAGAATTTAAACTCGAATGTACTTTTGTACGTGTTCCATGTACCGACGTGTAGCACCGTGCCATTGTTGACAGGAGCGACGGCTGTTTGAAGAACAGGGATGGGTACCGCGAAGCTGTCTTCCCGCTGGATGGTCTTTTTGGTGGAAAGGTTTGCCCACAGCGAGCTGACTTCCCATTCCCAGAAGCGGTCATATGGATCGTCAGGAAACCTTCATGCAAAATGATAATCCATCATTAAAAAAATGGTTTTTCTAAGCCCAGCGCACTATACACCTTATGCTTACCTCCAACATTGCTTTGAGATTATATGCTAGCTAACTAGCTTACTACTAGATGACAAAGGAAATCTCTTTTCTGTTTCTTTCAAATGAAACAACACATGGACTTCAGAATTTGCAGATTAATACTCCCTCCGTCCTATAATATAAGAGCGTTTTTGATAATAGTGTAGTGTCAAAAACGCGGAGTAGAACTTTAGAACTACAGTGTGTGAAAATTTTTTGGATTTTTTGGTCTGGCATAAATATACAAAATGAGATTTTTTTTGAGTAAAAATAATAATATTATGTATTTATGTTGCATGGAAAATTCCAAAAAAAATCTGCACATTGTACTTATAATGTTGGGTTGTCTTGCAAAGTTTGAAGTTTATATGTTGTTTTATTTGGGTGAAAAAAAAGTGTCTACATAGACTGTGATGCAGAAAATGGGTGGCTAGATAAGGGGGTGCCGTGTGCCTCAGTCCAGCCACAACTTTCTCTAAATGATAAATGTATTACCGAGACAACACCATCTGAAAAATATTTGACTGTCCAGATACTAGCACTAATATTCATTGTGCTCCAAGATATATGTGCCAACATTCTAGTACAAGCACATACTCTCTCGCCGTTTGGAACGGAGGGATTATATATTAGTACATGCAGTTTTAGCTAGTTAGGCGTACGTCATATCATATTACTAATGTAATTATAAGGCAGCGGATTTCATCTTTTGCATGTGATTCTATTGCGCCCAGACACAATAATTTTACATATGATTTTTCTTTCACTTTGCCGGTACGTTGAAAATACCTAATGAAACTTGGGTCTAGGTGCACCCACATTGAAAATATATATTTAAAAGATTAAAAAAGGTCAAACAATTCTGTAACTTTTTGTAACAAACATGATCTAGTGTTATCATCGTGTGGAAAGTTTTGCGAAGGAACTGACTCCTCCAGTCCTCTGTGCAAAACAATAAAAAAATGGATTTATATAAAAGTTACTATTCAGTGGTTTTAAAGTAGCGATTGTCTTCACAAGCACACAAAAGTCATTTCTTCGTTAAACTTCCTGCATGAGTAGGACACTAGACCATGTTTGCTATAAAATAAGTTTTAGTATCGTTTGATTTTTGCTATTTTTAAAATTTAAATTCCTTAGCGGGTGCGCCCTAGACCCCTATTCCAAAGATCCACACAAGGGGAAATGTACACTATTTTCATAAGATCCTACATTGGAAGATACAATTATGACAATCTAGTCGTCGTGATCTGTTCAGATATATAATTAAGATCTAGTGGTCACGGTCTTTTTAGTTATATTTATGAGAATCTAAGGGTTATATAATTATGAAGATTTAATGGCTGTGATATATAGATCTAATGATAATGATCTGTTTATGTGTAATTATGAAGATCTAATGGCCATAAATTATGAAGATCTAATGGTTGTGACTTAGGTATAACTTTGTAGATCTAATGATTGTGATCTATTTAGGCATAATTATGAAGATCTAATGACATGAGATATTTTTAGGTACAAATATGAATCTATAATGTTTGTTTAGTTTAGTACGATTATAAAGATCTAATGACCGTGATCTATTTAGGTGCAATTATGAAGGTCTAATGATTACGATCTATTTAGGTACAACTATAAAGATCTAATGACTCTAATCTGTTTAGGCATCATTATGAAGATCGTTGTGAAATATTTAGGTACAATTATTTAGATGTAATTGTCGTGAAGTTTAAGTACAATTGTGAAGATCCAATGACCATGATCTATTTAGCTATTGTTGTGAAAAATCTAACGTCCATGATCTGCTTAGGACAACGATGAAGATCTAATGATTGTGATCTGTTTAGGCATAATTATAAAGATCTAATGGTATTTAGGCACAATTATTAAGTATAATGGTTGTGATCTATTTAGTTACAACTATGGAGATTCAATAAAGATGATCTATTTAGTTACAGTAATGAAAATCTTTTTTTTTAGATGTACAGTTGTGAAAATCTAACACATTGAATTAAGGGAGGACCATTCGTGGGGGGTTCGTGGAAGAGTTGGGTGTGATAGTTGGTACAATTATGAATATCCAACGGTCTTGAACTGTTTAGGTGCAATTATGAAGATCTCATGGTTGTGGTCTATTAGGTACTCCCTCCATTTCATAGTGTAGTGCGTATAGATTTCATGAAAAGTCAAACCTCACAAACTTTGACCAAATTCGTGGGGAAAACATTTAGATCTAGAATGTCAAACATATATCATTAGATTCATCATAAGATGTATTTTCATAAGTTATATATTTGGGATAATTAATTTGGTGCCCTTAGTTGTGTCCCACTCGGCAGGTTTACCCCTAGTTTCTGAAAACACTTTTTCCTGCCCAAACCACTTTGCTCCTCTTATGCTTTTGCCCTTTGACCGTTTGACCATCACTTTAAAAACTTCATTAAAATTTCATACTAACTCAGAAAAATTCAAATAAGATATCAAAATGTTTAGAAAAGCATCACCTATATGTGCATGTCATTTGCATTCATGAAAAAAGTGCTGGCCAGTCCCCATCTCAGTTTTAGCTCATATGATCTTAGCATGAATAGTAAAATCTAAAAAATTCTAAAAATTCTAAAAAAAATGGTGGCAAACTTTGACCAATGTTTTCAGTGCTTGCCAAGTTTCATAAGGGAATGACATTCGTGGAAGTCGTGGCAACAAAATGAAATTTTGGAGCATTGATTTTTTTTTTTGCCACGACTTCCATGAATGTCATTCCCTTATGAAACTTGGCAAGCACTCAAAACATTGGTCAAAGTTTGCCACCAAAACTTTTTAGAATTTTTAGAATTTTTTTAGAATTTACTGTTCATGCTAAGATCATATGAGCTAAAACAGAGATGGGGACTGGCCAACACTTTTTTCATGAATGCAAATGACATGCACATATATGTGATGCTTTTCTGAACATTTTGATATCTTATTTGAATTTTTCTAAGTTAGTATGAATTTTTTATGAAGTTTCAAAGTGATGGTCAAACGGTCAAAGGGCAAACGCATAAGAGGAGCAAAGTGGTTTGGGCAAGAACAAGTGTTTTCGGAAACTAGGGGTAAACCTGCCGAGTGTGACCCAACTAGGGGCATAAAATCAATTATCCCTATATATTTGGTATTGTAGATATAAATAGTTTTCTCTGTAAACTTGGTCAAAATTTGTAAAGTTTGACTTTCTAAAAAAATTATATGCACTATATTATGGAACGGAGGGAGTAGTGTAAAAGATATACTAAATCAATAGTGGAATATTTTGCATTTTTTATAATAATCTCTATATTTTTTCTATGTTATACTTTTAGTATATAATAAATAAAATAGATAGATAGATGAGTGCGTGCAATCTTGGGTTGGGAGAGACCAGAAGGATTGAGGAGCCACCTTGGGAGGATATTGTGGCTTATATTCAGCTTGTATTGCATTTTTTGGACGGCGATGTATTCCAAAACCACGGTATAGTACCACGCGAAAAGCAAGAATGAAAAAAAAACACACAACATCGGAAGACTTCAAACGTACCGGTAAATAGTGTCTGCCCCCAGATTTTTCCTTGCAAAGGCGGATATCGACTCGTCGACGGTGACCTGGGGATAAAGCGAGGGTAAGAGCGGCCTCAGCTCCACCGTGCTCACAAACGGCGTGCCGCCGCCGGTGTTCACCAGGCACACCGGCACCCAGCTCCCCCACGCGACGAAGATCGCTTCGGACCACCAGAAGTCGCTGTTCCGGAACGTGTCCCAGTAGTTGCTGCCCAAGTGCACCTCGAACGACGGGCTAGTCTTGCCGTCGTAATCCCCGTAGAAGAACTCCATCCGGACCAGGTACTTACCACCGCTCTCGGTTGGGAGGGTGTAACAGTTCCGTATGCCGGACGGGAAGCTCCTGAGCGTGCGGCGGTTCTCGGATCTAGAACTGACATCGAACTTGGCGGCTACCCTGTGGTTCATCCCGCCGTCGACGTACGGATCGTCGGAGACGTAGGCGATGTCTGTGTAGGTGTCTCTGCGCCCGTTGAATTTGGCATCCAGGCCGCAGTCGATGCTCAGGAAACCTGATTGAAGCATGACCCATATTTACACAACCAGGACGAATAGAGTTATCCATGCACTTGAGGTGAGAAATCAACCTTCTTGCTGACCGGCGACATGAACTGCTGTGGCTGCCAATAATGCACCAACGAAAACCCACAACGGCTCCATTGGGACGAGACAACTCAGTTCACCAATGGCATTGGATAACCTGGGCTATGACTCA
Source organism: Aegilops tauschii subsp. strangulata (assembly GCF_002575655.3). Taxonomy (NCBI): domain Eukaryota; kingdom Viridiplantae; phylum Streptophyta; class Magnoliopsida; order Poales; family Poaceae; genus Aegilops; species Aegilops tauschii. Next base: position 311,762,348 of record NC_053039.3, read on the forward strand.
CGTATATATATATTGCGCGCCAACTTGACATGAGAGTTGTATGCTTCCTCAACATTGCCAAATACCAAACGCGTTGCAAGTTGCCATGGATAACACAAAGTAGACTATTCAAACCCACCAGTGGTTTCAAGTTTAATCTATGCAACACACTCATTCGCCTGCTATTGTTATATGTTGCTAAAGTAACATTTGCAAGTTACTTGTGAATCTTTCGTTGCAAATATGATAACGGTCGCAAAAATCATTTTCAAAGAATCTAATAATGGCTGGCATTATGAGGAAAGGTTAGTTGACTTCTCCAGAGCGCTACATCTCATAGTGCCATTCCATTGTGCCTCGCCACCGCTCCACTCGACGCCCTCCATGCTACAGGAGGCGACCGTCCTCGAGGCCCACGCAGTTGTGGCCTGGCCGGACCGTGATCTGCGCGCATCCACGCAAGAGGTGGCTGCGGCGTTCGTCAAGGAGCTCGGCGTCCTGGAGCCGGACATCAGCGTCGTGCGCCACTATCCGGAGGCGTTCTTGGTGGGCTTCTACCACCAGCATCACTGCACCAACGCCGTCGGCCGCCGCGAGATCCCTTTTGGAGCCACCAAGCTCCAAATTCGTCAGTGGCGCCTTGAAGCCCATGCCGAGCATGTTGACCACCGACACCACGTGCGGCTCTGCCTCGAGGGGTTGCCACTGCACGCTTGGGAGGAGCAGCCCATCGCCACGGCCATCGGCTCCGCCTGCTCGGTGGATTACGTGGAGCCGGCATCCAAGATGAAGACAGCGACTGAGGTGCTGGCGGTTTGGGCATGGACGTCCAGCCCGGCCAACGTGCCGCGTGTGAGCTGGGTCACGCTACCAGGAAGGAACGGCGGCGAGCCCATCTTCGGGAGGCGTGGCCTGGAACACCGGGTGATTGTTCACCTCTCCATCCACGAGGACCCGACCCAAGGGCCAAACATCGTGTCCCAGGGATACGACTATCGCATGGGCATTGTTGATGGCGAAACAAAGCCGAGGGATAGGCGGCAGCGCATCTCTAGGCCGGTCGACCCTCATAGGCGGGACCGTGATGAGGACCGTGACCGCGACCGTCGCCGGGATGATGATGGACGCCGTGGCCGCAACGACTCAAGGGACGGCCAGGGCTGGGGAGCCAAAATCCGTCGCAGTCTCTCCCGCCGGCCCCGGGACCGTGACCAGGGGCGCGACCATGGCCGCGACCGTGACTCCGGTCGTGGCGGTGGAGGCGATGGGAGGCGCAGGCGAGGAGTGTCTCCACCACGCATGCTTGCAGGTTCTGGCTCGGCCAGCGTTGATGGGGTGCGTGCGGCGGAGGGCGACGTCATTACTCCTTCATCCGTGCTGCTTGGTGGGCGTGGCCGCAGCCCGGCGAGGCAGGCCTCGCCGCGTGGGGCTAGGCGCCGTTCAACGGAGAGCCTCACACCGCAGGCCTCTCCTCCGCTCTCGCCAACCACGGTGTTACCGCCCTCGCCCCGCTCCAAGCGTGGCGAACTCGAGGGCGCTGCTCTCGCTTCCAGAATCGCTGTTGTGAGCCCGCAGGTGGCCCTGCTCTGTTCTCCGGCATGCATGGCCACTCCATCCCCAGCTGGCTCGCGTCCTCCTGGGTTCGAAGCTTCGCCAACACCGCCCCTTCTATCCAGCACGACGCCCAGGCGTACGCCCCCCCTGATGCCCGGGGCTGCTATGGTGGAGAGCTCAATTCCAACGGGATTGGAGGCTCTGTTTCAGCCAAGGCAGCAGCCTCTGCTTCCCTCGCCGGCTTCCTCCCCAGTCAAGGCCCCAACGCGCAGGCGCAAGACCCTGGCTGGCATGCACATCACCACCAATGGTGGGTTCTCGCTGAGGCGCAATAGTGCGCGGATCATGGCTCGCGGCGCTGGCTTTGCCACTGCCATGGCCAAGGAAGCGCAGGGGCTGCTCTGCCGCTCGATTGGCATTGTACAAGACGGGGAAGATATCACAGACAAGACGCTGAAGGCATTCGAAGACCAGTTCAAGGAGCAACTCCCAAAGGCGGTCATGGCAGCCTTGCGAGGCTTGTTCAAAGTTGATGATGTTGTTGCTGGAGAGGTGGAGGAGGCCCTAATCAACCACGGGGGTGAGGCTGCGATTGACCATGAGGCCACGGCAACGGCGCCGTCTGCCTAGGTCTCTGTTGTCTGCCATTGGGTTCCATAGTTCCTTATGATAGAACAATATTATGTGGTTCAGTCTACGTACTGTAAGGGGTTGTTCATGGATGCATGCTTGGATGCCATGACAGTGAGGTGGGTCGAGTGTAGAGACCACCTGATGCTATTTTGGTGTTTATCTATGCTTCCTGCATGGAATGCGCGGCAGAGAAGCCCAGATTGTCTTGTGGGCGATGCTTTTAGCCGGGCTGTGGCTGTGTTAGGGTCTGTGCTAGTTTCCATATGTTAGGAGAAAACATCAACTTGCTTTGCTGGAATGTAAGGGGCCTAAACTGTGTCAATCGGCATTCCACCGTCCATGAAACCATTGCAGCAACAACCTGTCATGTTGCCTGCCTACAGGAGACCAAACTTGATCATATGGACCAATTCATTGCCTCTTACCTGGGTGGTAATAGGCTGCGCAGCTTTGCTCATCGGCCAGCTACTGGCACTAGGGGTGGCATACTGATGTTATGGGACGATAATGCTGTCCAGATTTCCGACGTGGTCAGCACCGTCTACTGTCTCTCGGCCATGGTTCTCATACGTGCAATTGGGAATATGTTCAAGATCACTACGGTGTATGGCCCAACTGAACCTTCTTGCAAAGACGCATTCTTTGCGGAACTGCTCGCCCAAAAGCCAGCGCCCGGGACCAAATGGCTCGCGTTGGGCGATTTCAATCAAATCTATCGCGCTAGGGACAAAAATAAGAGAAATATCAATCGCTCACGCATCAACCGTTTTCGCAACGCCCTTCATGCTTGTGAGCTCAACGAAATACATCTTCAGAACCGCAAGTTCACTTGGAGCAATGAAAGAGATAACCCGACTCTGTGCAAGTTAGATGCATTTTTTGCAACGTTGACTGGGACACTTCCTTCAGCACTCATGTGTTGCATGCCCTCTCCTCGTCGCTGTCCGATCACTGTCCCCTTCTTCTTGCGGATGATAGTGGGCCCCGTAGGCCTCGAACCTTCAAATTTGAGAACTTTTGGACGCCCATGCCGGGATTTAATGAGGTGGTGCTTAACGCTTGGAATGAAGATTGCCATCATTTAGAGCCTTATCAGAGGCTTTTTCACAAGCTCAAGAAGACAGGGCTAAGACTCACCGAATGGAGTAGGAAATTATTCTCCAAGTCTAAAGTGCACCTCCATGCCGCTTTGCTCGTGATCCTTCGGCTGGACACCGCTCAAGAGGGGCGTGCGCTCTCCATCCCTGAGCAAGATCTGCGGGCCAAGCTCAAACGGAGGGTCGTGAGCTTGGCGGTATTAGAGAGAGCAAGAAAGAAGCAATGTGCGAGAATTTCCAATCTGAGAGAGGGTGACGCAAACACCAAATTCTTCCACCGGAGGGTAAACGCGAGGCGTAGGAAGAATCACATTCACAGGATACAACACAACAATGGTTGGGTTACGGACCATCAACAAAAAGAGAACTTGATCTATGAGCACTTTTCCAATGTTCTGGGAAAAGGGACTAGGAGGTCCATGGACTTCAATTGGGATGAGCTGGGCCTCGAGGACCAGGACCACGAGTTGGGCGAGCTTGACTCCACCATCACCGAAGAGGAAGTTAAAGCGGCGATTGATCAGATGCCATGTGGTAAGGCACCGGGGCCCGACGGCTTCACTGGCATCTTCTTCAAGCATTGTTGGCCCATCATCAAAGTGGACTTGATGAATTTCATCCACTGTTTCAACACCCTCCACACGGCCAACCTCAAGTGGCTTAACTCGGCGAACGTGCTGCTTCTCCCCAAGAAGGAGGGAGCAGAAGGGATCTCTGACTATAGACCTATAAGCCTCATCCACGCCGTTCCTAAGATCATAGCTAAGGTGCTTGCCAACCGCCTTGCCCCTCACATGCACTCGCTCATCTCCAATGCGCGAAGTGCTTTCATCAAAAGGAGAAGTATTCATGACAACTTCATGTATGTGAGGGGTCTTGCTCGCAAGCTGCACAAAAGTAAAACGCCTTCACTCCTCTTCAATCTCGACATTCGGAAGGCATTTGACTCGGTCCGATGGGAGTACATCATTGACCTTCTGCAGAGAAGAGGGTTCCCACCCAAGTTTCGCAACTGGATCACCGCCCTGCTCCATACGTCCTCCTCAAGGACATTGCTCAACGGATTGGCCGGTCCTCCGGTCTTGCATGCATGTGGCCTTCGACAGGGGGACCCTATCTCACCGTTGCTATTCGTCATCGCGATTGACCCGCTGCAGAAAATCCTCAACCTTGCAACCACCCATGGTCTCTTCCATAAGATTCGAGGACGGAGGGCAATATTCCGCACTTCCCTCTACGCCGATGATGCGGCGGTTTTCATGGCCCCTATCAAGGAAGATATTGAGAACCTCTCAAAGGTGCTCACCTGCTTTGGCAACGTGTCGGGCCTATGCACCAACTTTCAGAAGAGCTCGGTTGTCCCAACTCGTTGTGAGGCTATTGATCTAGATGCGATTCTTGCTAGCCTGCCGGCCACCAAGGTTGCCTTCCCCATCAAATACTTGGGTCTAGCACTCTCGGTTTGGCAGCTTCGAAAAGGGGATTTCCAGTTCCTTGAAGATAAGGCGGCGGCACGGCTTGTGCCGTGGGATGGGCAAAACATCACGACCATGGGGCGATGTGCTCTTGTCAAGTCAGTCCTCACTTCGCAGCTGACCTACCACATCATCTCCCTCAACCCTCCTGCCAGCACACTTCATAACTATAACAAGATCCAGAGGGCTTTCCTTTGGGCGGGCACGGACAAGGCCACCGGGGCCAAGTGTAAAGTGAGTTGGCGCAACGTTTGCCGCCCAACCGACCTTGGGGGTCTTGGTGTCATCGACCTCACCAAGTTTGCGCGGGCGCTAAGACTTAGATGGCTATGGTTCGAATGGAAGGATCCATCTAAGATGTGGGTTGGCCTTGACAACCCTTGCGACAAGATGGACCGAGCTCTCTTCTACGCATCTTCGCACATCATCATTGGCAATGGGGCCCGTCCACCTTTCTGGGATTCACCTTGGATCAATGGGGTGGCGACCTTGGACTTGGCACCACTCATTTTTGATATCTCCTCGAGAAAAAAGTGGAAGGTGCGTGAGGCCATGCATGGCGATGCTTGGCTTGAAAAAATTAGGCTGCCCATGGACTGGAGAATGGAGCACATTACACAAATTGTGACTCTCTGGGCTCGCTCTCGGTCTATTCACCTTCTGGACGGAATCGAAGATGACATCATATGGAAGCATACGACAAGTGGTCACTACTCCGCGACCTCGGCATATAAGGCTCAATTCCTTGGCGCCACGCGATCACCCATGGGCCAGACGATCTGGAAGGTCTGGGCGCCCCCAAAAGTCAAATTTTTTGCATGGCTTGCAACTCAAAACCGACTTTGGACGGCGGATAGGCTCCAGAAGCGAGCTTGGCCAAATTGCGGTTTATGTCCTCTTTGCAAGCAGACTAATGAAACGGTGGATCATCTCTTCTTCAAGTGTCGTTTCACTAGGAGGCTTTGGGGCATGATCAAGGATTGGCTTGGGCTAGACGGCATGGACACTTATCGCTGGAATGACGAGCGCTCCATCAAGGATTGGTGGATCAACATGTCCGAGAACAACGTGGCAAATCGGAAGGCAATGGCAACCCTCACCATGTTGTCTTGTTGGAATATTTGGTGCGAGCAAAATGCTAGGGTGTTCCAACAAAAATCGACGCTACCATCCATCATTTTTGGTAACATCAAGAATGAGGCTAGGCTTTGGATTGCCGCCGGCGCGAAGCACTTGGGAAACATCATGTCGCGAGAGTAGAATCTATGTATCTTATCTTGCTTTTCTGTTGTAAAAGCAACTCTAAACTTCTTCTTAATTAATGGATGAGGCAAATCTTTTGCCTCCGTTTCGAAAAAAAAATTTGTGCCTCGCCACAGTCCTCCGACCAAAAATGGGTTGGATGCTGGTTTCAGAAATATGCAGGAAAAATTCTAATACGATTTTCAGATTGAAAATTGTCAATCCTACATAGTTTGGTAAATTTACAACAAGTTTTTTTTAATTTGGATCGAATTCATGTTTGTCATGCGCTCTTCGCCTGCCCCGGAATTCCTTTTAGTTTGCCTTTAGCAATAATTAGTTTTTCTTGCAGGGTCAGAAATAGTTAGTTGTGCCCAGTTTGGATTGCTAAAAGAAGGGTGTGGTTAGATCATAGTCGATTGAGACTCAATCAAGTCTCAATCAAACGACATAATATATAAAAGAACAAAGAAAAGGTTAAAAAGAAAATTTTGTATAGATCTCACGAATATAGCATCGATTGAGACTTACTCTCAGTCGATTGAGATTTAGCAATATGTAAAGAAGTATGTCCTACTATTTTTTGGCTCATTTAACCCCTCCCTCCTCAAACTATCATATATGGAGCATTTAACTCGTGACAGGTTCACCTAAAAATATCCAAAAACCTACGTTTTGTTGGACGAGTATACAGATACATTCGGTTTGAAGAAAATGGCAATTTGTGCTAATAAAACAAATTTGGTTATTTTTTTGCTGGTCGGAACATTTCATATTTCAACCAAACTTTACAAGTTTACATATTTTTAATTGGCCCCACTAGTTACATGGAAGGTAGTTTCTGATTTCATTTTTAAATAAGTTTAGGTTTCAGTTTGTCTTTTTCCATTTGGACAGGGATTAAAATAACTTAGCAAACTCCCAATTCAATCCCAACACACTGTTGCGAGGGAAAAATAACCCGATGTAGCCTTCCTATTATGTTGTGATCCAAATTCAAGTATAAAAATAATGGCTAACTTCTGACGAGCAAGCGAAGCGAGGACCATCGCTGGTAGGCTTGGGCCGAAGCGGAGCGTAGCGACCTAGGTCACATGTGTTATATAGATCAGATTTTGGATAGAACAGCTTAACTAATACAATCCCCATGATTCCTAGAATTGGCATTGGTTGAGTTGACATTCGTTTCCTTTTATACTATGTACTTGTAAATATTTTCTAAATTAATGAAAATACTGTAGAACTATTGTTCTATGGTCAAGGCTAAAAAAAATCCTTTATAAGCCGCCGCACGGGATAAATTGATCAGTTATAAATCCACGGAGTTTGTAACCTTCCCTGATATAGTGAAGATTTGTTGGCTGGCCTCCATGGAGTTTTTTTCTTTTGTGTTGGAGGGGTTTTCCACATTAAAATTATGTGTCTCCTATGTTGATTTCGTTCTTCATCGTTTGATCTGTCTGTCGTATCTCTAACACTTCCTGCAAAAAACAACGCCGTAGCCAGCGGTGAGTAATCGTGCAAACTGAGCGAGACAGCATATCCGTTAACTATATTATTATTTTCCTTTTAAAGGGAGTCAAGAACTAGCTCTCCCATTCATTTCAAGTAGAAGAGAACAGAGATACCGGGCTCAGGGGGTTAATGAAAACCTTTAAAAACATAATTGTGATTATCCATCTATATGATATAAGCAGTACCAGTTGAATATTCAGATTGACATGGTAACTGTTCTGTGTCGGCCAGGTGCCTTGTCGAGTGTGCTGCAACTGTTTTCGTTCGTTTTTCGTATATTAACGAGCAACTCTCTTCAAACTTTTTTTTTATGTACGGAGTTTTATGGGGCTGATTTACAGAAAAAAGTAGAAGATAATGCAATGCAATGCTGAAAGGATAATGCAATGCAATGCAATGCAATGCAGGGGGAGGGCGGCGGGCCTTGGAGGAGGCGGCGATCTCGCCGAGAGACCACTCCTTGTCGTAGTTGTTCATCTCCTTGTCGAGGCGGCGGAGACGGCCCTTGTTCGTCTGCACCGTCGTCACGGAGCGGTCCATGGACCAGGCATACGCCAGCTCCGGGTCTACCGCGATGTGTGGCGGCAGGACATCGGAGTCCGCGAACTCCAACCGGCGCGCATCATTGCACCTGTCCCGCTGGTGCCGCTCCCTGTCGGCGTACTCATGCGTCGTTATGGCACTCCGGACGACGAAGAGCTGCCGCTACTGCCGCAGCCGCCGAGGTAGTGGCGAATGTGACCGCGCGCCTTCCTGGCGATCGCATTGGGCACGGGCAGCAGTGAGCGGCATGTGTCCTTCACACGCCAAGGTGCCGGAGAGCGCAGCTCCTCCTTCACGCGTCGATCCACTTGTCCTTCATGTGTCGAGGTGGGGCGAGAGGGGCTCCCCCTTCAAGCGGGGTCCGATTTGGATGCCGCGGTTGCGTGCCGGAGCGCGTGGAGGGGATGCGGGCTCCAGCTTCACGGGAAGGAGCGTCCCCGGTGGCGCCACCGAGCCATTCAGGTGGAGGATGGAGCGACAGAGCATCAGTTCCATCCGCTGCTCGTACTCCTCGTCCGTGGCGGCGTACACCTGGTCCTGCGCCGCCGGCGTGGACTGCTGCGGTGGTGGCTGGTCCTCCTCATCGGAGGAGGAGATGACGATCTCCGTCTTCGTTGAGGAGCCGCCCGCTGATGAGGACATCGGCCCCGAAGTTCGAGGGCGGCGTCGCCACGATCCTCCGGAGCCCGTCTCGGAACCGCTGTCGGTGTCAAAACCGTCCGATCTCGGATAGGGGGTCCTGAACTGTGCGTCTGAGGATCGAAGGTAACAGGAGACAAAGGGGACACGATGTTTACCCAGGTTCGGTCTCTCTTAATGGAGGTAATAGTCTACTTCCTGCTTGATTGACTTTGATGAGTATAGGGGTTACAAGAGTTGATCTACCTCGAGATCGTAATGGCTAAACCCTAGATGCCTCCAGTTTATATAGACACCGGGGGTCTAGGGTAGTACAGAGTCGGTTCATAGAGAAATGAAACTACACATCCGGACGCCAATCTTGCCATCCACGCAAAGGAGAGTCCCATCCGGACACGGGGAAAAGTCTCTGCCTTGTATCTTCACGGCCCATCAGTCTGGCCCATGTTACATAGCCCGGACAACCGAGGACCCCTTAATCCAGGACTCCCTAAGTAGCCCCTGAACCAATCTTCAATGGCGATGTATTCGGCACGCATATTGTCTTCGACATTGCAAGGCGGGTTCCTCCACCGAATACTTTAAAGCAGCCTTCTGAATAAGAGAACTGTATCCGGCTCTGTATAACAGTCACAACCCTCAACCACAAGGGCACAATACTTAATCAAAATAAGATCTGACCACTGCCAACTTTTTTGGCGAAACGTCACGTCTGGCCTCTTTATCAAACCAGTTTTTGGCCTCCCGCTTCGCGTTTCGAGGCGCGGCCTCTATTCATACGTCTTGTCAAAACAGATATCATGTCCGCTTATTGCGGGATCCTCATCAATACTGGTTTGGGTAATCCAACCGTGTCGTTCGCACGACCCTTGGGAACAGGTGAGTTTTAAGGCTTGTGGGGGGCGCTTGATATTCAATGCCTATATAAGCGGATACAGATCCATTTTTTTACCCCACGCCTTCTTCCTTCCTCTACTTCCCCATCCTCGAGCTCCAGCACCCAAGCTCCAATCTTTTCCCACCGCCACCAACCTCTCCGGCCATGTCCGGATCCGGTTCTCAGGGCAAGTGGGCGGCCTCCTCCGTCACAGAGAAGGACGTCAAGGAGCTCCGATACCTGACTGCGGACGTCGCGCACAGGCTCCCAGCCAAAAAACAAGGCATCCCCACTCCGCAATTCGGCGAAAGAGTGGTGTTTACCCCCCACTTCCTCTGCGGACTAGGGTTTCCCCTCCACCCATTCGACCGCGGTCTCATGTTCTATTATGGGCTAGATTTCCACGATCTAGCCCCGAATTCCTTCCTCCACATCTCGGCGTTCATCGTCGTGTGCGAGGCGATCCTCCCCATCCCCCCACACTTCGGCTTATGGCTCAAAGTCTTCAACGTGAAGCCGAAGGTGGTCGACGGTCAGCATGCGGACTGCGGCGGCGCCATGGTGAGCAAGCTCCCCAACACCATCTGGCCCAAAGGGGCCTTCGTGGAAACTGTCAAGGTATGGCAGCAGGAGTGGTTCTACATCACCGAACCTCGCGGCGCCGCATGGGCAGCCACTCCTGAATTTAGATCTGGACCCCCAATGCGGCTCGCATCGTGGACCAACAAGGGTCTGGACTGGGGGTCGTCTGACAAAGTGATGATGCTACAAAAGCGCATCAAAAATATGATAGAGAAGAACACCAGTCTCACTGATGTGATTCAGGTGATGCTTTTTCGTCGGATCCTCCCCTGCCAGCGCTGGCCTCTCCAAATGTGGGAGTTCAATCCGGAAGGGCCGCGAACCCTGCAGCGATTCTTTGGCACAACGCACGAAGATATCTGGAAGCTGCTCTTCAAGGCCTAGAAGATGTGGCCAGAGACGACCAACGACATCGGCCTAGACAGTGTGCATCCGGCCACCCCGGTAAGCATTTAGTTTCCGAACATAACTTCAGTTAATAAATCAAAGGGTATGCTGAGCCTTCCATCCATTAATCAGGGCTAGACGAAGAACGCGGAGAGGATCAAGTGTCCAGCTCTGCTACCCGAAGACCCAGCCATTCCTCTGCTAACGAGGATGCTGGTTCCAGCGCCGTATCAGGCGCCGGAGAAGAAGGTCAAGAAGAAGAGCAAGGAGGCCAAAGGTGGACTCCGCCGTAAAGGTACTTCGGGCGCGATGTTCGGAGAGACCGAAGCTCCCTCCTCCCATGAGGGAGATGAAGACAAGGAGGAGGAGGAGGAGGAGGCAGAAAGCGATTCTCCCCTTAAGGGGAGGAAGAAGAAAAGGGCGGCCTCCGTAGACCCGGAGGCGGAGGCGTCCAAGAGGGGGAAGGTATCCCTCTCGGACGGTTTGGACACGGATGCCGAACACCCCCCCCCCACGTGGCGCCCCAGGGAAAAGCCCCTGGCCACATCGTAAGTGCAAAAGGATACTCTAACGCTATCCAGTCTTTTATGATTGTAACTGTAACACATCATGTTATGTGTTGCAGTCCGGCCCGTGGCCTCCCCCAATAATCGTCATCCGAGGGGAACTCCCTGGCACCGAAGATGGTGGAGAGCCAGTCGCCTCCCCGAGCCTCTCCGCCTACCACCGCGGATGACACCGAGGTGTTGTCCTGAAGGGCCTCTCCGGGCCATGGAGAGGTGAAGAAGGCCGCCAAGATGGCGCTAGAGGGTAACGCCTCGGCTGCCGAGAACATGGGGGGTGCAACCCCCATGGAGATTGACGACGGGGGCCCTGACCAGTCCGGGCCCCAGCCGAACACCATTCCGGAAACCCATGTGGCTCCGGAATCGAGCGAGCAACCCCCTTCAAAGGAGGGGGGAGCGCCTACTCCGACGGCGGCCTCCACTAATCCGGAGGCGTCGAACACTTTGGTGGAAGCACTGCAACGTGCTTCCATCGTGGAGGAGCACCGTACCCTGATGGGTGTGGTGGTTGAGAAGGTTCAGTCCGCCAAGAGCGGGCTGAACGAAGCCTTCACCAGCCTGCTAACAGGCTTCGAGGTATGCGATATAATATTCTTAGCCACTTTTCATATGAAAATATATTCATGTGTATAGATAGTAGCCCCTGAGACTCTGTTCGGTTTTGAAAAATGGCCGAACAGAGGATCAAATAATAATCGCAGGAGGTAACATACTGGTCTATTGATAAACAGGCCTTCCTGTTATCGGCAGCCGCCCAGGCTGCTGAAGTGTCCGAACTTCAGCGGAAGCTGAAGCTGGCCGATGAGGACATCGTCCGCATCAACAAGCGGTTCGATGAGGCGCAAGGTATGTTTCAAAAGTTATTCACATACCTGAAGTGATATGCCAATGCGGAGTTTAAGCTCGTTCGTTGCTTTGATCATTATTGCAGGTAGTGCGACCGAGGTCGGGACCCTGAAGAGCGCCCTCGCCCAAGCCAAGGAGCAGGCAAGGGTGAGCAAAGCGGCCGCTGATAAAGCGGTTGCGGATTTAAAGGCCGAGCAGGTCGTCCGCCGCCAGTATGAGGAGCGGGTGACCGAGGTGGAGCAAGAGCTCAAAGACGCCGCCGGCAAGTGTGAGGCCTTGGAGGAGAAGAACAAGGACCAAGAGGCCAATCTCGTCAAGGCCCTTCTGAAGGAAATATGCCCTAGAGGCAATAATAAAGTTATTATTTATTTCCTTATATCATGATAAATGTTTATTATTCATGCTAGAATTGTATTAACCGGAAACATAATACATGTGTGAATACGTAGACAAACAGAGTGTCACTAGTATGCCTCTACTTGACTAGCTCGTTAATCAAAGATGGTTATGTTTCCTAGCCATAAACATGAGTTGTCATTTGATTAACGGGATCACCTCATTAGGAGAATGACGTGATTGACTTGACCCATTCGGTTAGCTTAGCACCCGATCGTTTAGTATGTTGCTATTGCTTTCTTCATGACTTATATATGTTCCTATGACTATGAGATTATGCAACTCCCGTTTATCGGAGGAACACTTTGTGTGCTACCAAACGTCACAACGTAAATGGGTGATTATAAAGGTGCTCTACAGGTGTCTCCAAAGGTACTTGTTGGGTTGGCGTATTTCAAGATTAGGATTTGTCACTCCAATTGTCGGAGAGGTATCTCTGGGCCCACTCGGTAATGCACATCACTATAAGCCTTGCAAGCATTGTGACTAATGAGTTAGTTGCGGGATGATGTGTTACGAAACGAGTAAAGAGACTTGCCGGTAACGAGATTGAACTAGGTATCGAGATACCGACGATCGAATCTCGGGCAAGTAACATACCGATGACAAAGGGAACAACGTATGTTGTTATGCGGTCTGACCGATAAAGATCTTCGTAGAATATGTGGGAGCCAATATGGGCATCCAGGTCCCGCTATTGGTTATTGACCGGAGACGTGTCTCGGTCATGTCTCAATAGTTCTCGAACCCGTAGGGTCCGCACGCTTAATGTTACGATGACAGTTTTATTGAGTTTTGATGTACCGAAGGAGTTCGGAGTCCCGGATGAGATCGGGGATATGACGAGGAGTCTCGAAATGGTCGAGACGTAAAAATCGATACATTGGACGACTATATTCGGACTTCTGAAAGGTTCCGAGTGATTCGGGTATTTTTCGGAGTACCGGAGAGTTACGGGAATTCGTATTGGGCCTTAATGGGCCATACGGGAAAGGAGAGAAAGGCCTCAAAAGGTGGCCGCACCCCTCCCCATGGTCTGGTCCGAATTGGACTAGGGAAGGGGGGCGCACCCTTCCTTCTTTCTCCTTCCCCCTTCCCTTCTCCTACTCCCACAAGGAAAGGGGGAGTCCTACTCCCGGTGGGAGTAGGACTCCCCCCTATGGCGCGCCTCTCCCCTTGGCCGGCTGCCTCCCCCTTGCTCCTTTATATACGGGGGCAAGGGGGCACCCCAGAGACACAACAATTGATCCTTGAGATCTCTTAGCCGTGTGCGGTGCCCCCCTCCACCATATTACACCTCGATAATACCGTTGCGGAGCTTAGGCGAAGCCCTGCGTCGGTGGAACATCATCATCGTCACCACGCCGTCGTGCTGACGAAACTCTCCCTCAACACTCGGCTGGATCGGAGTTCGAGGGACGTCATCGAGCTGAACGTGTGTAGAACTCGGAGGTGCCGTACGTTCGGTACTTGATCGGTCGGATCGTGAAGACGTATGACTACATCAACCGCGTTGTGATAACGCTTCCGCTGTCGGACAACACTCTCCCCTCTCGTTGCTATGCATCACCATGATCTTGCGTGTGCGTAGGAATTTTTTTGAAATTACTACGTTCCCCAACACCTTCAAGAGGTGAAAGAAGCGCGGTCCGAGTCCCGGGCGGCTCGTGAGGAGGTCCGGCAGGCCGAACAGATAGCGGCTGGTAAGCCCTTTCTTTTGCAGAGTATTTTTTGGCGGTCAAAGATATGCCTTGCTCACTCGGTTGTGGAGTTCTCCAGACGCCTTTGCGGATCTTCCGAAGAGTGCTGCCGACGCCGCGCAATTCTTCCGGGCCCAGGAGGGGCACACGACGGAGAAGCTCTTCTGGTCGTAGTACCTGACGCCGGAGTGCCCTGCATTATTGAACAACCAGATGATGCAATGGGCGGAGCTGCATAGGATGTACGGATTGGCCATGAAGGACCTCATAGTCCGGCTATGGCCAACCGGACCCATTCCTAGCAGCTACTTCGGCCTGGTGAAATGACTCGCCGACGCCCTGCCCCGAGTTGAAGCTGTGAAGCGCTCGGCGTGCATAGAGGGCGCGCGGATGGCCTTTTCCCATGTAAAGATGCACTGGGCGAAGATGAAGGCCGCCATCGTGGCGGTCGAGGTCCCATCCGAACGTAAGGGCCACCGCAAGCCGGAGCGGTATTTTGAAGACGTCCTAGAGGGTGCCCATTTAATAGAGGGTCAATGCTCGAAGGATATCATATTTGAGTGAATGTATCCGGGCTGCCCAAACGTTGTTTTATGAACCAAGGCTTTATAATATATTTGTGCCTTTTATCTGAAATTACTTTCCTCTTGTGCGTCCGTTTATTAATTTTGAGAGTTTGTCAGTCGTCGCTTCAGCCCCCACATAGATGCTACGGGGGTATTCGGATTAGCGCATGATCACACTTGACCCAACGTCTTGGTCCGTGAAGGAGGTGTCTGCGCAGCGAACCGGGCAATCAGACTATGCGGCTTTATCACTTTCACTTAGCCATAGGAGTTTGACTGTGGGGTCCAGGATTAGTGATACGTCTCCAACGTATCTATAATTTTTTATTGTTCCATGCTGTTTTATTATCAATCTTGGATGTTTTATAATCATTTTATATCATTTTTTGGTACTAACCTATTTGTTGAACATGTGTACATGTACGTAGGTCCAGGTTCTGTATGCAGTACCTGTAGTATCTGTCTCCCTCTGTATGTACGTGCATCTTAGGAGACAAGATACCGGTCGCACCCCTTGTACCTATATATATGTGCCTAGTGCACGATCAATCAATTATCGACGCACCAAATCATTCTCTACATGGTATCTATCGCAAGTCGATCTTCCAGCTTCCGCTAACCCTAGCAGCCGCCTCGGGCCGCCGCCGCGATCTCCCGCCGCCGCCCCAAGCCGCCACCACCACCCCTCCTTCCCGCGCGCCACCTTCCCACCGCGCGCCTTCCCCTCCACGCCGCGCCGCCCCTTCCCGCCGCGCCGCCTACCTCCCGCCGCCGCGCCGCCTCCCCATGATATCCTCGCCATGTCATCCAACGCCTCCACCTACTCCAACCCCTTCGCCGTCGACCCTGCCGAGATCCGCGACATCAACGTTCATGCACGCGTCCCCGTGATCCTCGACGCCTCCAACTCCACGTACTTCGCGTGGAAGACGTACTTCATGCTGCTCTTCCGCGAGAACAATCTCGTGGATCACGTGGATGGCACCGTGGACTCCCGCGCCATGGTGGACGACGCCGAGTGGACCGCGATCGACACCACGATCATCCGGTGGTTCTTCACCACCATCTCCAAGGACTTGTTCCACACCGTCGTGAGCGCCGGCGACGACGCCCGCGCCCTGTGGGTCAAGCTGAACGGCCTCTTCATTGACAACAAGCTTCAGCGCCGCGTTTTTTTGCAGCAGGAATTTTTTGACTGTCACCAGGATGAACAGTCCATTGATGACTACTGCCGCCGCCTGAAGACGTTGGCGGATGAGCTCCGAGACATTGGAGCCAAGGTGGACGACGACCTCCTCCTCAGCACGCTCACCGCCGGCCTCAACGAGGACTTCGGCAACGCCGCCTCTAACCTCACCTTGATGCCGAAGCCCTCCTTCCTCAAGTTTGTGGCGCACTTGAGGTTGGAGGAGCGCCGGATGAAGGGGGTCAAGAAGCGTGTGCAGCACCACGCCCTCGCCGCTGGCACCTCCCGTGGCGCCCCTCCACCGACCGCCCCACCCGCGCCGCGCCAGCAACCGCCGCCACCAGCGCCTCCGGGGTACTTCCCCCTCCCGCCCGCGCCTCCCGCCCCTCCCGCTGCCCCCAGCAGCCGGGTGGCGGGTGCCGCGGCAACCGCCGCGGGGGCGGCCGCAAGCAGCAACATGCGCTGGGGGACCCTCGTCAGCAGCAGCAGCAGGTGACTCCCCATGGACGTACGGCACCAACCCGTGGACCAGCGTCGTCCACGCGTACTCCATGCCGGTCCCTCGGGCTCCGGCTCCGGGCATCCTTGGGCCCCGCCCGGCGGGTCACCAGGCCCTTTTCGCCGCGCAGAACGCCGCTCCCTACAGCGGCTATGGTGCCCCCCCCCGCCGGCCTATGAGGCCGCGCCCGCCTACGGCGCCGCCGCCGCCACTCCGGCCTTTGGGGCTGCTCCCACGCCGGCCTACGGAGGGTGATACCCTCCTCAGGTGCCGCCGTCGTGGGACCCGGCCTTGCTCACTGCACTGCACTCCGCCCCGTCACCGAGCTCCTATGGTGGCGGTGGTGACTGGTACATGGACTCGGGTGCCACTGCTCACATGACTGCTCATCCCGGTAACCTCACATCTGCCACTCCCGTTCATACTCCCACCCGTATCGCCGTTGGTAACGGTTCCTCCCTACCCATTACTCACGTCGGTCATATGTCTGCATATGTCTAATGTTCTTGTGTCTCCTGACTTAGTCACTAATATTGTTTCCGTTCGTCGCCTTGCTCGTGAGAATCCTATAACTATTGAATTTGACGATATCAGTTTTTCTGTGAAGGACGCCCGTACACGGATGGTGCTCCACCGATGTGATAGCCCGGACGAGCTTTATCCAGTGCATCCCTCCGGTGCCACCACCACCCATCGCCCCGCCGCCTTCGCCGCCAGTGTCGATCTTTGGCATGCCCGTCTCGGTCATCCCAACTCCACCATTATGCGTCAGATTCTTCAGAGTTTTTCCTTCTCATGTAATAAGGTCGATGATCACACTTGTGAGGCTTGTCGTCTTGGCAAGCACGTTCGTCTTCCCTTTAGCGAGTCTATCCACCTTTCCGTTTCAGTTATTGCATAGTGATGTTTGGACGTCCCTGGTTGCTAGCAACAGGGGCTACTTATACTATTTGGTGATATTGGATGATTTTACTCATTATGTGTGGACCTTCCCTCTCCGTCGCAAGTCCGACACTCTTGCCACACTCACCGCTTTTTATTCATATGTCACCACATAGTTCGGTCGTCCCATTCTCGCCTTGCAAACTGACAACGGCAAGGAGTTTGACAACGTTGCCGTCCGCAATTTACTTGCGTCCCACGGCACCATCTTTCGCCTCACCTGCCCCTACACGTCTCAGCAGAATGGTCGCGCCGAGCGCGTCCTTCGCACGCTTAATGACTGTGTCCGCACATTGCTCTTCCACTCCTACGTGCCTGCTCGGTTCTGGCCGGACGCGCTCGCGACCGCCAGCCTCCTCATTAACATTCGCCCCTGTCGTTCCCGCTGGAACTACACCCCTCACCAGCTCCTCTTCGGTGCGGTTCCATCTTATGATGGTCTTCGCATTTTTGGGTGTCTCTGTTATCCTAGCACCGCGTCCACTGCTCCTCACAAACTCGCGCCCCGATCACTCCCTTGCATCTTCCTTGGCTATCCTCCCAACACCAAAGGTTACCGGTGCTATGATCTAGTCTCCCACCGCGTTTTCACTTTGCGGCATGTGTACTTTGATGAGCTCATGTTCCCGTTTCAGCAGGTACCATCACCTTCGGAGTCTTCCGGTGGACCGCCCAGCCGCGCCCCGGGTTCGGCCCTGCCCGCGCTCCCCGCGCCGGCGGCCCCTGGCGTTGCGGCCCCTGCAGCGGCCCCCGACGCAGCGGCCTCCTCGGCCGCCCCCGCCGCGGCCCTCGTCGCGGCCCCCGTCGCCGCGGCCCCCTCAGCCGGCCCCGCCGCGGCCCCTGCCGTGGCCCCCGTCATCGTGGCTCCCTCGGCGGCTCCCGTCGCCGCGGCCGCACCCCTCACCAGTGTGGTCACTCGGGCTCGGACTGGGACCCTGCGTCCCAGCACGCGCTACTCATCGGACGAGTACGCATGCGCGGCTTCTACCTCGACGTCGTCCCCGCTCCCCACCTCCGCTCGCGCAGCCCTTCGGGATCCGAACTGGCTAGCTGCGATGCGTGAGGAGTTTGACGCCCTGCAGCGCAACCGTACGTGGCAGCTTGTCCCGCGGCCACCCCGTGCCAATGTCATCACTGGCAAGTGGGTCTTCCGCCACAAGACTCGCCCCGATGGTTCTCTCGAGCGCTACAAGGCGAGTTGGGTGGGGCGCGGCTTTCGCCAGCGCGCCGGCGTGGACTTCACCGACACCTTCGCCCCGGTCGTTAAACCGGGCACGATTCGCACTGTTCTCTAACTTGTTGTTTCTCGCGCTTGGCCTATCGACCAGCTCGATGTGTCTAATGCTTTCTTGCATGGCCATCTCGACGAGCAGGTGTTCTGTCAGCAGCCGACTGGTTTCGTCGACACCGACTATCCGGACCACGTGTGCTTGCTCTCCCGTTCTCTCTACGGGTTGAAGCAGGCACCTCGGGCCTGGTACCAGTGGATCACGACCTTCCTTCAGCAACAGGGGCTTCGGTCCACACGGTCCGATGCCTCCCTGTTTGTCTACCACCAGGGCCCCACCACGGCGTACCTCCTACTGTACGTCGACGACATCATCCTGACTGCGTCCTCGCCGGCGCTTCTTCAGCAGATCACAGCTCGCCTCGACACAGAGTTCGCCCTCAAGGACTTGGGGGCTCTCCACTACTTCCTCGGCATTGAGGTAGTGCGCCGGGCTACTGGCTTCTTCCTGCACCAGCAGAAGTACGCCTACGAGCTTCTAGAGCGAGCGGGCATGCTTAACTGCAAGCCTGCTTCCACGCCTGTCGATACGAAGGCTAAGGTGTCCGCCGTCGAGGGCTCTCCAGCGTCCGACGCTCCCTTCTACCGCTCCATCATCGGTGCGCTTCAGTACCTCACACTGACGCGTCCGGACATTCAGTATGCTGTCCAGCAGGTGTGCCTTCACATGCATGCTCCTCGTGACACCCATTGGGCTCTCGTGAAACGTATACTTCGGTACATCCGTGGTACCACAGCCATGGGTCTCACCCTGACGGCCTCGCCAGACACCAGCCTTGTCGCCTACTCTGACGCCGACTGGGCTGGGTGTCCCGACACTCGACGATCCACTTCCGGCTACTGCATCTACCTCGGACCCTCTCTGATTTCGTGGTCGTCTAAACGACAACCCACGGTCTCACGATCGAGCACCGAGGCCGAGTATCGGGTCGTGGCTAACGCCGTCGCGGAGTGTTCCTGGCTATGACAGCTACTCCAGGAGTTGCTATGTGAGGTCACCAAGGCGACGCTCGTCTACTGTGATAACGTCTCTGCGGTGTACCTCGCTGCCAACCCTGTCCATCACCGACGGACGAGCACATTGAGCTCGACATCCACTTTGTCCGGGAGCACGTCGCACTTGGTCGTGTTCGTGTTCTCCATGTGCCCACCGATCAGCAGTTCGCCGATGTGATGACGAAGGGACTACCCACCTCGACTTTCGAGGGCTTTCGGTCCAGTCTTTGCGTCACCGGCGACGCTTCGACTGCGGGGGGGGGGGGGGGGGGGGGGGAGGGGGGGTGTTGAACATGTGTACATGTACGTAGGTCCGGGTTCTGTATGCAGTACCTGTAGTATCTGTCTCCCTCTGTATGTACGTGTATCTTAGGAGACAAGATACCGGTCGCACCCCTTGTACCTATATATATGTGCCTAGTGCACGATCAATCAATTATCGATGCACCAAATCATTCTCTACACTATTGACATAGTGCCAAGTGCCAGTTGTTGTTTTTCCATGTTTTTTACATTGCAGGAAATCAATATCAAACGGAGTCCAAATGCCACGAAACTCCACGATGATTTTTTATGGGCCAGAAGGAAGGCAATGGGCCCTGGTTGCACCTGGGGGGTGCCTCGAGGGGGGCACAACCCACCAGGGCGAGCCAGGAGGCCCAGGCATGCCCTGGTGCGGGCCTCGGGTGCCCCCCGGACCGCCTCTTTGCTCTATAAATACCAAAATATTCCAGCAACCCTAGAACAAGTGTCGAAATATTCATCCAGCCTCCGCAGAGTTCAGAACCACCAGATCCAATCTAGACACCATCACGGAGGGGTTCACCACTTCCATTGGTGCCTCTCCGATGATGCGTGAGTAGTTCTTTGTAGACCTTCGGGTCCGTAGTTAGTAGCTAGATGGCTTTCTCTCTCTCTCTCTCTCTCTCTCTCTCTCTCTCCCTCTCTCTCTCTCTCTCTCTCTCTCTCTCCCTCTCTCTCTCTCTCTCGCTGAATTTTCAATACAATGGTCTCTTGGAGATCCATATGATGTAACTCTTTTGCGGTGTGTTTGTTGGGATCTGATGAACTTTGAGTTTATGATCAGTCATATCTTTTTATATCCATGAAAGTTTTTTTTTGCGCATATATATCCATGAAAGTTATTTGAGTTTCTGTGATCTCTTATATGCATGATCTCTTATAGCCTCGTATTTCTTCTCCGATATTTGGGTTTTGTTTGGCCAACTTGATCTATTTGTCTTGCAATGGAAAGAGGTGCCCGGTAGTGGGTTAGATCTTACGGTGCTCGATCCCAGTGATAGAAGGGGAAATGACACGTATGTATCATTACTACTAAGGATAAAAAGACGGGGTCTATATCTACCGCCATATAGATAAACGGATCTTGTCTACATCATGTCATCGTTCTTATTGCATTACTTCGTTTTTCCATGAACTTAATACACTAGATGCATGCTGGATAGCGGTCGATGTGTGGAGTAATAGTAATAGATGCAGGTAGGAGTCGGTCTACTAATCTTGGACGTGATGCCTATGTAATGATCATTGCCTGGATATCGTCATGAGTATTTGAAGTTCTACCAATTGCCCAACAGTAATTTGTTTACCCACCGTTGCTATTTTTCTCGAGAGAAGCCACTAGTGAAACCTACGGCCCCCGGGTCTTTCTTCTCATATATTTTCTTTGCGGTCTACTTTTCCTTTGCATTTTTATTCAGATCTATTAAACTAAAAGTACAAAAATACCTTGCTGTGTTTTATCTTTATTTATTTTATTTGGCGTTAGATCTATCAATCTACTACAGTTTACCTCACGTCCACTTGCCTATCTTGAGGCGTCGTACCCCGGAAGGGATTGACAACCCCTTTAACTCGTCGGGTTGCGAGGTGTTGTTGTTTGTGTGCAGGTGCTGTTTACGTTGTGTTGCGTGGTTCTCCTACTTGTTCGATACCTTGGTTTCATAACTGAGGGAAATACTCTACCGTCGCTGTGCTACATCATCCCTCCCTCTCCGGGGAAATACCGACGTAGTTCCAGTTGCCATCAATTAGCCCCTGGTGCGTATGCGGCTATCCCAACTAGGAAGCCTAGGCGCGTGACTGTATGAAGGCCAGTCCTTCGTATAAGATGGAAAAAATCGCAAGAGATTTATATCAAGTCGCCGAACTACTGACCAGCTCTCGCCTTATCATGACAGTCAGTTTTCGGCTTTCTCTACTGAGGCATTTGACCAGACGAACCGGAAACGCAATCGCAGTAGTTCTCTCTTTACTACCTTAGCCGAACAAGCAGAACGTAAGGTAGTAACTACAGGAGCCAGGAACCCAACTATTGACCAAAGACATGATTCGGAGTCGATGCATATAATGCAGTATTCGGGATGCCGAGGTATACTCTGAGAGTGTTCGGAGTTTTTTTTAAATATGTGTGGCCGAATAGAGCCCCTGGCATTTTAAATCATGCCGAGATGTATATGCCAATCTGATGTGAAGAGGGAATACAGATTATGAAATAAACCAATACCGAATAGAGTTGGACAAAACTGTTTCCATTATGCTCTGGCTGATACGTCAAAACGTGCTCTTACGGAGAATGCCAAAAGCATCAAGGCTATTTTACATGCCGAGAATTTGTAAACAAGGGAAAGCTGTATACAGGTCCTAAAGAAGAAAAGGTGGTCTTGAAGATCCTTTGGACACCCTGCCGCACGTCTGCGTCGCTTTTTGCCTTGGTGGAGGATCCTTTGAGAGGATCGACGATCGTGTATATAAAAGGGGCCTGTGAAAGGGCCCTTGTACCACCGAAAAGTGATTTAGGTTTTGAAGAACCTGAAATATGAGAGAAAAGAGAAAAAATAAGCAAAAGAAGAAGATTAAGGTTCGAATAGGGCCGAGCCGCACTATGGCCCTTGTCCTCCGTGTGCCTCCGTCCTTGCCCAAGGTATTTTTAGTGCATAGTTGTGCACACGCGGTACATAAACCATGATTAGATGAGGGGACTGACGGAGGCAGAATTGCTAGTCCAGCTCTGGATGGACCAAGCTGTCGTTTTGCAGGGTAGACCGGACTCGTTTGACAGTGTCCGATGGCTTGATGGCCGATGAAGTGTTCGGCTTGATAGGGCCGCTCTGTACCTCGGCTGCAAGGGCCGCAGTGTGCTCCTCGATACGGAGGGAGCACTCCATGTTTCCATTTACTGTGATAACGCCGCAGGGTCGAGGCATTTTGAGCTTTAAGTAAACATAATGCGGGACCACGAAGCGAGCGAAGGCGGTTCGTCCGAGCAGTGCGTGATAACCACTGCGAAAGGGGACAATGTCAGATCAAGTCTTCGCTTCGGAAGTTATCCGGCGAACCGAAGACTACTTCCAATGTCATTGAGCCCGTGCAGCGGGCTTCTACGCCGGGTATCACTCCTTTAAAGGTGGTGTTAGTAGGCTTGATTCTTGCTGGGTCAATGCCCATTTTGCGGACCGTGTCTTGATAAATCAAGTTAAGACTACTGCGGCCATCCATGAGGACTCGGGTGAGATGGAATCCGTCGATGATTGGATCAAGGACCAGGGCTGCCAAACCTCCATGACGGATACTGGTCGGGTGGTCCCTGCGATCGAAGGTGATCGGACAAGCCGACCACGGGTTGAATTTAGGGGCGACAAGCTCTACGGCGTAGACGTCCCTTAGTGCGCGCTTGCACTCCCTCTTGGGGATATGCGTGGCATATATCATGTTCACTGTTTTGACCTCAGGGGGGAATTTCTTTTGTCCCCCTGTGTTCGGTGGGCGAGGCTCTTCATCATCCTCGCTTGGCAGCCCTTTCCCCTTATGTTCGGTATTTAACTTACCGGCCTGTTTAAAGACCCAACAATTTCTATTGGAATGATTGGCAGGCTTGTCAGGGGTGCCATGAATCTGGCAAGGCCGATCGAGTATTTTGTCCAAACTGGATGGACCATCTTTATTTCCTTTGAATGGCTTCTTCCGCTGACCGGATTTAGAGCCACTGAATCCGGCGTTGACCGCCGTGTCTTCGGTATCTTCATTGTTGCTTCGACGCTTGTGTTTGTTGCGTCGTGGCCTACCGTTGCCATCTCTGGCTTCGGAGGTGCCAGGGTCGCTGGTACTGTTGCTTCTACGAGCCAACCAGCTGTCTTCTCCCGCGCAAAAGTGGGTCATGAGTGCGGTAAGAGATGCCATGGACTTCGGCTTTTCTTGGCCGAGGTGTCGAGCGAGCCATTCATCACGGACGCTATGTTTAAAGGCCGCGGGGGCTTCGGCGTCTGGACAGTCGACGATTTGGTTCTTTTTAATTAAGAACCTACTCCAGAGTTTGCGGGCTGACTCTCTGGGTTGCTGGACTATATGACTAAGGTCATCGACATCCGGAGGCCGGACATAGGTGCCTTGGAAGTTATCTCGAAAGGCATCCTCCAAATCTTCCCAGCTACCAATGGAGTTCTCTGGGAGGCTGTTTAACTAGTGCTGTGCTGGTCCTTTCAACTTTAAGGGGAGATATTTGATGGCGTGGAGATCGTCACCAAGAGCCATGTGAATGCGGAGGAGGAAATCCTCAATCCATACCGCGGGATCTGTCGTGCCGTCGTATGATTCAATGTTTACGGGTTTAAACCCTTCTGGAAACTGGTGTTGCATTACCTCATCGGTAAAGCATAAGGGGTGTGTGGCGCCTCTGTATCGGGCAACGTCACGACGGAGTTCGGATGACATCAGTGTTTGGTTTTCAGCCCGAGTGAGGTTATGCCTATCGCGCCAGCTTGATGGCCGTCTTCTCACGTTGGGGCACGCCCCCTTGATCCATAGATTGATCTAGTTTGGCCGGCTCTAATGTCCAGGTCATGTCGTAGGTCGTAGGTGTATCTTGGAGCCGCTACCTCTTTGCCTCTTCGACGAGGTGGTGCAGGTTGGTGTTCGGCGTAAGTAGCCGCTTTATCTCGCCAACGTGGTGGTCGGTCTGGTTCATCGGCGCAGTCATATCTTGACGGTATTGGCTCAAGGGCCTCGTCGTCAAATTGTGGTAGTAGCCGATGCTTCGGATAACTCTTTGTTGGGCGCTCGAGGCTGTATTCTTCGGCAGCTAGGACCTGGGTCCATCTGTCGTTAAGGGTATCCTATTCGGCTTGGAGCTGTTGCTGCTTCTTTTTAGGCTTCTCGCAGTTGCGATTAGCTGACGCTTAAAGCGCTCTTGCTCCAGGGGTTCCTCTGGCACGATGAAGTCTTCGTTGCCGAGGCTGACATCATCCTCGGAGATCGGTAGGTAGTTGCTATCTTCCGAATCCTCATTCCCGACCAGCTCGTCGGGGTTCACTTGTCCCTCCTCCCAATCATCCTGTTCGGACGTAGGCTCGACGGGGTCTTCGGGATATTCGGCGTTGTCTGGAGTGTTATTGTCTCCGGTGCCGGTATTATTGTCCTTTTCGCGACATGATTTTGAGCGGTGCTGCTGACGTCGACATTTCGGTGGTGTGTCCGCAGGCTTGTCCTCACTCGGATCTTTCCTGCCTTCGTCGTCGTCCTCTTTGGGTGTATCCACCATATACACATCATATGTGGAGGTAGCCGTCCAACGCCCGGTGAATGGCGGGTCTTGGCTTTGTTTGTCTCCGGCATCGTCGTCCATACCGTCGATGTCTTCGGAGGCATAATCTAGCATGTCGGTCAAATCCTCGACAGTGTCTATTAAGTGGGTGGTGGGTGGGACGTAAAATTCCCCGCTCTCAGCCCCTAGTCCGGGTTGGGCATAGTTCGGAGGCAATACTTCCGTAATGGCGAGGGATCGCATTAAGTCCAAGGCCTCGTTTAAGAGCGAAGGCCGGACAGGGAACCGAGGACCTGCAGGGCTAGGCACGGCAGATTCTGCCAGGCTGTGCTTACTAGATGCGGACCTTGAGAGTTCGGAGTTTGCATCCTGAGGCGGGTTCGGCTCTCCGACGATAGGGAGAGTCCTACTTGATTCCAGGCTCGCCGAAGACATAGTTGACTCCGGGTCTCCGGAGGAAAGTTCCATAGTAGGAGAGAGTCCGGTGGGTTTCAGATACCCATCTTCGGATGAAGTAGTCTGCCTCGGATCTAAGGCCAGGGCAGGGATGATAGTTGGTCTTTGAACAGTGCCTGATGACGGATCCAATGGGTTTCCTTCGGTGGTCGAGGCCGTGAACCCTTTGAAGATCAAGTCTCCTTGGATGTCGGCGACGTAATTCAGACTTCCGAATCTGATCTGATGACCAGGGGCGTAGCTGTCGATCTGTTCAAGGTGACCAATTGAATTGGCACGTAGAGCGAAGCCGCCGAACACAAAAAGTTGACCGGGGAGGAAAGTTTCCCCGGAAACAGCATCGTTGTTGATGATCGAACGAGCCATCGAACCTTCTGCTGACGACACAGTGGAACTCTCAATGAAAGCACCAATGTCGGTGTCAAAACCGGCCGATCTCGGGTAGGGGGTCCCGAACTGTGCGTCTGAGGATCGAAGGTAACAGGAGACAAAGGGGACACGATGTTTACCCAGGTTCGGGCCCTCTTAATGGAGGTAATACCCTACTTCCTACTTGATTGACTTTGATGAGTATAGGAGTTACAAGAGTTGATCTACCTCGAGATCGTAATGGCTAAACCCTAAATGTCTAGCCTATATCAATTCTGATAGCCTCTACGGACTAAACCCTCTGGTTTATATAGACACCGGATGGGTCTAGGGTTGTAAAGAGTCGGTTCACAAAGAAAGGAAACTACACATCCGGACGCCAATCTTGCCATCCACGCAAAGGAGAGTCCCATCCGAACACGGGGAAAGGTCTCTGCTTTGTATCTTCACGGCCCATCAGTCCGGCCCATGTTACATAGCCCGGACACCCGAGGACCCCTTAATCCAGGACTCCCTCAACCGCCGCCTGACCCATGACTTGCCTATCACTGGAGTTGTGGAGGAAGTGGGGCAGGGAGGGAAGGAGGAGGAGGAAGAGCAGAGAGATCGCGATGTGGACGGTGCCGCAACACGGCTTATAAAGCCTCGGCCAGGCCATGCGAACGGACGGTGAGCGGCTTCAATGCAGCACAACAGCTGGAGTTGGTTTCTCGGGAAGCTGCGTCCGCATTGAAGCGGCGACTCCCGAGAGGTCACGTCGGCCAGCGGCGGTCACACCGCGGCATCAATGTCAGCCACTCTGTGCTCCGGGCCGGCATTGATGCGGCGCAGGAAGCGGCGTGTGCATCAGAAGGAAAGCGCGAGAGAGGCGCTAGGGTTGTTGGGTGGGCCAGGGCGGTCAGACGCGGGTGTGGTAGTGTCCGGACACGTGCAAAGCTCTCCTAGTTTGTCTCCGGTTTGTGAGAAAAAGCACGCCCGGAGCGCCGAGCGGACCGATACAGGTCCGTGCTGGATGATACAACACGTTCGAATGTATATGGGCAGTTTGATGGTCGGCGTTGAAGATGCCCTTACAACCTTTATTTTGTAAATGTGATGGGCCATCTATGTGATATAAGCAGTAGCAGTTGAAGATTCAGATTGACACGGCATATTGACATATGTACATGTTTATTGTTTTTATGCTTGAAGACGACGATATTGTGGTGTGCACTGACTAGTTCTTGGATGACGGGTAAAATGAACGATGAATGACATAATTGAAAATGACCACACTCGCACGGGAATTGGTCGGACGGGCTCTGGTTTATTAGTTGACATTGCAATTTGGAGGATCAAACTCCGTCGTGCGACCTCGGACAGAACCACTACATAAAATTTAGTGCCTCAACTTGCAATACGATGAGAAAGAGTTGAATTATTGATGTTTTTCATTTGCAAATTATACTTCTGGGACCTCATAATTAAACCACAAGTTGAGTTATGACAGCACTACTCGCAAAAAAAAAAGAGTTATGACAGCACTACAAATTTGAAATACAGCACAATGCCCCCAATGCAAGTAGGATCAATAAAATTGGAGCTCCAAGGTTGAGACCAAAACATATAAAAAATCCTGTGTCACGTTGAAGAGAGATCCATGGCTAAGTCAATTGAGGTGCAAATTCCTGCCTGCTGGTCTCGACCTCAACCAAATCAGCGGCCCAGCGCTCAAATCCTGTTTGCTGACCGAGCAGGTGCGAGTTCGTGGATCAGAGGGGAAATTGCGGCATCATCTTGGCTGCTAGCTTGTGTTCGCTAAAGGTCCAAGAACAGTGAGCCGATTTAGGAAACTCCTGGCTGATTTGGGATTTGTCAGTGTTCATCAGCTATATGTACGTCTAGCTGCTACTAAGGCGAAAGTAACATTCACGTAAAAATAAATAAAAAATCAATATAAGAAAATGTAGACAAACATTCTTGAGTTTTCTTCGCACATATAAATTTTATTGAAGAAATCACATTCGTGTACTTTGGGTAGAAAAAGCAAAACAGAAACCCCAAAATGCTTCAACAGTGAGCTTTTTCAGAAAGTTGATTGTGTTCCTTTTTTTTTTGCACTGACCTATTGAATGTTATTTATTGTAAAAAATTGCACGGAAGTAGAACATTCATTCATGTGTGTTGTGAAAACAATTCGGATTTTTATGAATTTTTTACTTCCTCCAATCCAGATTATTTGTCGCTGTACAAGATTGTACTAAATCAACGACAATTAATATGGATCGAAAGGGGCACTATTATTTCAGAATTGTTGCAAAATTTTATTTGTAATTTCAGTTCGCTCTTTTGTGCTTGAAATTAATACAAAATATAGTTCAAGACTTTCTCTTTGTCACGCAGCCTCTAGAAATATGCATGCACTGCAGAAGGTAGAGACGTAGATAGCCGAAAACTACTTCGGAATTGAGACAATGTCTTGAACAATGCACAGAAATTGTATGCGATCTGAGACCGCTACACAGTTGTTCTCTCTTAATCACGTAATCAGTGGTTACGTTTGCAATGGACAAACCTCTCAGATGATCATAAAGATTGCCTTGAGACATGTACTCATAAACCAGTGCCAAATGATCTTTCTCCCAGCAGAAACCAACCAATGATACTAGATTCCTGTGATACACCTTTGTCAAGCTCTGAACCTAGGTAACGAGAGAGAGAACATGACGATAATCTCTTAATTTGTCAGGAATCCCACCGGCAAAATTCTAATGTCTTTTAGGTGATCAAAATTGGTACCTCAGCTAAGAACTCATCGGGTCCATGTGACGAGGACTCAGAACACATCTTGACAGCAACCTCAGTATTGTCTTCTAAACGACCATAGTATACAAGCCCAAGACCTCCTTGTCCAATGAACCTTTCAACGCATCTTGAGTTCTTGACAGCAACCTCAGTATTGTCTTCTAAACGACCATAGTATACAAGCCCAAAACCTCCTTGTCCAATGAACCTTTCAAACTTATTTGTAAACTTCTCCAACTCCTTGTATGTGAATCGGCGATTCTCAGTATTTTCCAGGTGCTCCCTGTGACCTTTCCTACTAACTGGAGCTCCCACAAGTTCTGCCTGTGGCAGGATCACGAGTAGAAACTGGTCGTGCAAATGATAGATATAACATAAATACTAAATATGGTAAACCATGATAATCCCCATTGATACATGTTATAGAAGATAAGACCATAAGAGCACACTCACTGTTAGGCTTTCTTTTCTGCCTCCAGACCAGATATGAAATGACAAGTACAGCCACTACCAGTGCAGGAACCAATACTGAAATAGATATGATAGATGTTCTATTTCTCGATGAAGACGGGCTAATTGTTTGGTTGCACATGTCTTGATCAGATTCATACCTTAAATTACTTACTACAATCAGTTCAGAGTATTTGGTGTGGAAGACAATCTTAAATTTGTTACATCCGTACATGTGTAAGATCGCAGAAAGAAGAACACTCCACATTTCACATTTGGACGCATATTAATAGAAAAAAAGGTTAACAGGAAAACCCAAACCTGAAAACGTAAGATCCTGCATTATTTTTACAGAGGGAATCTGGAAGCGAGCCATTCAGACGGTTGACTGACAAATTTCTGCACAAAGTAGTACGCAACTTAGACATTTAGTAATTTTGTCTTGCTTAGTAGTAATAATTATAAATAATCTATCCACTAAAGTAACCTTTTGGGAAGGATAACTTGGTAGAGCCAGGTACTGACCCACTTAAAAAAGAAAAAAGTCCATTTTACTACCTTGAATAAAGTGGGTGGTTCACTTTACCCCCTGTCTATTTTTCCGCTTCTTTTACCCCCCAACAAACCCAAACCGGACAAAACACCCTCCCCCCCCCCCCCCCCCCCCGCGCTGGTTTTTCTCCACCCGTTGCTGATGTGGCACTTGTCAACGGCGGTTTTGACCTGGGTGGGGCCCCTTGTCAGGTTTCTCTCTCTCTCTCTCTCTCTCTCTCTCTCTCTCTCTCTCTCTCTCTCTCTCTCTCTCTCTCTCTCTCTCTCTCTCGCACCAACCGAAGGGATGGGCAGAGCGCCTAAAGCGAGCGGAGGCTGTAGGCGTCGCCACTCTGGCGACAGGGAAGTGGTTGGGCGCGGCGCGGCCACGCGCGGGCAAGCGCAGCGGCCACGGGCATGCGGTAGGGGCGGCGAGGGGCTGCGGGGCAGGACGGACGGCGGGCGATCTGAGCGGCGCGGCGAGGAGCCGGCAGCCGCGGGGGCTCGGGCACGGTCCGGCGTCGGCGCGGGAAGGGAAGGGGCGGCCGGGCACCGGCCGACATAGGCAGGCGGCTGCGGTCAGCGACGTCGCGGGCTAGGCGAGCGCGCGGACGGGGCGCAGCGGCGGGGCAGCACGACAGCAGAGGAGGCGCGCGCAGGTGCGGCCGGGGGGGGGGGGGGGAGGGGGCTTGCAAGCAGCAGAGCAGCTCGGTAGGTGCAGGTGGCCGGCGAGCGGGTGTGGGCGAGTGTAGCGAGGCGTGGCAAATGCGCTAGGGGCGGCGGCAACAACAGCAGGACGAGCAGCGCAGTAGTGGCGGTGAGGGCGAGCAGCGGCAAGGCGCGGTGGCGGAGCAGGGTACCCCGCGGAGAGAGAGAGAACCCTGACAAGGGGGCCCCACCTAGGTCAAAACCGCCGTTGACTAGTGCCACATCAGCAGCGGGTGGAGAAAAACCAGCCGAGGGGGTGTTTTGTCCGGTTTGGGTTTTGTTTGGGGGGGTAAAAGAAGCGGAAAAATAGATCAGTGGGTAAAGTGAACCACCCACTTTATTCAGGGTAGTAAATGGACTTTTTTCCTTAAAAAATAATAGTTTAACTAAAAATTCTATATAGAATAGTGATCCTATTAACTGATACTTCCAAATATTCGAGCGCCGCGAGCAATGCAAATTTATTAGATATCACGCCATGCAAACTGCTAATGGAGAGATCTCTGCACGGAAATTACCATTCAACATAAGGGAATGGCTACATATATGAGTAGAACATAACAGACCATTTAAAAAGAACTCACAGAGATATTATCCTCGTAGCGTTACCAGTTGTGCTGCTACATTTCACGCCGTCCCATGCATATTTGGTTGGGAAACATGGATCACCCATCCAGTTTTTCATTACTCCATACTCAAGTTTGATACACATGATGGCGTCGACTACATTACAAAAATGAGGAGGGAGGGGGTCATGATTTTTTTTATCATACACATAAAAACAATGTTTCAGATGCTAAATGGAACTATGTAGGTTCTGATTCCTCAGGCTAATCTATCATCATATTACTAAAACAGGCGGTTAAAAGGAGCTCCCGCATATCAGGGTTATACTATCTAAATTAATCAAGCATCATTGATTATGTTAAAACATATAAATTGGTATAAGGCAAACATATCTATATTTGACAGAGGCATGTACATTATACGAAATATCTAGCCATTCAAATGGGAAAACTCTAGCACGGCCAACAGAAAAGGACAGGTAAAATGGAGAAAGCATTCAATTCACTTCAGACACTTTAGCAGGTTTTTTCTTGTGCTGCCGCTTCCTTAGTCCGATGCGCGTGGTTTGGTGAAACCTGCTTTCTTTTTTCTCAAATACACAAAGCTTACGTATCATTCTATTGGCGAAACCTGCTTTCTAGTTGAACAACATTAAGCGTCATTTTGTCAAACACTTTGAGGGCAACGAGGTGGCAAGGCAACGTGCCACAACACCGTAGGAGGCCCAAGCTATGATGCATCAGGATTCAGGAGCTGCTTCAGACGCACTAGGCGGCCACGCGACACAGTGTCACTGCCCTTCGCCGCCGCCTGCGCTCCTTGCCGGTTGGCTAGGCGCTTACATTGGATAAGCTAGGCGCTTCAGACGGCTTGATTTTTGCACGACGATACAATCAAGATGAAACATGGTGTACATTGCAGGGTTCACACATCTATAACCTTCTCTTCAAAGTTAAGAATAAACAGCACGATGCACACCTACACTACAGGGTACTTGGTGAGAAACTGAGGAGATTCATGCTGTGTCTACAATGTGATTGAGTGATCATAACGAGTGACACACACGTGCAAAAAGAAATGGTTATGTACCCATATCATCGCTCCACAGATGCGCAAATACTCAACTAAATAAATTACTCCCATGAGTTGTACTAGAGCTAGGTCAATTAATTTGGATCGGAGAGAGTACTGTACTTAAATATCCTCTGGGCGCCATGTAGATCCCGATGAAATCTGTGGCCTTGAATCGCCCAAAGGAGTACTATCTTGGTTCAGTTATCTCCGAATCCGATAGCACCCCTTCACACGGCTCCTGTGTGTCGCACTGGCTCTGGGATGGCTCCGGCACACGTAAGGTTGCACTCTCGCAGCTGAGCATCAGAAGAACATCCCACATGCTGGGCCGGTCTCCCGCATTGGGCCTGGAGCACCATACCGCGATCTGAATGCATCTCATTATCTCGGCCATTTTTGATTCACCATGCAATGCTGGATCTATCATGTGGTACATCTCCATTGATCCTGCCATTGTCGGCAATCTGACAAGCTGCAGCATCATAAATAGAGAAGGCAATTCGTTTTATATTACTTGAGTGCCCCTATTTAGCAAATCCGATATATGAACAAAGAAAATGGGCTGGTACATCCAAGGAATTCTATTTGCAGAGCACAGTTTTCAGAGGACAGTAGTTAGCACATGTACTTACATCACCTGCATCCTTGAAAAGTGCATCGGGCCTCTTTGCAGTAATTATCTCAAGAAGAGTGATACCGAAGCTATACACGTCACTCTTAACTGAGTAGATACGGTCAATAACATATCCAGGATCCATATAACCCCTAAAACCAAACATATACGAAAATACATGAAGATGAAGAAAATACATGAGGTGATGGAGCAAAGGCTTACTGTGAATTTGATAAGTTCATACCTTGTACCGAGTAAACTACCCTTGTGTCGTTCACGCCCATCCGGACTACACACTTTTGCAAAAGCAAAATCAGTAATCTTAGGAGTCATGTAAGAATCTAAGAGAATCCTTTGTGGATTTAAATCCCCATGCATAATTTGTATCCCACAGCAATCATGTAGATAGGCCACCCCGCGGGCTATCCCTAAAATTATTTTGAAGCGCTCAGACCAGTTGAGCGACACCCTTGTTCCTGTGCCAGTGAGATACTTATGGTCACAATCGTGAGAGAACAAACTAAGTGAAAAAGGCCCACAATGAACTATAAGAACAACTTAGAAGAGGCATACCAGTTACCGTGTCAGACAAACTCCCATTTGGTAGAGATTCATAGACTAAAAGTGCTTCTCCTCTTTCACTGCAACATCCAATGAGCTTAGCAACGTTTTTGTGTAGAAGCTTTGCATGAAAGCGGACTTCATTTTCAAATGTGAGTGAAGAACGGGAGTTATTTTGATGAAATCTTTTGATCATGACTTCAAGTCCACTGTCCAATCGTCCCTGCAAGCATCAACACTAGGTTTATCTATGACAATTTGTCGGTATGTGATTTATTACTGCTGCAAAGATTTCCAAAAAAAAAAGGGGAGCGTCTAGGTTGGATGTATGCCAAATAACCATTTGATTCTAGACATATACATTTCGGCTCAATACAGTATTCAATTTTACATCCATGTTATGTAGAAATGCTTTAAGATTGTGCTCCTTTTGCAGATAACAAAACAAAAGGTGACATAAATATGTACATATCTTAATCCATGTTAAAACTAATTACAAGTAAGAATTTCTCTGGTAGAAATATGTCTAAATTGGCATGTTAGAACCTTCATCCGGGGAATG
Source organism: Aegilops tauschii subsp. strangulata (assembly GCF_002575655.3). Lineage (NCBI taxonomy): Eukaryota > Viridiplantae > Streptophyta > Magnoliopsida > Poales > Poaceae > Aegilops > Aegilops tauschii. Next base: position 311,796,091 of record NC_053039.3, read on the forward strand.
GATATCTGATGTGACCATAAACCGCGCTATTCCATGTACACTGCAGATTGGAGGTTTTTGTATTGAGGTGCCGTCGACACAACCAGAGAAGCAAAAGATCAAAGCAACCTTTAGAACACCATGCAATTTCTTTTGTATTGGTCGTCTGTGCGAGGAGTACCAGGACGTGAAGGCCGAAACCCCAAGGCAACGTGGAGGAGTCCAAACCATGTTGACTTAGCTTTAACATACGTACGTTCCTTGAGTGCTAGTCTGTTTTGGATTTTTGTGATCGGCTTGCCGGATACTTAATTAGTTAAATCATGATTAGTTAGAATAGGAAAGAGATAAGAGTCCGTATCTTTTTAGCTTGTTTGTTAGGTCGGTTGGTTCAGGTTTAGTTTTGCCTATAAAACAGGCAGGCCTCGGCCTTGTACGGGACGGAACTTTTTGGAGGTGGGTGGAGAAAAGCATCAGGTTGGATGCGTCAAATATATGTCTTGTTTGCTGATCCTTGAGGGATTTTGGAGCTGCTATATGTGTAGGATTTGATCCGATCAGATTCTTGCTCAAGTTTTTGTTCTTTGGTCTTCTTGCGTTTTTGCTTGATCCGAAGAGCCACTCTACTATTTCGACCCACGCTGTTGTTGCGACGATCGTTTGTCGACGTTCTTGCTATTTCGTTGAGTACCGTGAAAGATTGGGCCAATAAACGACTCGTCATCTAGTCAGGTCCCATCAGGTGGTATTCAGAGCAAGGTTGATCATGGTACGATTTTTCTCGCTGGTTTTTGAGTTGATCTACTTGAGTTGCTACAATGGTGAATTCACAGAAATCAAATTCAAGTGTGCATGGTGCACATGAAGAAGATGCGGAAGACGAGCTGCCCTTGCCCACCTATGATCCGAGTGTTGCGCCGGCTATCGTGCTAGGATTGGAGGCAACTCGTGACTATGTGCTGAATCTAGTGGGGAGGCGCATTGACAAGGTTGAGGAAAGTCTAGGAAAAAAGATTGCTGATTTGACTGAGGCCGTTCATCAATTGAGACCACGTTCACCACCTAGTGATGGGTCTGCTGCACCGCGTCGTCATCGGCAATTATCTGGACAGCGGATAGGCGAACAAGTTCGCAACAATGGTGAGCATCAAGACCATCAGTCTGAGGGGGCCGGTAGCTATTATGAGCCTGTGCGGCATGCTTATAACCATCATGGAGGTGGCCTACACCATGGGGGAGGACATGAACGTCCGCGACGCGCCTACGAAGATGATGGTATTGGAAGAATAAAAATTTCCATACCGTCGTTTAACGGCAAAGACAACCCGGATGATTATTTGGAGTGGGAGATGCGCGTGGATCAGATTTTTGATGGACAACGGTACACCGAGGCGAAAAAGGTTCGTGCTGCATCTATTGAGTTCACGGGCTATGCTTTAATATGGTGGAACCAACTATGTCGCGCGGGAGGACGTCCGGAGTCTTGGAATCAGATGAAGAGTATCATGAAGAGACGCTTTGTTCCGGAGCACTTCACTAGGACCTTGTACACACGCTTGCAGCAGCTTCGACAAGGTAACTCTAGTGTTGAGGAGTATTATAAGGAGATGGAAATATTACTGATTCGTACAGGGGTAGAGGAGCCTGAAGAAGCTACAATGGCACGGTTCATGCATGGTCTGAAATCAGAGGTACGAGACCGTGTCGATATGGTAGAATATAATGGATTACAGGGATTATTACACCATGCCATTCGAGCGGAGCAGCAAGTCAAGCGTCGTGTCGATCATGATAATTTATCAAACTCAGTGCGGCGTACTTTTCAGAGAGAGGGTGGAGGTAATAGCGGTTTCAAGTCAGATTCTAAGTCGGCTACCAAGGAAGTATCTCAACCCAAGGTTGAATTGTCTCGTGCTTCTAACGCCCGTACCAGTGATATTGTGTGCTTCAGGTGTGGTGGCAGGGGGCATAAGAAGTTTGAGTGTCCTAATGAGAGGAGGGTTCTCCTCACAGAAGAAGGATACATGTCTGCGAGTGATGGAGAGAAAAATGCTGACACATCTAGTGAGAAATCTGAAGATGATGAAAAAGTTACTGCGAGTTTTGAAGCCGCGGAAGCATACCCATCATTAATGGTGCAACGAGTGCAAGAAGACCGTATTGAGGATAAGGGGCAGCGATGGAATATTTTTCAGTCTGAGTGTAAGATCAACAACACCAATTGCAAGTTGATAATAGATGGTGGAAGCTACACCAATGCAGTCAGCAAAGGGTTGGTTGATGCTTTGGGGTTGCCTCTATGGAAGCACCCGCAACCCCATCGTGTCGAGTGGATGTATCATACAGGGAAGTTAAAGGTTACTCATAAGGTGCGCGTCAAATTTTCTGTTGGTGATTATACTGATATCGTGATATGTGATGTCATACCTATGGATGCATGTCACTTGTTATTGGGGAGACCATGGCAATATGATCACAATGCTACACATGAAGGTCGGACGAATACATATTCATTTTGGGATTCTGGGAAGCGACGCGTGCTACGACCGATGTTCGAGAATGCAATCAAGGTGGATGGACATGTCACATTGAAGAAGAAGGTTGCAAAGACTGCCTCGAAACCGATGACGGTTTCTTTTGAAGGGGGAGGGGATGATGTGACCATAAACCGCGCTATTCCATGTACACTGCAGATTGGAGGTTTTTGTATTGAGGTGCCGTCGACACAACCAGAGAAGCAAAAGATCAAACCAACCTTTAAAACACCATGCAATTTCTTTTGTATTGGTCATCTGTGCGAGGAGTACCAGGACGTGAAGGCCGAAGCCCCAAGGCAACGTGCAGGAGTCCAAACCATGTTGACTTAGCTTTAACATACGTACGTTCCTTGAGTGCTAGTCTGTTTTGGATTTTTGTGATCGGCTTGCCGGATACTTAATTAGTTAAATCATGATTAGTTAGAATAGGAAAGAGATAAGAGTCTGTATTTTTTTTAGCTTGTTTGTTAGGTCGGTTGGTTCAGGTTTAGTTTTGCCTATAAAACAGGCAGGCCTCGGCCTTGTACGGGACGGAACTTTTTGGAGGTGGGTGGAGAAAAGCATCAGGTTGGATGCGTCAAATATATGTCTTGTTTGCTGATCCTTGAGGGATTTTGGAGCTGCTATATGTGTAGGATTTGATCCGATCAGATTCTTGCTCAAGTTTTTGTTCTTTGGTCTTCTTGCGTTTTTGCTTGATCCGAAGAGCCACTCTACTATTTCGACCCACGCTGCTGTTGCGACGATCGTTTGTCGACGTTCTTGCTATTTCGTTGAGTACCGTGAAAGATTGGGCCAATAAACGACTCGTCATCTAGTCGGGTCCCATCAATATCTATCTTTAACAAGCAGCATGCAATCTTTCGCCTCTCAAAACTCAATATCAGAGCTATGCTGTTTAGGAAAAATTCAGAAAGAATAAAGTTTAATGTGTCGTATGCAAAGGTAAAGGTGTTGTGGATGCACCTTTTTTGCATGCCATTATTAGCCAGGGTTGATGAAACTTGATTTACATATGCCAAGACATGTCTTGTCAGATCTTTTATAAACTTGAGGTAGCTAAATCAGAAGCAGGGGGACAGGGAATTTTAATTAATGAACTGATCACTTCATGATGTTTGAATATATGAAAGTAAAGGAGCAAAGGCATGTTTGCTGATGTAATGCCCAAACAATTTTTTGCACTGGTAATTTGGTCATCTTAAAAGGGTAACAGCATCAGTAAAAAACACTAAAACTACCAGCGAATAAACCAGGGAAGTTTTGTTGTGAAAATTTAGTTATGATGCTTGTGTGTTATGCATTTGAAAAGTGCAGCAAGACTTGGACCATTAAGAATATACTTGCGAAGAATAATACAAGAAGATAAAAAGTTTTTTTTTCCTCCTAGATCCAAAAAGGATTTTTTTTTCTTTTCTTTCAAAAGCACATTCATACTATGTACCTTATACACATCAGCGTATCCACAACTTCTAATTTTGCATTGGAATGCAAAATTATTTGTAGCAGCCAACAATTGGGAGAAATGAAAACCTGAAAACCCTGCAGGGAATGCACCATGAGCTTTGTTTGTTTGTGATGCAGACTGTAGTTTCCTTTCAAAGTTGATGGGTTTTGCCGAATGTTATAACTAATACGTCTAAATATTCATTTATTGATTCTATTATCTTCAGTATGCATTGATGTTGAGTTGGTGCTTGTAGCTACTACCTGATCCGTTGAGTTCATGAATACAAGGAGCTGTTTCTACCATTTTCCAGGGCAAACAGTGACCCCACCGGAACTTCTGCTTCCTAGCAAAAGGTTCAGCAATTTCCTGGTAACCTGAATTAAAACTCAATTAAATATGTTATACACATGACTCATGAGCAATATCAGAAAAAGTAATAGGAATATACTTTGATTAAACCATGTTCAAGAAGAATCATACAGGACATGAAGTTGTACTTTGGAAAGTTAAGTAAACATTTGGCAAGGTTGAACATGAAAGTACATGGCCCCATGGCAAGGAAATCAGCTCCCACTTATGGGTTAAGATCCCATCTCTCAGTTACGTAGTTTGTCATTTAAATTAGGAAGAGCTATTAACTTGGGACTCAAGTCAATCAGAAGATCTATGATTTATTACTTATATCGGATTGTTAAAGAGCAACCCCTATGAGTAATAAATCCAGCTAGAATTAGGAGAGCAACTCTTCTATCTTGCCTTTGGGGTGATAGCCCTTCCCCTACCTGTCCCTAAAACCTAGTAGTACACAATACAATGCAATATATCAAATTCAAGATCCCAACTCCATAAACAGTTAACTGAAAGAATTACTTGTTAGCTGGTGTTCCTCAACAGCAATGGACTCAGCGCTCCTGCATGCCTGCGATCTTTCTAATTCAACAGGCCGTAAACTACATTCAGTCCTGAAAATTCATGGTTAAGAGATAAAAGTAACTATTTTATGTATGTAACTAAATGTTTTGGAAATAATGTTGTGGCCACTTCTTGCAGTAACCAAGCAACAGATTAAGTATCTCTATTTCCTTGTGCTTGCTAACAAAGTAAGTACGTAGACCAAATTGATGAATTCTGACTGAGCTTCAGAGTTTGAGTGACTGATAGATGATGTCAGCACTCCTCCTGCGTCCTGAAACAACAAAACAAATTTCAAGCATACGAGACTAGTATTACGTGAAGACCCTTGGCTACAATCGAAAAGCCATGATGATGTTTACCAGTGAAGTACAAACTGACTATACCTGAGATGAGCACGTCGACAGCGTGCCGTTGCTTATTCTTTCGAGACGACAAGTTATGTCAGCATGGAAGATCATAGGGTAGAAGCGGAGGTGCTTGGCAATCTTCTTCTTCACGCGTCGGAACTGGTCAGTGTGTTTCCATTCCATGAATATGCGATATGTGGTGCTGCAGTCCTGGCAGGAGCTGACGAGGCTGTACGCCTCCCGGAGCGTCCCCTCCAGCCCATTGAGTGCATTTACAATCTCTTCTCGCTAAATCATTTCTGGGTTTTGCAGCATCCGTAGCAGGCCATTTATCAACTGCACATCCTGCACAAGCTCCTGGCAGGTCTCCTTGTTGCGCTGAACTGTCTGTGCTGCCTGTACAATCGTCGAGATGAGCCCCAACGCATCCACCCCCACCAGCTGCGCGCTGCCTGCTCCATGCCGTTCCACTGCGCCATATCTGCACCACCTCTCTCCTTCTGTGAGTGAAAACGGTAGGAAAGGAAACCACTGTATTATGCATGTAAATTCCAAGAAAGATCACTGAAAGACAAAAAAAAATTGATCAAAACTGTCGAACCATTCGAGGTTGGAGGGTAAGTAATTTTTTTTTCCCGTTTTGTCTAAGTAAGGATAATAATGCAAACTCACTTCTGAACAGGATCCATTTGCCTATTACCAGAAAAAATACTTTGAACGTGTTGCCAGTAGCCAGATGCTTTAGGTGACTGATTAATCTTATTCATTTGGCGGTCGGGGCCAGATTCAGAACAAAAACTTTATTTGGTTCTGAGTAAGAAGTAAGAACACATGGAGGTTCAAAACACAGTTCAAAGGAAGGAGATAGGAAGTACTCCCTCCGTCCCAAAAGTTAGTACAAAGTTGAGTCAATTATTTTGGGACGGAGGGAGTAGGAGCATACCTTGGGATTGAAGCAGAGTAGATTGCCTGTCAGCTGTTTAACTGCGAGCAGCACACGAGAAACTGTCTGCCTCGATCCTGTCCTGAAGTAGCGGTAGAGGTGGGTGGAGCAGATAGCCACACAGTACAGTGTTCTGTGGGACATGGGTGGCCATGGTGTTGTCGATTCTGCTTGACCTTTGACTGCAATGAACGCGTGTACTGCTAGACATGAGAGGCTGACTGCAGACGCAAAGAAAATGCGCAATCGGCAGAGGCAGTCTCCGGCTCCGCGAAACTTCCTGGAAGGTGAGTGACGACAATGCTTAGACAGAGGCGAGACGACGAGTGCTTGACCTTGACCTTGACGAGACGACGAGTGCTCGCCGTGGTCGCGTGGTGTCTGCACGCTCAGGGCTCACGGTCTCAAGGAAATGGAGAGGACGCGGTTAGACAGAGACCAGGGAGGTGTGATGTCTGCGCCTGTCGCTCATGGCGCTCCAAGCACAATGGCCGGCGGAGGTGTCAAGCTGCGCGGCATTTCCGCGAGCACCTGGAGCGCAGAGGGAGAGCAGGAGAGGGAGTGGCGCGAGCACAACTCGCTCCGCCTCCGCTCCGCGGGAGCTCTGGATGCCCGGCGCGCGGATCTTCCACCGGGGGTGCACCAGCCGCCTCCCCTCCACGCATCATTCAGCGCGCGTCTCGATCGGTGGCGCTCGGCCGGCAGGGCGCCGGGCGGAGCGTCCGCGCGGCCGAGCGCACGAGCGTGCTTGCTCGGGCGCAAACTGTCTCGCTCTCGGCGAGTCGCACGCCCCGCTCGCCTGCAGTTGCTTCCGCATGGCCCGGCCCACTAAGCTGCCGTTTCTCGTTTTCTCGTTCGATTGTTTTTGGTTCTTTTTGTTGTTCCTATTTACTTTTTTGTTTTCACCTTTTTTAAAAGTTCCCTCACTCCATGAGCTTTTGCAGTTTTTGAAAAATTTCAACGGATATGAAAAATGGCCGTATAATGTAAAAGATTGTTCGTGTGGTTTTTGCAAAATGTTCATAAAATTCAAAAGCTTGTTTGTCAATTTCCACAAAAGGATCACATGTTTAAAACATATATGTTCATGCCATTTAAAAAATCTTCATGAAAATATTAAAAAAAATTCACATAATTGGTAAACAATGTTCTACTATTAAAAACAACTTTTAAAGGAAAATAAAAAATGTTCACACGTTTAAAAATATGTTCATGACATTTCCTAAAAAAGTTTAAGAAATGCAACAATTTGTTCGTGCAATTTCTTATTAAAAAATTGTGCCCTTAAAAATATTCATAAATAAATAAGAAATTTTTGCATGTTTGCGATAATTTTGGAAAACTTTAACGCGTGCTTAAAATTGTTCACCGTGTATTTAAAAATGGTTAATATGCAAGTTACAATTGTTCAACATATCTTAAAAAAATGTTCAACATGTATTTAAAAATGTCCAAATTGTATATGAAATGTTTAAAATATTCACCACGTATTCGAAAATGAAAGTAAAAAATAGAAAAAAGGGAAAGGAAAAAATAAATAATAAAGAAAAAATAAAATGGGAAAAGTAAAAAAACAAAAGAAATAGAGTAAAAAGGCTAGAAAATAACCATAGAAAAAACAATAAAACCTGGTTGAAAATCAGAACAAATACACTTAAACCGGCCAGAACTATTAGAAAATTGTGTAAAACCTAGAGTGATACCCTAAACAACTTTGCATGTTTTTCTGGCATTGTTAGGACATCATGCCATCATATTGCATTGCATTAACTTGACATGAACATATTAGTCACAACAATATTTTTATTATTTCAAACCCTAATTAATATTGCTATTATTATTCTTTTTCGTCCTAAACCCCTGGCCTCTCTCCCAAACTTTCACATGATGTTCTTTTCTCATATTAGAGCTTGTAAGGCCCCATATGCGGTATTATTCCAAATATAGACCATAGCGGTCCATTTATAGAATAGAAGCACAGATAGAGTCGTCGTAGCATATGACTTCGTATCATACACACAATGTCATATGTCATGGTCTTTACAAATCAAATATAAGAGCAATTCCACTACCAAAAAGATGGTATATATATGAATAGGGCATACAAGTGTAAAGATCAAAATTTATTAAACACGAAGACCACATGGTCCAACATTATCATCACAGCCGAAGTCTCAAATAGTCCGAGTAAAAAAATCAAGTAATGCCTAAGAGGTGGAAACATTAAGCAAGCAATCACATTCCATCGATTCCATGCTGCCAGCTAGAACCCGCTAATCTACTCGTCATCGTCGAAGAACTCCACATACTAACGAACCTGTCGTCACAATTAGCGTAGTAGCGTGTACCTGTAGTTGTTGTTGTGGAAAGGGTGAGTACTTTGGGTACTCAACAAGTCTCATTACTGAAGATACTAGAACTAACAATACTTTCAGGTGTGATAATGGGTTAAATGGTGAAGTTACAACAAGCGGCTAAGCAACATACTATACTTACTTTTATTAGAATTTGAGATGAGAAAGCATATGCGAACGAGGTCGTAAGTTGATCATATATCCACCTACCTACCCATTCATAACACTCTGGTGTCCTCTCCTCGGGAATTATCCCTCGAAGAAGAGACAATCAAGGCATGCACATGTTGGCAAATTTTTGTTAAATTGATTAAGGTTGTCCATGAATCAGCATTAAGCTCCAAATCATCCATAAATGCGAACACGGCTTTCGAAGAACATTTAAACCTGCAGGGGTGCACCAACATCCCCATCATAGGCTCCATACACACTCTGTTAACAAGCGGAATCTACCGCTTAGAGGCACCCATTTTATGAGCTAGCACCGGAAGTCCCGAGCGGCACGACAACGCTTGCTCGGCGACACGAACTACTGTGACACAAGACATGCTGATTAAGGCAGTTTTCAAGGAACGGTACTTGCTCCGTTACTATAGTCCAGGAGACACCCGCTGGGTCGACATCCGAACCAAGAGTCGTCGTATCTCTGACCCGGTCGCTAGTATTGCACCAAGTTCCGAGGTGGCTAGTACTAAATCCCAAGTAGCCACTCGTAGCTTCGCACGTGCGGACCAACGTGGGATTCCACACCACTGCCCCAAGTTTTTCGAAAGATCCATGAGGCCATGGTCCTTGACAAAGAAAACACAAGTTTGTAAATTTAAACCAACTTATGACTCTTGGATAGTTTGCAGTTATGGAAACTGTCAAGGGGGCATAAAAAACCCACATATGGTTAACACGCTCAATCATGGAACATAATAACAAGAACTTGATTCTTAGGGAAACTCAAATGAAACAAAAACAATAAGGCATTAGGCCCAGCCTTCCACCCTTCGTCTTGTGCACTACCATATCATAATATCATATACTCCTTCCGTTCCAAAATAAAGTTGTACTAAATCAAAGACACTTATTTTAAAATGAAGGGAGTACTTAATTAACATGTCCTAGACAAGAGCAACGAAGGTAACAACATGACATAAGACAGACTCTGCAAACCCTATGCATGACACTAAGCAAAGGTTAAGCACACGTAACATAGCCATCACAAAATTTGCTAGGAGGTGGAAGTCAAGGTTGTGCTTAGTTCCAACATGCCGGTTTGCAAAAATACTTCTGGCAAGGGATCCATGAAGAGCACGCCACCTCAAGTTTTTTTTTTATCCCATGGTTTGTCGTCGCATGCTGGATTAATTGACATGTGCTCCATGTGCTGAAAAAAAATTGACATGTGCTCCATCAGCCAACTCACTTATTTCGCTCCTCTAGTAACTTTGATATACTACTAGTGTTTTCTGCAGCGATTGCGGCAACACGGTGGTTGCCTAATTCCACAATCAACCATACGTATGTCAGACGGATGGGAAAAAATCAATGCGTATTGCGCCTTCATTTTCTGCAAGCTGGTGAGGAAATAGGACTTTCAAAGCTCCTGTACGTCTGGATCGCTGTGTCTAGATTGTTTTTACCATTCAACGGGATCCCCTAAATATCCGCGGACCTGGTAGCATATCTGAGGATGTTGAGATATGTATATTGCATGTATATTTCTTGTACCACAAGCCGTCTTCCTTCCTTATATAGTTGAGGACATGGCTACCCTTGTACCTATATATATACGTGTATATGCACCCGATCAATATAGCGTAAGTTGCATCTATCCTCTAATCTCCTATATGGTATCAGCCTAACTCGGTCTACCCTCGCGCGCCCTGCAACCCTAGCTGCTGCCGCGCCTTACCTCTTTCCGCCGCCGCTCTAGCTGCTGCTGCGCCTCTCTCCAGCGCGCCCTAGTCGCCGCCGCACCTCACGTCCCAATCAGTTGCGCTGCTCCCTTGCTTCCAGCCACGCCCAGCGCTGCTTTCGCATCCCCAGCCGCGCCGCCGTTTTTCCTCAAGTCGTGCGTCGCTTCTGCCCTAGCACCCAGCCGCGCCGCTTTCGCCTCCCAGCCGCGCCGCTCATCCATCGCTGCCATGTCTCACTCGAGCCTCTCCCACGCAGCAACCCGTTCGCCTCTTCCTCCGAGGCCGGCTCTCTCCCCAACCCGGCGTACATCCGTGACATTCCGATCTTCGATCGTGTTCCGATCAAGCTATCCCACACGGAGGCCAACTTCTATGCATGGAAAACCTATTTCAACCTCCTCTTCCGTGAGTACAACCTCCGTGACCACATCGACGGCACCACCGACTTCCTCGCCATGCGTCGCGATGAGGATTGGATGGCGCTTGACGCCACCATCATCCGGTGGCTCTTCCTCACCGTGTCCAAGGACATCTTTCACACTGTTGTTCGCGACGGTGATGATGCCTACACGGTGTGGACGAAGATCGTCGGCCTCTTCACCGACAACAAGCTCCAACGGATCGTCTTCTTGCAGCAGGAGTTTTTTGGTTGCCACCAAAACGACTCCTCCATCGACTCCTACTGCATGCGCCTCAAGACTCTCCCCGACGAGCTCAACGACGTTGGCTTCAAGGTTGGGGACGAGCTCCTCCTCTCCACCCTCACCGCCAGCCTCAACGAAGATCTCGGTAATGCCGCGTCCAATCTTACTCTTATGGCTAACCCTACTTATGAACGGGCGGTGGCCTATCTACGTCTTGAGGAGCGTCGCCTGAAGAACCTGCGGGCTCGTGCGGTTCATACCGCCTTCGCTGCCGGCTACTCCCACGGCGGGTCTACATCAACACCTCTCGCCGGGGGCCACGGCGCCTCGCTGCCTCCGCAGCCTCGCCCATCGGTGCCTCCAGCAGCCGCTGGTGCGGGTGGCTACGGCACACCCTACGGCGCCCTTCCGCCTTGGCCTCCGGCGCCGGTGCCCCCACCCCAACAACAGCAGCAGAACCAGGGCGACCGGCGCGGCCGTGGCCGTGGAAACCGCAGCAACAACGGCGGTGGACAGCAGCGTGGTGGTGGCCAGCAACAGCAACTTCCCTCGCCACCATGGGGGCACCGGCCACAATCCCTGGACCGGGGTTGTACACGCCTATACAATGCCGGTTCCCCGCGCTCCACTTCCAGGACTTCTCGGGCCTCGACCAGCGGCACACTAGGCCTTCTACGCGACCCCCAGCTCGGCGCTCCGGCACCACCGCCTCCCCCCTACCCTGCACAGTTTGGCTATGGCGCGCCAAACCCCAGTGGGGGGTGACGGGGTTTGCTGGCTACCCCACGCCGCCGGTCTCCTACGACCCGGCTCTGCTCTCGGCGCTGCAATACACGCCTCAGCCCGGTTCTTACACCGGCGGTGGCAACTGGTTCATGGACACCGGTGCATCATCTCATATGGCAGCCTACCCGGGTAACCTCTCCTCCGCGTCTCCCGTCCACACATCTTCTCGTATCATCGTCGGTAACGACGCTGGTCTTCCCATTACTCATGTCGGTTCTACTCCTTTTCCATCTACATCTAGGCCATTGTCTCTTAATAATGTGCTCGTGTCTCCTCAACTTATTCAGAACTTAGTCTCTGTTCGTAATCTTTCCCGTGATAATTTTGTAACTGTTGAATTTGACGAAGTTGGTTTCTCTGTTAAGGACGCCTGCACCTGGATGGTTCTTCACCGATGTGACAGTCCCGGCGACATGTACCCCGTCCAGCCTTCATCATCATCACGCACTGGACCTCTCGCTCTCTCTGTCGGCATTGATCTTTGGCACGCTCGTCTCGGTCATCCTAGCACCACCGCACTTCGTCAAATAGTCAAGGGTTTTTCTTTTTCATGTAATAAAGCGGATGCTCATTCTTGTCAAGCATGCCGCATGGGCAAACATGTTAGACTCCCGTTTAGTTCTTCTTCGACAGTTGCTTCTTATCCTTTTGAATTAATTCATAGCGATGTATGGACGTCACCTATCACAAGTAATTCTGGTTTTCTATACTATCTTGTTATTCTCGATGACTACTCTCATTTTGTGTGGACCTTTCCGCTTCGTCGGAAATCTGACGTTCCCGCCATCCTCCTCGCCTTTTTCTCCTATGTGTCTACACAGTTCGGTCGTCCCATCCATGCTCTCCAAACTGACAACGGGAAGGAATTCGATAACCTCACCATCCGTACACTTCTCTCCAACCACGGCACCATCTTTCGGTTAACCTGTCCATACACCTCCCAGCAAAACGGTTGGGCCGAACGCGTTCTTCGCACTCTTAATGACTGCGTCCACACTTTTGTTTCACGCCTACATGCCACCCCGGTTTTGGCCGGATGCCCTTGCCACCGCCACCCTCCTTGTCAACCTACGTCTGTGTCGTGTCCGTTGGAACTACACCCCACATCATCTTCTCTTTGGGTCTCCTCCATCCTACGACGGTCTTCGCATTTTCGGATGCCTCGGTTATCCTAGTGTCGCAGCCACCGCCCCTCATGAACTTGCCCCTCGCTCCTTGCCTTGTGTCTTCCTCGGTTACCCGGCTAACACTAAAGGCTACCGATGTTATGATCCGGTGTCTCATCGTGTCATCACCTCTAGGCATGTTTATTTCGACGAGTGCTCTTTTCCTTTTGCACAGGAACAAATGGAGGTGCCACCTGCTGGAGATGATCACCACTTGGCTGGCTCTACACACCGACGTGTTGCACTGGGACCTTTTTCTTTGGGTTGTGCACCGTTGGCCTCGCCAGCCCCTCAGCTGGCTTCATCAAAGTCTTTGCCGGTCTCGCCTGGCTCGTCGGCCACGCCGGTCTCGTCGGCCTCGCCGGCCACGCCGGCCTCGCCGGGCTCTTCGCCGGCCACCCCGGGCTCTTCGCTGGCAACGCCGGCGCCTTCACCAGCTTCGTCGGGGCAGTCGCCCAGCCCGGCCATGCATGGCGCGCCCCCGGCACCTGCTGCTTCTACGGCTACTGCACCACCACCTGCTGGTCCTATCACTCGTGCACGCATGGGCGTTCATCGGCCGAGTCTCCGTTACTCTGCTGATGAGTATGCTTGTCCGGCGTCTACGGTGCCACTGTCGCCTCTTTCGACCTCCGCTCGTATGGCTCTTCGCGACCCGCTTTGGTATGCAGCGATGAAGGAGGAATTTGAGGCTCTACAGCGCAATGCGACTTGGCAGCTTGTTCCCCGCCCCCGGCACGCCAACATCATTACCGGGAAGTGGGTGTTCAAGCACAAGTTTCATCCCGATGGCACCCTCGACCGCTATAAAGCACGTTGGGTGGTCCGAGGTTTTCGACAGCGTGCTGGCGTTGACTTCACGGATACATTCGCACCGGTTGTCAAGCCCGGGACGATTCACACTGTTCTTCAGCTCGCGGTATCTCGTGCCTGGCCGGTGCACCAGATGGACGTCTCCAACGCCTTTCTTCATGACCATCTTGAGGAGCAGGTCTATTGCCAGCAGCCTACGGGGTTCGTCGACGACACTCGTCCGGAGCATGTTTGCCTGCTTTCTCGCTCCTTGTACGGGCTCAAGCAGGCTCCCCGCGCTTGGTACCAACGCATTGCAGCGTTTCTTCATCAGCTCGGCTTTCGCTCCGCTTGCTCCGATGCTTCGCTGTTCATTTACCAACACGGGGATGCTACCGCCTACTTACTACTTTATGTCGACGGCATCATCATGACAGCTTGCTCTAGTGCTCTTCTTCGACAGCTTACCGATCGTCTTCGCGCTGAGTTTGCCATTAAGGACCTGGGTCCTCTGCACTATTTCCTCGGCATCGAGGTTGTTCGACGTGCAGATGGCTTCTTTCTTCATCAGCGGAAGTATGCTCATGAGCTTCTTGATCGCGCTGGGATGCTTAATTGCAAACCCGCGTCTACTCTTGTCGACACGAAGGCCAAGCTCTCTGCCACCGACGGATCACCTGCTCCGGATACTTCGTTTTATCGGTCTATTGTGGGTGCTCTTCGGTATCTCACTCTGACACGCCCGGAGCTTCAGTACGCCGTTCAGCAGGTCTGCTTACACATGCATGCTCCTCGTGATGCTCATTGGACTGCGGTCAAGCGGATCCTCTGCTACATCCGCGGCACCTTGGATTTCAGTTTGTCTCTTCATGCCTCTCCGGCTCTGGACATCACTGCTTACTCGGATGCTGACTGGGCCGGCTGCCCTGACACGAGACGTTCCACCTCAGGCTATTGTGTTTATCTTGGACAATCGTTGATCTCTTGGTCGTCTAAGCGGCAGCCCACTGTTTCTCGCTCCAGTGCTGAAGCCGAGTATCGAGCAGTGGCTAATGTTGTTGCAGAGTGCTCTTGGCTTCGTCAGCTTCTTCTTGAGCTCTCTTGTCCTGTCGCCAAGGCCACCATTGTCTACTGCGACAACGTCTCCGCTGTGTACCTCTCCGCCAACCCAGTTCATCACCGCCGCACCAAACATATTGAGCTCGATATCTATTTTGTTCGGGAACAGGTGGCTCTTGGACACATCCGGGTTCTCCATGTCCCTACTTCCCAATAGTTTGCGGACATCATGACCAAAGGGTTGCCTACGTCGTCTTTCGAGGATTTTCGCTCCAGTCTCTGCGTCGGACGTCCCGATGCTTCGACTGCGGGGGGTGTTGAGATATGTATATTGCATGTATATTTCTTGTACCACAAGCCGTCCTCCTCCCTTGTATAGTTGAGGACGTGGCTACCCTTGTACCTATATATATACGTGCATATGCACCCGATCAATATATCGTGAGTTGCATCTATCCTCTAATCTCCTATAGAGGATGTTCTGCGGACGTGTGGGCATCTGCATGTCCAACCAAAAGCAACCACGTTGTGACCCAATGCTCTCTTTTCCTAGCCGCATAACACACACACAACAAATAGGAAACTTTTAAGGCCAACTCCACCGCGCGACCGCAAACGGACGTCCGGTTTGGTCGGATTTTGTCCCTTTGGGGCGGCAATGGGTTCGCCCATGTCCGTCTCTGTCCGTTGGGTTGTGGGTGCGCCCAACGCGCGGCCATACCCCAAATCATGTCCGGGGTGGACGTGATAAAAAAACAAAAACTTAAAATAAAATACCTAAAAAAGTAAATAAATGCAGTTAAAAAAACTTAAAACATATTTAGGGTCACGGCCACAAAACGACCCAGTTTCACGCCGCACTTAAACGGCCCAGTTTCATAATTAACATAAAAGCAAAATAAAAAAATGCCGCCCGCGCGCTGCTGCCGCGCCCGTCCATGCCGTGGCCATCGCCGTCTTCAGTGGCCGCCGGTGTCGTCGTCGCTGCAGAGGTCGACGTAGTCCGACGGCGTCTAGAGATGGGTCGGCGGTCCGCGGTGCACGGGGGCGGCGGGCTGGAAGGTGGCCGGTGTCGGTGTCAAAACCGGCGGATCTCGGGTAGGGGGTCCCAAACTGTGCGTCTAGGATCGATGGTAACAGGAGACGGGGGACATGATGTTTACCCAGGTTCGGGCCCTCTCTATGGAGGTAATACCCTACTTCCTGCTTGATTGATCTTGATGAATATGAGTATTACAAGAGTTGATCTACCACGAGATCGTAATGGCTAAAACCCTAGGAGTCTAGCCTGTATGACTATGGTAATGAATATATGCGGTATCCGGACTACGCCCTCCGGTTTATATAGACACCGGAGGGATCTAGGGTTACATAGAGTCGGTTACATAAGAAGGAATCTTCATAGTTGGTCGCCAAGCTTGCCTTCCACGCCAAGGAGAGTCCAATCTGGATACGGGTACAGTCTTCGGCCTTCGCGTCTTCACAGCCCATCAGTCCGGCCCATGGATAACAGGCCGGATGCCCGAGGACCCCTTAGCCCAGGACTCCCTCAGTAGCCCCTGAACCTGGCTTCAATGGCGAGGAGTCCGGCGCGTAGATTGTCTTCGGCATTGCAAGGCGGGTTCCCCTTTCCGAACTCCAAGATAGTCTTCAGATGCGACGATAGTATCCGGCCCTGTCACACACATCATACACAACCGCAGAGAGAATACAATTTTACACGAGCTCCATCCCCTGACAACTTTTCGTAGCACGACATTGCATATGACCGGTCATAATTCCAAACCGCTTTTGTGTTCGACGCCCCACGTCCCAAGACGCGGTTGCCATTAGCATGTCTTGTCAAAGCAGAGATCGTGTCCCCTTACCGCGGGATTCTCAATGCGGGTATGGGTAACCCAACCGTGCCGTTTATACATCCCTTGGGAATAGGCGAATCCTAAGACGAGTGGGGAGGCGTTCAATATTCACTGCCTTTATAAGGGGATAAGGACTCCCTTTTCCTCTCTCACGCCTTCTCTCTGTCTCCGCCCTTCCAATCTCGAGCTCCAGCGCCCAAGTTCTAATTTCCTTTCCACTCAAGCTAGCACTCAACCATGTCCGGATCCGGAGGTCAGGGCAAGTGGATGGTCTCCTCCGTCAAGGAGGAGGACATCACTGAGCTTCGGGCGGCCTGATATTTGGCGAAGGAAATCGCCCACCGTCTGCCGGCCGAGGGACAAATCGTCCCCACGCCGAAGCCCGCCGAGAGGGTAGTATTCATTCCCCATTTCTTCCGCGGGCTAGGGTTCCCACTCCACCCTTTCGTCCGCGGGCTGATGTATTATTACGGGATAGATTTCCATGATCTGTCCCCAAATTCCTTCCTCAACATCTCGGCATTTATCATCGTGTGTGAGGCCTTCCTCCGCATCCATCCCCACTCCAGGCTGTGGCTCAAAGTTTTCAACGTGAAGCCGAAGGTGGTGGATGGCCAGCACGCGGAGTGCGAAGGAGCCATGGTGAGTAAGCTGTCCAACGTCTCCTGGCCAAAAGGCACTTTCGTGGACACAGTAAAGGAGTGGCAGAAACAGTGGTTCTACATCACAGAACCCCGCGGCACCACCTGGGCCGCGGCTGCCGAATTCCGCTCCAGTGCTCCCATGCGACTCACCTCCTGGGTCGAGAAGAGTCCGGACTGGTGTTCGCCTGATGAGCTGATAGCGCTGCAGACGCGCGTTCAAAGCATGGTAACCAAAAGCGTCAAGCTTGTTGATGTAATCCAGGTGATGCTAGTTCGCCGGATTCTCCCGTGTCAGCGCCGAAGCCGCCCTCTGTGGGAGTTCAATCCGAAGAAGCACCAGACCCTGGTGAGGCTCTTCGAGACTACTCACGAAGGAGCGTGGAAGCTGCTCTTTAAGGGCAACGAGAAACCGCCGGCCGCAGATTCAGACCGCGGGCACGACGTTAAACACCCCGCCAGCGAGGTATGTTATTTTTAACGTATCCCCTACTTGTTTGTTTCAAGGATGATGCCTGAGCTTTTATTATTGCTTTTTCAGGACTGGATGGAGAGGGCGAAGCGGATCCAGTGTCCGGCTCCACTGCCCGAGGAACCGGTCATCCCGCGTCTGGCGAAGATGCTGGTGCCGGCACCCTATAAGGCGCCGGAGAAGAAGGCCAAGAAAAAGGCCAAGGGGGCCAAGAGTGGCCCCCGTCGCAAGGGTACTTCGGACGTGACGTCCGAAGACGAAGAAGCCCATTCCTCTGTCCCTGAGGACAATGACGAGGAAGAGGAGGAGGAGGAGAACAACCCTCCCCCTGAGGAGAGAAAGAAGAAGAGGGCGGCTTCCGCGCATTTGGAGGCGGAAATGCCCAAGAAGGGGAAGGGCGTCTCCGCGGTCAACACCGCGTGGGACATTGACAGCAGTCCGGAACGATGCCCGCGCACTAAGCCCCAGGCCGCATCGTAAGTGTCATGACTCGTACATGCCCGTATATCCGGCCTTTTTTCTTTGTCATCTTGATGTGGTTTAACTGTACTATTGCAGTCCGGCCCGTGCCCACATCCAGTGATCCTCATCTGGAGGCTCGTTGGATCCGGCGGAAATGGCCAGCATGTCGCCACCGCCCGCTTATTCCCCCGTGGCCAGGGACGACACCGAAGTGTTGTCCCGGAGGACCGCTCCGAGCCGGGGAGGAGCCCAGGACGCTGTCCGGGAGGCGCCACAAGGCGAGACCTCCGCTGCCGGACATGTGGGGGAGCAGATCCCCATGGAGACTGGCGAAGAGGGCCGTATTCAGTTCGACCCTCAGCCGAATACGATTCCGGAGACCCATATGGCTCCGGAGTCGGGCGAGCATCCCCCTTCGAAGGAGGGGGGTGCGTCGATTCCATCGGTGGCCCCTGTCCAACCAGGGGCGCCGGATAACCTGATGGAGGCGCTACGAGGCGCCTCCCTTGTGGACGAGCACCGTGTCCTTATGGGTGCGGTGATCGAGAAGGTTCAGTCCGCCAAGGGTGGACTGAACAAAGCCTGCAGCAACCTGTTGACAGGTTTTGAGGTAAGTGACGTAGAAAGAGAAAAGCCCCATGTAGACAGTAGCCCCAGAGACACTGTCCGGTGTTTGGTGATGAAGCTATGTACCTAGGGTAGGGTCATAGGCCTGACCTAGACACCTTCCCCAAGGACATCACCCTAAAGTCAGAAGCATTCGAGGGGTACCATCGTTCACTCGACCAGAAACATTCCACTCGGAAGAATCAATGTCACTCGACCATAACAGAAACCACTCGACATATGGAAGATCTAAGGTCACTCTACACAGCAACGGTCGGGCGTTTACTCATAGACTTAATGATCATTTATAGCACTTTATTACGGACGTTACCTGTAACGTTCCTTCTTTATGTACATTGAACTTCTTGTAACGTGGGCTGGCTGGGGTCCCGACACACTCTATATAAGCCACCCCCTCCACTAGGACAAGGGTTCGCACCCCCTGTAACACACAGACACGCATAATCCAGTCGACCGCCTCCGGGCACCGAGACGTAGGGCTATTAATTCCTCCGCAAAGGGTCTGAACTCGTAAAACTCGTGTGTACAACTTCGCCATATCTAGGATCTTGCCTCTACATACCTACCCCCATTCTACTGTCAGTCTTAGATCCACGACAGTTGGCGCCCACCGTGGGGCAGGTGTCTTAGCGACTTGTTGGTGAAGTTGCGATTTTTTCATTCCCATCATCATGGTTTCCGGCGGTGGATTGGCTGAGGGCCGTGAGATCCGTCTCGGCATGCTCGTCTTCGTCGCCGACGACTCCCCCTGGCTCCAAGAGGCTCCACTCGACGTGGAGGCGCTCCCCGTCCGCGGGGCGACGCACTTTCGCGCGTGCGTCCGCGGCGTCCTTCTTCGACAGCCGTCGACTCAGTATCGGTCGGCTCCTGTGGCGTCCTCGCTCCCCGCTGCTCGCCGGCGCAAGTGTTTCGGTCGATCGCGGCTCCAACGGTGGGTGAGGCACGCAGTGGCCCGCCAGTCGGCCACCCCGCAAGTCGCGGCAATCGAGCCCGACGAAACTCTCTACGGCCTGTTCGACCTGTCAACTGGCTCCGTCGAGACCGCATCCGAGTGCGACAACAGTGACCCTGCGGCAGAAGTTTTGATGGTCAATGGACCACGCAGTCCTCCTGGCTTCCCCCGCAACGACGGTGGCGATGGCGGTGGCGATCCGTCACGTGCTCACGAAGAGTACCGCCCCGAGCCTCTTTCTTTGCAGCAGAGGGAAGAGCTCCGCCGCCGCAATATGGATGCACTTCACACTCCTATCGTTGGAGAAACCCCCGAGGCCCGAGCCTTGGAGGAGGTGCGCCTAGCCAACTTGGCTAAGCGCACTCGACTGGAGAACCTCCAGCACGCACTCGACAAGCGTGCTCGGCAGCGGATTCCTGAATCCAGTCGACGACAACTTTTTCCGCCTCCAACTCAGGTATACCGAACTCCGATTCAGAATCTCACAGCTGCAGCCCGAATAGCAGAGTCGATTCATCCTTCCCAGTCGGAAGCTGGCAGAGGTTTGATGCAGATCCGGGCTTTACTCCGGGCAGCGGGAGAGCAGAACACAGCAGTATCTCAGTCGCAGAATAGGATTCATAGCAGATCTATGATGGCAGACACAGTTCAGTCGGCTCACAGCCCAAGATCGCCTCCAAGGCGTGAGGGACGTGGAGACCGACGAGATCGGTACAGAAACCGTGAGCGGTATGATCACCGACTCGACCACGATGACCGTCGTCGAGCGCCCACGCCTCCCCCGAGGAGTGGGTCATATGTGCCTCGGCAGCACGATGACAGACGCCCTCACAGTGGTGGATGAAGAATTCCAGTCGACCCCAGAGAGCCGGGCTTTGATGCGAGATCTATTCACGTTCAAGGTCTGGTTGACAGGAACAGAGCGCACAGAGAAGGCCATAACTAGGGATGAAAATGGAATGGCAACTTTCCGTATTTCCAGAGGAAAAATGGAAATGGAGAGGAAATATGAAAACGAAAATGGAATTTTGCAAAACGGAAGTGGAAGTGGAATTTTTTATGCGAAAACGAAAACAAAAACGGAACGGTGTTTTCCGGTGGCATAGGCATGGGAATGGAACTTTCCATTTCCGTGAATATGGAATTTCTGTTTTTACTATAGACCTATGGCTGTTTTGTAGTCCAACCACCAAACAACACACAATTATACAATGAGTAGAATGGATCATTTGAGCCCAACTTCTACTACCACACACGTACTCAACTTGACCATATACACAATTGTCCTGTACTACTACAATACTACACTAAGTTGCTAACATAATGTTTTTTGTAGCCATGTTAACAATTTATTAAATTTGTTTCTGCTTTGCGCATATTTCTCTTTGATTCAAGGTTTTTTTAATTTCCGGTCAACGCCCACTTCTGTTTCCGTGTCTGCTTTGTATTCGCTCTGTGTCCGTTTCCGGTAGTATCTGTTTCCGTATTCATTTCCGGGGTTTCTGTATTCGTTTCCGCTTCTGCAAAAATATATGAAAACAAATATGGTAGCACTCAGTTTCGTCCGTTTCCGCTCCGTTTTCATCCCTAGCCATGACAGAGATTATCCGACTGGCAGTAGAGTGCATGTTTCAGGTCCAGAGTGCTTTAGCAGAGCCATCAGGGCAGCAGTGATTCCTCCCAACTTCAGGTTGGCGGCTGGAGTCAGCAAGTTCACTCGTGATTCCAAGCCTAACACTTCGCTTGAGGACTACTGAGTGGCTGTTCAGATCGGTGGCAGCAATGATGAAGTGGCCATGAAGCACCTTCCTCTGATGTTGGAAGGCTCGGCCAGAGCGTGGTTGAATCAGTTAGCACCTGGCAGCATATATAGTTGGGAGGAACTTGCCCGAGTGTTTGTTAGAACCTTTGAAGGTACATGCAAACGGACAGCAGGGTTAACAGAGTTGCAATCCTGTGTGCAGAAACCGAATGAGACCTTGAGAGATTATATCCAGAGATGTATCACGTTGCACCACACAGTGGAGAATGTGTCAGATCATCAAGCAGTTTGTGCCTTCAAGGAGGGTGTTAAGTATCGAGAATTGAACCTGAAGTTTGGTCGGACTGGGGATATGTCCTTGAGTCGGATGATGGAGATTGCCACCAAGTACGCTAATGGTGAAGAGGAAGACTGACTCCGGACTGGCAAGCACAAAATAGTCGCCCAAGAAACCGGAGGAGGGAATTCCAATCGGAAACAGAAACGCAAGGCCGAACCAGCGGCTCCTGGTGAGGCTTTAGTTGTGGCTCAAGGAAAGTTCAAGGGGAAGCCCAAAGGGCCGTGGAACCCTAAGAAAGTGAAAGATCAAGATGGAAATGATGTGTTGGATTTACCCTGCCACATTCACGCTAAAAAAGATGAAGAGGGTAATCTCATTTACCTTAAACACACCACTCGACAGTGTCGGCTCCTGATCCAGCAGTTCCGAGAGAAACAACCCAAGGAGAAGGAAAAAGAGTCGGACAAGGGTGAGGATAGGGAAGAAGATGATGATGGTTTTCCCAACGTCAATTCCACTCTGATGATTTTTGCCGATGTTGAAAGCAAAAGTCGACTGAAAGTTATCAACAGAGAGGTGAACATGGTTGCTCCGGCAACACCAAGTTATTTGAAGTGGTCCCAGACTGCCATCACATTCGACCAGTCTGACCATCCGGCACATATAGCCACTCCTGGGAGGCAAGCGCTAGTGGTCGACCCAGTTGTTGAAGGCACTCGACTGACTAAAGTGCTGATGGATGGTGGTAGTGGCCTGAATATCCTGTATGCTGAGACCTTGAAGGGAATGGGCATTCCGATGTCCAAGCTTAGTGAAAGCAATATGAGTTTCCATGGTGTCATACCTGGCAAGAAGGCTGAATCACTCGGCCAGATTGCCCTTGATGTGGTTTTCGGTCATTCCAAGAATTACCGCAAAGAAAAGTTGACATTTGAAGTGGTGGATTTCCAGAGTGCTTATCATGCTATTCTGGGTAGGCCTGCCTATGCACGTTTCATGGCTCAACCATGTTACGTGTACCTCAAGTTGAAAATGCCTGGTCCCAAAGGAGTGATTACTATCACTGGCAATCGGCAGAAGGCATAAGAGTGCTTCCAGAAGGGCTCGAAAATCGCCGATGCACAAATGGCAGCAGTCGAAATGCAAGAATACCGGAAGAACGCAGACCCGAGTGATTTGTTGCGCTCCAAGAAGCCTGCGACTAATTCTGTATTTCCGTCGTCCGGTGAAACCAAGCCGATTAACATTCACCCGACCGATCCTAGTGCTGCTCCTACTCATATTTCAACTTCACTCGACAGCAAATAGGAAGAAGCGCTCATCCAGTTCCTCCGTGAGAACTGGGACATCTTCGCATGGAAACCTTCTGACATGCCGGGTGTACCCAGGGGACTGGCTGAGCATCGTTTGTGAGTCGACCCGAAAGTAAAACCGGTCAAGGAACATCTTCGACGGTCCGCCGTACAGAAGAGAAAAGCAATTGGCGAGGAAGTGGTCGGCTGCTCCGAGAGATTTACCACTCCGAGTGGCTCACCAATGTTGTCATGGTCCCCAAGAAGGACGATTCACTTCGCATGTGCATTGACTTCAAGCATATCAATCGGGCCTGCCCGAAAGATCATTTTCCTCTCCCCCGCATCGACCAAATCGTCGACTCGACTGCGGGGTGTGAGCGATTGTCTTTTCTAGACGCCTATTCCGGGTATCATCAGATCCGACTGTATGGTCCCGATGAGATAAAAATTGCTTTCATCACTCCATTCGGATGCTTCTATTATGTCACCATGCCATTCGGCCTGAAGAACGTCGGAGCCACATTCATGAGGATGATTCAGAAATGTTTGCTCACTCAAATCAGTCGGAATGTGGAAGCATACATGGATGACATTGTGGTCAAGTCACGTAAGGGTTCCGACCTGCTGGCTGACCTTGCTGAAACTTTTGCCAACCTCAGAAGGTATGATATCAAGCTTAATCCATCAAAGTGCACATTCGAAGTTCCTGGCGGAAAGTTACTCGGTTTCCTCGTTTCCGAACGAGGGATCGACGCTAACCCAGAGAAAGTTGGTGCTATACTCCGGATAAAACGCCCTGTGCGTGTGCACGATGTCCAGAAGCTTACTGGTTGTTTGGCCGCCTTGAGTCGGTTCATTTCTCACCTCGGTGAAAAGGCATTGACTCTTTACCGATTGATGAAGAAGTCTGACAAGTTCGAGTGGACAGATGAAGCTGACGCAGCGTTTGCAGAGCTCAAAGACCTGCTTTCCACCCAGCCGGTGCTTGGTGCCCCAATCAGCAAAGAGCCTTTACTGCTTTATATTGCAGTCACAGGACAAGTTGTCAGTACAGTGCTCACGGTCGAGCGGGAAGAAGAAGGAAAAGCCTATAAAGTCCAGCGCCCAGTATACTATGTTTCTGAAGTGCTGACTCCATCAAAGCAAAGATATCCACATTATCAGAAGCTTGTTTATGGGATTTACATGACCACGAAGAAGGTTGCACACTATTTCTCTGATCGCTCCATTACAGTCATCAGCGACGCACCATTTTCAGAGATTCTGAACAACAGAGATGCAACTGGTCGAGTGGCAAAGTGGGCGATTGAACTCCTTCCCTTGGATATCAAGTTTGAGGCAAAGAAAGCTATCAAGTCCCAAGCAATAGCAGATTTCATCGCCGAGTGGATCGAACAGCAACTTCCGACTCAGATTCACTCGGAGCATTGGACCATGTTCTTCGACGGATCCAAGATGCTGAATGGTTCTGGTGCTGGGGTGGTATTGGTATCCCCCCGAGGTGACAAACTCAGCTATGTTCTCGAGATTCACTTTGACTCCTCCAACAATGAAGCTGAATATGAAGCACTTTTGTACGGGTTGCGTATGGCCATTTCACTCGGCGTCCATCGCCTCATGGTCTATGGCGACTTGGATTTAGTGGCCAATCAAGTGATGAAGGAGTGGGACGTCAGAAGCCCAGCTATGACTAGCTATTGTAATGTAGTGAGAAAGTTAGAAAAGAAGTTTGAGGGGTTAGAGCTCCATCACATACCCCGACTGAAAAATCAGGCAGCTAATGACCTGGCAAAGATAGGTTCCAAGAGGGAAGCCATTCCCAGCAGTGTGTTCTTGGAGCATATTCATTCACCTTCAGTTCAAGAAGATCCTTTCACTGAAGATCCCCCACAACCAAAGAGCGCCACTGATCCGACTGAATTCGAAGTCCTAGCCGTGTACGACTTGATCATGGAGGTTTTGGTCATCACTCCCGACTGGACAGTGACGTACATTTCATACATTCTCAGGAAGGAACTCCCAGAGGATGAAGAAGAGGCTCGATAGATCGTCCGTTGATCCAAAGCCTTTATTGTGATAAGAGGACAGTTGTTCAGAGAAAGTGTGACTGGAGTCTGCCAGAAATGCATAACACCGGAAGAAGGTCGAGTGATCCTCAATGACATCCACTCAGGGACCTATGGTCACCATGCGTCCTCTCGGACCATTGTGGCCAAAGCATACCGAGCGGGATTTTATTGGCCACGAGCAAATGAGATGGCAAAAAAAATAGTCGACAAATGTGAAGGTTGCCAGTTTTACTCCAACATGTCTCACAAGCCTGCATCAGCCCTGTAGACCATTCCACTCGTCTGGCCCGTTGCTATTTGGGATTGGATATGGTTGGGCCTCTGAGGACTGGTAGGAGCGGCTTCACTCATGTGCTCGTGGCAGTCGACAAGTTCACCAAATGGATCGAAGCCAAGCCTATCAAAAACCTTGAAGCCAGTACTGCTGTCAGTTTCATCAGAGAGTTAACATTCAGATATGGTGTTCCCCACAGCATCATCACTGACAATGGGTCGAACTTCGATTCCGATGAGTTCAGAGCCTTCTGTGCTTCCCAAGGTACTCGAGTCGACTATGCTTCAGTCGCCCACCCCCAGTCGAATGGACAAGCTGAAAGAGCAAATGGATTGATTCTCAAAGGACTGAAACCCCGACTGATGCGTGATCTCAAGCACGTAGCAGGCGCCTGGGTCGATGAACTTCCATCAGTGCTTTGGGGATTGAGGACAACTCCCAATCGATCGACTGGCCGAACTCCATTCTTCTTGGTTTATGGAGCTGAAGCTGTACTTTCGAGTGACTTGCTCCACAATGCACCCCGAGTCGAGCTTTTCTCAGAAGATGAAGCAGAACAGGCACGACAAGATGCAGTTGATCTCCTGGAAGAGGAAAGACAAATGGCTTTGATCCGGTCGACCATCTATCAGCAAGACCTGCGTCGATTCCACGCCAGAAATGTGAGGGGTCGAGCATTTCAGGAGGGAGACTTGGTTCTTCGAGTGGATCAACAGAAACCACACAAGCTTGCTCCTGCTTGGGAAGGCCCCTTCATCGTCACCAGAGTGCTCCACAACGGAGCATACCACCTTTACAACGTCGAGCACAAGAAAGACGAGCCACGCGCTTGGAATGCGGAGCTGCTCCGCCCCTTTTATACTTAAGCACTCAGTGTGTTGAGATGTAATAAGAAATACCTTTGTAGTTTGTTTATCAAAGACAAGAGTTTTACAGTCTTCTAAAATGATTGTCGTTTCTTATATTTGTGTCTGAAATCCCCCAGTGGGTGACTTAGCCGCGAATCCGTTTCGCCTAAGTTTATAAAACCCTACCGAGTGGTGAGCAAGCCTCTCACTCGGAGGCTTAGCTGCGAATCCGTTTCGCCTAAGTTTGAAAAATCCTACCGAGTGGTGAGCAATCCTCTCACTCGGGGGTTTAGCTATGAATCCGTTTCGCCTAAGTTTGAAAAATCCAACCGAGTGGTGAGCAATCCTCCCACTCGGGGGCTTAGCTGCAGTCCAGTACTCGCCTAAGTTTAAAAAAAATCCTACCGAGTGGTGAGCAAGCCTCTCACTCGGAGGCTTAGCTGCGAATCCGTTTCCCCTAGTTTGAAAAATCCTACCGAGTGGTGAGCAATCCTCCCACTCGGGGGCTTAGCTGCAGTCCAGTACTCGCCTAAGTTTTAAAAATCCTACCGAGTGGTGAGCAATCCTCTCACTCGGGGGCTTCGCTGCAGTCCAGTACTCGCCTAAGTTTTAAAAATCCTACCGAGTGGTGAGCAAGCCTCGCACTCGGAGGCTTAGCTGCGAATCCGTTTCGCCTAAGTTTGAAAAATCCTACCGGGTGGTGAGCAAGCCTCTCACTCGGAGGCTTAGCTGCGAATCCGTTTCGCCTAAGTTTAAAAAATCCTACCGAGTGGTGAGCAAGCCTCTCACTCGGAGGCTTAGCTGCAGTCCAGTACTCGCCTAAGTTTAAAAAATCCTACCGAGTGGTGAGCAACCCTCCCACTCGGGGGCTTAGCTGCAGTCCAGTACTCGCCTAAGCTTGAAAAATCCTACTGAGTGGTGAGTAACCCTCCCACTCGGGGGCTTAGCTGCAGTCCAGTACTCGCCTAAGTTTGAAAAATCCTACCGAGTGGTGAGCAAGCCTCTCACTCGGGGGCTTAGCTGCAGTGCAGTACTCGCCTAAGTTTAAAAAATCCTACCGAGTGGTGAGCAAGCCTCTCACTCGAAGGCTTAGCTGCAGTCCAGTACTCGCCTAAGTTTAAAAAATCCTACCGAGTGGTGAGCAAGCCTCTCACTCGGGGGCTTAGCTGCAGTCCAGTACTCGCCTAAGTTTGAAAATTCCTACCGAGTGGTGAGCAACCCTCCCACTCGGGGGCTTAGTTGCAGTCAAGTACTCGCCTAAGTTTGAAAAATCCTACCGAGTGGTGAGCAAACCTCTCACTCGGGGGCTTAGTTGCAGTCCAGTACTCGCCTAAGTTTGAAAAATCCTACCGAGTGGTGAGCAACCCTCCCACTCGGGGGCTTAGCTGCAGTCCAGTACTCGCCTAAGTTTTGAAAAATCCTACCGAGTAGTGAGCAAACCTCTCACTCGGGGGCTTAGCTGCAGTCCAGTACTCGCCTAAGTTTGAAACACATCCCTATCCGCAAGGACGACGAGGTGCAGGTCGACTGCAACCTTCTCTTCGGAGCTACGCCACAAGTATAACGTACGCTCCATCCCTATCCGCAAGGAGGACAAGGTGCAGGTCGACAGCAACCTCTTCCTCGGAGCTGCACCACAAGTATAACGTGCGCTCCATCCTTATCCGCAAGGACGACGAGGTGCAGGTCGACTGCAACCTTCTCTTCGGAGCTACGCCACAAGTATAACATACGCTCCATCCCTATCCGCAAGGAGGACGAGGTGCAGGTCGACTGCAACCTTCTCTTTGGAGCTACGCCACAAGTATAACGTGCGCTCCATCCTCATCCGCAAGGACGACGAGGTGCAGGTTGACTGGAACCTCTTCCTCAGAGCTGCTTCTCAAGTACAAAAAATATTTCGAGTGAAGAACAAGTTCCACTCAAAGGTAAGCACAAGCATATTCAGAAATAAACCAAGTTCAGATAAATCCTAAGGTTCTGGACCACGGATTAAAGTACTCGGACATCCAGCCCGAAGGAGTCTTAACCGTTACAAAATCACTCGGCATTCCGAGGCAAATTTAAGGTAAGGCATGAAAGTTTGTTCACTCCGCAGGAGGAGGACTAGCAGGCTCGACGAACTCATCCAGGTCGATTCCATCAGCAATCTGAGTGGTAGCAGCAATAAAGGTCTCCATGAAAGACTGGAAGTCGTGCTTCTTGGTATTGGCAACCCTGATCGCCGCCGGCTTCTCTTCTCGCGCTTCCTTGCAGTGGACACAAACCAAGGACAGAGCCAGCGCCACACCTGGTAGAAGACTTCTTCCATTCTTGCACTCGACCGGGAATCTCATTAAGTCGAGTCATCAAAGACTCGAGGTCATTCTGGAGTGTTTCCCTTGGCCAGAGTGCTGTGTCAATCCGCGACATTGCAACCTTCAGTCGAGCAAGATAGTCGACAACACCAGCAACACGAGATTCCAATCAGAATACATTCATGGCAGCCTCGTCTTTCACTAGGGAATGGATAGGGTCCAAGCTTGTCTCAACTCGCCCAGTCTCTTCCTCGAAGTTTCGGCAAAATTCTGCACGCACAATTCAAAGATGAGTCAGTGGTTGTGTGTCGAGTCGACAGTAATAAGTCAGTCGGGCCGAAGAAAATACCTTCAAGCATGACGAACAGCTTCTTGGCAAGACCTCCCAAATAATTCTCCAGATCGTCCCTCTTGCGAGCAATGCCTTCCATCTTCTCGTTCAGATTGTTCTTGTCCTTCTTCAGGCGAGTCGCTTCCTTATTGGCTTCATCAAGGGCAGTTTTCAGCTTGACGTTTTCTTCCTCCAGTTTGCCGACTGAAGCTAGCTTCTGTTCGGCGAGTGCAGTTTTCGCC
Source organism: Aegilops tauschii subsp. strangulata (assembly GCF_002575655.3). Classification (NCBI taxonomy): domain Eukaryota; kingdom Viridiplantae; phylum Streptophyta; class Magnoliopsida; order Poales; family Poaceae; genus Aegilops; species Aegilops tauschii. Next base: position 311,825,381 of record NC_053039.3, read on the forward strand.
AGAGCTTGGTTCATTTTCTCTGAAGAAAACAATGCTCGGTTTAGAAAAAGCAAAATAAAAGGCCGGTTCAGAGACAAATCAGTCGACAAGTTTTCTCTTACCAGCGGCTTCATCCTTGGCCTTCTGCAGATTTCTCTTGGCCAGTTCCAGATCGAGGTTGAGTTGAATCCGTTTCTTCTCCAAGTCAGCAAAACGAGCTCCGAGTTCACAAGATTTATGTAATCAAGAGACAGTCAATCGACAGATGGAAAGATTAGTTACTTCAGAACAATGGTCTGATAAGTTCAAGTTGTTTTCAGACCGTAGTCGACTGCCCGCAGTCGACCACGATCTCGGGGACTACACCCAGTGGGTGCACTTAGCATGCCCCCACTGGTCCAGTTTCCACTCGACATGGTCTGTCCAGGCCGAGTGTTTTTTAAAAAGAGAGGCAAGTTGTTCTCAGACCGTCGCCAGCTACCCGCAGTCGACCACGGTCTCGGGGACTACACCGAGTGGGTGCACTAAGCGTGCCCCCACTAATTCAGATTCCACTCGACATGGTCCGACTAGGCCGAGTGAGAAAATTCTAATTCTAAGACTACAGTCGACTGCCCGCAGTCAACTATAGTCTCAGGGACTACACCCAGTGGGTGCACTCAGCGTGCCCCCACTAGTTAAAAGATCCAATCGACACAACCTAGTCGACTCAAGATACAAATTTGCTCATTGACAAGTCAAAACACCCAGTGGGTGTACAAATGCGCAACGCAAACAGATGAAAAGATTTTTCAAAGGAAGTTTTCAGGTACCATATCCTAACAGAAAAAGCGGCAAGTTAAAGAGTCAGTCGGTGATCAACCAACCTGGACGTTGCTCTGAAGGGCTGAGCTGGCGTCGTAAGCCGCTTGGCTGGCTTCCCGGACCATCTTCATCTGCTCCATCGTGATGCCCGCCTGGCGTATGGCTTCCTTGGCAGCACCCACTTGGTCCTCTGGGACGTGATGTGCGGTAAAGAGAGAAGATGGATCGGCTGGAGTCTGAGCAGTCGACGCTGAAGGCTGTGCACTCGTCAGTGGTACGACGAAAGTTACGGAAGTCCGATTGGCATTGCCACCTTTCTGGATCGTTGTTTCGATCGCCGACGCAGACTGAGGTGTCTTTCCAGCTGACGCCTTCCTGTTTCTTCTCCCCTGGGACCTCAGTGGCATGTCTTTGTCATCATCTGGAAGATCAATGACATGGGGAGGAGCTGCAAAAGAATCAATTACTAGAAATTCAATCGACCAATAAAACGATCGAGTAAATAAGGATAGGATTATGAGAATCGTACCTGGATTGGAGGTGATGGCATCTTCCATTTCTTCGTCTTCATTCTTGTAAGCGGAAGTCTCGGAGGTAGCGGCACTGCAGATTTCAAGATTCAGTCGGTCATTACTGTGAGTCGATCAAGACCCAGTTCATACTAAACAAGGAATTCAAGTCCAACTATTACCCGGAAACAGTAGGGATGGTCATTTTGATCTTGGGCAAGGCTTTCAGCGGTTTTGATGGCGCAGCTTTCGGCTGCTTCGGTGCCTTTTCAGTCGGCGCTGGAGAAGACTTCCGAGGGCGCTTTGATGACTGCCCGGTTTGTGCGGGCGCTTGCCGGGTCGTGGGTGAGCTTGGATCGCCTTTCCCTATGGGGAGGTGAGTCGACCTCTTCTTCATCACTCGGGTCGTCGCTATCCTCGTCCTCTTCACCATCAGAATGCCACTCGCCGCTCTTGCCTCCGCTTGCCTCCCCCTCTGGGTCCTGCTCCTGCTCTCTGTTAGGCATCGAGTACATCTCAGTAAGGGCCTAGAAAACAACAAGCAAGACAAAGGTCAGTCGGTTGATTACAAGCAGTTGCATGATGAATCAAGATAACACTCGGCATTTTAGAGTTGGACCTTGTCTGTTTTGTATGAGTTGTCGAGTGGAGGGACTCTCCTGGCCCCCTGGGGTTATCTTTGTTGCCAGTGATACCCCTCAACCACTTCTCCATCGAATCCTCATCAACGTCTTCTGGATGGATCCGAGTGGAATCGTCAATGCCCGAATACATCCACATCGGATGGTCACGGGCTTGAAGCGGCTGAATGTGGCGCCTGAGGAAGACTTCCAACAGATCCATGCCAGTTACGCCATCACGGATCAGCTGGACCACTCGCTCAACCAGCACCTTCACCTCCGCTTTCTCCCCCGGAGTCACTTTGAAGGCGGAGGGCTTCTCTACTCAAGCCATGGAAAAGGGGGGAAGCCCAGTCGACTGGCTTGGAGTCGGCTGGTCTTTGCAGTAAAACCAAGTCGACTGCCACCCTCGGACTGACTCGGGAAGGATTATTGCTGGAAAAGAGCTCTTACCCCTCATCTGAATCCCAAGACCCCCACACATCTGGATCACTTTTGTCCTCTCATCACTCGGATTAGCTTTTTTGACCGACTGAGAGCGGCATGTGAAAATGTTCTTGAAGTGGCCCCAGTGCGATCGACAACCCAAGAAATTCTCGCACATAGACACGAAAGCGGCAAGATAGACGATGGTGTTGGGGGAAAAGTGATGAAGTTGTGCTCCAAAGAAGTTCAAGAAAGCTCGGAAAAAAGGATGAGGCGTCAAAGAAAACCCGCGGTCGACGTGAGTGGTGAGGAGCACACACTGACCCTCCTGCGGTCGGGGCTCGGTCTCGTCCTCCAGGAGCCGCGCGGATCCGTGGGGGATCAATCCCTCCTCGGCCAGATCATCGATGTCGTCCTGACGAATCGTCGACCGGATCCAGTCACCTTGGATCCAGCCACGCGGCAGACCGGACCTCGACGAAGATCCGCCCCGGCTGGACTTCTTCCCCTTCGCCTTCGTCGTCGCCTTCTTCGCGCACTCCAAAGCCACCGTCTTCTCTTTCCCCATCACAGCGGGCGGAGCTCGAACAGAGCGGCGGCGCTGGGGCAGGAGCGGATGCAGTAGAGAAAACGGAGAAGGAAGACGAAGAATGGGAACGCACTGTTCAAAAACCCCCGTCTGACGCCTTATATGAGGTTGCTTCCGAGTGACTGACCTGTGGACCCGGGCGATCTTATCAAATCCCGCAACAGTCGCGCGCGCTATATGTGGCGAAAAAGGTGGCGCGGAAATCGAGGCGGCCCTGCCTAATCCAGCCCGATTACTGCGGCTTCCTCCGCCCCGCGCGCGTCTCAAAATTCGAATCCCGCGAGATCCGCGGGCAACAGAGCAACCTATCAGACGGAAGATTTTCTCCTTATCAACGCTCGGGGCTTTTCAGTAAAAGTTTACTCAACAAAATCAAGAATGGATCAAGGCGACTGAAAAAGAAGTTGGTGTCACCGTTTTGATTCATCGATCCCAACAAGACACTTCCGAAGCGCGAAAGTTGAATCGGAAGTATTTTCAACTCCTTCTTCACTCAAACCCTGAACCATTCGGGGGCTAATGATGAAGCTATGTACCTAGGGTAGGGTCATAGGCCTGACCTAGACACCTTCCCCAAGGACATCACCCTAAAGTCAGAAGCATTCGAGGGGTACCATCGTTCACTCGACCAGAAACATTCCACTCGGAAGAATCAATGTGACTCGACCGTAACAGAAACCACTCGACATACAGAAGATCTAAGGCCACTCTGCACAGCAACGGTCGGGTCTTTACTCATGGAGTTAATGATCATTTATAGCACTTTATTACGGACGGTACCTGTAACACTCCTTCTTTATGTACATTGTGTTGGGGAACGTAGTAATTTCAAAAAAATTCCTACGCACACACAGGATCATGGTGATGCATAGCAACGAGAGGGGAGAGTGTGTCCACGTACCCTCGTAGACCTAAAGCAGAAGCGTTAGCACAACGCGGTTGATGTAGTCGTACATCTTCACGATCCGACCGATCCAAGTACCGAACGTACGGCACCTCCGAGTTCAGCACACGTTCAGCTCGATGACGTCCCGCGAACTCCGATCCAGCAGAGCTTCACGGGAGAGTTCCGTCAGCATGACGGCGTGATGACGGTGATGATGTTGCTACCGACGCAGGGCTTCGCCTAAGCACCGCTACGATATGATCGAGGTGGAATATGGTGGAGGGGGGCACCGCACACGGCTAAGAGATCAAGAGATCAATTGTTGTGTCTCCAAGGGGTGCCCCCCTCCCCGTATATAAAGGAGTGGAGGAGGGGGAGGGCCGACCCTCTCTATGGCGTGCCCTAGGGGAGTCCTACTCCCACCGGGAGTAGGATTCCCCCTTTCCTAGTAGAACTAGGAGCCCTTCCAAGTAGTAGGAGTAGGAGAGAAGGAAAGGGAAAAGAGAAGAGAAGAGAAGGAAGGAGGGGGCGCTGCCCCTCCCCCTAGTCCAATTCGGACTAAGCCTTGGGGGGCGTGCAGCCTCCCCTCTCTCTTTCCCATAAATCCCAATAAGGCCCATATACTCCCCGGTGAATTCCCGTAACTCTCCGGTACTCCGGAAAATACCCGAATCACTCGGAACCTTTCCAAAGTCCGAATATAGTCGTCCAATATATTGATCTTTACGTCTCGACCATTTTGAGACTCCTCGTCATGTCCCCGATCACATTCGGGACTCCGAACTACCTTCGGTACATCAAAACACATAAACTCATTATACCGGTCGTCACCGAACTTTAAGCGTGCAGACCCTACGGGTTCGAGAACTATGTAGACATGACCGAGACACGTCTCTGGTCAATAACCAATAGCGGAACCTGGATGCTCATATTGGCTCCCACATATTCTACGAAGATCTTTATCGGTCAAACCGCATAACAACATACGTTGTTCCCTTTGTTATCGGTATGTTACTTGCCCGAGATTCGATTGTCGGTATCTCAATACCTAGTCCAATCTCGTTACCGGCAAGTCTCTTTACTCGTTCCGTAATACATCATCTCGCAACTAACTCATTAGTTACAATGCTTGCAAGGCTTATAGTGATGTGTATTATCGAGTGGGCCCAGAGATACCTCTCCGACAATCGGAGTGACAAATCCTAATCTCGAAATACGCCAACTCAACAAGTACCTTCGGAGACACCTGTAGAGCACCTTTATAATCACCCAGTTACGTTGTGACGTTTGGTAGCACACAAAGTGTTCCTCCGGTAAACGGGAGTTGCATAATCTCATAGTCATAGGAACATGTATAAGTCATGAAGAAAGCAATAGCAACATACTAAACGATCAAGTGCTAAGCTAACGGAATGGGTCAAGTCAATCACATCGTTCTCCTAATGATCAACGAGCTAGTCAAGTAGAGGCATACTAGTGACACTATGTTTTGTCTATGTATTCACACATGTATCAAGTTTCCGGTTAATACAATTCTAGCATGAATAATAAACATTTATCATGAAATAAGGAAATAAATAATAACTTTATTATTGCCTCTAGGGCATATTTCCTTCAGTCTCCCACTTGCACTAGAGTCAATAATCTAGTTCACATCGCCATGTGGTTGAATACCAATAGTTCACATCACCATGTGATTAACACCCATAGTTCACATCGTCATGTGACCAACACCCAAAGGGTTTACTAGAGTCAGCAATCTAGTTCACATTGCCATGTGATTAACACCCAAAGAGTACAAATGTGTGATCATGTTTTGCTTGTGAGAGAAGTTTAGTCAACGGGTCTGCCAAATTCAGATCCGTATGTATTTTGCAAATTTCTATGTGAACAATGCTCTGCACAGAGTTACTCTAGCTAATTGCTCCCACTTTCAATATGTATCCAGATTGACATTTAGAGTCATCCGGATCAGTGCCAAAACTTGCATCAACGTAACCCTTTACGATGAACTTTTTGTCACCTTCATAACCGAGAAACATATCCTTATTCCACTAAGGATAATTTTGACCAATGTCCAGTGATCTACTCCTAGATCACTATTGTACTCCCTTGCCAAACTCAGGGCAGGGTATACAATAGGTCTGGTACATAGCATGGCATACTTTATAGAACCTATAGCTGAGGCATAGGGAATGACTTTCAATCTCTCTCTATCTTCTGCCGTGGTCGGGTTTTGAGTCTTACTCAACTTCACACCTTGCAACACAGGCAAGAACTCTTTCTTTGACTGTTCCATTTTGAACTACTTCTAAAACTTGTCAAGGTATGTACTCATTGAAAAAATTTATCAAGCGTCTTGATCTATCTCTATAGATCTTGATGCTCAATATGTAAGCAGCTTCACCGAGGTCTTTCTTTGAAAAACTCCTTTCAAATACTCCTTTATGCTTTCCAGAAAATTCTACATTATTTCCGATCAACGATATGTCATTCACATATGTTTATCAGAAATGTTGTAGTGCTCCCACTCACTTTCTTGTAAATACAGGCTTCACCACAAGTCTGTATAAAACTATCTGCTTTGATCAACTCATCAAAGCATATATTCCAACTCCGAGATGCTTGCACCAGTCCATAGATGGATCGCTGGAGCTTTGCACATTTTGTTAGCACGTTTAGGATTGACAAAACCTTCTGGTTGCATCATATACAACTCTTCTTTAAGAAATTCATTAAGGAATGTAGTTTTGACATCCATTTGCCAGATTTCATAAAATATGGCATTTTGCTAACATGATTCGGACAGACTTAAGCATCGCTACGAGTGAGAAAATCTCATCGTAGTCAACACTTTGAACTTTGTCAAAACCTTTTTTTGACAAGTCTAGCTTTGTAGATAGTAACACTACTATCAGCGTCCGTCTTCCTCTTGAAGATCCATTTATTTTCTATGGCTTGCCGATCATCGGGCAAGTCAATCAAAGTCCACACTTTGTTCTCATACATGGATCCCATCTCAGATTTCATGGCATCAAGCCATTTCGCGGAATCTGGGCTCATCATCGCTTCCTCATAGTTCGTAGGTTCGTCATGGTCAAGTAACATGAACTTCAGAATAGGATTACCCTACCACTCTGGTGCGGAACGTACTCTGGTTGACCTACGAGGTTCGGTAGTAACTTGATCCGAAGCTTCATGATCATCATCATTAACTTCCTCACTAATTGGTGTAAGCATCACTGGAACTGATTTCAGTGATGAACTAATTTCCAATTTGGGAGAAGTTACAATTACCTTATCAAGTTCTACTTTCCTCCCACTCACTTCTTTCGAGAAAAACTCCTTCTCTAGGAAGGATCCATTCTTTGCAACGAATATCTTGCCTTCGGATCTGTGATAGAAGGTGTACCCAACAGTAACTTTTGGGTATCCTATGAAGACGCACTTTTCCAATTTGGGTTTGAGCTTATCAGGATGAAACGTTTTTACATAAGCATCGCAACCCCAAACTTTTAGAAATGACAGCTTAGGTTTCTTGCCAAACCATAGTTCATACAGTGTCGTCTCAACAGATTAGACGGTGCCCTATTTAATGTGAATGCAGCTGTCTCTAATGCATAACCCCAGAACGATAGTGGTAAATCGGTAAGAGACATCATAGATTGCATTATATCCAATAAAGTACGGTTATGACGTTCGGACACATCATTATGCTGTGGTGTTCCAGGTGGCATGAGTTTGTGAAACTATTCCACATTGTTTTAATTGAAGGCCAAACTTGTAACTCAAATATTCGTCTCCGCGATCAAATCGCGAAAAAACTTTTATTTTCTTGTTACAATGATTCTCCACTTCACTCTGAAATTCTTTGAACTTTTCAACTGTTTCAGTGTCATTAAGTAGATATACCCATATCTGCTCAAATCATCTGTGAAGGTCAGGAAATAAAAATACCCGCCGCGACCCTCAACACTCATCGGACCGCATACATCGGTATGTATTATTTCCAATAAGTCAGTAGCTCGCTCCATTGTTCCGGAGAACAGAGTCTTAGTCATCTTGCCCATGAGGCATGGTTCACAAGCATCAACTGATTCATAATCAAGTGATTCCAAAAGCCCATCAGCATGGATTTTCTTCATGCGCTTTACACCAATATGCCTTAAACGGCAGTGCCACAAATAAGTTGCACTATCATTATTAACTTTGCATCTTTTGTCTTCAATATTATGAATATGTGTATCACTACGATCGAGATCCAACAAACCATTTTCATTGGGTGTATGACCATAGAAGGTTTTATTCATGTAAACAGAACAACAATTATTCTCTAACTTAAATGAATAACCGTATTGCAAAAAACATGATCAAATCATATTCATGCTCAACGCAAACACCAAATAACACTTATTTAGGTTCAACACTAATCCTGAAAGTATAGGGAGTGTGCGATGATGATCATATCAATCTTGGAACTACTTCCAACACACATCGTCACTTCACCCTTAACTAGTCTCTGTTCATTCTGCAACTCCCGTTTTGAGTTATTAATCTTAGCAACTGAACTAGTATCAAATACTAAGGGGTTGCTATAAACACTAGTAAAGTACACATCAATAACATGTATATCAAATATACCTTTGTTCACTATGCCATCCTTCTTATACGCCAAGTATCTAGGGTAGTTCCACTTCTAGTGACCAGTCCCTTTGAAGTAGAAGCACTTAGTCTCAGGCTTAGGTCTAGACTTGGGCTTCTTCACTTGAGCAGCAACTTGCCTGCCGTTCTTCTTGAAGTTCCCCTTCTTCCCTTTGCCCTTTTTCTTGAAACTAGTGGTCTTGTCAACCATCAGCACTTGACATTTTCTTGATTTCTACCTTCGTCGATTTCAGTATCACGAAGAGCTTGGGAATCGTTTCCGTTATCCCTTGCATATTATAGTTTATCACGAAGTTCTAGTAACTTGGTGATAGTGACTAGCGAACTCTGTCAATCACTATCTTATCTGGAAGATTAACTCCCACTTGATTCAAGTGATTGTAGTGCTCAGACATTCTGAGCACATGCTCACTAGCTGAGCAATTCTCCTCCATCTTGTAGGCAAAGTACTGTCAGAGGTCTCATACCTCTCGACACGGGCATGAGTATGAAATACCAATTTCAACTCTTAGAACATCTTATATGCTCCATGGCGTTCAAAACATTTTTGAAGTCCCGGTTCTAATCCATAAAGTATGGTGCACTAAACTATCAAGTAGTTATCATACCGAGCTTTGTCAAACGTTCATAACGTCTGCATCTGCTCCTGCAATAGGTCTGTCACCTAGCGGTGCATCAAGGACATAATTCTTCTGTGCAGCAATGAGGATAATCCTCAGATCACGGATCCAATCTGCATCATTGCTAATAACATCTTTCAACATAGTTTTTCTCTAGGAACATATCAAAATAAACGGGGAGCAACATCGCGAGCTATTGATCTACAACATAGTTATGCAAATACTATCAGGACTAAGATCATGATAAATTAAAGTTCAATTTAATCATATTACTTAAGAACTCCCACTTAGATAGACATCCCTCTAATCATCTAAGTGATCACGTGATCCAAATCAACTAAACCATGTCCGATCATCACGTGAGATGGAGTAGTTTTCAATGGTGAACATCACTATGTTGATCATATCTACTATATGATTCACGCTCGACCTTTCGGTCTCAGTGTTCCGAGGCCATATCTGCATATGCTAGGCTCGTCAAGTTTAACCCGAGTATTCTGCGTGTGCAAAACTGGCTTGCACCCGTTGTAGATGAACGTAGAGCTTATCACACCCGATCATCACGTGGTGTCTCGGCACGACGAACTTTGGCAACGGTGCATACTCAGGGAGAACACTTTTATCTTGAAACTTAGTGAGAGATCATCTTATAATGCTACCGTCAATCAAAGCAAAATAAGATGCATAAAGGATAAACATCACATGCAATCAATATAAGTGATATGATATGGCCATCATCATCTTGTGCTTGTGATCTCCATCTCCGAAGCACCGTCATGATCACCATCGTCACCGGCGCGACACCTTGATCTCCATCGTAGCATCATTCTCGTCTCGCCAACTATTGCTTCTACAACTATCGCTACCGCTTAGTGATAAAGTAAAGCAATTACAGGGCGATTGCATTGCATACAATAAAGCGACAACCATATGGCTCCTGCCAGTTGCCGATAACTCGGTTACAAAACATGATCATCTCATACAATAAAATATAGCATCATGCCTTGACCATATCACATCACCACATGCCCTGCAAAAACAAGTTAGACGTCCTCCACTTTGTTGTTGCAAGTTTTACGTGGCTGCTACGAGCTGAGCAAGAACCGTTCTTACCTACGCATCAAAACCACAACGATAGTTCGTCAAGTTAGTGCTATTTTAACCTTCTCAAGGACCGGGCGTAGCCACACTCGGTTCAACTAAAGTTAGAGAGACTAACACCCGCCAGCCACCTGTGTGCAAAGCACGTCGGTAGAACCAGTCTCGCGTAAGCGTACGCGTAATGTCGGTCCGGGCCGCTTCATCCAACAATACCGCCGAACCAAAGTATGACATGCTGGTAAGAAGTATGACTTGTATCACCCACAACTCACTTGTGTTCTACTCGTGCATATAACATCCACGCATAAAACCAGGCTCGGATACCACTGTTGGGGAACATAGTAATTTCAAAAAAATTCCTACGCACACACAGGATCATGGTGATGCATAGCAACGAGAGGGGAGAGTGTGTCCACATACCCTCGTAGACCGAAAGCGGAAGCGTTAGCACAACGCGGTTGATGTAGTCGTACGTTTTCACGATCTGACCGATCCAAGTACCGAACGTACTGCACCTCCGAGTTCAGCAAACGTTCAGCTCGATGACGTCCCGTGATCTCCGATCCAGCAGAGCTTCACGGGAGAGTTCCATCAGCACGACGGCGTGATGACGGTGATGATGTTGCTACCGACGCAGGGCTTTGCCTAAGCACCGCTACGATATGATCGAGGTGGAATATGGTGGAGGGGGGCACCGCACACGGCTAAGAGATCAAGAGATCAATTGTTGTGTCTCCAAGGGGTGCCCCCCTCCCCGTCTATAAAGGAGTGGAGGAGGGGGAGGGCCGGCCCTCTCTATGGCGCGCCCTAGGGGAGTCCTACTCCCACCGGGAGTAGGATTCCCCCTTTCCTAGTAGAACTAGGAGCCCTTCCAAGTAGTACGAGTAGGAGAGAAGGAAAGGGAAAAGAGAAGAGAAGGAAGGAGGGGGCGCCGCCCCTCCCCCTAGTCCACTTCGGACTAAGCCTTGGGGGGGGGGGCGTGCAGCCTCCCCTCTCTCTTTCCCCTAAAGCCCAATAAGGCCCATATACTCCCCGGCGAATTCCCGTAACTCTCCCGTACTCCGAAAAATACCCGAATCACTCGGAACCTTTCCGAAGTCCGAATATAGTCGTCCAATATATCGATCTTTATGTCTCAACCATTTCGAGACTCCTCGTCATGTCCCCGATCTCATCCGGGACTCCGAACTACCTTCGGTACATCAAAACACATAAACTCATAATACCGATCGTCACCGAACTTTAAGCGTGCAGACCCTACGGGTTCGAGAACTATGTAGACATGACCGAGACACGTCTCCGGTCAATAACTAATAGCGGAACCTGGATGCTCATATTGGCTCCCACATATTCTACGAAGATCTTTATAGGTCAAACCGCATAACAACATACGTTGTTCCCTTTGTCATCGGTATGTTACTTGTCCGAGATTCGATCGTCGGTATCTCAATACCTAGTTCAATACTTGCAAAGATTATAGTGATGTGTATTACCGAGTGGGCCCAGAGATACCTCTCCGACAATCCGAGTGACAAATCCTAATCTTGAAATACGCCAACTCAACAAGTACCTTCGGAGACACCTGTAGAGCACCTTTATAATCACCCGTTACGTTGTGACGTTTGGTAGCACACAAAGTGTTCCTCCGGTAAACGGGAGTTGCATAATCTCATAGTCATAGGAACATGTATAAGTCATGAAGAAAGTAATAGCAACATACTAAACGATCATGTGCTAAGCTAAGGGAATGGGTCAAGTCAATCACATCATTCTCCTAATGATGTGATCCCGTTAATCAAATGACAACTCATGTCTATGGCCAGGAAACTCAACCATCTTTGATCAACGAGCTAGTCAAGTAGAGGCATACTAGTGACACTATGTTTTGTCTATGTATTCACACATGTATGAAGTTTCCGGTTAATACAATTCTAGCATGAATAATAAACATTTATCATGAAATTAGGAAATAAATAATAACTTTATTATTGCCTCTAGGGCATATTTCCTTCACATTGAACTTCTTGTAACGTGGGCTGGCTGGGGTCCTGGCGCACTCTATATAAGCCACCCCCTCCACTAGGACAAGGGTTCGCACCCCCTGTAACACACACACGCATAATCCAGTCGACCGCCTCCGGGCACCGAGACGTAGGGCTATTACTTCCTCCGCGAAGGGCCTGAACTCGTAAAACTCGTGTGTACAACTTCGCCATACCTAGGATCTTGCCTCTACATACCTACCCCCCATTCTACTGTCAGTCTTAGATCCATGACATTTGGCGAGAAGAACCGGACAGAGGATCAATCCTTTGTTATAGGAGACTAACTTGATATGTATGAATAAGCAGGCGTCGTTGTTGGCCGCAACCTCGCATGCTGCTGAAGTCTCTGAACTAAAGCAGAGGCTGGAGCGGACCGAGAACGAGCTCGGCAAGGTGAAGATTCGGCTCCAGGAGAAGCAAGGCGAGTGACGACTTGCTGTGTGCTCGGAAAGAATAAGCGCTGTATATTGACCGTAGTGTCGTAATATGTGCAGGAGCCGCGACCAAGGTCGAGGCCCTAAAAAAGGCCTTGGGTGAAGTCGAGGGGAAGGCTGTCCAGCAGCAAGCCGCCCGTAAAAAGCTCAAGGCCCGGGTCAAGGAGGTCCAGCAGGAGCTCCAGGACGCAGTGAAGAAGTTCGAAGCCTTGGAGCGCGAGGCGTCGGTTCGAGAGACCGAACTTACCAAGGTTCGCCAGGGTGTGGAGACCGCACGGAATGAGGCCCGGGACGCTCTCCAGGAGATCCAGGAGGCCAAGAAGATCGCAGCAGGTAAGGCATTTAACATGCAAAGCAAGTATGCGGAGAGGAAATACCTTTTACTAACCCGGATTCGGAGTTGCCCAGGGGCGTTTGCGGATCTACCATGCAGCGTGTCCGATGCTGCGGAGTTCTTCCGAGCCAGAGAAGGGAGCTCCACGGAGAAGCTGTTCTGGTCGCAGTACGCTGCGCCAGAGCATCCGACGCCCTTTACCGACCAGCTGAAACAGTTGGTGGAGCTGCATAGGGTGGCCGAACTGGCCATGAAGGATTTGATAATCCGGTTGTGGCGAGCCGAAGCTATGCCCGGCAGCTACTTCAGACTCGTCAAGCGGCTGGTGGAAGCCTGTCCGCGGTTGGACACCGTCAAACGATCAGTCTGCATCGAAGGTGCCTGCATGGCCTTCGCCCATTGCAATATGTGGTGGGCGAAGATGAACGCCGTTGAAGTGGCCAGAGGGCCGCCAAAGGGCAAGGAGCACCGCACACCCGAGCGATATTTTGCGGATGTCCTGGAAGGGTCTCGACTTGCAGCAGCACAGTGCGGGCAGGATATCATTTTCGAATGAATACATTCGTGTTGTCTTTGCTTTGTATGATTGAAACAAAGTCGGTTTGTAATATAATTTTTGTTATGTTTTGATTGTTTCCTCCTGTGCGGCCGTGGTGTATGGAATTTTGAGGGTTGGCCAGTCGTCGGCTTCGGCCCTCACGTAGGTAGTATGGAGGTGTTCAGGATGGAATCTAAAAAATCTTGATCCAATTATATGGTCCTGGAAGGAGTTGTTTAGCGCAACGAACCAGGAAATCAGACTATGCGGCTTAAACGCCTTCACTTAGCCATAGGAGTTTTATAATAAAACATGGGCGCAACCCCTGGTATACGAACTAGGGTGCTGTCGGCGTCTGATCGGGAAATGCCGATCCTTCGCATAATGCGGAAAAAAATCTCTATCGATTTGTAACCCTCGAATAGCTGACCGGCTCTCGCCGCATCATGACAGTCAGTTTTCGGCTTTCTCTACTGAGGTGCTCATCCGGTTTAGACCAGGGCACAATTGCAGTAGTTCTCCCTTTACTACCCTAGCCAATGTAGCGGAACGTAGGGTAGCAAGCACAGCAGCCGGGCAACCCAACTATTGACCAAAGACATGATTCGGAGCCGATGCATATAATGCTAAATTCGGGGTGCCGATCTTTTCTATAAGAAGTGTTCGGACTTTGTTGCCGTGTATGGGGCGATGAGGTGCCCCTGGCAAATATGGAACGTACCAGAGTGTACGGGTGTTATAAGATAAGTAATTAAAGGAAAATAGAAGGAGAACAGAGATAATATCTGGGGCCATTGAACTTGGACTGTGAACTGTTTCCATTATGGTTGGATTAATGCGTCAAAGCACATTGATACAAAATAGTGCAATAAGCAACCGGCTATTTGACATGCCATAACCAAAGGCGAGCTGCGTGTGGGTCCCGAAAACGGGTTGAATTGACCTCTAGAGCTTCCCCTATACGCCTGTGCTCTGTGCCAGTCCGGTGTATTTATCCTTTGACGGGACCAGTAATCAGGCCGTCGAAGGAGGCCTGCATAAAAGAAACCTGAAAAAAGGGAAAAGAAAATAGTAAAGTAATATGTGTGTCCGGGATCGGTCTAGCCGAACTGTAGATCCCAGGCTAGCTTGTGCCTCCGTCGATGCCCATGGATTTTGAGTGCGTAATTATGTACGCGTGGAACGAATGCCACTATCTCACCGGGACTGGGACGGAGGCCGAATTGCTAATCAAGCTCTTGACAAGCCGAACCGTCGTGTTGTAGTGTGGTCCGGACCCTCTTAGTGATGTCCAGGGGTTCGGCAACCGGATTACGGTTCTGCTTGAGAAGGCTGCTCTGTACCTCTGCTGCTAGGGCGGCTGTGTGCTCCTCTGTTCAGAGGGAGTGTTCAGTGTTGCCATTGACTGTTATGACGCCGCGTGGACCGGGCATTTTGAGATTGAGATAAGCATAGTGTGGCACTGCGTTGAATCTAGCAAACGCGGTTCGTTCAAGCAGTGCGTGGTAGCCGCTGCGGAAGGGGACGACGTCGAAGATTAACTCTTCGCTTCGGAAGTTGTCCGGAGAACCGAAGACCACCTCCAGCGTGATTGAGCCCGTACAACGGGCCTCTACACCTGGTATGACTCCTTTAAAGGTAGTCCTTGTGGGTTTGATTCGTGAGGGATTAATGCCCATCTTCCGCACTGTATCCTGATAGAGCAGGTTGAGGCTGCTTCCACCATCCATTAGGACTCGTGCTAGGTGAAATCCGTCGATGATTGGGTCGAGGACCAGTGCAGCCAAACCGCCGTGGCGGATACTAGTTGGGTGATCTTGACGATCGAAGGTGATCGGGAATGACGACAACGGATTGAATTTTGGGGCGACTGGCTCTACCGCGTAGACGTCCCTGAGTGCTCGTTTGCGTTCCCTTTTGAGGATGTGTGTAGCGTATATCATGTTCACCGTTTTGACTTGAGGGGGAAATTTCTTCTGCCCCCCAATGTTCGGCTGCCGGGGCTCTTCGTCCTTGTCCTTACTTTGTGATCCCTTTTCTTTGTTCTCGGCATTTAACTTACCAGCCTGTTTGAAGACCCAACAATCTCTGTTGGTATGATTGTCTTGTTTGTTTGGGGTGCCATGTATCTGGCACAGACGATCTAGTATGCGGTCCGGGCTGGATGGTCCCTCATTGTTCCTTTTGTAGGGCTTTTTCCGCTGGCCGGACTTGGAGCCGCTGAATCCGGCATTGACCGTGGTGTCATCGATGTTATCGCCATTGTTTCGGTGTTTGTGTCTATTGCGCCGGAGCTTGCCAGTGCTGTTCTTGGCCTCGGAGGGGCCTGCCTCGCTGGCTATGTTTTTGCTACGAGCCAGCCAGCTGTCCTCACCCGCGCAAAAGCGGGTCATGAGTGCTGTGAGAGCTGCCATGGATTTCGGCTTTTCTTGGCCGAGGTGGCGGGCGAGCCATTCGTCACGGATGCTGTGCTTGAAGGCTGCTAGGGCTTCGGCATCTGGACAGTCAACGATCTGGTTCTTTTTGGTTAGGAACCTAGTCTAGAATTTTCTGGCTGATTCTCTGCGTTGTTGGACTATATGACTTAAGTCTTCGGCATCTGGTGGCTAGACATAAGTACCTTGGAAGTTGTCAAGAAAAGCTTCTTCCAACTCCTCCCAGCTGCCGATAGAATTTTCAGGCAGGCTATTTAGCCAGTGTCTAGCTGGCCCCTTTAATTTTAGTGGGAGGTATTTGATGGCGTGGAGATCGTCTCCTCGGGCCATATGGATGTCGAGAATAAAGTCCTCGATCCACACTGCGGGATCGATTGTTCCGTCGTATGATTCAATATTGACGGGCTTGAACCCCTCAGGGAATTCGTGATCCAGTACTTCATCTGTGAATCAGAGAGGGTGTGCGGCGCCTCTATATCGGGCCGCGTCACGGCGCACCTCCGATGAAGTCCGTCTGCGGTTATCGGCTCGAGTGTGACTAGGTTTGTCACGTCCGAATAGGTAGTCATCATCCCGAGTCGGGAAGCGCCCTCGCGATCCGTATACTGATCTGGTGTGTCCTACTCTGCTATCCAGGTCCCGCCGAAGGTCGTATGTATGGTCCCGAGCTGTTCTGTCCCTGTTTTTGCGAGGCGGTGGGGCGGGCTGTTGTTCAGCCTGAGTTGCCGTTTTATCCCGACCGCGGGGTGGTCGGTCCGCCGCGCTATCCCGACCACGTGGTGGTCGTTCCGCATTACGCGAGGGAGGTATGGGATCTGGTGCCTCCTCATCGAACTGAGGTAGCAGTCTGCGCTTTGGGTAACTCATGGCTGGGCGCTTGAGGCCGTATTCTTCGGCTGCCAGTGAAGGAAATATGCCCTAGAGGCAATAATAAAGTTATTATTTATTTCCTTATATCATGATAAATGTTTATTATTCATGCTAGAATTGTATTAACCGGAAACTTAGTACATGTGTGAATACATAGACAAACATAGTGTCACTAGTATGCCTCTACTTGACTAGCTCGTTGATCAAAGATGGTTATGTTTCCTAGCCATAGACATGAGTTGTCATTTGATTAACGGGGTCACATCATTAGGAGAATGATGTGATTGACTTGACCCATTCCGTTAGCTTAGCACTTGATCGTTTAGTATGTTGCTATTGCTTTCTTCATGACTTATACATGTTCCTATGACTATGAGATTATGCAACTCCCGTTTACCGGAGGAACACTTTGTGTGCTACCAAACGTCACAACGTAACTGGGTGATTATAAAGGTGCTCTACAGGTGTCTCCGAATGTACTTGTTGGGTTGGCGTATTTCGAGATTAGGATTTGCCACTCCGATTGTCGGAGAGGTATCTCTGGGCCCACTCGGTAATGCACATCACTTAAGCCTTGTAAGCATTGCAACTAGAGTTAGTTGCGGGATGATGTATTACGGAACGAGTAAAGAGACTTGCCGGTAACGAGATTGAACTAGGTATTGAGATACCGACAATCGAATCTCGGGCAAGTAACATACCGATGACAAAGGGAACAACGTATGTTGTTATGCGGTTTGACCGATAAAGATCTTCGTAGAATATGTGGGAGCCAATATGAGCATCCAGGTTCCGCTATTGGTTATTGACCGGAGACATGTCTCGGTCATGTCTACATTGTTCTCGAACCCGTAGGGTCCGCACGCTTAAAGTTCGATGACGGTTATATTATGAGTTTATGTGTTTTGATGTACCGATGGTAGTTCGGAGTCCCAGATGAGATCGAGGACATGACGAGGAGTCTCGAAATGGTCGAGACGTAAAGATCGATATATTGGATGACTATATTCGGACATCGGAAAAGTTCCGAGTGATTCGGGTATTTTTCGCAGTACCGGAGAGTTATGGGAATTCGCCGGGGAGTATATGGGCCTTATTGGGCTTTAGGGGAAAGAGAGAGGAGAGGTTGGGCGCCCCCCAAGGCCTAGTCCGAATTGGACTAGGGGGAGGGGCTGCTCCCCCTCCTTCCTTCTCTTCTCTCTCCCCTTTCCTTGACTCCTACTCCTACTACTTGGAAGGGGGGAATCTGGTACCTCTTGAGCACTGCGTTGGTTTTCCCTTGAAGAGGAAAGGGTGATGCAGCAAAGTAGTGTAAGTATTTCCCTCAGTTTTTGAGCAAAGTAGCGTATGTATTTCCCTCAGTTTTTGAGAACCAAGGTATCAATCCAGTAGGAGGCTACGCGCGAGTCCCTCGCACCTACACGAACAAATAAATCCTCGCAACCAACGCGATAAGGGGTTGTCAATCCCTACACGGTCACTTACGAGAGTGAGATCTGATAGATATGATAGGATAATATTTTTGGTATTTTTATGATAAAGATGCAAAGTAAAATAAAAGCAAAGTAAAAAGCAAAGGAAATAACTGAGTGTTGGAAGATTAATATGATGAAGATAGACCTGGGGGCCATAGGTTTCACTAGTGGCTTCTCTCATGAGCATATGTATTTTACGGTGGGTGAACAAATTACTGTTGAGCAATTGACAGAATTGAGCATAGTTATGAGAATATCTAGGTATGATCATGTATATAGGCATCACGTCTGAGACAAGTAGACCGACTCCGGCCTGCATCTACTATTATTACTCCACACATCGACGGCTATCCAGCATGCATCTAGAGTATTAAGTTCATAAGAACAGAGTAATGCCTTAAGCAAGATGACATGATGTAGAGGGATAAATTCATGCAATATGATAAAAACCCCATCTTGTTATCCTCGATGGCAACAATACTATACGTGCCTTGCTGCCCCTACTGTCACTGGGAAAGGACACCGCAAGATTGAACCCAAAGCTAAGCACTTCTCCCATTGCAAGAAAGATCAATCTAGTAGGCCAAACCAAACTGATAATTCGAAGAGACTTGCAAAGATAACCAATCATACATAAAAGAATTCAGAAGATTCAAATATTGTTCATAGATAAACTTGATCATAAACCCACAATTCATCGATCTCAACAAACACACCGCAAAACAAGATTACATCGAATAGATCTCCACGAGAGAGGGGGAGAACATTGTATTGAGATCCAAAAAGAGAGCAGAAGCCATCTAGCTACTAACTATGGACCCGAAGGTCTGAGGTAAACTACTCACACTTCATCGGAGAGGCTATGGTGTTGATGTAGAAGCCCTCCGTGATCGATGCCCCTTCCGGCGGAGCTCCGGAAATGGCCCCAAGATTGGATCTCGTGGGTACAAAAGGTTGTGGCGGTGGAATTAGGTTTTTGGCTCCGTATCTGGTCGTTTGGGGGTACGTAGGTATATATAGGAGGAAGAAGTACGTCGGTGGAGCAACAGGGGGCCCACGAGGGTGGAGGGCACGCCCTAGGGGGTAGGCGCGCCCCCTACCTCGTGGCTTCCCTGTTGGTTGCTTGACGTAGGGTCCAAGTCTCCTGGATCATGTTCGTTCCGAAAATCACGTTCCCGAAGGTTTCATTCCGTTTGGACTCCTTTTGATATTCTTTTTCTGCGGAACTCTGAAATAGGCAAAAAAACAGCAATTCTAGGCTGGGACTCCGGTTAATAGGTTAGTCCCAAAAATAATAGAAAAGTGAATAATAATGCCCAATAATGTCCAAAACAGAAGATAATATAGCATGGAGCAATCAAAAAATATAGATACGTTGGAGACGTGTCAAGCATCCCCAAGCTTAATTCCTGCTCGTCCTCGAGTAGGTAAATGATAAAAACAGAATTTTTGATGCGGAGTGCTACTTGGCATAATTTCAATGTAATTCTTCTTAATATGAATATTCAGATCCGAAAGATTCAAGACAAAAGTTTATATTGACATAAAAATAATAATACTTCAAGCATACTAACTGAGCAATTATGTCTTCTCAAAATAACATGGCCAAAGAAAGTTATCCCTACAAAATCATATAGTCTGGCTATGCTCTATCTTCACCACACAAAATATTTAAATCATGCACAACCCCGATGACAAGCCAAGCAATTGTTTCATACTTTTGACATTCTCAAACTTTTTCAATCTTCACGCAATACATGCGCGTGAGCCATGGACATAGCACTATATGTGGAATAGAATGGTGGTTGTAGAGAAGACAAAAAGGAGAAGATAGTCTCACATCAACTAGGTGAGGGAGTCCTGGATTAGGGGGTCCTCGGATAGCCGGACTATATCCTTTGGCTGGACTGTTGGACTATGAAGATACAAGACTCAAGACTTCGTCCCGTGTCCGGATGGGACTCTCCTTGGCGTGGAAGGCAAGGTTGGCAATACGGATATGTAGATCTCCTCCCTTGTAACCGACTCTGTGTAACCCTAGCCCCCTTCGGTGTCTATATAAACCGGAGGGTTTAGTCCGTAGGACAACAACAATCATACCATAGGCTAGCTTCTAGGTTTAGCCTCTACGATCTCATGGTAGATCAACTCTTGTAATACTCATATCATCAAGATCAATCAAGCAGGAAGTAGGGTATTACCTCCATTGAGAGGGCCCGAAACTGGGTAAACATCGTGTCCCCCGCCTCCTGTTACCATCCGCCTTAGACGCACAGTTCGGGACCCCCTACCCGAGATCCGCCGGTTTTGACACCGACATTGGTGCTTTCATTGAGAGTTCCACTGTGCCGTCACCGTAAGGCTAGATGGCTCCTTCGATCATCGGCAACGATGCGGTCCAGGGTGAGGTTTTCCTCCCCGGACAGATCTTCGTATTCGGTGGCTTCGACTGCGGGCCAACTCGCTTGGCCATCTGGAGCAGATCGAGAGCTACGCCCCTGGCCACCAGGTCAGGTTTGGAAACTTGAATTATACTGCCGACATCCGCAGAGACTTGATCTTCGACGGATTCGAGCCCATGTCAGGTGCGCCACACAATCACGACGAGCATGATTTAGCTCTGTCGTCGGACAGTGTTCGGGAGATCACACCTGCAACCACTCCGGCCCTCAATCCGGAACAAATTGCGCCATCTGAGGACGGGCGGATGGACCCCGCCACGGAGGCCGCACACCCAGTGGCGATAGAGCCGAATACTGACTTCACCTCCTACGAGACCCGTGTTGCCGAACCGTTGGATTCGTCACCGGCCATGGACTCTGAGCCGCCTGCGTCTGTGCCCATCGAATCCGATTGGGCACCGATCATGGAGTTTACCTCCGCGGATATCTTTCAGCACTTGCCTTTTGGCGACGTGCTAAACTCGTTGAAGTCTCTCTCCCTGTCAGGAGACCCTTGGCTGAACTATGTCCGGCTAGAATGGGATGCGGACGACGAAGAAATTCGCTCCCCACCCACCACCCACTTAGTAGCCACTGTCGACGATTTAACCGACATGCTCGACTTCGGCTCTGAAGACATCGACGGTATGGACGACGATGCAGGAGACGAACAAGAACCACCGCCCATAGGGCGCTGGACTGCCGCCTCATCATATGACATATACATGGTGGACACCCCCAAAGAGGGGGATGGCGATAAGACAACGGGGGATAATCCCTCCAAGAAGCAATCCAAGCACCGACGTCAACGGCGCCGCTCTAAGTCCCGCCATAGCAAAAGCAGCGATACCGGCACAAGAGACAATAACACTCCGAATAGTGCCGAAGTCAATGATAATCCCCTCCAGCCAGACCTAGAGCGGGAGGATGAAAAAGCTAGCCCTCCGGAATAGGCAGCAGACGAAGAATCGGAGGATGACAATTACATGCCTCTCTCCGAAGACGAGGTGAGCCTCGGCAACGAAGAATTTATCGTGCCTGAGGATCCCATCGAACAGGAGCGCTTCAAGCGCCGACTTATAGCAACAGCAAACAGCCTGAAGAAAAAACAACAACAGCTTCGAGCTGATCAAGATTTGCTAGCGGATAGATGGACTGAAGTCCTGGCGGCTGAGGAATATGAACTCGAGTGCCCAACCAAGAGTTACCCAAAGTGCAGGTTGCTACCCCAACTCGAGGAGGAAGCATTGAAACCTACATCACCAGCGTATGATACGGCTGGCCGGCCACCTCGTGGCCGAGACAGAGAGGCTTATCAGCCCGAAGTACAGCCCGCACCCCGCCGCCATTCAAACAAAAATACCAAGGCCTGGGGTAACACGCGAAACCTGCGAGACGTATTGGAAAACAAAGCAAAACATGCAAGATCGATCTACGGATCACGGGGGCACGCCCCAACGCGGGACGATGACTGTCACGCAGGATATGCTAAAAGCAAATCCGGCCGGGCCGAATACAGCAAACAAGACTCGTATGAACTGCATCGAGATATAGCCCGGCACAGAGGCGCCGCACACCCTCTATGCTTCACTGATGAAGTAATGGATCACGAATTCCCAGAAGAGTTTAAACCCATAAACATTGAATCATATGATGGTACTACAGACCCCGCGGTATGGATAGAAGACTTCTTCCTCCACATTCACATGGCCCGCGGGGATGATTTACATGCCATCAAGTATCTCCCGCTAAAACTCAAAGGGCCGGCTCGGCATTGGCTCAATAGCTTGCCGGCAAACTCCATCGGAAGTTGGGAGAGCCTGGCAGATGCGTTCCTGACAATTTCCAGGGCACTTATGTGCGACCGCCGGACGCTGACGATTTAAGTCATATAACTCAGCAGCCAGGGGAATCGGCCAGGAAATTGTGGACCCGGTTCCTAACTAAGAAGAACCAAATTGTTGACTGTCCGGATGCAGAGGCCTTAGCGGCATTTAAGCATAACATCCGTGACGAGTGGCTCGCCCGGCACCTCGGCCAGGAGAAGCCAAAATCCATGGCAGCCCTCACGACACTTATGACCCGCTTTTGCGCGGGCAAAGATAGCTGGTTGGCTCGTAGTAACAATACATCAAGCAAACCTGGCACGTCAGAGGCCAGGGATAGCAATGGCAAACCACGACGCAACAAACACAAGTGCCGCAAATATGGTGAAAACGCCGAAAGTACGGCAGTTAATGCCGGGTTTAGGGGCTCAAAATCCGGTTAGCGGAAAGGGCCACCCAAAAATAACAATTCGGGTCCATCCAGTCTGGACCGCATACTCGATCGCCAATGCCAAATTCATGGCACCCCAGGAACGCCAGCCAACCATACCAACAGAGAATGTTGGGTCTTCAAACAAGCCGGCAGGACAGGTGCCAAAAACGGAGAAGAGGGGTCTCAAAGCAATGATGGCGACAAAGAGCCCAGATCACCGAATACAGGAGGGCAAAAGAAACTTCCCCCGCATATTCAATCGGTGAATGTGGTAAATACCACCCAAATTCCCAACTCGGACCGGATATGCACCCTTAGGGATGCCGACTTAACGGAACTAGTCGTCCCACAATATAAACTAGGACCGGTCATCTTCAACCGCACGGATCGTCCGGTTAACGCCAATCAGGGCAATCCAGCCGCACTAGTCCTCGACCCAATAATTGACGGGTTCCACCTCACGCGAGTCCTTATGGACGGAGGCAGCAGTCTAAATCTGCTTTACCAGGACACAATGCGCAAGATGGGCATCGATCATTCGGTGATCAAACCCACTAAAGCCACTTTCAGAGGCATTATACCAGGTGTGGAAGCCAGTTGTACAGGCTCCATTGCCCTTGAGGTAGTCTTCGGATCACCGGAAAATTACCGTGCCGAAGAGTTAATCTTCGAAATCGTCCCTTTCTGCAGTGATTATCAGGCACTGCTCGGACGAACCACGTTTGCTCTATTCGACGCGGTGCCACACTACGCCTACTGTAAACTCAAGATGTCCGGTCCACGCGGCGTCATCACGGTCAATGGCAGGGCCGAATCTTCCCTCGGCACCAACAAGTACACCACTGCCTTAGCAGCAGAAGCAACGAGCAGCACCTTGCAGCCGAAGCTCGAGTCGGCGTCCAGGCTCCCGGACACCATCAAGGGACTCCGAACTACTTCGCGGAAGGATAGCCCGGCTCGTCCAGAGCTCAATTAAACACTCCAGCGAAGGCCAGGACAGGCCGCACTCAGCGGCTCAACCGCTCTCCGACACGCAAACATTTCTTACATTTCCTTCACAGGTTCACCTTTGCGCCGACCAGGATGGGCTATACGGAGGCAGCTTGAACGCGCAAGGGAATCCTTAGACATTCCCCGTAATGACCATCCGGCTATATTACGGATCCACACTCAGCTTCTTCCCCCCTGGTCTCAGCAGGTTCCGCAATCATATTCCTTTTTTATCACATTACTTTTACACATACGCATAGACGTACTATTCAAATACAACATGTGGATTTATATGACGTTTACCCGCTGTTATTTCTTATTGAAATTCTTTTGTCAAGTGGCATCCGTACACAGCAATATGCCTTAAAATATGCCAGGGGCTTCGTTTTACCCATAACACGGCAATAAAGTCCGAACACCTTCATGGAAGTTCGGCACCCCGAACCTATAGCATTATATGCATCAGCTTCGAATCATGTCTTGGGTCAATAGTTGGGTTTGCTTGGCTCCCATGTTTTGGTACCTTACGTTCCGCTATATCGGCTAAGGTAGCACTGGGAGAACTACTGCGATTGTGTCCCGGTTCTTCGGGACGAGCACCTCAGTAGAGAAAGCCGAAAACTGACTGTCATGATACGGCGAGAGCTGGTCAGCTGTTCGAGAGGTCACAAAATCTTTAAGGATTTCTCCCGCATAATGCCATAACCAATGCAGCGTGCGACGGATCGGTTTTTCCTTCGATCAAGTGCTTATAGAGCCCCTAGTACGGTCTTCCGAACACCAGGGGCTGCGCCTACCTTACTAAAGCTCCTATGGCTAAGTGAGAGTGATAAAGCCCTATAGTCCGATTGCTTGGTTTGTTGTGCTGAGCACCTCCTTCGAAGGACCCAAAACTGGGATAAAGAGTGCTCAGGTTTATCCCGAACACCCCCGTACTTCTTACGTGGGGGCAGAAGCCGACGACTGGCCAACTCTCAGGTTTAACATATAAAACGGCCGCACAGGAGGGTAAACTTTTATATAACAGGCAACAAAGAAATGACCTTGTTCAAACATTTCAAAGGACAACATGATTGGCACTCATGGAAATATAATGTCATTGGTGCATAGCTCCGCTGCAAGGTAGGATCCTTTTAGGACACCCTCATAATATAATCCGGGCTTGCGGTGCTCCTTCCCCTCTGGCGGTCCTTCGGTCATCAGCTTTTCAGCATCCATTTTCCCCCAGTGCACCTTTGCCCGGGCGAAGGCCATTCGCGCACCTTCTATACAGACCAACCGCTTGATGACGTCAAGTCGAGGGCAAGCGCTTACAAGCCGCTTCACGAGCCCGAAGTAGCTGCTTGGAATCGGCTCGGCAAGCCATAGCCGGATAACCAAATCTTTCATGGCTAGTTCCGCCTCCTTATGCAGTTCGATCAGCTGTTTCAGTTGATCGGCAAAAGGCACCGGATAATTCGGTGCCAAATACTGCGAACAGAAGAGCTTATCTGCAGTGTTCCTTTCTTCGGCTCGGTAGAATTGGGCGGCATCTGATATGCTGCGGGGTAGCTCGGCAAATACCCCTGAGAAATCCGGATTCAAAATTAGAAACATAGTTTTCCCCTCAAATACTTGCTTTACATGGAAAAAGCCTTACCCGCCGCGATCTTTCTCGCCTCTTGGATTCCCTGCAGGGCGCTTTGGGTTTCCCCCCGGGCATCGCTCGCGGCCTGATGCACCTTGGTGAGTTCGGATTCTTTCTCCGTTAAACTCTGCTCCAAGGTCTCGCATTTCCTCACGACCTCTTGCAGCTCCTGCTCAGCTTTAATAACCCTGGCCTCATGCTTCTCACGAAGAGCCTGCTCAGTAGCTGCCTTTTTCTCGGCCTCGGCCACAACCTTCTTAAGGGCCTCAACTTCGGTCACAATCCCTAGCGCAAATCATGAAGTTTATTTCATACTGAAAATTCATTCGCAATAAACGCGAACAAGACTTGTGCATACCTTGTTTATCTCTCAACTGCATTTTCAATTGGCCAAGTTCTTCTTTGGCCTGCTCCAGACTTTGATTCAGCCCGGAGATCTCCGCAGTATGAGAAGCAGCAGCCGCTACGGACGCCTGCTTATAACAGAAGAGAAATAGATGTCATTCAGTGAGTTTTCCTGCGAACATAAATTCGATCCTCTGTCCGGTTCTTTCTTTCACCGAACAGTGTATCAGGGGCTACTATCTATACTATGACACTCTCCGAAAACTCATAAAACATACCTCAAAGCCTCTTATAAGGCTGATACAGGCTTCATTCAGTCCACTCTCAGCTGTCTGAATCTTCTCAATCACCGCACCCATAAGGGCACGGTGTTCATCAACGATGGAGGCGCTCTTCAGCGCCACCAACAAAGCATCCGACACCTCTGGTTGGACAGAGGTTGCCGATGGAACAGGCACGCCCCCTCCAGCCGAGGGAGGCTGCCTGCTCGATTCTGGAGCCTTATAGATCTCTGGAATCGCATCCGGCTGGGAGCCGAACTCAGGATGGCCCCCGCCGTCCGCTCCCATGGGAATCTTTTCCCCCATGTGTCCGGCCCCTGAGGTTTGACCTCCAGGCGCCGCCTTCACGGTCTTTTCCTCTCCTCCTTGGTTGGGGTCCTTCTGGGATGAAGCCTCGGTGTTATGCACCTGTTTGGAGGAAGGGGTCTTTGGGGGCGTCCCGCTCTCCATAGCATCCAAGCTTAGCGAATCCTCCGATGAGGATTGTTTGGTACGGGACCTCGCCGGACTAACAAAAAATATGGCTTAGGTTAAAATACTATGCCATGACGAGTCTGGACGCCTAAAACATACTCAGATTTTATATACTTACAAGTTCACCAGGGGCTGGCCCCTGGGATCCCATGCCGGGCCGCTGTCGGCGGCGGCAGTAGACTCCTCCGGAAGAGGAGCCTTTCCCCTTTTGGGCAGCTCGGCCTCCAAGTGTACGGAGGCCGTCCTCTTCTTTCTTCCCCCTGCAGAAGACTCATCTTCCTCCTCCTCCTCGTCCTCTTCGTAGGCGGAATGGGCATCAGAGCCTTCGGATATTGTGTCCGAAGTGCCGCGGCGACGAAGGCCGCCTCGGCCCTCTTCTTCGGCACCTTGTAAGGCGCCGGGACCAGCATCTTCATCAGAAGTGGGACGGCCGGTTCTTCAGGCAGCGGGGCCGGACAATGGATCCGCTCCGCCTTCTTCGTTCAGCCCTGGGAGAGTTGTATAAAAACACGTTAAGCGCTTCCTTTGGTTACGCGGATAAAAAGTTTGATGAACTACCGAACTTGCAGGGCGGGACAGTTGGTACCCGCGGTCCTCGGCGGAGTCCGGCCATGATTTGCTGAACTTGAAAAGCACCTTCCAGATGTCCTTGTGCGAGGAGCCGAAAAGCTCTCGCAAGGTTTGGTGCCTGGCCGGATCGAATTCCCATAGATTGCAAGTCCGGTGCTGACAAGGCAGGATCCGGCGAACTAGTATCACCTGGACCACATTGACAAGTTCAATGTTCTTGTCTCCCATATCTTTAACGCATGTCTGGAGCATCGACAATTCCTCGGATGAGGACCAGTCCAGGCCTTTCTTGACCCAGGATGTAAGCCGCAGGGGGGCACCGGATCGAAACTCGGGAGAGGCGGCCCATTCCGTGCCGCGCGGCTCAGTGATATAAAACCACTGTTGTTGCCACTCCTTGACAGAATCATTAAAGGTTCCCGTTGGCCATATGACATTGGGCATCTTGCTGACCATAGAGCCCCCGCACTCGGCGTGCTCGCCGCCCACCACCTTGGGCTTCACATTAAAAATCTTCAGCCATAAACTGAAGTGCAGCGAGATGCGGAGAAAAGCCTCGCGCACGACAATGAATGTCGAGATGTTGAGGAAGGAATTAGGGGACAGATCGTGAAGATCGATCCCATAGTAATACATGATGCCACGAACGAACGGGTGGAGGGGAAACCCTAGCCCGCGGACAAAGTGAGGGAGGAATACAACCCTCTCGTGGGGTTCCGGAGTAGGGACGATCTGTCCCGCCGTCGGGAGACGGTGGCTGATTTTCTTGGCCAGGTACCCGGCCTCCCGAAGCTTTTTGATATCCTTCTCTCGGACGGTAGAGGCCATCCATTTGCCTCCTGCTCCGGATCCGGACATCTTCGGAAGGCCTTTTGTGGGCAGAGAAGATGAACGCTTGGGCGCTGGAGCTTGGGCGGAGGGGAATGAATCGGGAAGTAGAAAGCGTGGGTGCGAAAGGGAGCTCTTATCCCCTTATAAAGGCAGCAGGGATTCTGTGCCTCCCCACTTGCCTGGTAAAACTGCTTATTCCCCAAGCGCCATAATTGATGGCACGGTTGGGTTACCCACACCCGTATTGATGAGAATCCCGTGATAAGGGGACACGATCTCTGCTTCGACAAGACGTGCCAAGAAAACCACCTCGCGATATGTGCAGCGGCTGGTTGTGAAAAACGGTTCGAATAATGATCGGGTCGTGATGCGATGTCATGCTGAATGTGTCAGCAGATTAGATTTGTGGAAATATTATTCTCTCTACGGTGGTATGTGGAATTTGTTTTGCAGAGCCGGACACTATCCTTGTGTTCAAAATATTCTATGGAGTATTCGGAGGAGGAACCCGCCTTGCAATGCCGAAGACAATCTGCGCGCCGAACTCATCGTCATTGAAGCCTGGTTCAGGGGCTACTCAGGGAGTCCTGGATTAGGGGGTCCTCGGACAGCCGGACTATATCCTTTGGCCGGACTGTTGGACTATGAAGATACAAGACTCAAGACTTCGTCCCGTGTCCGGATGGGACTCTCCTTGGCGTGGAAGGCAAGGTTGGCAATACGGATATGTAGATCTCCTCCCTTGTAACCAACTCTGTGTAACCCTAGCCCCCTCCGATGTCTATATAAACCGGAGGGTTTAGTCCGTAGGACAACAACAATCATACCATAGGCTAGCTTCTAGGGTTTAGCCTCTACGATCTCGTGGTAGATCAACTCTTGTAATACTCATATCATCAAGATCAATCAAGCAGGAAGTAGGGTATTACCTCCATTGAGAGGGCCCGAACCTGGGTAAACATCGTGTCCCCCGCCTCCTGTTACCATCTGCCTTAGACACACAGTCCGGGACCCCCTACCCGAGATCCGCCGGTTTTGACACCAACACTAGGCGTATCAACGGGCTATGGAGATGCCCATCAATAGATATCAATGTGAGTGAGTACGGATTGCCATGCAACGGATGCACTAGAGCTATAAGCATATGAAAGCTCAACAAAAGAAACTAAGTGGGTGTGCATCCAACTCGCTTGCTCACGAAGACCTAGGGCATTTTGAGGAAGCCCATCATTGGAATATACAAGCCAAGTTCTATAATGAAAAATTCCCACTAGTATATGAAAGTGACAAAATAAGAGACTCTCTATCATGAAGATCATGGTGCTACTTTGAAGCACAAGTGTGGTAAAAGGATAGTAACATTGTCCCTTCTCTCTTTTTCTCTCATCATTTTTTTATTCGGGCCTTTTTTTGGCCTCTTTTTTTCGTCCAGAGTCTCATCCCGACTTGTGGGGGAATCATAGTCTCCATCATCCTTTCCTCACTTGGGACAATGCTCTAAAAATGATGATCATCACACTTTTATTTTCTTACAACTCAACAATTACAACTCGATACTTAGAACAAAATATGACTCTATGTGAATGCCTCCGGCGGTGTACTGGGATATGCAATGAATCAAGAGTGACATGTATGAAATAATTATGAACGGTGGCTTTGCCACAAATACAATGTCAACTACATGATCATGCAAAGCAATATGACAATGATGGAACGTGTCATAATAAATGGAACGGTGGTAAGTTGCATGGCAATATATCTCGGAATGGCTAGGAAATGCCATGATAGGTAGGTATGGTGGCTGTTTTGAGAAAGGTATATGGTGGGTGTATGATACCGGCGAAAAGTGCGCGGTATTAGAGAGGCTAGCAATGGTGGAAGGAAGAAAAGTGTGTATAATCCATGGACTCAACATTAGTCATAAAGAACTCATATACTTATTGCAAAAATCTACAAGTTATCAAAGCAAAGTATTACGCGCATGCTCCTAGGGGGATAGATTGGTAGTAAAATACCATCGCTCATCCCCGACCGCCACTCGTAAGGAAGACAATCAATAAATAAATCATGCTCCGACTTCATCACATAACGGTTCACCATACATGCATGCTACGGGAATCACAAACTTTAACACAAGTATTTCTCAAATTCAAAACTACTCAACTAGCATGACTCTAATATCACCATCTTCATATCTCAAAACAATTATCAAGCATCAAACTTCTCATAGTATTCAACACACTCATAAGAATTTTTACTATTCTTGAATACCTAGCATATTAGGATTATTTAAGAAAATTACCATGCTATTTAAGACTCTCAAAATAATCTAAGTGAAGCATGAGAGATCAATAGTTTCTATAAAACAAATCCACCACCGTGCTCTAAAAGATATAAGTGAAGCACTAGAGCAAAAACTATATAACTCAAAAGATATAAGTGAAGCACATAGAGTATTCTAATAATTTCCGAATCATGTGTGTCTCTCTCAAAAGGTGTGTACAGCAAGGATGATTGTGGTAAACTAAAAAGCAAAGACTCAAATAATACAAGACGCTTCAAGCAAAACACATATCATGTGGTGAATAAAAATATAGCTCCAAGTAAAGTTACCGATGGAAGTAGACGCAAGAGGGGATGCCTTCCGGGGCATCCCCAAGCTTTGGATTTTTGGTGTACTTAGATTATCTTGGGGATGTCATGGGAATCCCCAAGCTTAGGCTCTTGCCACTCCTTGTTCCATAATCCATCAAATCTTTCACCCAAAACTTGAAAACTTCACAACACAAAACTTAACAGAAAATCTCGTGAGCTCCGTTAGCGAAAGAAAACAAAAGACCACTTCAAGGTACTGTAATGAACTCATTCTTTATTTATATTGGTGTTAAAACTACTGTATTCCAACTTCTCTATGGTTTATAAACTATTTTACTAGCCATAGATTCATCAAAATAAGCAAACAACACACGAAAAACAGAATCTGTCAAAAACAGAACAGTCTGTAGTAATCTGTAACTAACGCAAACTTCTGGAACTCCAGAAAATCATCCAAAATAGGAAGACCTAGGCAATTTGTTTATTGATCAGCAGCATTTGGAATCAATATTTTATCACGTTCTGGTGATTTTTAACAATTGTTTTCGTGAACACAAAGTTTCTGGAAATTTCTGCAAGATCAAATAACTATCATCCAAGAAGATCCTATAGCTTTAACTTGGCACAAACACTAATTAAAACATAAAAACACATCTAACCAGAGTCTAGATCAAATATTTATTCCTAAACAGAAGCAACAAGCAAAAAACTAAAAATCAAATTGGGTTGCCTCCCAACAAGCGCTATCGTTTAACGCCCCTAGCTAGGCATAAAAGCAAGGATGGATCTAGGTATTGCCATCTTTGGTAGGCAATCCATAAGTGGCTCTCATAATAGATTCATATGGTAGTTTTATTTTCTTCCTAGGGAATTGTTCCATGCCTTTCTTTAATGGAAATTTGAATCTAATATTCCCTTCCTTCATATCAATAATTGCACCAATCGTTCTAAGGAAAGGTCTACCAAGAATAATAGGACATGAAGGATTGCAATCTATATCAAGAACAATAAAATCTATGGGCACATAGTTCCTATTTGCAACAATAAGAACATCATTAATTCTTCCCCTAGGTTTCTTAATAGTGGAATCCGCAAGGTGCAAGTTTAAGAGCAATCTTCAAAATCACGGAAACCTAGCAAATCACACAAAGTTTTTGGAATCGTGGAAACACTAGCACCCAAATCACACAAAGCATAGCATTCATGATCTTTAATCTTAATTTTAATAGTAGGTTCCCACTCATCATAAAGTTTTCTAGGGATAGAAACTTCCAACTCAAGCTTTTCTTCATAAGATTGCATCAAGGCATCAACGATATGTTTGGTAAAAGCTTTATTTTGACTATAAGTATGAGGAGAATTTAGCATGGATTGCAGCAAGGAAATACAATCTATCAAAGAGAAATTGTCATAATTAAATTCCTTGAAATCCAAAATAGTGGGTTCATTAACATCTAATGTTTTGATTTCTTCAATCCCACTTTTATCAATTTTAGCATCAAGATCTAAAACCTTCGAATTTTTGGAACGCCTTCTAGGTAAAGGTGGATCATATTCAGTCCCATCATTATCAAGATTCATATTGCAAAACAAAGATTTAATAGGGGACACATCAATAACTTTTAGATCTTCATCTTTATTTTCATAGAAATTTTAAGAACACGCTTTTATAAAGTAATCTTTCTTAGCACGCATCCTAGCGGTTCTTTCTTTGCACTCATCAATGGAAATTCTCATGGCTTTGAGAGACTCATTGATATCATGCTTAGGAGGAATAGATCTAAGTTTCAAAGAATCAACATCGAGAGAAATTCTATCAACGTTCCTAGCCAATTCATCAACTTTAAGAAATTTTTCTTCAAGCAAGGCATTGAAATTCTTTTGCGAATTCAAAAACTCTTTAACACTAGTCTCAAATTCAGAGGGCATCTTATTAAAATTTCCATAAGAATTGTTGTAGGAATTACCATAATTATTAGAGGAATTTCTAGGATAAGGCCTAGGATTAAAGTTTCCTCTATACGCGTTGTTACCAAAATTATTCCTACCAACAAAATTCACATCCATAGATTCATTATTATTCTCAATCAAAGTAGACAAAGGCATATCATTGGGATCAGAAGAAACACTCTTAGTAGCAAATAATTTCATAAGGTCATCCATCTTTCCACTCAAAACATTAATTTCTTCTATCGCATGCACTTTTTTATTAGTAGATCTTTCAGTGTGCCATTGAGAATAATCAAACATAATATTATCTAGGAGTTTAGTAGCTTCTCCTAAAGTGATTTCCATAAAAGTGCCTCCCGCGGCCGAATCTAAAAGATTTCTAGAAGCAAAATTCAATCCGGCATAAAATTTTTGTATAATCATCCACAAATTCAAACCATGAGTAGGGCAATTATGTATCATTAATTTCATCCTCTCCCAAGCTTGTGCAACATGTTCATGATCAAGTTGCTTAAAATTCATAATATCGTTTCTAAGAGAGATAATCTTAGCGGGAGGAAAATACTTAGAGATAAAAGCATCTTTGCACTTATTCCAAGAATCAATACTATTTTTAGGCAAAGACAAAAACCAAGCTTTAGCACGATCTCTAAGCGAAAAAGGAAATAGCTTCAATTTAACAATATCATTATCAACATCTTTCTTCTTTTGCATATCACACAAATCAACGAAGCTATTTAGATGAGTAGCGACATCTTCACTAGGAAGGCCGACGAATTGATCTTTCATAACAAGATTCAACAAAGCAGCATTGATTTCACAAGATTCAGTATCGGTAAGAGGAGCAATCGGAGTGCTAAGGAAATCATTATTGTTGGTATTGGTAAATTCACATAATTTGGTGTTATCTTGAGCCATCGTGACAAACAAGCAATCCAACACACGAGCAAACAAGAGACGGGCAAAAAGAGGCAAACGGAAAAGAGAGGGCGAATAAAACGACAAGGGTGAAGTGGGGGAGAGGAAAACGAGAGGCAAATGGCAAATAATGTAATGCGTGAGATAAGGGTTTGTGATGGGTACTTGGTATGTTGACTTTTGCGTAGACCTCCCCGGCAACAGCGCCAGAAATCCTTCTTGCTACCTCTTGAGCACTGCGCTGGTTTTCCCTTGAAGAGGAAAGGGTGATGCAGCAAAGTAGCGTAAGTATTTCCCTCAGTTTTTGAGAACCAAGGTATCAATCCAATAGGAGGCTACGAGCGAGTCCCTCGCACCTACACGAAACAAATAAATCCTTGCAACCAACGCGATAAGGGGTTGTCAATCCCTACACGGTCACTTACGAGAGTGAGATCTGATAGATATGATAGGATAATATTTTTGGTATTTTTATGATAAAGATGCAAAGTAAAATAAAAGCAAAGTAAAAAGCAATGGAAATAACGAAGTGTTCGAAGATTAATATGATGAAGATAGACCCGGGGGCCATAGGTTTCACTAGTGGCTTCTCTCAAGAGCATAAGTATTTTACGGTGGGTGAACAAATTACTGTTGAGCAATTGACAGAATTGAGCATAGTTATGAGAATATCTAGGTATGATCGTGTATATAAGCATCACGTCCGAGACAAGTAGACCGACTCCTGCCTGCATCTACTACTATTACTCCACACATCGACAGCTATCCAGCATGCATCTAGAGTATTAAGTTCATAAGAACAGAGTAACGCTTTAAGCAAGATGACATGATGTAGAGGGATAAATTCATGCAATATGATAAAAAAAACCCATCTTGTTATCCTCGATGGCAACAATACAATACGTGCCTTGCTGACCCTACTGTCACTGGGAAAGGACACCGCAAGATTGAACCCAAAGCTAAGCACTTCTCCCATTGCAAGAAAGATCAATCTAGTAGGCCAAACCAAACTGATAATTCGAAGAGACTTGCAAAGATAACCAATCATACATAAAAGAATTCAGAAGATTCAAATATTGTTCATAGATAAACTTGATCATAAACCCACAATTCATCGGTCTCAACAAACACACCGCAAAAGAAGATTACATCGAATAAATCTCCACGAGAGAGGGGAGAACATTGTATTGAGATCCAAAAAGAGAGAAGAAGCCATCTAGCTACTAACTATGGACCCGAAGGTCTGAGGTAAACTACTCACACTTCATCGGAGAGGCTATGGTGTTGATGTAGAAGCCCTCCGTGATCTATGCCCCTTCCAGCGGAGCTCGAGAACAGGCCCCAAGATGGGATCTCGTGGGTACAGAAGGTTGCGGCGGTGGAATTAGGTTTTTGGCTCCGTATCTGATCGTTTGGGGGTATGTAGGTATATATAGGAGGAAGAAGTACGTCGGTGGAGCAACAGGGGGCCCACGAGGGTGGAGGGCGCGCCCTAGGGGGGTAGGCGCGCCCCCCTACCTCGTGGCTTCCCTGTTGGTTGCTTGACGTAGGGTCCAAGTCTCCTGGATCATGTTCGTTCCGAAAATCACGTTCCCGAAGGTTTCATTCCGTTTGGACTCCGTTGTATATTCTTTTTCTGTGAAACTCTGAAATAGGCAAAAAACAGCAATTCTAGGCTGGGCCTCCGGTTAATAGGTTAGTCCCAAAAATAATATAAAAGTGAATAATAAAGCCCAATAATGTCCAAAACAGAAGATAATATAGCATGGAGCAATCAAAAATTATAGATACGTTGGAGACGTATCAGAATCCTACTCCCGGTGGGAGTAGGACTCCTCCTAGGGCGCGCCATAGAGAGGGCCGGCCCTCCCCTCCTCCACTCCTTTATATACGGGGAGGGGCACCCCTTGGAGACACACCAATTGATCCCTTGGATCTCTTAGCCGTGTGCGGTGCCCCCTCCACCATAGTCCACCTCGATAATATCGTAGCAGTGCTTAGGCGAAGCCCTGCGTCGGTAGAACATCATCATCGTCACCACGCCGTCGTGCTGACGGAACTCTCCCTCAAAGCTCGGCTGGATCGGAGTTCGAGGGACGTCATCGAGCTGAACGTGTGCTGAACTCGGAGGTGTCGTGCGTTCGGTACTTGTTCGGTCGGATCGTGAAGACGTACGACTACATCAACCGCGTTGTGCTAACGCTTCCGCTTTCGGTCTACGAGGGTACATGGACAACACTCTCCCCTCTCGTTGCTATGCATCACTATGATCTTGCGTGTGCGTAGGAATTTTTTTGAAATTACTACGTTACCCAACAGTGGCATCCGAGCCAGGTTTTATGCGTTGATGTTATATGCACGAGTAGAACACAAGTGAGTTGTGGGCGATACAAGTCATACTGCTTACCAGCATGTCACACTTTGGTTCGGCGGTATTGTTGGATGAAGCGGCCCGGACCGACATTACGCGTACGCTTACGCGAGACTGGTTTTACCGCCGTGCTTTGCACACAGGTGACTAGCGGGTGTCAGTTTCTCCAACTTTAGTTGAACCGAGTGTGGCTACGCCCGATCCTTGAGAAGGTTAAAACAACACTAACTTGACGAACTATCGTTGTGGTTTTGATGCGTAGGTAAGAACGGTTCTTGCTCAGCCCATAGCAGCCACGTAAAACTTGCAACAACAAAGTAGAGGACGTCTAACTTGTTTTTGCAGGGCATGTTGTGATGTGATATGGTCAAGACGTGATGAGATATAAGTTGTTGTATGAGATGATCATGTTTTGTTGAAGTTATCGGCAACTGGCAAAAGCCTTATGATTGTCTCTCTATTGCATAAGATGCAAGCGCCAAATAATTGCTTTACTTTATCGCTATGCGATAGCAATAGTTGCAAGAGCAATAGTTGGCGAGACGACCATGTGACGACACATTGATATAGATCAAGATGATGGAGATCATGGTGTCATGCCGGTGACGATGGAGATCATGACGATGCTTTGGAGATGGAGATCAAAGGCACAAGATGATGATGGCCATATCATGTCACATATTATGATTGCATGTGATGTTTATCTTTTATACATCTTATTTTGCTTAGTTCGGCGGTAGCATTATAAGATGATCTCTCACTAAATTTCAAGATAAAAGTGTTCTCCCTGAGTATGCACCGTTGCCAAAGTTCGTCGTGCCCAGACACCACGTGACGATCGGGTGTGATAAGCTCTACGTCCATCTACAACGGGTGCAAGCCAGTTTTGCACACGCAGAATACTCAGGTTAAACTTGACGAGCCTAGCATATGCAGATATGGCCTCGGAACACTGAGACCGAAAGGTCGAGCGTGAATCATATAGTAGATATGATCAACATAGTGATGTTCACCATTGAAAACTACTCCATTTCACGTGATGATCAGTAATGGTTTAGTTGATTTGGATCATGTGATCACTTAGATGATTAGAGGGATGTCTATCTAAGTGGAAGTTCTTAAGTAATATGATTAATTGAACTTTAATTTATCATGAACTTAGTCCTGGTAGTATTAGCATATCTATGTTGTAGATCAATAGCTCGCGTTTAGCTCCCCTGTTTTATTTTGATACGTTCCTAGAGAAAACTGAGTTGAAAGATGCTAGTAGCAATGATGCGGATTGGATCCGTGATCTGAGGATTTTCCTCATTGCTGCATAGAAGAATTATGTCCTTGATGCACCGCTAGGTGACAGACCTATTGCAGGAGCAGATGCAGACGTTATGAACATTTGACAAAAGCTCGGTATGATGACTACTTGATAGTTTAGTGCACCATGCTTTACGGCTTAGAATCGGGACTTCAAAAATGTTTTGAAACGCCACGGAGCACATAAGATGTTCCAAGAGTTGAAAGTGGTATTTCATACTCATGCCCGTGTCGAGAGGTATGAGACCTCTGACAGTACTTTGCCTACAAGATGGAGGAGAATAGCTCAACCAGTGAGCATGTGCTCAGATTGTTTGGGTACTACAATTGCTTGAATCAAGTGGGAGTTAATCTTCCATATAAGATAGTAATTGAAATAATTCTCTAGTCACTCTCACCAAGTTACTAGAACTTCGTGATGAACTATAATGTGCAAGGGATGACGAAAACAATTCCCAAGCTCTTTGCGATGCTAAAATCGGCGAAGGTAGAAATCAAGAAAAACATCAAGTGTTGATGGTTGACAAGACCACTAGTTTCAAGAAAAGGGGCAAAGGGAAGAAGGGGAACTTCAAGAAGAACGACAAGCAAGTTGCTGCTCAAGCGAAGAAGCCCAAGTCTGGACCTAAGCCTGAAACTAAGTGCTTCTACTGCAAAGGGACTGGTCACTGGAAGCGGAACTACCCCAAGTAATTGGCGGATAAGAAGGATGGCAAAGTGAACATAGGTATATTTGATATACATGTTATTGATGTGTGCTTTACTAGTGTTTATAGCAACCCCTCAGTATTTGATACTAGTTCAGTTGCTAAGAGTAGTAACTCGAAACGGGAGTTGCAGAATGAACAGAGACTAGTTAAGGGTGAAGTGACGATGTGTATTGGAAATGGTTCCAAGATTGATATGATCATCATCGCACACTCCCTATACTTTCGGGATTAGTATTGAACCTAAAATAAATGTTATTTAGTGTTTGTGTTGAGCATGAATATGATTGGATCATGTTTATTACAATACGGTTATTCATGTAAGATAGAGAATAATTGTTGTTCTGTTTACATGAATAAAACCTTCTATGGTCATACACCCAATGAAAATGGTTTGTTGGATATCGATCGTGGTGATACACATTTTCATAATATTGAAGCCAAAAGATGCAAAGTTAATAATGATAGTGCAACTTATTTGTGGCACTGCCGTTTAGGTCATATTGGTGTAAAGCGCATGAAGAAACTCCATGCTGATGGAATTCTGGAATCACTTGATGCTTGCGAACCATGCCTCATGGGCAAGATGACTAAGACTCCGTTCTCCGGAACAATGGAGCGAGCAATTGACTTACTGAAAATAATACATACTGATGTATGCGGTCTGATGAGTGTTAAGGCTCGCGGCAAGTATCGTTATTTTCTGACCTCCATAGATGATTTGAGCAGATATGGGTATATCTACTTGATGAAACACAAGTATAAAACATTTGAAAAGTTCAAAGAATTTCAGAGTGAAGTGGAGAATCATCATAACAAGAAAATAAAGGTTTCTACGATATGATCGCAGAGGTGAAATATTTGAGTTACGAGTTTGGCCTTCAGTTAAAACAATGTGAAATAGTTTCACTACTCACGCCACCTCGAACACCACAGTGTAATGGTGTGTTCGAATGTCATAACCGTACTTTATTGGATATAGTGCAATCTATGATGTTTCTTACCGATTTACCACTATAGTTTTGGGGTTTGCATTAGAGACAGCTGCATTCACGTTAAAAAGGGCACCATCTAAATCCGTTGGGACGACACCGTATGAACTGTGGTTTGGCAGGAAACCAAAGTTGTCGTTTCTTAAAGTTTGGGGTTGCGATGCTTATAAGAAAAAGTTTCATCCTGATAAGCTCAAACCCAGATCGGAGAAATGTGTCTTCATAGGATACTCAAAGGAGACAGTTGGGTACACCTTCTATCACAGATCCGAAGGCAAGATATTCGTTGCTAAGAATGGATCCTTTCTGGAGAAGGAGTTTCTCTCGAAAGAAGTGAGTGGGAGGAAAGTAGAACTTGATGAGGTAATTGTACCTTCTCCCGAATTGGGAAATAGTTCATCACAGAAGTCAGTTTCAGTGATGCCTACACCAATTAGTAAGGAAGGCTAATGATGATGATCATGAAACTTCAGATTAAGTTACTACCGAACCTCGTAGGTCAACCAGAGTAAGATCCGCACCAGAGTGGTACGGTAATCCTGTTCTGGAGGTCATGTTACTTGACCATGACGAACCTACGAACTATGAGGAAGCGATGGTGAGCCCAGATTCTGCAAAATGGCTTGAGGCCATGAAATCTGAGATGGGAACCATGTATGAGAACAAAGTGTGGACTTTGGTTGACTTGCCCGATGATCGGCAAGCCATTGAGAATAAATGGATCTTCAAGAGGAAGACGGACGCTGATAGTAGTGTTACTATCTACAAAGCTAGAATTGTCGCAAAAGTTTTTCGACAAGTTCAAGGTGTTGACTACGATGAGAGTTTCTCACTCGTATCTATGCTTAAGTCTGTCCGAATCATGTTAGCAATTGCCGCATTTTATGAAATCTGGCAAATGGATAAACAAAACTGCATTCCTTAATGGATTTATTAAAGAAGAGTTGTATATGATGCAACCAGAAGGTTTTGTCGATCCTAAAGGTGCTAACAAAATGTGCAAGCTCCAGCGATCCATCTATGGACTGGTGCAAGCATCTCAGAGTTGGAATATACGCTTTGATGAGTTGATCAAAGCATATAGTTTTATACAGACTTGCGGTGAAGCCTGTATTTA
Organism: Aegilops tauschii subsp. strangulata; assembly: GCF_002575655.3. Classification (NCBI taxonomy): domain Eukaryota; kingdom Viridiplantae; phylum Streptophyta; class Magnoliopsida; order Poales; family Poaceae; genus Aegilops; species Aegilops tauschii. Next base: position 311,865,487 of record NC_053039.3, read on the forward strand.
CAAGAAAGTGAGTGGGAGCACTACAGCATTTCTGATAAGTATATGTGAATGACATATTATTGATCAGAAATAATGTAGAGTTATTCTGCAAAGCATAAAGGAGTGTTTGAAAGGAATTTTTCAAAGAAAGACCTCGGTGAAGCTGCTTACATATTGAGCAATAAGATCTATAGAGATAGATCAAGACGCTTGATAAGTTTTTTCAATGAGTACATACCTTGACAAGATTTTGAAATAGTTCAAAATGGAACAGTCAGAGAAAGAGTTCTTGCCTGTGTTACAAGGTGTGAAATTGAGTAAGACTCAAATCCCGACCACGGCAGAAGATAGAAAGAGAATGAAATTCATTCCCTATGCCTCAGCCATAGGTTCTATAAAATATGCCATGCTGTGTACCAGATCTATTGTATACCCTACCACTAAGTTTGGCAAGGGAGTGCAATAGTGATCTAGGAGTAGATCACTGGACAGCGATCAAAATTATCCTTAGTGGAATAAGGATATGTTTCTCGATTATGGAAGTGACAAAAGGTTCGTCGTAAAGGGTTACGTCAATGCAAGTTTTGACACTGATCCAGATGACTCTAAGTCTCAATCTGGATACATATTGAAAGTGGGAGCTATTAGCTAGAGTAGCTCCGTGCAGAGCATTGTAGACATAGAAATTTGCAAAATACTTATGGATCTGAATGTGACAGGCCCGTTGACTAAAATTATCTCACAAGCAAAACATGATCACACCTTAGTACTCTTTGGGTGTTAATCACATAGCGATGTGAACTAGATTATTGACTCTAGTAAACCCTTTGGATGTTGGTCACATGACGATGTGAACTATGGGGGTTAATCACATGGTGATGTGAACTATTGGTGTTAAATCACATGGTGATGTGAACTAGATTATTGACTCTAGTGCAAGTGGGAGACTGAAGGATATATGCCCTAGAGGCAATAATAAAGTTATTATTTATTTTCTTATATCATGATAAATGTTTATTATTCATGCTAGAATTGTATTAACCGGAAACTTAGTACATGTGTGAATACATAGACAAACATAGTGTCACTAGTATGCCTCTACTTGACTAGCTCGTTGATCAAAGATGGTTATGTTTCCTAGCCATAGACATGAGTTGTCATTTGATTAACGGGGTCACATCATTAGGAGAATGATGTGATTGACTTGACCCATTCCGTTAGCTTAGCACTTGATCGTTTAGTATGTTGCTATTGCTTTCTTCATGACTTATACATGTTCCTATGACTATGAGATTATGCAACTCCCGTTTACCGGAGGAACACTTTGTGGTGCTGCCAAACGTCACAACGTAACTGGGTGATTATAAAGGTGCTCTACAGGTGTCTCCGAAGGTACTTGTTGGGTTGGCGTATTTCGGGATTAGGATTTGTCACTCCGATTGTCGGAGAGGTATCTCTAGGCCCACTCGGTAATGCACATCACTTAAGCCTTGCAAACATTGCAACTAATGAGTTAGTTGCGGGATGATGTATTACGGAATGAGTAAAGAGACTTGCCGGTAACGAGATTGAACTAGGTATTGAGATACCGACGATCGAATCTCGGGCAAGTAACATACCGATGACAAAGGGAACAACGTATGTTGTTATGCGGTTTGACCGATAAAGATCTTCGTAGAATATGTGGGAGCCAATATGAGCATCCAGGTTCCGCTATTGGTTATTGGCCGGAGAGGTGTCTCGGTCATGTCTACATTGTTCTCGAACCCGTAGGGTCCGCACGCTTAAAGTTCGATGACAGTTATATTATGAGTTTATGTGTTTTGATGTACCGAAGGTAGTTCGGAGTCCCGGATGAGATCGGGGACATGACGAGGAGTCTCGAAATGGTCGAGACGTAAAGATCGATATATTGGATGACTATATTCGGACATCGGAAAGGTTCTGAGTGATTCGGGTATTTTTCGGAGTACCGGAGAGTTACAGGAATTCGCCGGGGAGTATATGGGCCTTATTGGGCTTTAGGGGAAAGAGAGAGGAGAGGCTGGGCGCCCCCCCCCCCCAAGGCCTAGTCCTAATTGGACTAGGGGGAGGGGCTGCGCCCCCTCCTTCCTTCTCTTCTCCCTCCCCTTTCCTTGACTCCTACTCCTACTACTTGGAAGGGGGAATCCTACTCCCGGTGGGAGTAGGACTCCTCCTAGGGCGCGCCATAGAGAGGGTCGGCCCTCCCCCTCCTCCACTCCTTTATATACGGGGAGGGGGGCACCCCTTGGAGACACAACAATTGATCCCTTGGATCTCTTAGCTGTGTGCGGTGCCCCCTCCACCATAGTCCACCTCGATAATAACGTAGCAGTGCTTAGGCGAAGCCCTGCGTCGGTAGAACATCATCATCGTCACCACGCCGTCGTGTTGACGGAACTCTCCCTCAAAGCTCGTCTGGATCGGAGTTCAAGGGACGTCATCGAGCTGAACGTGTGCTGAACTCGGAGGTGTCGTGCGTTTGGTACTTGATCGGTCGGATCGTGAAGACGTACGACTACATCAACCGCGTTGTGCTAACGCTTCCCCTTTCGGTCTACGAGGGTATGTGGACAACACTCTCCCCTCTCGTTGCTATGCATCACCATGATCTTGCGTGTGCGTAGGAATTTTTTTGAAATTACTACGTTACCCAAAAGCCAGGACATCGGTCCATCTGTCAATGAGTAGGTCTTGATCGACTTGGAGCTGCTGCTGCTTTTTCTTCAGGCTTCTTGCCGTAGCTATTAGCTGGCGCTTGAAGCGCTCCTGCTCGAGGGGTGCCTCAGGCGCGATGAAATCCTCGCTGCCGAGGCTCTCCTCATCCTCGGAGACTGGACGATAACTATCGTCATCCGGGTCATTGGGCATGGCCTGTTTATCAGGGTTATCTTGCCCGTTGTCTTGTTCCTCCTGTTCGGATGCAGCTCCAACAGGGTCTTCATTGTTTTCGGCGTCGCCCGGAGTACTATTTTCTCCGGTGCCTATGTTGCCATCTTTTGAGCGACGAGGCTTGGAGCGGCGTTTAGGGCGCCGGGGCTTGGACTGTGTCTCAGAAGGTTTATTCGCAACTGGATCTTCTTTGTCATTGTCGCTAGCTTTTTTAGGTGTGTCGACCATGTACACATCGTACGAAGAGGTGGCCGTCCAACGTCCAGTGAATGGCGGGTCTTGGCCTTCCTCCTTGTCGGCATCGTCGTCCATACCGTCGATGTCTTCAGAACCATATTCAAGCACGTCGGTTAAGTCATCGACAGTGGCTATGAAGTGGGTGGCGTGTGGGAAGCAAAATTCCCCATCATCAGCCTCTAGCTCGAACCGAACATAGTTCGGCAGTGAGTCCTTCTCCAAGGATAAATTCTTTAAAGAATTTAGCACATCGCCCAAAGATGAGTGCTGGAAGATGTCTGCGGCGCGTTGCTACCTCTTGAGCACTGCGTTGGTTTTCCCTTGAAGAGGAAAGGGTGATGCAGCAAAGTAGCGTAAGTATTTCCCTCAGTTTTTGAGAACCAAGGTATCAATCTAGTAGGAGGCTACGCGCGAGTCCCTCGCACCTACACAAAACAAATAAATCCTCGCAACCAACGCGATAAGGGGTTGTTAATCCCTACACGGTCACTTACGAGAGTGAGATCTAATAGATATGATAAGATAATATTTTTGGTATTTTTATGATAAAGATGCAAAGTAAAATAAAAAGCAAAGGAAATAACTGAGTGTTGGAAGATTAATATGATGAAGATAGACCCGGGGGCCATAGGTTTCACTAGTGGCTTCTCTCATGCGCATAAGTATTTTACGGTGGGTGAACAAATTACTGTTGAGCAATTGACAGAATTGAGCATAGTTATGAGAATATCTAGGTATGATCATGTATATAGGCATCACGTCTGAGACAAGTAGACCGACTCCGGCCTGCATCTACTATTATTACTCCACACATCGACGGCTATCCAGCATGCATCTAGAGTATTAAGTTCATAAGAACAGAGTAATGCCTTAAGCAAGATGACATGATGTAGAGGGATAAATTCATGAAATATGATAAAAACCCCATCTTGTTATCCTCGATGGCAACAATACTATACGTGCCTTGCTGCCCCTACTGTCACTGGGAAAGGACACCGCAAGATTGAACCCAAAGCTAAGCACTTCTCCCATTGCAAGAAAGATCAATCTAGTAGGCCAAACCAAACTGATAATTCGAAGAGACTTGCAAAGATAACCAATCATACATAAAAGAATTCAGAAGATTCAAATATTGTTCATAGATAAACTTGATCATAAACCCACAATTCATCGATCTCAACAAACACACCGCAAAAGAAGATTACATCGAATAGATCTCCACGAGAGAGGGGGAGAACATTGTATTGAGATCCAAAAAGAGAGCAGAAGCCATCTAGCTACTAACTATGGACCCGAAGGTCTGAGGTAAACTACTCACACTTCATCGGAGAGGCTATGGTGTTGATGTAGAAGCCCTCCGTGATCGATGCCCCTTCCAGCGGAGCTCCGGAAATGGCCCCAAGATTGGATCTCGTGGGTACAGAAGGTTGTGGCGGTGGAATTAGGTTTTTGGCTCCGTATCTGGTCGTTTGGGGGTACGTAGGTATATATAGGAGGAAGAAGTACGTCGGTGGAGCAACAGGGGGCCCACGAGGGTGGAGGGCACGCCCTAGGGGGTAGGCGCGCCCCCTACCTCGTGGCTTCCCTGTTGGTTGCTTGACGTAGGGTCCAAGTCTCCTGGATCATGTTCGTTCCGAAAATCACGTTCCCGAAGGTTTCTTTCCGTTTGGACTCCGTTTGATATTCTTTTTCTGCGAAACTCTGAAATAGGCAAAAAACAACAATTCTGGGCTGGGCCTCCGGTTAATAGGTTAGTCCCAAAAATAATATAATAGTGAATAATAAAGCCCAATAATGTCCAAAACAGAAGATAATATAGCATGCAGCAATAAAAAATTATAGATACGTTGGAGACGTATCGCGCGGAATTCGAAAATCGATAACCGATCCAGCTCGGTGTCCGCAGGCGTACATGGTCCAGAAGTTATAACCGAAGACGAGTCCGGAGTTCCGTTGACGCAAATATTGCAGGGTGTCGAGTCCGTGTGCGGCTCCAACGCCGCGGACTCTGTGGCCTCGGATGGCTCGATCTGCTCCGGTTCTAAGGCCGTTGCAGCAACAGGAGCCATCTCCTGGATGTGATCCGATGACAGATGTAAGTCATGTCCATCAGGGCGAGGGGGAGCGATCGTCGTGGTCTTGAATCCGTCGAAGATTAAGTCTCCGCGGACGTCCGCGACGTAGTTCAAGCTTCCGAATCTGACCTGATGGCCAGGGCCATAGCTATCGATCTGCTCCAGATGGCCAAGCGAGTTGGCCCGTAGTACGAAGCCGCCGAACACAAAGATCTGTCCGGGGAGGAAGGTTTCTCCTTGGATGGCGTCACTATCGACGATTGAAGGGGCCATCGAACCTTTCGTCGACGACACAGTGGAACTCTCAATGAAAGCACCAATGTCGGTGTCAAAACCGGCGGATCTCGGGTAGGGGGTCCCGAACTGTGCGTCTAGGATCGATGATAACAGGAGACGGGGGACATGATGTTTACCCAGGTTCGGGCCCTCTCTATGGAGGTAATATCCTACTTCCTGCTTGATTGATCTTGATGAATATGAGTATTACAAGAGTTGATCTACCACGAGATCGTAATGGCTAAAACCCTAGGAGTCTAGCCTGTATGACTATGGTAATGAATATATGCGGTATCCGGACTACGCCCTCCGGTTTATATAGACACCGGAGGGATCTAGGGTTACATAGAGTCGGTTACATAAGAAGGAATCTTCATAGTTGGTCGCCAAGCTTGCCTTCCACGCCAAAGAGAGTCCAATCCGGATACGGGTACAGTCTTCGGCCTTCGCGTCTTCACAGCCCATCAGTCCGGCCCATGGATAACAGGTCGGACGCCCGAGGACCCCTTAGTCCAAGACTCCCTCAGCCGGTGCCTGCACCACCTCCTCCCGAGGCGAGGCGTCTCGCTCCGGCGACCGCGGCGGCGTGGGGCACCAGTTCCCCCCACGGCGACCGCCATCTGCTCCGCCGTGCACGACCAGCTCCACCCCTGGCCCACCAGGCCCGGGTGGATGGCGGCCACCGGCGGCTCCTCCGTCACCTCCTCCTTCAGCACCATCTCCAGCTCGGGGATGGCGACTTCGCCGGCCGCATAGAGGGCCATCGTCTCCTCGAGGCCCGGCCATTGGCGCTCATCGTGCGTGTGCATGGAGTCCTCCATGACACGCGCCATGAGCCGGGCCTCCTCCTCCGCTGTCATGCGAGATGGTGGAGGTGGCGACGGAGATGGGGAAGGCGACGACGTGGGCGTGAGGCCGCGCACCCGCGTACGCCCGCGCACCTCCCGACGTGGCCGTCGCGGCTCCGACACCGTGCCGACGAAGTAGGGCGCGCGCCGCACGTCGTGCTCGTCCTGAAGCCACGTGTCCCACAGGACAGAGTCGGGGGCGTACCTCTTGTCGTCGTATAGGTCGTCGGGGAGGAGGCCGCGGCGGCGCTCGATCTCATCGCGCCGGGCACGGCCGCTCGCCGGCACCGGCGGGATGGGGACCCGGTCCGCGGAGAGGTGCCAGTTGTTGGGGAGGTGCACGTCGCTCCACGGGACCGGCGTCCTCGTCTCCCAGTACCGCCAGCACACGTCCACGGCCAGGTACCGCCGGTCGCTCTCGCCGGCGGCCCTAGGAGCGATGGTGAAGGGGGCAGGCACGAGGGCTCGAATGGAGGAGTGCGGCGGTGATGCGGGCTCCTCCTTCTTGACGGAGCAGCGGCGACGTCCCGAGGAGGAGCCGGCCTCGCGGTCGTGCTTCCCCTTGCGGCCGTAGTTCCAAAGCCCCATGGCTTGCGGCCGGCCGGCGAGGTCGACGACGGGGAGCGGCTAGGGTTTCGAGGGTGTCGGTTTCGAGGGGGCAGAGAGGGGCCGGAGTGGGAAGTGTGGACGACGACCGGTCCACGGTTTCCCATTTAAGAAGGACGGCGACCCTTCGCTGGGCGGATGACAGGTGGGGCCACCCGCACGTGCGCATTGATGTTGGCGGGTGGGAGGTAGGTGGCCGCCTGCCACGCGGCCCCGACGCGGACGTTCGAAGCGTCCGTTCGCTGTTCGCCACGACCCAAACCCGACGCAAGTTTGCGCTCGAAATGGGTCGGTCCGGACACAAAACAGACCAGATGGGCCCGGGCCGTCGCGCGCTGGGCCGCCTCGTTTGTCCGTTTTACTCCAAACGGACGGGGCCGGATAAAATGGGGTCGCGAGGTGGAGTTGGCCTAAGGATAGATTTGGATGACTTCCTCCCCCATCATATCGAAAACGTGTCCGCGGGTACCTTAGTCCGTTTTAAGAGTTTGCGTTGGAGTTGCCTCAGCACCAGGAAATCCGGGGTATACCTGTAAGTCCAAGTCAAAGTCTCGGGTATTTTGCGTCCTTCCGGTGCAAGTGTGCAAAACACCTGGCAGCTGACCGTTTGTAGCCTGGGTTCGGCGGTGGATGGGTGGACTGAACATCTCGCCCGGTTTGCACGCCAAGACGCCCTTGTAGTAGTACTGGGTATAGACTTGGACGGGATCAACCGTCATGTTATAATCTGGAAGTGATCAGGCTACTATCACTGTCGATCGCGACCACGGACTTTGACAACCCTGCGCAGCTAGCCAGTTAGGCTCTCTCGGCCGTCCTATCTGAAGGCGTCTTGCTTATATATGTATATAACTATGGTCGATACCCCATTGCTAGCTGCATTGCATCCCTCTGGCTGGCCCCGGGGGCAAAGGATGGGTTTGAATAAATCGATGGGTTGCACGATACCCTGCTTGATCTTTCTTGCTGCGAGTCTACTACATGTACATGTGCACTCCGATGATGATTCCTTAGGTACGTCCACGGCTTTGCTCTCAGTATGAAGGTTTTTTTTCCTTGCCAAGTCCAAGATTAATTAATTTTTCGTGGTTACTATAGTACTAGAAGGGTTGGGCGCCCTTTGCTGCGTCGTTGGTATTATTGAGATTATTAAAAAAATACTCATTTTGTTGTGAAATATAAGATGTATTACTTTTTTTAAAAGTCCAATCTCTTTAAGTTTGATCAAATCTATGAAGAAATATATCAAATTGGTGTTACTAGATTCATCATGAAATGAATTTTCATGATTTTTTGGCTTAATATTGTGGATGTCGATATTTTTGGCTCTAAAGTTGCTTAAAGTTAAAGAAATTTGTCTTTCCAAAGAATTAATACCCCTTGTATTTTGGAACTGGTGAAATAATTAGTTTGGCGGATGGGGAAGACGTGTTCTATTTTTATTTGTAATGCGGTTATTTGTGGGCCTTTCATGGTGTAATTATATGTTATGCGCTAATCAACTCATACTTTTGTGGGTAAATTTCTGCATCGGTGGCTACATGTACTATATTGGTGCTACAGTATCATCACGTGGTGGCGCTTCTTTTTTCTAGGTGGTAAGAAGGTGCACCGGGTCGATATGTTTTTCTAGCCAGTTGGTGTTGATTGATTTTAAAAATCATGGGCCGATCAAAATCGTAGACCAATCAAATATCTCAATTAAATAAAAGAGCTTCAAAATTAGGGAATATGGTGAATTAAAATAATTAAATGTGAGAGCTCCTTGAGAAATTATTGATCTGGTCCAAATCAAGTGACCAAGTTCTAAACTGAAGATCTCAATTAATTATGAGGACTTAAACATTAGGAAGCATAGTTTATAGTATAAAAGAATTGAATGAGAGTTTTGAGAAATTGTTGACTTGGTCAAAATCGGGACTTGCGGATCGCTCACGATCGCTCACGGACCTTCCAAGCTCTGCCCGGCCGCTCAATTGCCTCGCAATTCGTGAAGTAGTTGGATCCCTCACGAGAGTATAATAAGTTAAAACTTATGAGTTTCAACTGAAACTTGTGATTTTCTCGCTCATTTTTACTAAGTTTCATAGATAAAATTTTAAGGTACTTTTTTGTCGGCCGTAGCCACAAAAATCATGATTTTCGCTCGTACTAAGTTTTAAGAGTTGAAACTTAACATTTATTTTCAAAATTCATCAAAACATATTCAAATGGATTTTATTTGAAAGCCCTCATCACAATAAACACGAATATGCAAATAGAACTTAATTTGGACTTTATCTTTAAAAGTTTAAAAGTTTAAAAGATATAAAGGTTTGAAAATCGAAAGCCAAAAATAAAAGCACGCACAAGGGACTCGGTGCCCCCACACTTGTACCGCCCACTGCTTTGTTAAGCCCGACCCGCCCCAAGGTATGGTCAGGTCTAGATCAAAGCGATGGGCAGTACAAATTACAAACTTGACCCGATATAATGGAAAATTACACTTGAGTCCATGAGAGGACCCCTAACAGAGATGAAAGATCACAACTGGGTCTGAATCTTCTCTCGAATGAAAACAATCTAGTCGGCGCCTGGGACAGAACCACTTGGTCCGACAAGACCTCCCTATAACTGCATTGCCATGGACTCCATCCTGAAGCACACTATCTCCCTCTGGCATACGTACGCTGTTTAATTCAACACTAAATTGATAACCATTACAATCTCATGTCAGGCCTTTATGTCAGAAATTGTGAGATATATTCAGCTCAATAAATCAGAGTCTAATTCATTTATCGACTTCTAGCAATTCACAGCGTACGTATTCGAAAGAATTTTTTACAGAAGTTAGAAAAATGAAAAGTTCACCAGAGAGCCTCCTGAGAAAGTACAAAAATAATCAAAAGGAAACTGGGCTCAGCTCACTACAGCCCGAGATTTGATCCATTTCTTGCTCCACCCGCGTTCCATTGATTTTTACCTAACATGTTTCCCCATCCGTGCAGGTGAAGGATTCATCAACATAGATTGTGGGCTTCCAGACGGATCCAGCTACCTGGACGAGAAAATAGGTCTCAACTATACTTCAGATGATGGGTACATAGACACAGGAGAGAACCACAATATCTCTGCAGAATACAATGCGCATGAACTGCTCAGGTCAAGTTTGAACCTCAGAAGCTTCCCCAATGGAGGCCGGAACTGCTACACCTTGTCTCCTGCCACGGCAGGCCTCAAGTACCTCGTGAGAGCAACGTTCATGCACGGGAACTATGATGGCAAGGAGCGTGATCTCATCAGGTCGCCACTGGTGTTTGATGTCTACATGGGGCTCCATTTCTGGGACCGGATCTACGTCAACAGCTCGACTACGATTTACGTTGCTGAGGCCATCATTGTAGCTGCGGTGAGCTCAGTATCAGTTTGCTTAATAGACATTGGCAGGGGGACTCCCTTCCTGTCATCAATGGAGATGAGGAAGATGAAGAGCTCATTGTACCCAGCAGCCATGCACAATCAGTCCATCGCGCTCCAGGAACGGCACAGTCTTGGCGCAAGCAGCCTAGTTAGGTAATATTAAGTTCAGAGACTGACATATTTTCCTAGCAAGTACTACTATATACTACTCCCTCCGCCCCAAAATAAGTGACTCAAAGTTAGTACAAAGTTGAGTCACTTATTTTATTTTGAGACGGATGGAGTACTAAACATTGAACAATACTCGTACCTGTAAATACAGAGGGAGTACTAAACATTAAACTTTATACTAAATCAGTGACAATTTAAACTTTGCAACGACAATTGATATGGATCGGAGGGAGCACAGTTTGCTATTTCAGATGTTGTGAAAGCATAATAATGTACATAAACATGAACTCGGTTTTACTTCTGCAGGTATCCGGATGATCCCTACGATCGTTTGTGGTGGCCATCACAAGGTACCTCAGGGTGGCTGAATCTATCTACAACAAGTGAAATTAAACGATATTCAACCGATCCATTCGAGGTGCCAGTTAGAGTGCTCCAAACTGCCGTCACCTCGCCTACCACCTCCACCCCTCTCAACTTGTCATGGGAAGTTCCTTCTGGCTGGCCGGCCATGGTACTGCCTGGGTACTACCTCAACATGTATTATACCGATTTCCAGGAGCAACGGCTGCGGGCATTTGATGTATACTACAATGGCTACCTGTGGGTGCCAAATAATCTGTCGATCACACCAAACTATCTCTTTTCAGACTATTCAAATGCCACAGCTCCATTCACAGATAACAGTGGTTTCTACAATGTCCGCATCATCGCTACCAACACCTCTGTGCTGCCTCCCATGCTAAATGCATACGAGATAAACTACCTCATCCAGCATGATGATACTGCAACCGATACACAAGATGGTATGTATACATCTCGATCTCCCAAAGTTTCCAGCCAATGGAGAAGAGTTCACCGCATAATTGTGAAGTCTCAGTTTTCCATTTTTCAAGCATGGGAAGCGAAATGATAAACACAAATATGTAAAGAGAAACAGCTAAGAACTCTTACCCTGAAAAAAAGGTAAAATAGATTTAGGAAAATGTCTGGTTCACCATAGCGCTAGCGCATGTTCCCACCATTACGAATAATACACTTCACATCATCCCAAAGATTGCTGAAAAGAATAACAGGTAATTCTTTGTGCACTCGCAAAAGTTAAGATACAAAGCCATTTCTGCAAACATCAACATGGCAGGTACGAAAGTCAATTTTGGGCACAATGCAAAAAAAAAAAATTTGGCTAGGTATCAGATCAACACTTATTTCCTTATAAATAAGTTCTAGATTTAGTTCATGATGTGTGGTGTCATGCTTTCAAATTAAAATTAAAATTCAAACTAACAGTATGTCAGAAGACAAGTTTATTCAGAAAACATCTACCTTTTATTTATTTTTCCTTTCCTTTTTATTTATCACTTGTCAGAATGTTCTTACCTTTTCTACTCTTAATGTAGAACAAACTAAAACTTGAAACACCAAATGTATAAGGCTAGTAATTTTCAGAATTTTAATGCTGATTTGATATTTAAACCAATATCTTTGCACTTGTGCACAAAATACATCTCCAGCATTCAGCTTCTTGAACTACTTATTTCTCTTCATTGCAAATGATTTTTCATCCTAATTAGGTGCGCATAAAACTAAATGTACTTCATGTCTTCATTAAAAAAATTCAGTTACTATTTGGTAGGATGGGGGCATGCCTCCCTACTCAGGATAAGTAATTGCCGCTAGCAGTTTCCATGTTTATCAATTACTTTAATCAGGACCCTCTAGTCCTTCTTTCAAGGGGTTACAACCAGCACCATATGTAAATATGCAAATGCACTTCTAAAATTTTACAACTATTCCACTGCATTTCGTGCATACTGCATACAAAACTTATATATACTGCTAATACTTCACACATATCATGTATATTCCATAGAATAAAAGGAGAAACATCACAGATAATTCACATACGAATACCACGTTAAAATATTCACGCATTTGCATTGCAAATTAATAGGGTTTTCCTCAGTTTAAAAATTAATAGGGTTGTCAACTTATATTACTGTACTAGTACGTGCTAATGTCATGCTTTTTTCTATGCCATTTTTATTCTACTTAGTTGAAGCAATGATGAATATCAAAACTGAGTACCAAGTTGAGAAGAACTGGATGGGCGACCCATGTTTACCCGAAAAATATACATGGATTGGATTGACATGTAAAAGTGATGGAGTCACATCAAGAGTTAAAACTTTGTAAGTCTATGGTTAATTTTTTTTCATACAATTTTCAATTTTTGTAAACTGGCACTGAATATTGGTTCTAACTTCTAAGTGTGTGAGATTATCCAGATTTAAACCCTAACTCCAAATCATCCAACACATTATTTCTCCGAGATAGTAACACTAACAGAGTACATCATTTTTTTCAGGGACATGTCCAACAGTGGTTTGCAAGGTGTGATATCTGAACAATTTTCTCTTTTGAAATCACTCCAACACCTGTGAGTATAACTTGCAACAAAATCATTGCTAAGTTAATAACTCAAAATTCTGTTAGTTAGTGGTATGTTTCCAAAATCTATTTCAGGAATTTGTCATTCAATAATTTATATGGAGCAGTGCCTGATTCTTTAACAAACTTATCGTCCCTTCGTGTCCTGTAAGTTCTACCCTTTGGCTGTTTATGAAACAAGGAACTCATACAGATTGATTGGGGATGATTTGTTGTCTTTTTTCTTCTGCAGTGATTTATCGGGGAATCATCTTGATAGTCCATTTCCTGAAGCTTTATGCATGGCAGGTTCACTTACTTTAAGGTTTGGACCTCTTCCTGCTCTTTAACTTTGCTGCATAGATGCTGATACAATTTTGAAGCAGACTTCCTTGAGATCAACTTGTAAGAATTGGAATGCAACATCTACAGATTTGGGGTGAAACAAAAGTCAACATATTAAGTGTTTACTTTTAGACTCTGATGTCTAGTAAGCTGCCCCTCCGGAATATCCATATATGTGTTCATCCAATTCATTAGAGCAAAATTCTCTGTAATTTTAGGTATGACGCCATGAATGGAGATCCATGCAATGGAAAATCGCCAGAGAAGAAAAGCGTACTCCTCAAAATTGTCGTAGCAGTACCAGTGGTGATAGTGGCATTGTTGGCATGTACATTGACAGTGTTTTGTTTCTGCAGAAAGCAAGGTAGATATATCTCCTGTTAATTCCTACAAAATTGGTTTATTTCAAGATAGGAGTTCTAATTATGTCAACAAAAAAATCCTTTGCTGCAACACATGATTTATCATGATACAGTTCCAAGTGTGCTACCGGGATGTGCTAATCTACCATGTCCAAAAAGTCATGAAGACTATAAAGGTCACGTACACACATCCGACAGCCGTGAATTCACATATGCGGAGTTGGTTGCAATAACAAATAATTTCTCCACATGCATTGGTGAAGGAGGTTATGGGCCTGTCTTCCATGGTGAATTAAAAGATGGTACTCAAGTTGCTGTGAAGATGCATTCTCCAACATCAGCAACAGGAAAAGGGATGGAAGAGTTTTTAGCAGAGGTATTTAATTTGAATCTATAGAGTATGACACACAAGTTAGATAAGCATGCATTCTTGTGCAAAATATATGTTTAATTTTCCAAGGAATTTTCATGTTATTCTTAGTATACTGAAAAGATCTGTGACATTAGGGGTAGTTTGTAGATCATTAGGTAAGTTAAATGACAGATAGAATTAACAAATGCATACCCAATGTCGTAAGGTCAAAGGGACAACGATTCCATCAATTTCATACGAATATATTTTTGAAACTGACTTCAGAACTACAAACACTTTTGAAGGGTCTCAAACTCTATATTAGTTTGATTTTACTTTGTAGGTTGGGAGCTTAACAACCGTGCACCATAGGTATCTCGTTTTGCTCGTCGGCTACTGCACTGAGAAGGACCATCTATCTCTAATTTATGAGTACATGCCCAATGGAAGTCTTTATGATAACTTAAGAGGTTCGTAATTTGAAAACTCCAAAATTTATAATGCCGGACTTCCTTGTGAAATGCCTTTCCTGAAGAAAACACCATAATTAGTAGTATTATGTTTCGTTGTTCTTTAGAAATCATGCAATGTACAAAACTTTTTACATGATTTTAAGTCTTCATTAAATGCATCTTGTATCACAATAATCATGTTTGTTGTGGAGATGATGATGCCAATCACTTTGTGGTTGCAACCTGACAAATTGTTAGCTTTTACAACTTCAATTGTGGTGCTTCAGGCAGAAAGGCAATTGTTCAGACACTGGGATGGCGTGATCGAGCACAGATTGCACTTGAAGCTGCCCAAGGTATACTTTGGGGAAAACACTAAATTTCTTGATTTTTGCTAGTTAAATGCACAAAGAAATATATGATAATGTGTGCTTTTTACATAGGTTTGGACTACTTGCACACGGGATGTGTGTTACCAATAATTCATAGAGACTTGAAGTCCCACAACATTCTTCTAGGACATGACATGGTTGCCAAGATCTCAGATTTTGGATTGTCCAAGTCATACATCAATCTGGCACAAAGTCACATATCTGTGACAGCTGCAGGAACTCTAGGCTACATCGATCCAGAGTTTGTTTTCTTACCTATTCTCTTATAATCATGTATAAAGTTATTAGGAAGTAAAAAAACACTTCACTGTCAGAAAAAATGTGTATTGAATGATGCTATATTAATTAAATAAAGGCCTCATGGTAGGCAATCAGACCTTTGTAATGAACTCATGCACATGCAAGCGTCTTTGATTTAGACACCAAATTAATATTGAAGTTCCCACCAGAAATTCTAGTTCCGCCTCACAATTTACTGTAGCTGTGTAAAAAAATTCTAGGTTCAAACTCATTGAATATTACGAGTAACAAAAATGTGGAAAATCCAACAAACAGTACATTAAATGGAAAAATAAACCATGCATGCTACATCGTAAAATAAAAATAAAACATCATGCAGATTTGGTGCCCAAAGCAGAACTAGATTGCACCTGCACAACAAAGGGTGGTGATATATGAATCCTGATAATCAGGCATTGTTGGCCCGTGTGTGCATTGCTTCATTTTGTACTTAATTGCATAAAATTCAAATAGCTTTGACGAAACCAACTAACCAGGTACTTTTGTTCAACTGCTCTTATCTAGGTACTGTGTTAGCGGCAGGCTCACCACAAGTAGTGATGTCTTCAGCTTTGGAGTGGTTTTACTAGAGATTGTCACGGGTGAACCTCCAATCTTACCGACCCATGTGCATATCGTGCAGCGTGTAAAGGAGAAGGTTATCATGGGCAACATTGAGACAATAGTTGATCCACGACTACACCGTCAGTATGACTTCAGTTCCATTTGGAAGGTTGTGGACATGGCACTGCTTTGCACAAGAGAGTCATCTAGTGAGAGGCCAACAATGAGTATGGTGGTCTCTCATCTAAAGGACGCCCTAGAACTGGAAGAAGCACGTGCAAGTGCAAGCACCATTAGCCAAGTCGGTTCTAATGCCGACCTGTCAATCAGCTGGGTAGCATCTGGAAGATGAAGCCTAAGTCATCCATTCTGAAATTACTCTTTAAATATTAGTCTATCCATGGACCTGTACGCCTGTCTAATGGAGTCATTGATATGTATGCACAACTTAAGAGATGTATCTGTGACGTATAACATATCATGCATCCTGTATCCCATAGAACTATGCAATGTCTGAAACTTTAGCTTCGTAGGTGATGTCTTAAGAGTATTTCAAAGATCAATCAGAAAGACTGCCTGAAAAAGACTATAACAGGGTATCGGAATTGCCACTTCCAAATGTGGAAGTTCTTCTGCAAACCGGAGCAATATGTAAAGCTGAAAAAATTACCTGGATCTATATTTTCTGTCACTTCTCTGCAACAGAATATCCTGTTGCATACATACCAAAGTTCTGTTCAGGAGCATCTAAAAGCAAATGAAAGCTCGTCCAATGTTAAATGAAAAAAAAAAAACAAGACGAAACATGATGAATTCTCAGTTGCTAATACGAACAAGCACAAACGATTCGAACCTGCAATTCGCTATTTTACAGCTAAAAACGCCAGGAATTCGATTGAGCCCGAGTTAGACCATCTGGTGCGTAGCAATGCATAGCGAAACCATGCTGGAACATACAACTGCAACACATGGATATGGATCAAAATTTGAAGCATTCGATGAATCAGGTTGCGGTGTAACCTAGTTACCTCGACAAGGATACGCTACTGCAAACTGTGGCAGGAACTCGAAGCCTTGCCACAAGCACCAGATGGGAGAACATGGCCACCCGAGGCTGTGTAGGGCGTGGGCCGCGCCGCCGCGGGGCGCGCACCGCTCACGCTGGCGACTCGCAAGTCAACGCCCAAGGGGAGCGAGAGAAGCGTTTTTTTTTTCTGTTGCTGGCGCGGACTGCGCGTGAATGTTACGGAGAAAATGTCGGGTATATATCCGGTGTTTCCTCGGAAATGGCTCCATTTTTAAAAAAATCAGAATTTAACTCTTTAAATTTCAAAAAATTGAAAAGAATACACATGTGCAAAGGGATGTATATTGAATGTTTGTAAAATTTAATGATGAAATATGTTTTGACATGAGCAGCGAAAAAAAATCATGTAAGGGCCCAGGATTTGAAGATTTAAGGAGTGTCTATTCAAAATTTCAAAGATTAAATTTTTTTGTTACAGTGATATATCAGAATTGATGGTAACATGAAATTGCTTCATATTTTAGAAAACAGACATAAGAAGCATTCGGCTTTAAATTAAAGTCAACACAGCATACTCATAAGGTAAGCAATGAAATTACAAATGAGCTACGGACTACTTATAGAGTACATCAAGATTCAAGAGGGTCATGAGTCCGTAAGCGCCGCAATTACGAATGAGCTTTTTCCTATGGTAAGCATGAAACTGCTTTCTTGAGCAAGACATTCTCGCCGCGTCATTGTCCTTCCTCTTCGTTAGAGGACACCGTTGCTGCAAAAAAAAAGGCACCATTCAAAAATGTAATTAGCTGGGCAAGAAGGGAACAATCCTTCGGTACAAATTTTGTTGCGAATAGTCCAGAGGGCCCGGGTCAAGGGCGAAGCCAGGAAAACAGGTCATCGGGGTCAACACGAACAAGTATAACTAATATATCCTCTCAAAATAAAGTAGCAATAATATATGGCTAGAATGTGTAATTTTTATTAACTAACATGTCTACAATATTTTTAGTAACCTCACATAAATAAGAAACCATAGTAGCCAATGTATCATAACAAAAAAAAACCTCTGATTACAAAAATAGGTACCTCTTTATTTTGCTAGCTTACTTGACGTTGTGATTGGGGTGTGACTTGAGGCACTAATCTAGATTGTGTAATCCATGTGATTATCCATCTAGACCTTCAAGTAATTTTAAGAAAAATCCACATGTCAAACAAACCCTAAAATAATAGGAGAATAGGAATTTTTAGAGAAAAAGGAGAATAGGAATTTAAGATGTCAAATCTCACTCCTTCAGATTAATAAGATGGATAAATTATTTTTTCTGTCACTTACAAATTGGATCTGCAGACCAGATGGAAAGGATTAGTAATCGGGGGCGGTCGGCGGCGGTTCAGGCTGGGGACGACAAGAGGCTAGCGAGAGGACATCATTGAGCAATCAGTTTTTTTTAATCACTAAAAAACTAGCGATCAATCTTTTTTTTTTAGAACTCACACCACTTTATTGATTCGTAACAATGTTCATAGGTACACGAGCTGGGTCATGGGGATTTCCCAACCAAACATGTCTACCAGGACCTAAGTTACAAGCATACTTGACAAGATTTCATCAAGCAGCGATCACTGGTCTCATTTCATCCTAAACTTCACCAGGGCTGCACAGGGACTGAAAATAGCCTTGCCTGCCCGCATATGCGATTGTGTGACAGATTAGGCAGTTTGTTTCATCCCTAGGTGCACAAAGCTAGAATGTAAACTGAAAGCCATGTGCTCTTGCATGCGAGACAAGGCAAGTGGAGGCCGTTTCAATCCTTCCTTGTTTGGTTTGGAAGGCTGTTCATCACGAATACTTGGTACAAAACAAAGCTCAATAATTCTTGTTTCGAGGCTGCATTTGCCTTCCACTAGCTAAGGTTTAGTCTGGAAGAAATCCACATCTAGGACCATCCAATAGCTGTAGCTGAGCCACCATGCATGCATGATGATATATTTAGGGTAGACATGGTAATGCAAGCTTCAAAATTAAGATAAAATTTGATGATGCAAATATTTTTCTCTTGGCGATGCATTTTCTTGCTGATCTGAACACGCGTGCATGCCTTGTCCGGTAGCGTCACGCTCGGCTGCTCAAGCTCTATAAAACCCAACAATGGCTTCCATGGTCTCCATCCTCTTGCGCTGCTCACTCCACACATAATCCAACAACAATGGCTTCCATGGTCTCCATCCTCTTGCGCTGCTCACTCCTAGTTCTCCTCCTTGTCCAGTCCACACACTCCTCCGTCACCCCGAAGGCCAAGAACGCCATTGCCGAGGAGCACAAGCCGGCTCTTCCTTCCAGCTCGAACACCTACATCGTCCTCACCAACCACCTCGCCAAGCCGTCCAAGTTCGACACCCTCGAGCACTGGTACGCGTCCATGGTGGGCAAGAACTCCAGCCGCATCCAGTACACCTACGGCACCGTCATGCACGGTTTTGCGGCTCGTCTCACCGACGGCGAGGCCCAGCGCATGGCGACCGTCCCCGGCGTGTCCCGCGTGTACAAGGACAGGCTGTACCACACCCAGACCACGAGGTCGCCGTGGTTCATGGGCCTCCACGACGACTTCGGCGCGTGGCCGGACGCCGAGTTCGGCGACGGCGTCATCATCGGCTTCGTAGACACTGGCATCTGGCCGGAGCGCGCCAGCTTCAGCGACACCGGGCTCGGCCCCGTCAGGTCCACCTGGAGGGGCAAGTGCGTGGACGCCCCGGGATTCAACGCCAGCTTGTGCAACAACAAGCTCGTCGGCGCCAAGTCCTTCACCGATTCGAGTCCGAGGGACATCGATGGGCACGGAACGCACGTGGCGTCAACGGCTGCAGGCTCCGAGGTTCCCTCGGCCGATCTCTTCAAGTTCGCGGGCGGTAGAGCGAGCGGCGTGGCGCGCATGGCGAGGATCGCCATGTACAAGGCGTGCATCCGGGGCGGATGCTCCTTGTCGGCCATTACCGCGGCGGTCGATGCCGCGGTGAGCGACGGCGTGGACCTCATCTCCATGTCCATCGGAGGGCCCGTGGAAGCCTTCTACGACGACCTCGTCACCGTCGCCACGTTCGGCGCTGAGCGCAGAGGCGTCTTCGTCGTCATGTCGGGCGGCAACTACGGCCCGAATGCGTCAAGCATAACCAACGTGGCCCCGTGGATGACGACCGTCGGCGCCGCCACCACGGACCGGGTGTTCCCGGCGACACTCAGGCTCGGGAACGGGGTGGTGCTCACCGGGCAGTCCCTCTACAACATCCCGTTCTCCCAGGGCGCGGGCACGATCCCGCTAGTGAGCAGCGACTGCGGCAAGTACGGCGACCTGACGCCCGACAAGTTCATGGGCAAGGTCGTGGTGTGCTCCAAGGGTGTAGGAGCTTGGGCCGGCTTTGACGTGGAGAGAGCCGGCGGTGCCGGGATGATTTCCGCCGATAGTAGGACACGGTTCGGGGACGCGGTGAAGGCCCAACCCTTCAACCTTCCCGGTCTCCAGCTCAGCTCCACCGGCGTCAAGAAGCTGGCCGATTACATGTCGTCCGTGGCGTACCCGGTGGCGTCCTTCAACTTCACCTGCAACACGGTCACCGGCGAGAACCGGGCGCCGATGGTGGCGGGCTTCTCCTCGCGGGGCCCCAACCCGATTGTCCCCGAGATCCTGAAGCCGGACGTCATCGCGCCGGGAGTGAACATCCTCGCCGCCTGGTCTGGTGCCGCCTCGCCATCTGGCTCCAACATGGACCCGCGGAGAGTGGAGTACAACATTCTCTCGGGGACGTCGATGGCGTGCCCGCACGTGGCCGGCGTGGCGGCCCTGATCAAGAAGCGGCACGGCGACTGGACGCCGGCCATGATCCGTTCGGCGCTGATGACGACCGCAGGCCCGCTCGACAAGAACGGCAGGGACATCGTGGACAGCGGCAGTGCCGTCGGCGCCGCCGTCATGGGTGCGACGCCGCTGGCGGCCGGGGCCGGGTTCGTGCTCCCGCGGCTCGCCATGGACCCGGGCCTGGTGTACGACGCCGGCACGCAGGACTACGTCGACTTCCTCTGCACCCTCAACTACACGGTGGAGCAGATGCGGATGTTCGTGCCGGAGCTGAGCAAGTGCGCGAGGACGATCCCCGGCGGCGTGGCCAACCTCAACTACCCGTCGTTCGTGGTGGTGTTCGACGGCCGCACCCGCGTCCGCACGCTGACGCGGACGGTGACCTTGGTGTCGACGCGCCCCGAGAGCTACAACGTGACGGTCGCCGCGCCCGACGGGGTGAAGGTGACCGTGACGCCGGCGACGCTGGAGTTCAGGTGGCCGAAGGAGAAGAGGAGCTACAGCGTGCAGTTCAGCAGCGAGGCGGGAGCGAAGGTGAGGCCGGCCGGCACGTGGGACTTCGGCCATATCGCCTGGGAGAACAGGAAGCACCGGGTCAGGAGCCCCGTCGCCTTCAAATGGGACAACTGATGCCATGCTTGTAGGCCGGGACTCTGAGAGTGAGTCTGATTGCCTCAACTCTGAGAGTGTAATGTTTTGATACTTGAGAGTTGATCTGTAACGAAGAAGAAGAAGAATCAGCATTTCATTGTGGTGAACTTGTGATGAGGAGAAAGGAATAATCATCATGTTATTTTTCTCCTGTCCAATTGCATCTACAGTAACTTCGTATGGATCATCGTCCAACTTCATGGAATGGAATCATACATACTACATAGTTTTAATCCGTAGACCCGCATTTGCATTTTGCATGGCTCTCTCAGTGGCTGACCATGCGTATTTCCTTGGTGATGCATTCATGTTTAGCTAGGTTAGAATACTTGAGATGTACTTCTATCATGGATGGTACTGTACGTGTACGTCTTACGTCTAAGACTGGTGTTGCTTCCGCGCGCGCATCATCTGCCGTCGTATTGTGGCCCTGTTTGGTTCGGTTGTGGATTTCTAAAAGCAGCTGTAAAAAATTTGTTGTGGAAAATTTGATGTGAAAAAGATGTGAGTCATTTAGCAAACCAGCTGATACAGCTTTTTCAGATTTTGGCAGCGGAATCAGATTTTGGAAAGCCCGTCCTGGGCTGCTTCCGCTTTTGGTTCAGATTTTGGCAGCGGATTTCTGGAATCGGATTCTGTTGGGTTCGCCCTTTGGTTCAGATTCTGTTGCGCGACGGCGGAATCCGTCCATAAAAGCTGAACCAAACAGGGCCACAGGATATAAGAAATGTCTAACAAATATTCTATCGGGACAAATGCTACTTGGAAAGAAGCAGATTTGAAAATAGCTAACAGCATCATATTAGAAAGTATCAACACCTATAATGTCTAACAAATATAATATAAAAGTATATTTAATGAATGGTACTGTATGTCGTATGTCTAAATAGAACATTCGGGTCGGTCGACTAATTGGGTTCATGAACATGATAACACGTTCTTCGGCCTTCTTCTCTCTCACAAGCCTTTCCTCCTTGAGTGCACGCCTCCGCTCCTCCGCCTTCAACTTCCTCTCTTCGGCCGCCAACTTAGGCCTGCATTTCTCGTCTTCTAAAGACTTGAGCTCATTCCACCTTTCCGCCTTCTCTTCTTTGCGTTCGATCACCAACGATTTCTTGGTCAGTCATAGACACAAGCTCTTCATTGTAGTTACCGCCGAAGGCTCCTCTCTTTTTCCTCTCTCTTGCAATCTTGTTACCATCGGGCCTCTTATTTGGATTTTCATCCTCCTCATCATTTGCTTCAACGATATGCTAATCCTTGACCTCTGCGAAGTGGCCTTGAAGTTTCTCCTAATCCACTTCTCATTGTTGGCAAGTTCTTTGTAGCAATGGTGCAACATGAAGCCCTTGCCACCATTAATCTTGTTGTGTTGCTTGTATAGCTCTTGGACCAGAGGCACATAAAGATTTTCACCACACGCGGTGGCGAATGGTTGACTTGATCAATACAACCGAATCATTGGTTGCATTGCTTTTGGATGGTGCCCCGACAGTGCCCAAAAGAGCCTTGAGCGCGCCTTGATGGGACGTCCACGATGGTCCTATGGTACTCTTCCGTCCTACCCCAATACTTCTCTTTTGATTGATCTGAGTCAACCGATGCATCAAGCGTCACGTTCATCCAAGCTTGACACAAAGCAATCTTCTTCTTGGCAATAGTTGTGTTCTCGGTCTCTTCATGCTTGATTGTGTCTTCATGGGATTATCGACCTCCTCGGCCTCCTCCTCCTCCTCCTCCACTTCAGAATCATCCTCCTACCCACCCTCTATTGTTGAGAAAACATCGGATATTCATATTGAGGGGCGTAGGGGTGGCTAGCGACGGGGTACGAGCAGTCGGACAAGTCGAGGCGCCGAAGTTGCCTTCTTCTTTGCCTCCGCCTCGGCAAGCACCTTAATGGCCGATGTCGCCTTCTTCGCCCGCTTACCGCCAGCCAAATCAAGAGAAGGGCGACCTGCCGTCGCTGGGGCCGGCCTTGCCACCGCTCTTGCTGCTGGCCTTGGTTGACGGTGGGGAGGACCGAAGCAAGTTTTTGGTCCCCAGCCTCTTCCTTCGTGCGGGCAGCGGTGCGTGGGTCGAATCCGGCGGCGTCACGCCAATAGCGGTGACCGGCGAGGTGGCGGAAGTCTTGCAGTTCATTCCGGCCTAAATCAGGGGCATCGACGGCAAGAATGGGTGGCGACGACATGAAGTGGTGGTCGTTCGGGGGCCGAAATATTTACTATGAGAGGCACCGGTCGAGTATATTTGAGAGAGTTGGGCTGCCTTTTGCGGCCAACTCATATATTTTTTATGCTCTAACGGTTTGAGAGATCGCTAGGTATGACAACTTCTCGAAATGAAGAGTTAAAGGTTGGGTGTGGCTAGATCTCTATCGACTGAGATGTAACAAGTCTCAGTCAAGTGATAAAATATATAAAAAAGAAAAAATAGAATGGAAATTTTGCACGAATCTTCACGTAAGATCCCACGATTATTGCAGCGTCTGAGACTTGGTAAGTGTCAGTTGACTGAGATTTAGCAATCCTGTTAAAGCTTTTAAGAGACCGGTTAGAGATGCTCTAAGCAGGTAGCTATGTCAGCCTATGACTTTCTTTTTTGAAAAGGAGGATATCCCTCGACCTCTGCATCAGGACGATGCATGCAGCCATATATTATTAATAGTGCGATCCAGCAGCCGAACATCATCGACCCGGAAAAAAGCGAAAAACAAACCCTAAGGTTGTATACCACGCGACAGTAACTCTCCTAGATAGCCACTAACCCTATGATATAAGACACAACATAAACGAAAAATACACAACTCCTAGGCTACGCCTTCAAGAAGGAATCATTGCACGTGCGCTGATGATGGCGAGTCCACCACAAGGTTAAACTTCGGATTTTCATCCCCAAAGCAAAGCTTCAATCCACCACCTTCAACAAAGGACACGATGCAAGCGCGCGATGACATAGCCCGATCAGAGATCTTGTGTTTCCATCGGAGTGCATAAGCTCGTCGTTGAAGCCATCTGTACCATCCCCCCTTATTCGGCTACCAACGCCTCGATAGCTGGATACATCTAGAGGAGACAACGGAAGACAAAGACGTCCCATACCTTCGATCCAACAACAACAGGCTAAACTTGACACCTCTGCCAGAGCCACCGTGCATCACCTGCCGACAACAGGCATGACTTGACGTCTCCATATAAGACGTCGTGTGTAGCATCCGCAGTAGCACATCCACCGATGGCTTCACCTGCCGACGACAGGCACCACCCGACAACTCTGAAAGAGGCACATGTGTCACCTACCGAGCTGCATCGAACCCGATCTGTTGATGGAAGGGACGTCCCATACCGCCACCAGCCTCAGAAGGCCGTCGCCATCTCGAGATCCGGACTCCGAGTCACCCACACGACCCCGGAGTCCGCTGCCATTGAAGAAGAGGGGCGGCCGCCCCGACTCCGGGCGCTACAGGGAGCACCCACCGTCGCGCGAGCCACTGTCGTCGCCCATACAATGGCAACCGCCGCCGCGATCCCACTTCAAGCCCTGTCGACACCGGAGAAAGCTCCGGTCGCCATATGCGTCCTGCGACGAGCCGGGACACGGGATCCCAAGATCCGCCGCCACAAGGACCCACCACCTAGCCAGTCAACCCCGGCGGAGGGGACGCCGCCACCACCATGGTCGGATCTGGGCCAGGCGTCGCCACCGCCAAGACCGGATCCGGGCTGAACGCCGCCGCTGCCACCGCCACCAACCACGCCCAACCCCACCTTCATCTTCTAGCCACGTCCAGCCGACCGCACACGCTACGCGCAGCCGATCTCCACCCGCGCCACCGCCGGGAGCCGCCGCACCCCCGTGCTTTGGATCTGCATGACAGCATCGCCGAAGCCGTCGTCCCGCGCCGCACGACATCGAGCGAGGAGAAGGGAAAACCCCGCCGCCGCCTACACCGACCGGATCGGCGACGCACACCAGCCGCGGTGAGGGAGGGAGCTGGGAGGCGGCGGACGAGCCCGGGCGGCTAGGGTTCGCCCCCTCGGTCGCTCGCGGGAGCTATGAGAGGGGTTACGCCCAATACCCGAGTTACTCTAACGTGTCTAAGTGCTTAAATTGGGGGAGAATTTCAATTCCCCGTCCTCTACACCAACTAGGGATGCATACGGCCTTTTAAGTATGAGTATTATGATTTTTAATCTCGGCTACGCCTCGAGCCTAGTCCTCAATAAATGAGTGAGTACCAAAAAAGCTTGATCCTTAAGAATAAGTAGGAACTTAAATTCGCCTCCGTGGGGATTTGAACCGAGGTGTTAGGTTTGTACATCCACTCCTCCAACTAGTTGAGCTAGGCTCACTCCCCCTATGTTAGCCTATGACTAGCGGTCAGGATCGAAACTAATTACTACATCATTTTTCAACTTGAAGGAGCATGGTAAATGATCGCAAACAACACACATGTTTTCTTTTTTGAACACACACATGTGTTGTTGTCGTGAAACTAACGGGTCGATAGCTGCTCCCTTACTCGGCCGATGATCCACCATTTTGACCGAACGTTTCCCCCCTGCGTAAAGTGAGCTCGTATTCTTTCATCTCCTAGTTACATAGAGAGAAGAGAGCTCGCTCATGTATGGATCTGCATAGATTTTAGCCAGTTATCGAAAAAAGGCTTTCGCCCCGCTTTATAAATAAAGCAAACCACCATAGCCAAACGGTACACATAAGTTCACCCACACACACAGTCGCACGGATAAAGAGTACGAATAGGTTCTGCTGAGGGCACAGCTCAACAAGCCCAAAAGAGAAAAACAAAGAAACGACCGCGGGACAACCGCAACCGCAACATCAGAGGGGAGCTAATCTGGCTCGGGCGGTGGCGGAGGGAGCGGCGGCGCCAAGTGGAGGGCCATCGCGCGAAGGTCGGAGATGATGGTGGTGATGGCGTCTCGGTCCTGGTGACGGCTAAGCGGCCGCCAGAGCTGCAAATAACCACATAATTTGAACACAGCATCAGTAGCGCGTTGGAGAGGAACCCGCTGAATGACAAGCTTATTACGCACAGTCCAGATCGTCCAGGCGAGAACCCCAATGAGCAGCCACCTAATGTGGCGGCCCGATATGGGGGTGGCCTGGATCTCGGCAAGGAGGTCAGGGAAGTTGGTGTTGCACCAAACCCCACCGATCACCTTGCGGAGGCAACCCCAAAGGAACTGGGCGGACACGCACGAGAAGAAGATGTGATTCGAAGTTTCTTCCGTCCCGCAAAGGGGGCATAGACCGTCACCCGGACCATGACGCTTAATCACCTCCACGCCAGAGGGAAGACGGCCACGGATCCATTGCCACATTAAAATCCTGATCTTGAGTGGCAGACGGATGGTCCAGGTATACTCGAAGATAGCCGGGCTAGGAGAAGGGGCAATGGCGCGGTATAAGGACTGCGTGGAGAAGCGGCCTGAAGGTTCCAGGCGCCAAGACAACCGGTCAAGAGGCTGAGAGAGGTCAGGCTCATGAAGAGCGACGGCATCAAGGAGATCGTGCCAAGCGGCGACTTCCGGGGGGGGGGGCAAAAGGCCGCCGGAACGCGAGACGCCCTAAGTCAATAAGGGCCGTCTCAACAGAAATCCTCGGGTCAACGGCGATGGAGAAGAGGTCAGGGAATCTCGCAGCGAAGGGGAGGTCCCCAGCCCAGCGGTCTAGCCAAAACAGCGTGGATGACCCAGTTCCGATCGAGATGGATGTCCCAATACGGAGGACCGGTAGGAGCTGAATGACAGATTGCCAGAACTGGGACCCTCTGGTCCGGGCGCAGAAGGCGAGGGGTTGACCACGCAGGTATTTCTGGCGCACGATCTGCAACCACAGGCCGCCATCGCCATTCGCAATGCGCCAGAGCCAACGAGTGAGGAGTGCCAGGTTCATGCGCTTGGAGGACATGATACTAAGACCACCTTGATCCCGGGGCTTGCAGATTTCAGACTAGCGCACCATATGGTACTTTTTCTTGTCGCCCTCGCCCGCCCAATAGAACCGGGCCTGGACCAGACCAATCTCATGGTGGAGAGTCTCGGGGAAGCTGTAGAAGCTCATGATGAATAGGACGAGGCTGGAAAGGGACGAGTTGATGAGGATCGTACGAGCCGCCTTAGAGAGCCAACGACCCTGCCACGGCTCGATGCGGTGTTGGAGCTTGAGCACCGAGGGTCGTAGGTCGGCCACGGTCAGGCGGGAGTCACTAATGGGGACCCCCAGGTAGGTAGTGGGGAATGTCCCCAACCGACAGTTAAGCCGGTTAGCGATGCTCTGGCTCTCATCGGGCGAATAGCCCAGAATCATCACCTCGCTTTTATCAAAATTTATTCTGAGGCCTGACATGTGCTGGAAACACAGCAGGAGGAATTTGAGGTTCGAGATCTCAGGCGCCGAACCTTGGACCATGATGATGGTGTCATCAGCGTATTGGAGGAGGGAGACGCCTCCTCCCTCCACCAAGTGCGGGGTAATGCCTAGTATGTGGCCGGCGGCCTTGGCCTTATCCAGGATCGAGGCCAAGGCATCAACCACCATATTGAACAGAAACGGGGAAAGGGGGTCACCCTGCCTAACCCCACCGGAAGTGGGGAAGTAGGGCCCGATTTCCCCGTTGATGTTCACCGCGGTATGGCCGGAAGACACCATCTGCATGACCCGGGTCACCCAGCGATCATCGAACCCTTTTCTAAGCAGCACTTCCCGAAGGAAGGGCCAACTAACCATGTCATAGGCCTTATGGAAATCAATCTTCAGGAAAACCGCCTTGAGGTTTTTGGATCGCACCTCATGCAGGATTTCATGGAAGACTAAGACCCCATCCAAGATATATCGGCCCTGAATGAAGGCGGATTGATTCGGGTGGGTTATGCGGTCAGCTAAAGGGGCCACCCTATTGGCGTACCCCTTGGCAAGGATGCAGAAGATCACATTGATCACTGTGATAGGGCGGAACTGGCGGATGTCGGAGGCGCCCGGGACCTTGGGGATCAAAGTGATAATGCCATAGTTGAGGCGCTTGAGGTCGATGGAACCGACATAAAACTCCTCGAAGATGGCCATGATCTCCTGTTTGATGGCGGGCCAGAAGGTCTGAAAGAACTTAACCGGCAAGCCGTCAGGACCCGGGGCGGATGATGGGTTCATCCCTTTAATTGCCAGCCACACTAACTCCTCAGAGAACGGGGTCGTGAGAGCCGCATTGTCCGCGGCCGAGACACACTGCGGTCCAACCCAGAAGTGTGGCGCAAGAGCTAAGCCCCCCTAGGGGGGCTGCAAACAGGGCTCGATAGAAGCCGTCAACATGGGCACGGATGTCAGCGGGCCGCTGGAGGAGCGTCGCGCCATCCCACAGAAGTGGAATGGTATTACGTCGCAGCCGGCCATTGGCGATTGCCTGGAAGTAGGCGGTGTTGGCATCACCCTGGAGAACCCACTTTTGGGTACCTCGAAGGCGCCAATACGCCTCCTCGTCGGTGTATATGACCATAAGCTGGTCTTCAAGGTCATAACGCTGCATCCACTCGTCAGGAGAGAGGCCCACCGAGTCGTCCCGAAGATCCAGGGCCTGAATGGAGTCAAGGAGGGCCTTTTTGCGGAGACGGAGGTCCCTTCCGAGATTCGCGCCCCAGCCCTTCATGAACTGACGGGTGCACTTGGCGCAGAAGTGCCAGTCATCCACCGCCGAGATGGATCGGTGAGATGCAAGGCGGGCTTCCAGCCAGCGGCCGCGCACAGCCTCAACGAAACTGTTCTGGTTAAGCCAGAACGTCTCGAAGCGAAATCTGGGGGCAGAGGGAGGGCGTTCATCCAGAGAGGATAGAAGAAGGGGAACGTGGTCCGAGCCAATACGGGTGATGGTGCGGAGGGAGGCAAGGGGGCACCTCAACTCCCACTTAGGAGAAACCAAGACCCGATCCAGCACAGAGAGCGTTGGGTCGGCCTGGCGATTGGTCCAGGTGAACCTAGCACCAATCCTATCTAATTCCCGCAACCCAAGGTTCGCAATACAATCGTTGAACAACTGCATGCGCGGGAAGTTAACTAAGCCGTTATTCTTGTCCTCCGCAGAGCGGAGAAGGTTGAAATCGCCACCGACGACGACCGGGAAGCGGGCCGCGGATACCTTCCTCGAGAGCTCGTCGAGGAAGGACACCGAGCGACTGTGGTCGGCGGGGCCATAGACTATAATGATCTCCCACTTAAAGTTCAGCGCGCGCTCGAAGACTTCCATGCTCACAAAGAACTCACCCATGTCCATGCTCCCAACCTCAAAGGTGGCATCCTTGACATCTAATAGGATGCCACCAGAGTGCCCGACGATCCCACTAGAAGGGAGCCAATGCCAGGCAAACAGGTGGGAGCTCAGGCGCTCAAGCTCGGCCAGGGTGAAGTCAGTTCGCATGGTCTCTTGGATTGCAACTATGTCAATGTGCTCGTCACGAATATATTCGATGAGTTGGCGGCGACGGCCATCCTGGCCGAACCCGCGGATGTTCCAGAAGAGGGTCCGCATCAAACCGCCATTGAGGGGCTACTTGACCCCAGGACACGAGAAGCACTCTGCGCGTGGAGGGCGGTGGTGCGAGACCGGGTGCGGCCCCGAATCTCCAGGGGGGCGGGAGCCGCCGGACGGGATGACTGGGGGTCCGGGGTAGGGCCGCTAGCCTCCGAGGAGGAGGAGGCCAGGCGGGCACGGGTCTCGGCCAGCCGGCCATCCAGGGTTTCCCGGGCGTGGATGGCCTCGACCTGGACTAAGGGGGAGCAACTTCCCCCCTGAACACTATATCAGAGTCGGTCGCGACCTTGGCAAGATGTCCAAGTGGGACCGACTCCAACGCCGAGAACGAACATGTAGCAGAAGAAGGAGGGATGACCGGGGTACCTGGCTCGAG
The DNA here is from genome assembly GCF_002575655.3 of Aegilops tauschii subsp. strangulata. Lineage (NCBI taxonomy): Eukaryota > Viridiplantae > Streptophyta > Magnoliopsida > Poales > Poaceae > Aegilops > Aegilops tauschii. The sequence continues at coordinate 311,895,623 of NC_053039.3, forward strand.
GTTACGTGCCGCAGCCCGGAGCTCAGCCCGTTCCGAGATGGGAAGGGCGGGGCTGCCAACCGGGCGAGCAGCGTCGATCCGGGCACTGCGCCGCGAGGAAGTCACCGGGGTCGACGTCGACCGGCCGCGCCTGGCGTAGGCCGTGGACCGCGGTGGGTGAGGGGGCGCCGCTAGAGGGGTAGCCAGGGTGGAGGCGCCCCCACACCCTGCAGTAGTCATCGTCGAGGGGGAGACAGCAGGAAGGCGAGGAGAGGCAGGCGGGGAAGCGGCCGCCAGCGCCACGTCCCGCCCCACCCGCACCTGGAATGCCGTAGGGGGCGGAGGAGAAGCCATCTGGACAAGCAGTGAAGTAGGCCGCTCCCCATCGAAGACCACAGCAGGAGACGCGGGAGGAGGCACCACGGCGGGGGCCTCGGGAACCGCGGGCGAGGGGATGAGTCCCGCGGGGCGGGGGGAAGCCGGCGGAGAAGCTTCAGGCTGGATCGGGGAGGAGCCCAGGGCGGGAGAAGGGGCCGCCGGACCGGACGGGGGAGGCGCGTCCATCGCATCAGGAGAGCGAGGTGAGGACGCCGGGATGACGACGAGCCCGACACTGGAAGTGTCGCTGGCCAGCGGTTCCGCGATCGGAGACGAGGGCAGGAGCGGGAGGAGCCCCTCAGGCAGGGCCGCAAGGGACCGACCGGTCGGTCGCCCCCCCTGGGTCGAGGTAGAAGGAGGAGGCGCCGGTGAAGGGGAGTGGGAGGGGCTATCCTCCGATCCATCCTCGTCGTCGGAGCGGTGGGAGCGGGGGTGGTGGCGACCGTGATAGTCGTCGCTAGGGCCAGGGCGACCACCGGGAGGGGCGTCGTCAGCGAAGCGAGGGCGACCCACATGGTTAGGCGGCTCGGGAGCAATGCGGAGGTCGAAACCTTGGTCGTTGAAGAAGACTCGGATGGTGGCCCGCAGCTTGCCGGAGTCGAGGCACTTGACCTTAACTCGCACCTACTCCTCCTTGCGAGGGAAAGCTCATCGACAACGACCACCTTGCCTAGAATCCGCGACATCTGATGGATGACACGCTCAGAGCGCGTGATGTTGGGGAGCCCGGCAATGAGGATCCAGGCCGTGTCGAGAACGGCCACCGCCTTCGGGTCGAGAATCGGCTCGGAAATGTCGACGACGAGCTTGTTGAGGGCAAGTGTGATCTGGTCGCTGCGGGTGGCGTATCCGTGGGAGACGGCGTCGGGGAAGACCATAGAGAACACGGTGCCGGAGATGGGGGTGACCGCCCAATCCCACTGGCGACGGTACAGGTGGTTGAGCTCCGCCTCGATCATCTCGGGGGAAGCCATACCGTAGATCACCGTGACCACCGCCTGGAGGGATGGGGTGGGGGGGCGAGATGTCTGGGACCTCAATGTGGAAAAAACCCAACCCCTCAATCCCGTGACCATACATCTTTAGCTTGTCGGGAATCGGCCGGTCCGGGCAAAGGATGGCGGGGTGGGGGTCCTTGCAGATGTAGCAGCAGGCGGGGTTGACACAGTTGACTTGAGAATGGCCGACGACACCACAGTTGAAGCACGGTGGACCGGGGAGGCCGGACACCGGACCCGGGGGCGGAGAGGAGCCGGGGACAGGAGGATTGCGCCCGGCCAGGTTGAGCGTAGCCCGGCCCTGTCCACGCCGCTTCTTCTTCTTGGATGTCCCTTGGCATCCTCGGGGCTGCCCCCCACCCACGGCACCCGAAGCGGGAGGAGCGGCCGAGGAGGAGGCGTGGGCGGGACATATTTCCGTGCAGGGGCCGCCGGATCCGGAGCGGGAGGGCGCGGAGAGCGAGGGCGTTGTTGTCGGGACGGGGAGGGAGATCGGTCGGGACGGTGCACCGGAGAGGGGGAGCGGCGGCGAGTCGTCCGTCCACCCGTGGCAGGAGGGGGGAACCGCGACCGGCCACGCCACGCGCATCGGTCAGGCGACCGGCGTGCGTCCCGACGATCCTCCCTGGCAGACGGGCGGGGGGCGTCGCGCTCGTGGCCGCGGAGCTCCCGGCGCAGGTCCTCCTCGCGGCGGAGGGAGTCAGGGGAGGGGCGAGGCGGGTCGCGGCACTCCTCGTACCGGCACTTGCGTCGCGCCTCGCCATCATCCCAAGCGCGGGACATGGCCGGAGGAGGGGGACGGGGGAGGGGACCGAGGGGAGAAGCGGCGGGCGCCGTCGGGGTGGGGAGCGGCAGAGCAGCGGGATGGGGAGGAGAGGCGGCTGAGTGCGGGGGAGGGCGGAGAGGAAACCCATAGGGGAGCCAGATGGCAGGCGTGGTGGTGGTGGGCCTAGGGCACGCACCCGACCGAGAGGCCGCAGGCCGGCCCAACAGGCTCCTTCCCTCGGGCGCATGGGCTAGGGGACGGCGCACCGGGCAGGTCGGCACCACCTGGCGGCCTACCGGGCCACGGCCCAAGACCCCAGGGTCCAGGGAACGGGGGGAGGGGTACCAGCGCGGAGGGTTTCCCCTCGACACGCCGGCGCCGCCGCCGCCGTCCCGGAGGCCGGGAAGGGGGGGTCGGGGCCACCCGGGGCAGCCGAAGCAGGCTGGGCACCTGTACCTGGAGGCCGGAGGTTCCGAAGCGCGCGATAAATGGGCGGAACGGCAAGGAACGAGCAGAGGGAGTAGTCGAGGAGCCGAGGGGCAGTAGGAGCGGGCGAGGAGCCGCCGGACGGGAGGATGAAGCTGGGTCAGACGGGCGCCACGCAGTCCGGGCGGATCCCAGCTCGGAGCGGCCTGCGACGCCCCATGACCGGCGGCGACGCCGGCGCGACCCGTCCCGCGGCAAAGCTCCGCCCTTTGCACCGGTCGTCACCAGAGTCGGCCGCAGCCTCCGCGAGCCCGCGTCCGAACCTCGCGCCAGGGAGGTTGAGACGGGGGCCACGCTGGATGGCGCAGCGGACTCAGCGAGATCCAGGCGACGGGAGGGAGAGGTGGGGATGGGAGCTCCAGCGGCGGCGGAGACGGGGTCGTCATCTGCGAGGTCGGCCCACCGGATCCGCAGCGACGCAGCGTCAAGCGGAGCGGCAGGGGAGGACGGGCAAGGCGCGGCAGGCGGCGGAGACGGGGACGCCGGGGCAGGCTGCGGCGAGGAGCAGGCGGCGGGGGCGGCCGAAGGCTGGGGCGCTGGCGAGTCGCCCGAAGGCGGAATCGCAGGAGCGTGCGCCATCCTAAACACACTTTTTATATGTAAAGTTGATGATCACTAATAAACAAAGTTCTATCCTACTTCTTTGTGTCCATTTATTTACTTTCTCTTCTGAGCGGGATTGCCTACTTCGTCTATGTTACTGCTCCACAACCCTTTGACCGAACTGATCGGCAAAGGTTGCTGAACAAGTTATCAGCATGTTCCTCCACCAATTCTTCATCAGGTCTGTCTATATCTCATCTACATGTAAGATATTATCTCACATCTAAGATGACATCATAACTGTTTGTGGATCATCCATAGACGTCTTTCCTTGCTTCTTGTCTTTATTTTTGTCCAGCCCAACACGTTGTTGTCTCTTTTTCTTTTTGAGAAACAGCACATTGTTGTCTTGTCCAGTAACATCCGCTCATGGACAACTTTCGTGGAAGCTCCTATCGGACGCATTCTGCGTCAAACAGCCGCGCGACGCACACAGGAAACCTCCAACTGGGCCGGCCCAATAGTGGGCGCGCATGTTTGCTTGTACAGAAACGCTGCGAGGTTAATGTTAAAAAAACGGCCGTCCTGGCAGGATTCGACCTCTCGACCTCCATCTTGCGTACGAGAGGATCTAACCAGTGTTAGAGAATATTGTTGTAATCTCCGTTGTAATCTCAACCTCCTTCCCTATTCCTTGTCCTACTCAAACTCTTGTAACCCTCTCTTGTTTGCCAAGGCAAGGCTTCTGCCCACATCAATATATACCAGACGCGGCTCCCCTCGAGGGAGTAGGAACGCTTATTATCTTTCATGGTAATCAGAGCCACCTCTTCTCATACATCTAGCTACAAACCAAAACCCTAAACCACATACCATCGTCTCCATGGCTTCCTCAGCCGGCGTCACCCTCAACCTCGGTTCGCCGCCATCTGGGAAGCTTGCAAGAGGAAATTTTATCCTCTGGAAGACTAAGGTTCTCCCAGCCATGCGAGGTGCGCAGATATCTGGGCTCCTGGACAACTCCGCCACCGCTCCGCCCAGGATGGTGGAGATCACAAAGGCGGACAAGACCACGACCCTAGAGTCGAATCCTCTGTACGGGCCCTGGATCGCCAAAGACCAGCAGGTCCTGTCATATCTTCTCAATTCTATGTCTCTAGAGATCCTTGCGCAGGTCACCGGGAAGGATTCCACCTACGAGCTCTGGACGACGGTGAAAAATCTCTTCGCCTCGCAATCATAGTCTCGGATTACTAATCTGAGGATCGCAATCACCAACACCAAGAAGGGCACCATGTCAAGCTTAGTGTATATGGCCAAGATGAAGAGCCTTGGGGATGAACTAGCTGCTGATGGTCGTCCCATCTCTGATCCAGAGATGGTGGACTACATACTGGCAGGACTGGACTGCGACTACAACTCTGTGGTGGTGGCGATCGGCGCTGTCAAGAATACGATCACCGCCGACGACCTCTTTGCTCAGATCTCTGCCTCTGATCAAAGGATGGAGATGTTGGGTGACTCGTCTTCAGCCGGGTTTCATTCATCTGCCAACGCGGTCTACAAAGGCCGTGGCCAGTCCCGCGGCAGATCTCGCTGGCGAGGAGGAAGGGGGCGCGGTCGTGGTGACCGCGGTGACCGACAGCCCTCTCCTGCCAATAGAGGCGGCAGATTCAGAGGACGCCCTCGACAGCAACAGCAACAGCAGGTGCGTGAACAGCAGCACGACTACCCTGAATGTCAGATATGCTACATGCATCATCCAGGAGGTGCACGTGTTTGCTGGTGGCGCTATGAAGATAACGATCAAGAAGAGAAGGAGGCGCATGATGTCTCCTATGGCGTGGACACCAACTGGTACGCCGACAGCGCAGCAACGAATCACATCACCGGTGAACTTGACAAGTTGACAATACGAGAGAAACACAACAGAGGCGACCAAATTCGCACGGCAAGAGGTTCTGGTATGGATATCACACACATTAGTAGTTCAATTGTTAAAAACCCCATGAAAAAATTGCACTTGAAAGATGTCTTGCATGTTCCTCAAACATCAAAAAATCTTGTTTCCGTTCATCGATTCACCCTTGATAACAATGTTCTTATAGAATTCTATCCTTATTTTTTCTTGGTTAAGGACTTGAGAGCAAGGAGAATCATTCTTAGAGGATGGTGCATGGGAGGCCTCTATCCACGTAAACAAGCAAACATTGTCAACAAGCCATCATCATCAAGGTGGCATAGTCGTTTAGGTCATCCTTATTCAGTCATAGTTAAATATGTTCTTAGAAATAATAAACTCTCTTATGAGAATAGTGTTGAGTCAGTTTGTGATCCGTGTCAACAAACAGAAAGTCATCAATTAATTTACCCCATCTCTACTAGTGTGTCTATTGCTCCTCTACAACTTATATTTTCATATGTATGGGGGCCAGCCCCTACTTCAGTTGGGAGATTTTCCTATTATGTAAGTTTTATTGATGACTATGATGACCCACAAGTATAGGGGATCTATCGTAGTCCTTTCGATAAGTAAGAGTGTCGAACCCAACGAGGAGCAGAAGGAAATGACAAGCACAGTAAGGTATTCTCTGCAAGCACTGAAATTATCGGTAACAGATAGTTTTATGATAAGGTAATTCGTAAGGGTAACAAGTAACAAAAGTAAACAAGGTGCAGCAAGGTGGCCCAATCCGTTTTGTAGCAAAGTAAAAGCCTGGACAAACTCTTATATAAAGGAAAGCGCTCCCGAGGACACATGGGAATTATTGTCAAGCTAGTTTTCATCATGCTCATATGATTCACGTTCGTTACTTTGATAATTTGATATGTGGGTGGACCGGTGCTTGGGTACTGCCCTTCCTTGGACAAGAATCCCACTTATGATTAACCCCCATCGCAAGCATCCGCAACTACGAAAGAAGAATTAAGGTAAACCTAACCATAGCATGAAACATATGGATCCAAATCAGCCCCTTACGAAGCAACGCATAAACTAGGGTTTAAGCTTCTGTCACTCTAGCAACCCATCATCTACTTATTACTTCCCAATGCCTTCCCCTAGGCCCAAACAATGGTGAAGTGTCATGTAGTCAACGTTCACATAACACCACTAGAGGAAAGACAACATACATCTCATCAAAATATCGAACGAATACCAAATTCACATGACTACTTATAACAAGACTTCTCCCATGTCCTCAGGAACAAACATAACTACTCACAAATCATATTCATGTTCATAATCAGAGGGGTATTAATGTGCATAAAGGATCTGAACATATAATCTGCCACTGAATAAACCAACTAGCATCAACTACAAGGAGTAATCAACACTACTAGCAACCCACAGGTACCAATCTGTGGTTTTGAGACAAAGATCGGATACAAGAGATGAACTAGGGTTTGGGAGGAGATGGTGCTGGTGAAGATGTTGATGGAGATTGACCCCCTCCCGATGAGAGGATCGATGGTGATGACGATGGTGACGATTTCCCCCTCCCGGAGGGATGTTTCCCCGGCAGAACAGCTCCGCCGGAGCCCTATATTAGTTCCGCCAAGGTTCCGCCTCGAGACGGCGGCGCTTCGTCCCGAAAGCTTCCTTATGATTCCAGGGCAAAAGACACCTTATACCAGAAGATGGGCATCGGGGGGCTTCCAGGTGGCCCACGAGGCAGGGGGCACGCCCACGGGGGTAGGGCGCGCCCTCCACCCTCGTGGACAGTGGGTGGCCCCCCTCTGGTGCTTTCTTCGCCCAATATTTTTAATATATTCCAAAACTGACTTTCATGGATTTTCAGGACTTTTGGAGTTGTGCAGAATAGGTCTCTAATATTTGCTCCTTTTCCAGCCCAGAATTCCAGCTGCTGGCATTCTCCCTCTTCATGTAAACCTTGTAAAATAAGAGAGAAAAGGCATAAGTATTGTGACATAATGTGTAATAACAGCCCTTAATGCAATAAATATCGATATAAAAGCATGATGCAAAATGGACGTATCAACTCCCCCAAGCTTAGACCTTGCTTGTCCTCAAGCGGAAGCCGATATCGAAAAATATGTCCACATGTTTAGAGTTAGAGGTGTCGATAAAATAAAATACGGACATGAGGGCATCATGATCATTCTTAGAATAGCAACATATCTATATTGTCATATGATTTCTTATGCTGAAGTAACAATCTATTCACAATGTAAAGTATGAATCAGAAACTTCATTGAAAAGTTAGCAAACTATAATCTCAGTCATTGAAGCAATTGCAATTTATCGTAACATTGGAAAGAGTCAATATTTTAATGAAAACTCTAATGTTCCTAAATTTTATGGACTTTCCCAATATAAGAGCTTTTCAGCAAGTCCACATACTCAACTATCATTTAGTCTTTCACAATTGCTAACACTCACGCAATACTTATGGGTATGAAGTTTTAATCGGACACAGAGAAGGATAGGGGCTTATAGTTTTGCCTCCCAACCTTTTACCTCAAGGGTAACGTCAACAATAATGCTTTATGAAAACCCACGTCCAATTAGATATATATATATCAGGATCTTTCCAACACATAGTGCTTACCAAAGGATAAAGTGTAAAAAGGAAAGGTGAAGATCACCATGACTCTTGTATAAGGTATAAGACAAAAATAAAAGATAGGCCCTTCGCAGAGGGAAGCAGAGGTTGTCATATGCTTTTATGGTTGGGTGCACAAAATCTTAATGCAAAAAAATGTCACTTTATATTGCCACTTGTGATAGGGACCTTTATTATGCAATCCGTCGCTTTTATTTCTTCCATATCACAAGCTCGTATAAAGCTTATTTTCTCCACACTAATAGATCATACATATTTAGAGAGCAATTTTTATTGCTTGCAGCAATGACAACTTACTTGAAGGATCTTACTCAATCCATAGGTAGATATGGTGGACTCTCGTGGCAAAACTGGGTTTAAGAATATTTAGAAGCACAAGAAGTATCTCTACTTGGTGCAAAGAATTTGGCTAGCATGAGGGGGAAAGGCAAGCTCAACATGTTGGATGATCCATGACAATATAATTTATTTCGGATATAAGAAAACATAACCCATTACGTTGTCTTCCTTGTCCAACATCAACTTTTTAGCATGTCATATTTTAATGAGTGCTCACAATCATAAAAGATGTCCAAGATAGTATATTTATATGTGAAAACCTCTCTTTCTTTATTACTTCCTATTAATTGCAACGATGACCAAAACTATATTTGTCAACTCTCAACAACTTTTATTCATCATACTCTTTATATGTGAAGTCATTACTCTTCATAAGATCAATATGATCTCTTTATTTCTTTTTATTCCTTCTTTTTTCTTTTATTCCCTCAAGATCATAGCAAGATAACCAAGCCCTTGAATCAAGACTAATCTTTATTATATATAGCTCACGGACTCGATTACATAGATAAGGATCAACACAAAAACTCAAAGCTAGATCATACTAAACTTTATTCTACTAGATCAAGATATAACCAAAAGGATTGAACTAAGAAAAACGGTAAGATAGAAGTGTGATGGTGATACGATACCGGGGCACCTCCCCCAAGCTTGGCAGCTGCCAAGGGGAGTGCCCATACCCATGTGTTTATGTCTCTTTCTTCGGAGGTGGTGATGAAGGAGTTGTTGATGAAGTCGTGTCACACATCGAGCGTAGGAGATTCTCCAATTTGCGAATAATGCCCTTGAGTGCGGTGATGTATTCTTGCAACAAAATATTTTCACGAGTGAGATACTTGTTTTGCACCCGAACTATTTCAATCATCTTGAAAGCTTCTTTTTCAGTAGGGGTAATATGGTTATAGTAAGGTTGAAGGATGTCTTCTTCTTCTGCTGCCGGAGCTTGATCCTCCGTGGCCTTCTTGATCCTATCACCGTTGTTTATCTCCCCAAGTTCTTCTCTCTTCATCTCTATCTTCATTAGCCAAGCATCGTCGCCCGCATTGTTGGAGGAGGGGGACGACATGATGCCTGGCCTTGAAAACTCTGGCAAAAAACAGCTCGGAACAAAAACAGGAGATATTTGCATGGTACGGTGGTCAAAACCTTTGGGAGATTATATAGCAAATTTTTACCGACCAAAAGAAGTATCGTGCAAGAAAACGGAGTGTGGAGAGCACATGAGGTGCCCATGAGGAAGGGGGGCGCGCCCAGGGGGTAGGTCGCGCCCTCCCCGTCGTGGATGCCTCATGTCCTTTTCGGACTACTTCTTATTTTCCCATTTTCTTAAATATTCCAAAACGGAGAAAAATTGCTATTAGAACTATTTTGGAGTCGGTTTACTTACCGTACCACATACCTATTCCTTTTCGGAGTCTGAACATTCTGGAAAGTGTCCCTTATGTACTCCTCCGGGGTTACGGTGTTAATAACATTGGTTTCAACATTTATGGGATTACCTGAGATATAGTGTTTGATTCTTTGACCGTTCACCACCTTTGGATTTGTGCCTTTGAAGTTGTTGATTTTTATGGCACCGGAATGATAGACCTCCTCGATAACGTAGGACCTTCCCATTTAGAGAGGAGTTTTCCTGCAAAAAAAATCTTAAACGAGAGTTGTACAACAAAACATAATCACCTACATTAAACTCACGCTTTTGTATCCTTTTGTCATGCCATATTTTAACTTTTTCTTTAAACAGTTTGACATTCTCATAGGCATGGGTTCTCCACTCATCCAGTGAGCTAATGTCAAATAGTATCTTCTCGCCGGCAAGTTTGAAATCATAATTGAGCTCTTTAATGGCCCAATATGCCTTATGTTCTAGTTCGAGAGGTAAGTGACATGCTTTTCCATAAACCATTTTATACGGAGACATACCCATAGGATTTTTATATGTAGTTCTATAGGCCCATAATGCATCATCAAGTTTCTTGGACCAATTCTTTCTAGATCTATTAACAGTCTTTTGCAAAATTAATTTAATCTCCCTATTACTCAGTTCTACTTGACCACTAGACTGTGGGTGGTATGGAGATGCAATTCTATGATTAACATCATACTTAGCAAGCATTTTACGAAAAGCACCATGAATAAAATGTGAACCACCATCAGTCATTAAGTATCTAGGGACTCCAAACCTCGGAAAAATAACTTCTTTAAGCATCTTAATAGAGGTGTTATGATCAGCACTACTAGTTGGAATAGCTTCTACCCACTTAGTAACGTAATCAACAGCAACTAAAATATGTGTATACCCATTAGAGGAAGGAAACGGTCCCATATAATCAAAGCCCCAAACATCAAATGGTTCAATAACAAGTGAATAGTTCATAGGCATTTCTTGACGTCTACTAATATTACCAATTCTTTGACATTCATCACAAGACAAGACAAACTTACGGGCATCTTTAAAAAGAGTAGGCCAATAAAAACCGGATTGCAATACCTTATGTGCAGTTCTATCTCCAGCGTGGTGTCTGATACGTCTCCAACGTATCTATAATTTTTGATTGTTCCATGCTATTATATTATCTGTTTTGGATGTTCAATGGGCTTTATTATACACTTTTATATTATTTTTGGGACTAACCTATTAACCGGAGGCCCAGCCCAAATTGCTGTTTTTTTTGCCTATTTCAGTGTTTCAAAGGAAAGGAATATCAAACGGAGTCCAAACGGAATGAAACCTTCGGGAACGTGATTTTCAGAACAAACGTGATCCAGAGGACTTGGAGTGGACGTCAAGCAATCAACGAGGAGGCCACGAGGCAAGGAGGCGCGCCTGCCCCCTGGGCGCGCCCCCACCCTTGTGGGCCCCTCGTAGCTCTCCTGACCGACCTCTTTCGCCTATATATACTCATATACCCTGGAAACATCAGAGGAGGAGCTGAAACCCTATTTCCACCGCCGTAACTCTCTGTACCCGTGAGATCCCATCTTGGGGCCTTTTTGGCGCTCCGTCGGAGGGGGCATTGATTATGGAGGGCTTCTACATCAACACCATAGCCTCTCCGATGATGTGTGAGTAGTTTATCTCAGACCTTCGGGTCCATAGTTATTAGCTAGATGGCTTCTTCTCTCTCTTTGGATCTCAATACAAAGTTCTCCTCGATTTTCTTGGATATCTATTCGATGTAATCTTCTTTTGCGGTGTGTTTGTCGAGATCCGATGAATTGTGGGTTTATGATCAAGATTATCTATGAACAATATTTGAATCTCCTCTGAGTTCTTTTATGTATGATTGGTTATCTTTGCAAGTCTCTTCGAATTATCAGTTTGGTTTGGCCTACTAGATTGATCTTTCTTGCAATGGGAGAAGTGCTTAGCTTTGGGTTCAATCTTGCGGTGCTCGATCCCAGTGACAGAAGGGGAAACGACACGTATTGTATTGTTGCCATCGAGGATAAAAAGATGGGGTTTATATCATATTTCTTGAGTTTATCCCTCTACATCATGTCATCTTGCTTAAAGCGTTACTCTGTTCTTATGAACTTAATACTCTAGATGCATGCTGGATAGCGGTCGATGTGTGGAGTGATAGTAGTATATGCAGGCAGGAGTCGGTCTACTTGTCACGGACGTGATGCCTATATACATGATCATACCTAGATATTCTCATAACTATGCTCAATTCTATCAATTGCTCGACAGTAATTTGTTCACCCACCGTAATACTTATGCTCTTGAGAGAAGCCACTAGTGAAACCTATGGCCCCCGGGTCTATTCTCTATCGTATTAATCTACCGTTATTTCTATTACCGTTTATTTCGCTTTCTTTACTTTTAGTCTTTATCATAAAAATACCAAAAATATTATCTTATCATCTCTATCAGATCTCACTTTTGCAAGTGGCCGTGAAGGGATTGACAACCCCTTTATCTCGTTGGTTGCAAGGCTCTTATTTGTTTGTGTAGGTACGAGGGACTTGAGCATGGTCTCCTACTGGATTGATACCTTGGTTCTCAAAACTGAGGGAAATACTTACGCTACTTTACTGCATCACCCTTTCCTCTTCAAGGGAAAACCAACGCAGTGCTCAAGAGGTAGCAAGAAGGATTTCTGGCGCCATTGCCGGGGAGTCTACGCACAAGTCAAGACATACCAAGTACCCATCACAAACTCTTATCCCTCGCATTACATTATTTGCCATTTGCCTCTCGTTTTCCTCTCCCCCACTTCATCTTTGCCTTTTCTTCGCCTTCTTCCCGTATGTCTTTTTGTTTGTGTTTCCTTGTGCCTTCTATTTGCTTGCATCTTTGCTTGCTAAAAATCTATTGATATGGATCCACTTAAAGTGTTCTACTTGGATCATCTTCGATCCTTATGCGCTCGTGTTGAAACCCCAACTAGCCTAGTTGATGGGAAATCTTTAGATGAGCATGCTCATTTTGTGCGTCACCATTTGTCTGAAAAAGGGAGACTCTTTTGGGATCAAATAAACAGATTGTTGTGTTATGCTTGGAATCTTTGTGAAATTGATGATTTTACTTGTTGCTCTAAGAACCCTAAAGACACCTTCCCTACCTATGTGAGTTTAATGATAATGAAATCTTATCTTCTTATGCAAAGGGTGTTTATAGTTACTACGATATCGAACAAATTGAAGAATTTGTTGCTTTTAAGGGTGCTTATGAAGTTGCTTCTTTGATTGAAAAGTATGATATTACTCTCTACGAATCTGAAAATTTTGACATACTTAAATATTGCTATGAAAACTATGCTCATAATGTCTATGTCAAAGAATTTATTGAAAGAATGACTGTTGCTTCTGAAGAAAATAATGATATGCATGAATCTATAGATAATGATGATTCCGATGATTTGATTGAAATATCCCTTGATGAACATGATGCTTGCTATTCTTGTGGCCATGATGCCAATATTTATGAAGATGAATTTGCTATAGTTCCTTATGTTAAACATGAGATCGTTGCTATTGCACCCATACTTGGTAGTTCCTTCGATGAAAAGCATGATTGCAATGATGTTATCATAAATTCTCTTAATGCCAATTGTGTTAATAATATGCAAAACCCTAAGCTTGGGGATGCTAGTTTTTCTATGTCTACTACTTGTTGCAGTGATCATGATTGGGGTGATTCTTCTTATGATCTTGAAAATTTATTTAAGCCCCATGATGAATATGATATTGATAATAATGTTTGCAATAATATTGAAAGTGGGTTTGGAAGAGTGTCGACTTTAGATCCCACATATTTGGAGAATATTCAATCTTATGAAAATTTTGATAAAAGTGGGTTCGGAGAGGTCATGACTTTATTTTATGATAATCCCACTATCTCGGAAGAGTGTCAACTTTGCATGCATGTGGATCGTGTTGAAAATATGTTTTGTGATAGCTATATTGTTGATTTTGCTTATGATCCTACATGTAATTATTATGAGAGAGGAAAATATGGTTGTAGAAATTTTCATGTTACTAAATTACCTCTCGTTATGTTCAGATTGCTATTGTTTCTTTCCGCTTCCTTGCATATGCTAGTTTTTGCGTGCCTTGATAATTTGTTTGCCTATAAGATGCCTATGCATAGGAAGTATGTTAGACTTAGATGTGTTTGTCACGTGTTTTATGATGCTCTCTTTGCGCTTCAATTCTTGTCTTTCATGTGAGCATAATTAAAATTATCAGTGCCTAGCTAAAAGGCTTTAAAGAAAAGCGCTTGTTGGGAGACAGCCCAATATTTTTACTTGCTGTTATTCAATAAATCTTTGATCTAGCCTCTGGTTAGATTTTTTTGTGTGTTTAATTTGTGTTTGTGCCAAGTAAAACCTATAGAATCTTCTTCGATAGTAATTATTTGATCTTGCTGAAAAAGTCAGAAACTTCCTGATCATATAAACAATTGTTTAAAATCACCAGAACATGATAAAATACTGATTCCAATTGCAGTAGATCAATAAAAAATTATATAGGTCTTCCTATTTTGGTAGATTTTTCTGAGTTACAGAAGTTTGCGTTAGATACAGATTACTACAGACTGTTCTGTTTTTGACAGATTCTATTTTTCGTGTATTGTTTGCTTATTTTGATGAATCTATGGCTAGTAATGGAGTTTATGAGCCATAGAGAAGTTGGAATACAGTAGGTTTAAAACCAATATAAATAAAGAATGAGTTCATTACAGTACCTTAAAGTGGTGGTTTGTTTTATTTCGCTAACGGAGCTCATGAGATTTTCTGTTGAGTTTTGTGTTGTGAAGTTTTCAAGTTTTGGGTAAAGATTTGATGGATTATGGAATAAGGAGTGGCAAGAGCCTAATCTTGGGGATTCCCAAGGCACCCCAAGGTAAAATTCAAGGACAATCAAAAGCCTAAGCTTGGGGATGCCCCGGAAGGCATCCCCTCTTTCGTCTTCGTCTATCGGTAACTTTACTTGGGGCTATATTTTTATTCACCACAAAATATGTGTTTTGCTTGGAGCGTCTTGTATGATTTGAGTCTTTGATTTTTAGTTTACCACAATCATCCTTGCTGAATACACCTTTTGAGAGAGACACACATGATTCATAATTTATTAGAATACTCTATGTGCTTCACTTATATCTTTTGAGCTATATAGTTTTTGCTCTAGTGCTTCACTTATATTTTTTAGAGCACGGTGGTGGTTTATTTTATAGAAATTATTGATCTCTCATGCTTCACTTATAATATTTTGAGAGTCTTAAACAGCATGGTAATTTGCTTTAATTGTGAAATTAGTCCTAATATGATAGGCATCCAAGATGAGTATAATAAAAACTTCCATATTGAGTTCATTGAATATCGTGAGAAGTTTGATACTTGATAAGTGTTTTGAGATATAAAGGTGGTAATATTAGAGTGTGCTAGTTGAGTAATTGTGAAATTGAGAAATACTTGTGTTAAGGTTGGCAAGTCCCGTAGCATGCACGTATGGTAAAAGTTGTGTGACAAATTTGACGCATAAGGTGTTCTTTTATTGCTTTCCTTATGAGTGGCGGTCGGGGACGAGCGATGGTCTTTTCCTCCCAATCTATCCCTCTAGGGGCATGCGTAGTAGTACTTTGCTTTGAGGGCTAATAAACTTTTACAATAAGTATATGAGTTTTTTATGACTAATGTGAGTCCATGGATTATACGCACTCTCACCCTTCCACAATTTTCTAGCCTCTACGGTACCGTGCATTGCCCTTTCTCACCTTGAGAGTTGGTGCAAACTTCGCCGGTGCATCCAAACCCCGTGATATGATATGCTCTATCACACATAAACCTCCTTATATCTTCCTCAAAACAGCCACCATACCTACGTATCATGTCATTTCCATAGCCATTCCGAGATATATTGCCATGCAACTTTCCACCGTTTCGTTTATTATGACACGCTTCATCATTATCATATTGCTTTGCATGATCTAGTTGACATTGTATTTGTGGCAAAGCCACCATTCATATTTTTTCATACATGTCACTCTTGATTCATTGCATATCCTGGTACACCGCCGGAGGCAGCCACATAGAGTCATATTTTGTTCTAAGTATTGAGTCGTAATTCTTGAGTTGTAAGTAATAAAAGTGTGACGATCATCATTATTAGAGCATTGTCCCATGTGAGGAAAGGATGATGGAGACTATGATTCCCCCACAAGTCGGGATGAGATTCCGGACTAAAGAAAAAAAGAAAAAAAAAGAGGCCAAAAAAAAGAGAAGGCCCAAGAAAAAAATGAGAGAAAAAGAGAGAAGGGACAATGTTACTATCCTTTTTCCACACTTGTGCTTCAAAGTAGCACCGTGATCCTCATGATAGAGAGTCTCTTATGTTGTCACTTTCATATACTAGTGGGAATTTTTTATTATAGAACTTGGCTTGTATATTCCAATGATGGGCTTCCTCAAAATGTCCTAGGTCTTCATGAGCAAGCAAGTTGGATGCACACCCACTTAGTTTCTTTTGTTGAGCTTTCATATATTTATAGCTCTAGTGCATCCGTTGCATGGCAATCCCTACTCCTCACATTGACATCAATTGATGGGCATCTCCATAGCCTATTGATTAGCCGTGTCAATGTGAGACTTTCTAACTTTTTGTCTTCTCACATAACCCCCATCATTATACTTTATTCCACCCATAGTGCTATATCCATGGCTTGCGCTCATGTATTGCGTAAGGGTTGAAAAGGCTGAAGCGCGTTAAAAAGTATGAACCAATTGCTCGGCTTGTCATCGGGGTTATGCATGATGAGAACGTTTTGTGTGACGAAATTGAAGCATGGCCTAACTATATGATTTTGTAGGGATAAGCTTTCTTTGGCTATGTTATTTTGATAAGACATAATTGCTTGGTTAGCACGTTTGAAGTATTATTGTTTTTATGTCAACATTAAACTTTTATCTTGAATCTTTCGGATCTAAATATTCATGACACAATAAAAATAATTACATTGAAAATTATGCTAAGTAACATTCCACATCAAAAATTCTGTTTTTATCATTTACCTACTCGAGGACGAGCAAGAATTAAGCTTGGGGATGCTTGATACGTCTCCAACGTATCTATAATTTTTGGTTGTTCCATGCTATTATATTATCTATTTTGGATGTTCAATGGGATTTATTATACACTTTTATATTATTTTTGGGACTAACCTATTAACCGGAGACCCAGCCCAAATTGCTGTTTTTTTTGCCTATTTTAGTGTTTCGAAGGAAAGGAATATCAAACGGAGTCCAAACGGAATTAAACCTTCGGGAACGTGATTTCCGGAACAAACGTGATCCATAGGACTTGGAGTGGATGTCAAGCAATCAACGAGGAGGCCACGAGACAGGGAGGCGCGCCCCCACCCTCGTGGGCCCCTTGTAGCTCTCCTGACCGACCTCTTTCGCCTATATATATACTCATATACCCTGGAAACATCAGAGGAGGAGCCGAAACCTTATTTCCACCGCCGCAACTCTCTGTACCCGTGAGATCCCATCTTGGGGCCTTTTCCGGCGCTCCGCATGAGGGGGCATTGATCATGGAGGGCTTCTACATCAACACCATAGCCTCTCCAATGATGTGTGAGTAGTTTACCTCAGACCTTTGGGTCCATAGTTATTAGCTAGATGGCTTCTTCTCTCTCTTTGGATCTCAATACAAAGTTCTCCTCGGTTTTCTTGGAGATCTATTCGATGTAATCTTCTTTTGCGGTGTGTTTGTCGAGATCCGATGAATTGTGGGTTTATGATCAAGATTATCTATGAACAATATTTGAATCTCCTCTGAATTCTTTTATGTATGATTGGTTATCTTTGCAAGTCTCTTCGAATTATCAGTTTGGTTTGGCCTACTAGATTGATCTTTCTTGCAATGGGAGAAGTGTTTAGCTTTGGGTTCAATCTTGCGGTGCTCGATCCCAGTGACAGAAGGGGAAACGACACGTATTGTATTGTTGCCATAGAGGATAAAAAGATGGGTTTTATATCATATTGCTTGAGTTTATCCCTCTACATCATGTCATCTTGCTTAAAGCGTTACTCTGTTCTTATGAACTTAATACTCTAGATACATGCTGGATAGCGGTCGATGTGTGGAGTAATAGTAGTAGATGCAGGAAGGAGTCGGTCTACTTGTCACAGACGTGATGGCTATATACATGATCATACTTAGATATTCTCATAACTATGCTCAATTCTATCAATTGCTCGACAGTAATTCGTTCACCCACCGTAATACTTATGATGTTGAGAGAAGCCACTAGTGAAACCTATGGCCCCCGTGTCTATTCTCTATCATGTTAATCTACCGTTATTTCTATTACCGTTTATTTCGCTTTCTTTACTTTTAGTCTTTATCATAAAAATACCAAAAATATTATCTTATCATCTCTATCAGATCTCACTTTTGCAAGTGGCCGTGAAGGGATTGACAACCCCTTTATCGCGTTGGTTGCAAGGTTCTTATTTGTTTGTGTAGGTACGAGGGACTTGAGCGTGGTCTCCTACTGGATTGATACCTTGGTTATCAAAACTGAGGGAAATACTTACGCTACTTTACTGCATCACCCTTTCCTCTTCAAGGGAAAACCAACGCAGTGCTCAAGAGGTAGAAGTGTCCTCCATAAGCCTCGGAGTGACACTTGCGTAGGATCTGTTCCTGTTCATGCTTAGGTACACAACGTCTAATAACACCATCTACTCCTTCTTTATAAAGGTGTGGGTCATCCCAAAAGTAATGTCTTAAATCACAGAAAAACGTTTTCTTTTGCTAGTATGTGAAACTAGGTGGTATAAATTTAGCAACAATGCAATTAGGATAATTAGCATACCATGGAGCAGTATGAGAAGCATTTATGACAGCAAATTGTTCATCAGGAAAGCTATCATGAATAGGTAGTGGGTCATCAAGAACATTCTCTAACCTAGATAAGTTGTCTGCAATGGGGTTTTCAGCTCCCTTTCTATCAATAATATGCAAATCAAATTCTTGTAGCAAGAGAACCCATCTAATAAGTCTAGGTTTAGCATCTTTCTTTTCCATAAGATATTTAATAGCAGCATGATCAGTGTGAACAGTTACTTTAGAATCAACAATATAAGGTCTGAACTTATCACATGCAAATACAACTGCTAAAAATTCTTTTTCAGTAGTAGCATAATTTCTCTGGGCACTGTCTAGAGTTTTACTAGCATATTGGATAACATTTAATTTCTTATCAACTCTTTGTCCTAGAACAACACCTACAGCATAATCACTAGCATCACACATAATTTCAAAGGGTAAATTCCAATCAGGTGGCTGAACAATAGGTGCAGAAATCGAGGCTTTCTTAAGTATTTCAAATGCTTCTACACAATCATCATCAAAGGCAAAAGGGACATCTTTTTGTACGAGATTAGTGAGAGGCCTAGAAATTTTTGAGAAATCTTTAATGAACCTCCTATAAAAATTGGCGTGACCAAGGAAACTTCTTATACCTTTAATGTCCTTAGGACACGGCATCTTTTCAATAGCATCAACTTTAGCTTTATCAACTTCAATACCTCTTTCAGAAATTTTATGCCCCAAGACAATACCTTCATTAACCATAAAGTGGCACTTCTCCCAATTCAAGACAAGTTTAGTTTCTTCACATCTCTGCAAAACTCGATCAAGGTTGCTTAAGTAATCATCAAAAGAAGTTCCATACAGAGAAATCATCCATGAAAACCTCAACAATCTTTTCACAAAAGTCAGAGAATATAGCAGTCATACATCTTTGAAAGGTAGCAGGTGCATTACATAAACCAAAAGGCATACGTCTATAAGCAAAGGTACCTAAAGGGAAAGTAAAAGTGGTCTTTTCCTGATCCTCTTTTGACACGGGTATTTGAGAGAAACTAGAATAACCGTCTAGAAAGCAAAAATGTGTATGTTTGGATAATCTTTCTAGCATTTGATCGATAAAAGGTAAAGGGTAATGATCCTTTCTAGTAGCTTTATTTAATTTGCGGAAGTCAATTACCATTCTATAACCTGTAACAATTCTTTGTGGGGTCAATTCATCTTTATCATTAGGAACAACAGTAATACCTCCCTTCTTAGGGACACAATGGACAGGACTTACCCACTGACTATCAGCAACGGGATAAATTAAACCTGCCTCCAGAAGCTTTAGTATTTCATTTCTTACCACTTCTTTCATCTTAGGATTTAACCGTCGTTGGTGATCAACAACCGGTTTAGCGTCTTTCTCCAATTTTATTTTGTGCTGGCATGGAGTAGGACTAATGCCCTTAAGATCATCAAGAGTATATCCAATAGCAGCACGGTGCTTCCTCAGAGTTTTCAATAATTTCTCTTCTTCCTCCTCTGAAAGGTTAGCACTAATAATAACAGGATATATCTTCTTTTCATCAAGATAAGCGTATTTAAGAGTATCAGGTAATGGTTTAAGCTCAAACACGGGATCACCCTTGGGTGGAGGAGGATCTCCTAAAATTTCAACAGGCAAGTTGTGTTTCAAAATAGGTCCTTGTTTAAAGAATACTTCATCTATTTCCCTTCTTTCATTCATAAACATATCATTTTCATGGTCTAGCAAATATTGTTGTAAAGGATCATTAGGAGGCACGACAATAGAAGCAAGACCAATAATTTCATCTTTACTAGGCAACTCTTTATCATGGGGTTGTCTACGAAATTTAACAAAATTAAAATCATGAGACATATCCCCTAAACCAACAGTAACAATATCCTTTTCGCAGTCTATCTTAGCATTAACAGTATTCAAGAAGGGTCTACCAAATATAATGGGACAAAAGTCATCTTCTGGGGAACCAAGAACAAGAAAATCAGTAGGATATTTAACTTTCCCACACAAGACTTCAACATCTCTAACAATCCAATTGGTGAAATAGTATCTCTATTGGCAAGCTTAATTGTAACATCAATATCTTCTATCTCAGCAGGTGCAATATCATGCATAATTTCTTCGTATAAGGAATGAGGTATTGCACTCGCACTAGCACCCATATCACATAAGCCATGATAGCAATTATCTCCTATTTTAATGGAAAGAACAGGCATGCCTACAACAGGTCTATGTTTATTTTTAGTATCGGGTCTAGCAATTCTAGCAGCTTCATCACATAAGTAAATAACATGCCCAGCAATATTATCGACCAAGAGATCTTTAACCATAGCAATACTAGGTTCAACTTTAATTTGCTCAGGGGGTGTAGGTGTAACGCCCGGATAATCAAGCTACAGTAATCCCACGCTAATGGTGCCAGGTCACCACAGTTCCTGTTGCTAATCTACCGTTAGGTCAAACCGTTTGAAAATTCGAATTCAAATTAATGTCAACAATAAAAGTTTTTCAAAATTTAAAACAAAATGTTCGGAAGGTGCCATATTTTGCATAAGTAAATATGGTGTAATAAACACTTTTTTATAAAATGCTAGATAAATTAAAATGATTTAAAACAAAAAAGAAAATAAATAAAAGAAAAGAAATTACAAAACAGAAAAAAAGAGAAAACCCCCTGGGCCGTGGCCCAACTGGGCCAACCCATCAGGCCCAGCCGGCCACCCACTCCCCCCCCTTATCCACTCTCCATCCCTCACCCGAACCGCCACCGACACCCCACTCCCCCTCGAAAATATCTCCCCCCTCTCCCCCGATTGGATCGGGATCGAGAGGAGGAGAACGCCGCCGCCCGGACCGCCCGACGCCGCCTCGTCCTCGCCGGCCTGCCTCCTCCTCCCCGCCGGTCCGCTTCCCCTCGACGCCGTCGTCCCCGCCTTCCACCCCGAGCCCCGCTGCCCCAGACCCCGCGCCCCCCGTGAGGACCCTCTCCTTCTCCTCTTCCCCATGCCCCGCCAGTGCGTGCCCGCACGCGCCCGCCGTGACCGCGTCCGGCCACTGCACTCCGCCCCGCCTCTACAGTCCCGTCGCCTGCCCCGCACCCCCCTGTCCAGCGCGCACACGCCGCGGTCGCCACGCCCCGCGCGCGTGCTCGGCCGCGCTCACCGCCGCGCGCGCACCTCGCCGAGACCCCACGCCTGCGCTCACCTCGCCCCCTGCACCGCCCCACGCTCCGCCGCGCCGCACCCGCCCCTCCATCCCGTGCTCGCCCGCGACCGCCGTCGCCTCTGCCACTTTGCCCCGCGGCCACTTCCTCCGCCCCGCACGGCGCTCGCCGCTCGCCCCGCCTCCGCCCGCCGTGGCCCTCGTGCCCCGCTGCGGCAACCCCCGCCATGGCCACGGCCCCGCCCCGGGCAGGCTACGGGCGCCCGTCGCCCACGCCCACGCTCGTGCGCCCGCGCCCGCGCCGCACACGCGCGCCGCGCCCGCGCCCGCCTGTGGCCCCTGGGCCACTGCCAGGTGGGGCCCCGCGCCCCTGAGCCACTGCCCCTGGGCCCGAACCCCCTATGGGCCACAGACAGGTGGGCCCCGCGCCCAGAACGTAATTAAAAAAAGAAAAAAGGGAATTAAAAAGAATAATAATATATAAATAAATAAAGAAAGAAAATAAAAATAAATAATTAATTAGTTAATTAACCATGTTTAGATTAATCTAATTTAATTAATAGTTAATTAATTAGTTAACCCTAATTACCCTAATCAGTCTATGACATGTGGGACCCACATGTCAGATGACTGCTGACGTCAGCATGATGTCATGCTGATGTCATCACAACACTGTTTCGGATAATGTATATATTAAATAATTAAATAAATTCTAGAAATTAATAAGTTCTTTTAAAATCAATTAAAATAAACCGTTGCTCAGATGAAAATACTTTGTACATGAAAGTTGTTCAGAACGACGAGACGAATCCGGATACGCAGCCCGTTCGTCCACCACACATCCCTAGCATAGCAAACATGCAACTTTCCCCCTCCGGTTCGTTTGTCCGAAAACGCGAAACACCGGAAATACTTTCCCGGATGCTTCCCCTTCGTCGGTATCACCTACCACCGCGATTAGGGCACACCTAGCGCCGCTCATTGTCATGTCACGCATCGTCATGCTTTTGTTTGCATTGTATTTACTGTTTCTTCCCCCTCTTCTCTCCGGTAGACTACGAGACCGACGCTGCTGCTGTCCAGTTCGACTACGGAGTTGACGACCCCTCCTACTTGCCAGAGCAACCAGGCAAGCCCCCCCCCCTTGATCACCAGATATCGCCTATTCTTCTCTATACTGCTTGCATTAGAGTAGTGTAGCATGTTACTGCTTTCCGTTAATCCTATCCTGATGCATAGCCTGTCCTTGCTACTACTGTTGTTACCTTTACCTGCAATCCTACATGCTTAGTATAGGATGCTAGTTTTCCATCAGTGGCCCTATATTCTTGTCCGTCTGCTGTGCTATACTATCGGGCCGTGATCACTTGGGCGGTGATCACGGGTATATACTTATATACTATATACATGACACCTGTGGTGACTAAAGTCGGGTCGGCTCGTAGGAGTACCCGCAAGTGGATCTTTGTGGCGGAGCGACAGGGCAGGTTGAGACCACCTAGGCGAGAGGTGGGCCTGGCCCTGGACGGCGTCCGCGGTTACTTCAACATAACACGCTTAACGAGTTCTTGGTATTTGATCTGAGTCTGGCCATTTGGTCTATACGCACTAACCAGCTACGCGGGGACAGTTATGGGCACTCGACGTCGTGGTATCAGCCGAAGCTCTTCTTGACGTCAGCGACGGAGCGGCGCGCGACGGATTGGACTGGAACGCCTGCTAGGCTAGGTCTGCTTCCGGCCGCCCTCGCAACGTGCAGGTGTGCAATGGGCGATGGGCCCAGACCCCTGCGCGCATAGGATTTAGACCGGCGTGCTGACCTCTCTGTTGAGCCTAGGTGGGGCTACGACGTGTTGATCTTCCGAGGCCGGGCATGACCCAGAAAAGTGTGTCCGACCAAATGGGATCGAGCGTGTTGGGTTATGTGGTGCACCCCTGCAGGGAAGTTTATCTATTCGAATAGCCGTGTCCCTCGGTAAAAGGACGACTCGGAGTTGTACCTTGACCTTATGACAACTAGAACCGGATACTGAATAAAATACACCCTTCCAAGTGCCAGATACAACCCGGTGATTGCTCTCTAACAGGGCGACGAGGAGGGGATCGCTGGGTAGGATTATGCTATGCGATGCTACTTAGAGGACTACAATCTTCTCTCTTCTACATGCTGCAAGATGGAGGCTGCCAGAAGCGTAGTCTTCGACAGGATTAGCTATCCCCCTCTTATTCTGGCATTCTGCAGTTCAATCCACTGATATGGCCCTTTACACATGTACCCATGCATATGTAGTGTAGCTCCTTGCTTGCGAGTACTTTGGATGAGTACTCACGGTTGCTTCTCTCCCTCTTTTCCCCTTTTCCTTTCTACCTGGTTGTCGCAACCAGATGTTGGAGTCCAGGAGCCAGACGCCACCGTCGACGATGACACCTACGGCATTGGAGGTGCCTACTACTATGTGCAGCCCGCTTACGACGACCAGGAGTAGTTAGGAGGATCCCAGGCAGGAGGCCTGCGCCTCGTTCGATCTGTATCCCAGTTTGTGCTAGCCTTCTTAAGGCAAACTTGTTTAACTTATGTCTGTACTCAGATATTGTTGTTTCCACTGACTCGTCTATGATCGAGCACTTGTCTTCGAGCCCTCGAGGCCCCTGGCTTGTATTATGATGCTTGTATGACTTATTTATGTTTTAGAGTTGTGTTGTGATATCTTCCCGTGAGTCCCTGATCTTGATCGTACACATTTGCGTGCATGATTAGTGTACGGTCAAATCGGGGGTGTCACAGTAGGTGTTCTAGCATTACTCTTACGAACCACAGTTGAAGCTTTAGCATGATCCTTTATTCTAACAGGGAAAGGTGGTTTCTCAATATAAGCGGTAGGAACAATAGGATCAACATTATAAGTGATAGTCTTTTCTTCAACTTTAATAGGTTCAACTACTTTTACTTCAATGGGAGGATGATATTTAAACCACTTATCCTTAGGGAGATCAACATGAGTAGCAAATGATTCACAAAAAGAAGCTACTATCTCAGAGTCTAGTCCATATTTAGTGCTAAATTCACGAAAAGCATCGATATCCATAAAAGATTTAACACAATCAAACTTAGGTGTTATACCTGACTCCTTACCTTCGTCGAGTTCCCAATCTTCAGCGTTGCGTTTAATTCTTTCCAATAAATCCCATTTGAATTCAATAGTCTTCATCATAAAAGAACCAGTACAAGAAGTATCGAGCATGGAGCGATTATTGAGAGAAAGCCGAGCATAAATTTTTTGAATAATAATTTCTCTTGAGAGCACATGATTGGGGCATGAATATAACATTGACTTAAGCCTCCCCCAAGCTTGAGCGATACTTTCTCCTTCGCGAGGCCAAAAATTATATATATAATTACGATCACGATGAACCAGATGCATAGGGTAAAACTTCTGATGAAATTCCAATTTCATTCGGTTGTAGTTCCATGATCCAATATCATCACATAGCCTAAACCATGTAAATGCCTTTCCCTTCAAATATAAAGGGAATACCTTCTTCTTGATAACATCCTCGGGCATACCTGCAAGCTTAAATAATCCACAAACTTCATCCACATAGATTAGGTGCATATCGGGATGTAATGTTCCATCTCCTGTAAAAGGATTAGCTAGCAGTTTCTCTATCATACACGAAGGAATTTCAAAGTAAACATTTTCAGTAGGTTTAGTAGGTTGAGGAGAAACTCTTTGCTCTACTGGTTGGGGTGAAGATACCCAGAACAAGCCCCTCAAAGGATTATTTTCCATAGTAACAACTGACAGTAAATTTCAGCACACTATATAAATTTTTCCTTACCAAATTCCACCTACCAAAGGCGCTTCACTCCCCGGCAACGGCGCCAGAAAAGAGTCTTGATGACCCACAAATATAGGGGATCTATCTTAGTCCTTTCGATAAGTAAGAGTGTCGAACCCAATGAGGAGCGGAAGGAAATGACAAGCAGTTTTCAGTATGGTATTCCGTGCAAGCACTGAAATTATCGGTAACAGATAGTTTTATTATAAGGTAATTCGTAACGGGTAACAAGTAACAAAAGTAAACAAGGTGAAGCAAGGTGGCCCAATCCTTTTAGTAGCAAAGGACAAGCCTGGACAAACTCTTATATAAAGGAAAGCGCTCCCGAGGACACATGGGAATTATCGTCAAGCTAGTTTTCATCATGCTCTTATGATTCGCGTTCGTTACTTTGATAATTTGATATGTGGGTGGACCGGTGCTTGGGTACTGCCCTTCCTTGGGCAAGCATCCCACTTATGATTGACCCATCTCGCAAGCATCCGCAACTACGAAAGAAGAATAAAGGTAAACCTAACCATAGCATGAAACATATGGATCCAAATCAGCCCCTTACGAAGCAACGCATAAACTAGGGTTTAAGCTTCTATCACTCTAGCAACCCATTATCTACTTATTACTTCCCAATGCCTTCCCCTAGGCCCAAACAATGGTGAAGTGTCATGTAGTCGACGTTCGCATAACACCACTAGAGGAAAGACAACATACATCTCATCAAAATATCGAACGAATACCAAATTCACATGACTACTTATAACAAGACTTCTCCCATGTCCTCAGGAACAAACGTAACTACTCACAAATCATATTCATGTTCATAATCAGAGGGGTATTAATGTGCATAAAGGATCTGAACATATAATGTTCCACCGAATAAACCAACTAGCATCAACTACAAGGAGTAATCAACACTTCTAGCAACCCACAGGTACCAATCTGAGGTTTTGAGACAAAGATCGGATACAAGAGATGAGCTAGGGTTTGAGAGGAGATGGTGCTGGTGAAGATGTTGATGGAGATTGACCCCCTCCCGATGAGAGGATCGATGGTGACGATTTCCCCCTCCCGGAGGGATGTTTCCCCGGCAGAACAGCTCCGCCGGAGCCCTAGATTGGTTCCGCCAAGGTTCCGCCTTGAGACGGCGGCGCTTCTCCTGAAAGCTTCCTTATGATTTTTTCCAGGGCAAAAGACACCTTATACCAGAAGATGGGCATCGGGGGGCTTCCAGGTGGCCCACGAGGCAGGGGGCGCGCCCTCCACCCTCGTGGACAGTGGGTGGCCCCCCTCTGGTGCTTTCTTCGCCCAATATTTTTAATATATTACAAAACCGACTTTCGTGGATTTTCAGGACTTTTGGAGTTGTGCAGAATAGGTCTCTAATATTTTCTCCTTTTCCAGCCCAGAATTCCAGCTGTCGGCATTCTCCCTCTTCATGTAAACCTTGTAAAATAAGAGAGAAAAGGCATAAGTATTGTGACATAATGTGTAATAAAAACCCTTAATTCAATAAATACCGATATAAAAGCATGATGCCAAATGGACGTATCAGACTATAGTAAATTTACTTGGATTTACTTGTTAAAGAAACGGTATGTCTTCCAAGTCTGTATCAATTTCCAAAATCTTGTTGAACACAAACTGAACTCCAAGATCATTGTTATGCAAAGTGACTGGGATGGTGAGTATGAAAAATTGAACTCTTTCTTCCAAAAACTTGGTATATCACATCATGTTTCTTGCCCTCATGCTCACCAACAAAACGGATCTGCTGAAAGAAAGCACCGTCACATAGTTGATATGGGGCTAGCATTGCTCGCAAATGCATGCATGCCACTCAAATTCTGGGACGAAGCATTCTTAACTGCCACATATCTTATCAATTTGCTTCCTAGTAAAGTCATCAAACTTGAAACACCCATTACATGACTCCTTGGTGTCACACCAAACTACACATCTCTTCGTGTTTTTGGTTGTGCATGTTGGCCCAACCTTAGACCCTACAACACACGCAAACTCGCTTTCCGCTCCAAAAAGTGTGTCTTTTTAGGCTATAGTCCCATACATAAAGGGGTTAAATGTCTTGATGTTCCTAGTGGTAGGGTCTATATATCCAGAGATGTTGTTTTTGATGAGTCCGTGTTTCCTTTTGCTTCTCTTCATCCCAATGCCGGTGCACTTCTCCGCAAGGAAATTCTTCTTCTTCCTCCACATCTTCGGTCTTTTGATCATGGGGGCGACAATTGTACTAATCAAAGTGATGATACTCCTGCTGTTACCTATGCAGGTCCCTGGAGAAAACGGGGCTCAAAATGATCAAAATTTTGAAAATATAGCTCAAGTTGATCCTATATTGCATGCTGAAGAAGAGGACGAACCTGGCATGGACAACAAAGGCGATCCGGCGGCGCGTGGATCTCCTGTGCGCATGCAGACCACAGATCACGCGAGCAGATCCGCCTCGGAGCGCGCCTCTGTTGGGGAACATAGCAGAAATTCAAAATTTTCTACGCACCACCAAGATCAATCTATGGAACTATGGAATAACTAGCAACGAGAGAGAGGGGAGTGCATCTTCATACCCTTGAAGATCGCGATGCGGAAGCATTGCAAGAACGCGGTCGGTGGAGTCGTACATGAAGCGATTCAGATCGCGGCCGAATCTGATCTAAGCACCAAACAAAGGTGCCTCCGCGTTCAACACACATGCAGCCCGGTGACGTCTCCCGTGCCTTGATCCAGCAAGGAGAGAGGGAGAGGTTGGGGAAGACTCCGTCTAGCAGCAGCACAACGGCATGGTGGTGATGGAGGAGCGTGGCACTCCAGCAGGGCTTCGCCAAGCACTGCGAGAGACGAGGAGGGAGAGGGGTAGGGCTGCGCCAAGAGAGAGCGAGACTCATGTCTATGGCAGCCCCAAAAAACCCCACTATATATAGGG
The DNA here is from genome assembly GCF_002575655.3 of Aegilops tauschii subsp. strangulata. Lineage (NCBI taxonomy): Eukaryota > Viridiplantae > Streptophyta > Magnoliopsida > Poales > Poaceae > Aegilops > Aegilops tauschii. The sequence continues at coordinate 311,923,992 of NC_053039.3, forward strand.
GAAGGGGAGGGGCTGCGCCCCCATCTAGGGTTCCCCCCTAGGGGTGGCGGCCAACCCTAGATGCATCTGGGGGCGGCCAGAGGGGGAGAGAGGGGGGGCGCACCCTAGGTGGGCCTTAGGCCCATCTGAGCCTAGGGTTCTCCCCTTCCCCCCTTCCCTGCGCCTTGGGCCTCTTGTGGGAGGCGCACCAGCCCACCTAGGGGCTGGTCCCTTCCCACACTTGGCCCACGCAGGCCTCCGGGGTTGGTGGCCCCTCCCAGTGGACCCCCGAACCCTTCAGGTGCTCCCGGTACGTTACCGATAATGCCCATAACACTTCCGGTGTCCAAAACGGGACTTCCCATATATAAATCTTTACATCCGGACCATTCCGGAACTCCTCGTGACGTCCTGGATCTCATCTGGGACTCCGAACAACATTCGGTAACCACGTACATCTATTCCCTATAACCCTAGCATCATCGAACCTTAAGTGTGTAGACCCTACGGGTTCGGGAATCATGCAGACATGGCCGAGACATCTCTCCGGAAAATAACCAACAGCGGGATCTGGATACCCATGTTGGCTCCCACATGTTCCATGATGATCTCATCGGATGAACCACGATGTCGGGGATTCAATCAATCCCGTATACAATTCCCTTTGTCAACCGGTATGTTACTTGCCCGAGATTCGATCGTGGTATCCCAATACCTCGTTCAATCTCGTTACCGGCAAGTCACTTTACTCGTTTCGTAATGCATGATCCCATGACTAACTACTTAGTCACATTGAGCTCATTATGATGATGCATTACTGAGTGGGCCCAGAGATACCTCTCCGTCATACGGAGTGACAAATCCCAGTCTCGATTCGTGCCAACCCAACAGACACTTTCGGAGATACCTGTAGTGTACCTTTATAGCCACCCAGTTACTTTGTGATGTTTGGTACACCCAAAGCATTCCTACGGTATCCGGGAGTTGCACAATCTCGTGGTCTAAGGAAATGATACTTGACATTAGAAAAGCTCTTAGCAAACGAACTACACGATCTTGCGCTATGCTTAGGATTGGGTCTTGTCCATCACATCATTCTCCTAATGATGTGATCCCGTTATCAATGACATCCAATGTCCATGGCCAGGAAACCATAACCATCTATTGATCAGCGAGCTAGTCAACTAGAGGCTCACTAGGGACATGTTGTGGTCTATGTATTCACACATGCATTACGGTTTCCAGTTAATACAATTATAGCATGAACAATAGATAATTATCATGAACAAGGAAATATAATAATAACCATTTTATTATTGCCTCTAGGGCATATTTCCAACAGTCTCCCACTTGCACTAGAGTCAATAATCTAGTTCACATCACTATGTGATCGCAATGAATCCAACACCCATGGTGTTTTATCATATCTCGCCTGTGAGAGAGGTTATTAGTCAACGGGTCTGAACCTTTCAGATCGGTGTGTGCTTTACAAATCTCTATGTCATCTCCGAGATGCAGCTACCACGCGCTATTTGGAACTATTCCAAATAACTGCTCTACTATACGAATCCGGTCTACTACTCAGAGTCATCCAGATTAGTGTCAAAGTTTGCATCGGCGTAACCCTTTACGACGAACTCTTTTACCACCTCCATAATCGAGAAAATTTCCTTAGTCCACTAGTTACTAAGGATAACCTTGACCGCTGTCCTATGATCCATTCCTGGATCACTCTTGTACCCCTTGACTGACACATGGCAAGGCACACTTCAGGTGTGGTACACATCATAGCATACTGTAGAGCCTACGTCTAAAGCATAGGGGACGACCTTCATCCTTTCTCTCTCTTCTGCCGTGGTCAGGTATTGAGTCTTACTCAATACTCACACCTTATAACACAGCCAAGAACTCCTTCTTTGCCGATCTATTTTGAAGTCCTTCAAAATCTTGTCACGGTATGTATTCATTTGAAAGTACTATTAAGCGCTTTGATCTATCCTTATAGATCTTGATGCTCAATGTTCAAGTAGCTTAATACAGGTTTTCCATTGAAAAACACCTTTTCAAACAACCCTATATGCTTTCCAGAAATTCTACATCATTTCCGATCAACAATATGTCAACAACAGATACTCATCAAAAATTCTATAGTGCTCCCACTCACTTCTTTGGAATTACAAGTTTCTCATAAACTTTGTATAAACCCAAAATCTTTGATCATCTCATCAAAGTGCATATTCCAACTCCGAGATGCTTACTCCAGTCCTTAGAAGGATCGCTGGAGCTTTGCATACTTGTTAGCATCTTTCAGGATTGACAAAACCTTCTGGTTGTATCACATACAACCTTTCCTCAAGAAAATCGTCGAGGAAACAGTTTTTTGACATCCTATCTGCAAGATTTCATAAATAATGCAGTAACTGCTAATATAATTCCAACAGACTCTTAGCATCGCTACGAGTGAGAAAGTCTCATCGTAGTCAACTCCTTGAACTTGTCAAAAACATCTTAACGACAAGTCGAGCTTTCTTAATGGTGATACTTACCATCATTGTCTGTTTTCCCTTTAAAATCCATCTGTACCCAACAGCCTTATGGCCATCAAGTAGTTCTTCCAAAGTCTATACTTTGTTTTCATACATGGATCCTCTCTCGGATTTTATGGCCTCGAGCCATTCGTCGGAATCCGGGCCCACCATCGCTTCTCCATAGCTCATAGGTTCATCGTTGTCCAACAACATGACTTCCAAGACAGGATTACCGTACCACTATGAAGTACTATGCATCCTTGTCGACCTACGAGGTTTGGTGGTGACTTGATCTGAAGTTTCATGATCACTATCATCAGCTTCCACTTCAATTGGTGTAGGCGCCACAGGAACAACTTCCTGTGCCCTGCTGCACACTAGTTGAAGTGACAGTTCAATAACCTCATCAAGTCTCCACCATCCTCCCACTCAATTCTTTCGAGAGAAACTTTTCCTCGAGAAAGGACCCGATTCTAGAAACAATCCCTTTTGCTTCCAGATCTGAGACAGGAGGCATACCCAACTATTTTTGGGTGTCCTATGAAGATGCATTTATCTGCTTTGGGTTCGAGCTTATCAGCCTGAAACTTTTTCACATAAGCATCGCAGCCCCAAACTCTTAAGAAACGACAGCTTAGGTTTCTCTAAACCATAGTTCATACGGTGTCGTCTCAACGGAATTGCGTGGTGCCCTATTTAAAGTGAATGCGGTTGTCTCTAATGCCTAACCCATGGACGATAGTGGTAATTCGATAAGAGACATCATGGTATGCACTATATCCAATAGGGTGCAGTTATGATGTTCGGACACACCATCACACTATGGTGTTCCAGGTGGTATTAGTCGTGAAACAATTTCCACAATGTCTTAATTGTGTGCCAAACTCGTAACTCAGATATTCATGTCTATGATCATATCATAGACATTTATCCTCTTGTCACGACGATCTTCAACTTCACTCTGAAATTACTTGAACCTTTCAATAATTCAGACTTGTGTTTCATCAAGTAAATATACTTAGCATTTACTCAAATCATCTGTGAAGTAAGAACATAACGATATCCACTGCGTGCCTCAGCACTCATTGGACTGCACACATCAAAATGTATTACTTCCAACAAGTTGCTCTCTTGTTCCATCTCACTAAAAACGAGGCCTTTCAGTCATCTTGCCCATGTGGTATGATTTGCATGTCTCAAGTGATTCAAAATCAAGTGAGTCCAAATGATCCATCTGTATGGAGTTTCTTCATGCATATATACCAATAGACATGGTTCACATGTCTCAATCTTTTCAAAAATGAGTGAGTCCAAAGATCCATCAACATGGAGCTTCTTCATGCGTTTTATCCCAATATGACTCAAATAGTAGTGCCACAAGTATGTGGTACTATCATTACTATCTTATATCTTTTGGCATGAACATGTGTATCACTATGATCGAGATTCAATAAACCATTCATTTTAGGTGCAAGACCATTGAAGGTATTATTCAAACAAAAAGAGTAACCATTATTCTCCTTAAATGAATAACCGTATTGCGATAAACATAATCCAATCATGTCTATGCTCAACGCAAACACCAAATAACAATTATTTAGGTTTAACACCAATCTCGATGGTAGAGGGAGCATGCGATGCTTGATCACATCAACCTTGGGAAACACTTCCAACACATATCGTCATCTCATCTTTAGCTAGTCTCCGTTTATTCCACAGCTTTTATTTCGAGTTACTAACACTTAGCGACCGAACCGGTATCTAATACCCTGGTGCTAGTAGGAGTACTAGTAAAGTACACATTAATATAATGTATATCCAATATACTTCTGTCGACCTTGCCAGCCTTCTCATCTACGAAGTATCTAGGGCAGTTCTGCTTCAGTGACCGTTCCCCTCATTTCAGAAGCACTTAGTCTCGGGTTTGGGTTCAACCTTGGGTTTCTTCACTAGAGGAGCAACTGATTTGCCGTTTCATGAAGTATCCCTTCTTGCCCTTGCCCTTCTTGAAACTAGTGGTTTTACTAACCATCAACAATTGATGCTCCTACTTGATTTCTACTTTCGCGGTGTCAAACATCGCGAATAGCTCAAGGATCATCATATCTATCCCTGAAATGTTATAGTTCATCACGAAGCTCCAGTAGCTTGGTTGCAGTGACTTTGGAGAACCATCACTATCCCATGTGGAAGACAACTCCCACTCGATTCAAGCGATTGTAGTACTCAGACAATCTGAGCACATGCTCAACGATTGAGCTTTTCTCCCTTAGTTTGTAGGCTTAAGAAACTTGTCGGAGGTCTCACACCTCTTGATGTGGGCACAAGCCTGAAATCCCAATTTCAGCCTTTGAAACATCTCATATGTTTCGCGACGTTTCAAAACGTCTTCGGTGCCTCAATTCTATACCGTTTTAACATTACGCACTGAACTATCACGTAGTCATCAAAACGTGTATGTCAGATGTTCGCAACATCTACAAACCACGCTCGAGGTTCAGCACACCGAGCGGTGCATTAAGGACATAAGCCTTCTGTGCAGCAATGAGGACAATCCTCAGTTTACGGACCCAGTCCGCATAATTGCTACTATCAACTTTCAACTAAATTTTCTCTAGGAACATATCTTAAACAGTAGAACTAAAGTGTAAGCTACGACATAATTTGCAAAGACCTTTTGACTATGTTCATGATAATTAAGTTCATCTAATTATTTAATGAACTCCCACTCAGATAGACATCCCTCTAGTCATCTAAGTGATACATGATCCGAGTCAACTAGGCCGTTTTCGATCATCACGTGAGACGGACTAGTCATCATCGGTGAACATCTTCATGTTGATCGTATCTGCTATACGACTCATGTTCGACCTTTCGGTCTCTTGTGTTCCGAGGCCATGTCTGTACATGCTAGGCTCGTCAAGTCAACCTAGGTGTTTCGCATGTGTAAATCTAGCTTACACCCGTTGTATGCGAACGTTAGAATCTATCACACCTGATCATCACGTGGTGCTTCAAAACAACGAACCTTTGCAACGGTGCACAGTTAGGGGGAACACTTTCTTGAAATTATTGCGAGGGATCATCTTATTTATGCTACCGTCGTTCTAAGCAAATAAGATGTAAACATGACAAACATCACATGCAAATCATAAAGTGACATGATATGGCCAATATCATCTTGCGCCTTTTGATCTTCATCTTCGAGGCGCGGCATGATCACCTTCGTCACCGGCATGACACCATGATCTCCATCATCATGATCTCCATCATCGTGTCTTCATGAAGTTGTCTCGCCAACTATTACTTCTACTACTATGGCTAACGGTTAGCAATTAAGTAATGTAATTACATGGCGTTTTTCATTGACACGCAGGTCATACAATAAATTAAGACAACTCCTATGGCTCCTGCCGGTTGTCATACTCATCGACATGCAAGTTGTGATTCCTATTACAAGAACATGATCAATCTCATACATCACATATATATAATTCATCACATCCTTTTGGCCATATCACATCACATAGCATACCCTGCAAAAACAAGTTAGACGTCCTCTAATTGTTGTTGCATGTTTTACATGGTTGCTATGGGTTTCTAGCAAGAACGTTTCTTACCTACGCAAAAGCCACAACGGTGATATTCCAATTGCTATTTACCCTTCATAAGGACCCTCTTCATCGAATCCGATCTGACTAATGTGGGAGAGACAGACACCCGCTAGCCACCTTATGCATCAAGTGCATGTCAGTCGGTGGAACCTGTCTCACGTAAGTGTATGTGTAAGGTCGGTCCGGGCCGCTTCATCCCACAATGCTGCCGAATCAAGATAAGACTAGTAAGGGTAAGAAAATTGAACAAATCATCGCCCACAACTACTTTGTGTTCTACTCGTGCATAGAATCTACGCATAGACCTAGTTCACGATGCCACTGTTGGGGAACGTAGCAGAAATTCAAAATTTTCTACGCATCACCAAGATCAATCTATGGAATAACTAGCAACGAGAGAGAGGGGAGTGCATCTTCATACCCTTGAAGATCGCGATGCGGAAGCGTTGCAAGAACGCGGTCGGTGGAGTCGTACACGAAGCGATTCAGATCGCGGCCGAATCCGATCTAAGCACCGAACAACGGTGCCTCCGCGTTCAACACACATGCAGCCCGGTGACGTCTCCCGTGCCTTGATCCAGCAAGGAGAGAGGGAGAGGTTGGGGAAGACTCCATCCAACAGCAGCACAACGGCATGGTGGTGATGGAGGAGCGTGGCACTCCAGCAGGGCTTCGCCAAGCACTGCGAGAGACGAGGAGGGAGAGGGGTAGGGCTGCGCCAAGAGAGAGGGAGACGCATGTCTATGGCAGCCCCAAAAACCCCCACTATATATAGGGGAAGGGGAGGGGCTGCGCCCCCATCTAGGGTTCCCCCTAGGGGTGGCGGCCAGCCCTAGATGCATCTGGGGGGGCGGCCACAGGGGGAGAGAGGGGGGGCGCACCCTAGGTGGGCCTTAGGCCCATCTGAGCCTAGGGTTTTCCCCTTCCCCCTTCCCTGCGCCTTGGGCCTCTTGTGGGAGGCGCACCAGCCCACCTAGGGGCTGGTCCCTTCCCACACTTGGCCCACGCAGGCCTCTGGGGTTGGTGGCCCCTCCCGGTGGACCCCCGAACCCTTCAGGTGGTCCCGGTACGTTACCGATAATGCCCAGAACACTTCCGGTGTCCAAAACGGGACTTTCCCATATATAAATCTTTACGTCCGGACCATTTCGGAACTCCTCGTGACATCCTGGATCTCATCCGGGACTCCGAACAACATTCGGTAACCACGTACATCTATTCCCTATAACCCTAGCGTCATCGAACCTTAAGTGTGTAGACCCTACGGGTTCGGGAATCATGCAGACATGACCGAGACATCTCTCCGGCCAATAACCAACAGCGGGATCTGGATACCCATGTTGGCTCCCACATGTTCCACGATGATCTCATCGGATGAACCACGATGTCGGGGATTCAATCAATCCCGTATACAATTCCCTTTGTCAATCGGTATGTTACTTGCCCGAGATTCGATCGTCGGTATCCCAATACCTCGTTCAATCTCGTTATCGGCAAGTCACTTTACTCGTTCTGTAATGCATGATCCAGTGACTAATTACTTAGTCACATTGAGCTCATTATGATGATGCATTACCGAGTGGGCCCAGAGATACCTCTCCGTCATACGGAGTGACAAATCGCAGTCTCGATTCGTGCCAACCCAATAGACACTTTCGGAGATACCTGTAGTGTACCTTTATAGCCACCCAGTTACGTTGTGACGTTTGGTACACCCAAAGCATTCCTACGGTATCCGGGAGTTGCACAATCTCATGGTCTAAGGAAATGATACTTGACATTAGAAAAGCTCTTAGCAAACGAACTACACGATCTTGCGCTATGCTTAGGATTGGGTCTTGTCCATCACATCATTCTCCTAATGATGTGATCCCGTTATCAATGACATCCAATGTCCATGGTCAGGAAACCATAACCATCTATTGATCAACGAGCTAGTCAACTAGAGGCTCACTAGGGACATGTTGTGCTCTATGTATTCACACATGTATTACGGTTTCCAGTTAATACAATTATAGCATGGACAATAGACAATTATCATGAACAAGGAAATATAATAATAACCATTTTATTATTGCCTCTAGGGCATATTTCCAACAGCCTCCACCAGCTGCAGCATCGAGTCGAGGGAGGCCACTCCCGCGCCGCCACATCAGCAACAGGCGGGACCAGCAGCGGGGTCAAATCCCTTCGCCCCGCGTGCGCCTGCAACCGCGGTCGGGCAGCGGATCCATTGTACCGGCTTGGGCGGTTGGCTCCTGTGTGCGTACAGGGGAGGCGGCCACACTAGCGGCCACAGGATCTCCCGTGCAGGAGGCGATAGATTCGCCTGTGTGAGCACATGCAGATTCCCCGGGATCTTCTATGGCGAGTATTCCTGTAGTCCAGCCAGCAGCTTCTTCACGGATTATGACTCGGCTACAGAAAGGTATATGAAATCCTAAAATAAGAAAAGATGGGACTATACCATATGGAATGTTGTGTATTTCAGGAGAACCAACAACGTTGAGTAGTGCACTTGATGATCCTAAGTGGAAGAAGGCAATGGATGAGGAATACTCTGCACTTATGAGGAACAAAACCTCGCATCTTGTACCAAATCAGAAAGGTAAAAATACCATCGATTGCAAATGGGTATACAGAATTAAAAAGAAGGCAGATGGATCCATTGACAGGTATATGGCACGTCTAGTTGCAAAGGGCTTTAAGCAACGTTATGGTATTGATTATGAGGACACTTTTAGTCCTGTTGTGAAAGCTGCAACTATCAAACTTGTGTTAGCCATTGCTATATCCAAGGGTTGGAGCCTAAGACAGCTAGATGTACATAATGCATTTTCGCATGGTGTTCTAGAAGAGGAAGTGTTTATGAGACAACCACCTGGATATGAGGATAAGAAGTCACCGCAGTATGTTTGCAAGCTTGACAAAGCACTCTATGGTTTAAAACAAGCACCCAGAGCATGGTACTCCAGATTGAGCTTACAGTTGAAATATCTTGGTTTCATTGCCTCCAAAGCTGATACATCTCTGTTTATTTATAACAATGTCGGGGTAGTCATTTTTGTGCTTATATATGTTGATGATATCATAGTTGCAAGTTCTTCACAAAATGCTACTAATGCACTTCTGCATGATTTGAGCTCAGAGTTTGCCTTGAACGACCTAGGTGATTTACATTTCTTCCTAGGTATTGAAGTCAAGAAAACTCAAGATTGTATTGTGTTAAATCAGGAAAAATATATCATTGAGCTTCTGTCTCGCATGGGAATGAAGAATTGTAAGCCAGTACCTACACCTTTATCTTCCTCAGAAAAACTCTCAGCATATGAAGGTGAGCCACTTCAGGAGGAGGAGAGCACAAGGTATAGGAGTACTATGGGAGCATTACAATATCTAACTCTCACACGTCCGGATATCTCATTTGTTGTCAACAAGGTTTGTCAATATCTGCATGCACCTACTTCTGCGCATTGGTCAGCTATCAAGAGAATTGTAAGATATGTGAAGCATACTATGGGAATAGGACTTCATTTCAAACGTTCTAATTCCTCTCTTGTGAGTGCATTCTCTGATGCTGACTGGGAAGGATGCAGTGATGATAGAAGATCAACTGGAGGTATTGCAGTATTCTTTAGGTCTAATCTTATTTCTTGGAGTGCTATAAAGCATGCTACTATGTCACGGTCAAGCACAGAAGCTGAATACAAGTCCTTGGCGAATGCAACTGCTGAAATCATTTGGGTTGAATCACTTCTTGGGGAATTGGGGATCAAGAAAAATCATATCTCATGCTTATGGTGTGATAACTTGGGAGCAACATATTTGTCTGCAAATCCTGTGTTTCATGCAAGGACAAAGCACATAGAAATTGACTTTCAATTTGTACGAGAAAGAGTTGCAGCAAAGAAACTCGAGATACGATTTATTCCCTCCAAAGATCAAGTAGCAGACGGCTTTACAAAGGCATTACCAGCAAGACCATTTGAGGAGTTCAAGAGTAATCTTAATCTAGGATAGTTGAGATTAAGGGAGGGTGTTAGAGAATATTGTTATAATCCCCGTTGTAATCTCAACCTCCTTCCCTATTCCTTGTCCAACTCAAACTTCAGTAACCCTCTCTTGTACGCCAAGGCAAGCCTTCTGCCCACATCAATATATACCAGAGGCGGCTCCCCTCGAGGGAGTAGGAACGCTTATTAGTTTTCAACCAGTAGACCTAACAAGCGTTGGTGCTAAATGTGAAGCATGCAAGTATAAGAACTAATACCACTCAAGAATTTGGACAGTTTTTTGAATTTTTCAAACTTTCCTTCAAAATTGCGATTTTTTTAACAAACGAGCATTGTTTCAAAATACGATAATTTTTTTAACAACTCGGACATATTTCAGATTTCCAAAAATGAAACAAAAGATGTGAACATTTTCCGACAGATTTGTTTTTGAAATTCCTAAACATTTGCCCAAAACCTAAATATTTACAGAATTTTGAGAATAAAAATTTAATAATGGGAACAATTTTTCAAAAGCACAAACAGTTTTCGGGAAGAAAAAAGGAACAAAATTGAAAGCAAGAACATTATTTGAAATTGTGAACAATATTAGAAAAAATGTGAACACTTTAAAATTTGTGTTTTTTTAAATAGAACATTTTTGGAATCTAAAAAAAGGAAAATTAAACAGAAAATGAGAACTTTTTTAAAATTTGTGAATCATTTTTTGAATATGCGACCATTTTTTAAAAACAAAAACATAATTTAAAACCAAACGTTTTTCAAAAAATACGTAACTTTTCAAAGTGCAAACGCTGTAGGAAATTTGAAAAAGAAAATTAATTTGTGAATAGATATTGAAAATAGAATATCGTTTTGAATTTGTGAACTAAATTTGAAAACAGGAACATTTTCTGAAAATATGAACATTTTTTGGGAACCTCGAACACTTTTGAGAAAAGGAAAAAAATGAAAACACGAACATTTTTCGAAATTGTGAACATTTTTCTGAAAACGCGAACTTTAAAAAAAACAGGAGCAAAATTGAAACCACGAACATTTTTTGAATTTATGAAAAAATTTAGAAAACAAGAACATTTTTTGAATGTGCGGGCAAATTTCAAAAGGGTGACATTTTTTTTAATTCCCCCCAAAAAATCATATTTCTGATTTTTTTTTTTGAAAATTAGAACATTTTTTAGAAAACTAGAACAATTTTTGAATGGAAAAACAGCTGTTGGATACGCGATCCTTTTTTTTAAAACGGGTACTTTTTTTGAATCTTCCGAACAAAATTTGAAAATACCAACATTTTTTAAACTCCAGAACAAAATTCGATGCACTAACTATTTCTGAAATCCCAGAACAAAATTTGAAAACATGAAGATTATTTAAAAAAATAACGAACATTTTCTAAACTCCCGAACAAAATTTGAAAACCCAAAATCTTATTATAAATTTGAAACAATTTTCGTAAAACTGAATAAAAATTAAGAAGTTGTGAAATTTTGAACAAATTTTTAATTTCTGAACAATTTTAGAAAGCATGAACATTTTAAATTTCTGAATACAATTTGAAAATGGAAACATTTTTTGAAATGTTGAACAATTTATGATAAATCAAACATATTTCGAAATTTAAGAACATTTTTCCAAAAACACAATAAAAGGAGAGAAAGAACACGAAAAGGAGAGAAAAGAATAAACAAACAGAAATAAAGAAAGAAATAAAAACGAAAAAACAGAAAAAACTGGTTCAGTAACCTACTAGAAGGTTCCCAGAACCGGGAAAAACCGGCTGGAACCTTCCAGCAGGTTCTCATAACCGGATCGGTGGAGCGCTTCTAATGGGCTGGCCTGTGTTGTTCGATTGCAGTGTGCTATACCCCGACATTTTGACGCAGAGTGCGTCGTATAGGATTTTCCAACTTTTGTATCAAGATAAAGCGTTGTCATTGCTGCTGGGCCTTATAGTGGTTGTTGGGCCCAACAGGTATTAGTTGTTTTTTGTTGCTCTTGTTTGATTCAGTGTGTCTATGCTTGTTTCAGTGTGGACTCTTGATCTATGTAGTGCAACAAAAAAGGGAGAAAATGATTAATGAAAAGAAAAGTAATGAGAAAAAAGTGGGTGCAAAAAAACCCACAAAACAAATGTTTATAGTTTTGTGACTGAAAAGCCAGAAAATAAGTACAGGAGTAGGTACCTTCTTTGTTTGCTTCCGAATGGTCCTTCTTCCTTCTTTCTCTCATTGCTCCTACTGAACTACAGCAAATTGAAAAACAAAATAAAATAAAGGTGGCTTATAAGAAAAAAAATGTTCTTAATTTTTACTATGGGAATAAAAACACATCAAAAATTATTACCAGTGTTTTCAATCCCTCAAACAACAAGTTTATCAATTAGATCGACATTCACATGTTTTCATTCATACTCAACGTCTTGAAGAAAAATGTCCCATTTAACAAAATAAACAAAATGTAGCGCTAGAGTGAAACCGGTTGTCCCATTTAACAGAACACAAATATAGTTGTAAACAATCATTATAAGCATCAAAAAATGCATACCTCCGTGGTCATCGCCTTGGGACTTTTCGCCATGTCTCTGCCCTCCAACTGGCCTTATTTGTTCCTAACAAAATGTTAAGATGTTTCTGAAAAGACCGATTATACAAAAAGATGTGACTCAAAAAAAAAGGGTGTGTCCCATTTTGTATACCACAATGACATTTTGAAAAAGAGGTTAAGAAACAAAATCAACATGTCGGGGATTAAAGAACATGTGAATTGCCGACTTTTCTTGAAAAAACATAACACTCTAAAAGTTGGGTCCCCCAGACTCGGTTGCATTTCTTTCGATAAAATATCAAATTTGGGTTGAAGATGGGCTTGCAAAGTGGGACATTTTGAAAAAAATGGGTTGGGCCCATGATACATCTCCGACGTATCTATAATTTTTGATTGTTCCATGCTATTATATTATCTGTTTTGAATGTTCAATGGGCTTTATTATACACTTTTATATTATTTTTGGGACTAACCTATTAACTGGAGGCCCAGCCCAAATTGTTGTTTTTTTCCTGTTTAATTGTTTCGAAGGAAAGGAATATCAAACGGAGTCCAAACGGAATGAAACCTTCTGAAACGTGATTGTTTGAACAAACGTGATCCAGAGGACTTGGAGTGGATGTCAAGCAATCAACGAGGAGGCCACGAGGCAGGGGGCGCGCCTACCCACCTTGGGTGCGCCCTCCACCCTCGTGGGCCCCTCGTAGCTCCACCGACCTACTTCTTCCTCCTATATATACCTACGTACCCCGAAAACACCAGAACAGGAGCCAAAACCTATTTCCACCGCCGCAACCTTCTGTACCCGTGAGATCCCATCTTGGGGCCTTTTCCGGCGCTCCGCCGGAGGGGGCATTGATCACGGAGGGCTTCTACATCAACACCATAGCCTCTCCGATGATGTGTGAGTAGTTTACCTCAAACCTTCGGGTCTATAGTTATTAGCTAGATGGCTTCTTCTCTCTCTTTGGATCTCAATACAAAGTTCTCCTCGATCTTCTTGGAGTTCTATTCGATGTAACCTTCTTTTTGCGGTGTGTTTGTCGAGATCCGATGAATTGTGGGTTTATGATCAAGATTATCTATGAACAATATTTGAATCTCCTCTGAATTCTTTTATGTATGATTGGTTATCTTTGCAAGTCTCTTCGAATTATCAGTTTGGTTTGGCCTACTAAATTGATCTTTCTTGCAATGGGAGAAGTGCTTAGCTTTGGGTTCAATCTTGCGGTGCTCGATCCCAGTGACAGTAGGGGAAACGACACATATTGTATTGTTGCCATCGAGGATAAAAAGATGGGGTTTATATCATATTGCATGAGTTTATCCCTCTACATCATGTCATCTTGCTTAAAGCGTTACTCCGTTCTTATGAACTTAATACTCTAGATGCATTCTGGATAGCGGTCGATGTGTGGAGTAATAGTAGTAGATGCAGGCAGGAGTCGGTCTACTTGTCATGGACGTGATGCCTATATACATGATCATACCTAGATATTCTCATAACTATGCCCAATTCTATCAATTGCTCGACAGTAATTTGTTCACCCACCGTAATACTTATGCTATCTTGAGAGAAGCCACTAGTGAAACCTATGGCCCCCGGGTCTATTTTCCATCATATTAATCTCCCATCAACAAGCTATTTCTGGCGCCGTTTATTCTGCTTTCTTTACTTTTAGTCTTTATCATAAAAATACCTAAAATATTATCTTATCATCTCTATCAGATCTCACTTTTGCAAGTGGCCGTGAAGGGATTGACAACCCCTTTATCGCGTTGGTTGCAAGGTTCTTATTTGTTTGTGTAGGTGCGTGGGACTTGAGAGTGGTCTCCTACTGGATTTATACCTTGGTTCTCAAAAACTGAGGGAAATACTTACGCTACTTTACTGCATCACCCTTTCCTCTTCAAGGGAAAACCAACGCAGTGCTCAAGAGGTAGCAAGAAGGATTTCTGGCGCTGTTGCCGGGGAGTCTACGCACAAGTCAAGACATACCAAGTACCCATCACAAACTCTTATCCCTCGCATTACATTATTTGCCATTTGCCTCTCGTTTTCCTCTCCCCCACTTCACCCTTGCCGTTTTATTCGCCCTCTCTTCCCGTTCGCCTCTTTTTGCTTGCCTCTTGTTGCTTGTTGCCCTTATGGGCGTGCCTAGATTTGGTGATCTTCACCTTAAAAGGTTGGAAGAGATTGAAAGCATTGTCAGAAGCTTTATGACTTTACAATTTGAGCATAATAATTTCTTTAGAAACGAGCTTAAGGAACAAAAAGGCTTTATGGAGTACATGAATAAAGAGCTTGATGACATGTCTAAGGAATTTTATGGTTTGAAATCTCAGATTGCTCAACTTGAAAAATTAATAGCTGAAATTTCGAATAAGCAGGCCACCTTAGTTAATAAGATGGCCACTAAACCGGAAAGTTTTTATGAGAATAAAGATGAAGATCTAAAAGTTATTGATGTGTCTCCTATTAAATCTTTGTTTTGCAATATGAATCTTGATAATGATGGGACTGGAGCTGAGTCAACTTTAGTTAGAAGGCGTCCCAAAAATTCAGAGTTTTTAGATCTTGATTCAAAAATTGATAAAAGTGGGATTGAAGAGGTTAAAACTTTAGATAGCAATGAACCCATTATTTTGGGTTTCAAGGAATTTAATTATGATAATTGCTCTTTGATGCAATCTTATGAAGAAAAACTTGAGTTGGAAGTTTCTATCCCTAGAAAACTTTATGATGAGTGGGAACCTACAATTAAAATTAAAATTAAAGATCATGAATGCTATGCTTTGTGTGATTTGGGTGCTAGTGTTTCCACGATTCCAGAAACTTTGTGTGATTTGCTAGGTTTCCGTGATTTTGATGATTGTTCTTTAAACTTGCATCTTGCGGATTCCACTATCAAGAAACCTATGGGAAGAATTAATGATGTTCTTATTGTTGCAAATAGGAATTATGTGCGCGTAATTTTATTGTTCTTGATATAGATTGCAATCCTTCATGTCCTATTATTCTTGGTAGACCTTTCCTTAGAACGATTGGTGCAATTATTGATATGAAGGAAGGGAATATTAGATTCCAATTTCCGTTAAGGAAAGGCATGGAACACTTCCCTAGAAATAAGATTAAATTACCTTATGAATCTATTATGAGAGCCACTTATGGATTGCCTACCAAAGATGGCAATACCTAGATCTATCCTCGCTTTTGTGCCTAGCTAGGGGCGTTAAACGATAGCGCTTGTTGGGAGGCAACCCAATTTTATTTTAAATTTATTGCTTTTTATTTATGTTTAGTAATAAATCTTTGATATAGCCTCTGGTTAGATGTGTTTTTATGTTTTAATTAGTGTTTGTGCCAAGTGAAACCTATAGGATCTTCTTGGATGATGGTTATTTGATCTTGCTGAAAATTCCAGAAACTTTCTGTTCACAAAAACAATTGTTTAAAATCACTAGAACGTGATAAAATACTGATTCCAATTGCAGTAGATCAATAAACAAATTATCTAGGTCGTCCTATTTTGGTAGATTTTTCTGAGTTCCAGAAGTTTGCGTTAGATACAGATTACTACAGACTGTTCTGTTTTTGACAGATTCTGTTTTTCGTGTGTTGTTTGCTTATTTTGATGAATCTATGGCTAGTCAAAGAGCTTATAAACCATAGAGAAGTTGGAATACAGTAGGTTTAACACCAATATAAATAAAGAATGAGTTCATTACAGTACCTTGAAGTGGTGTTTTGTTTTCTTTCGCTAACGGAGCTCACGAGATTTTCTGTTAAGTTTTGTGTTGTGAAGTTTTCAAGTTTTGGGTAAAGATTTGATGGATTATGGAACAAGGATTGGCAAGAGCCTAAGCTTGGGGATGCCCAAGGCACCCCAAGGTAAAATTCAAGGACAACCAAAAGCCTAAGCTTGGGCATGCCCCGGAAGGCATCCCCTCTTTCGTCTTCGTCTATCGGTAACTTTACTTGGGGCTATATTTTTATTCACCACATGATATGTGTTTTGCTTGGGGCGTCTTGTATGATTTGAGACTTTGCCTTTTAGTTTACCACAATCATCCTTGCTATACACACCTTTTGAGAGAGACACACATGATTCGGAATTTGTTAGAATACTCTATGTGCTTCACTTATATCTTTTGAGCTATATAGTTTTTGCTCTAGTGCTTCACTTATATCTTTTAGAGCACGGTGGTGGTTTTATTTTATAGAAATTATTGATCTCTCATGCTTCGCTTATATTATTTTGAGAGTCTTAAACAGCATGGTAATTTGCTTTAATTGTGAAATTAATCCGAATGTGATAGGCATCCAAGATGAGCATAATAAAAACTTCATATTGAGTTCATTGAATATCATGAGAAGTTTGATACTTGATAAGTGTTTTGAGATATAAAGGTGGTAATATTAGAGTGTGCTAGTTGAGTAATTGTGAAATTGAGAAATACTTGTGTTAATGTTGGCAAGTCCCGTAGCATGCACGTATGGTAAAAGTTGTGTGACAATTTTGACACATAAGGTGTTCTTTTATTGCTTTCCTTATGAGTGGCGGTCGGGGACGAGCGATGGTCTTTTCCTACCAATCTATCCCTCTAGGGGCATAGTAGTACTTTGCTTCAAGGGCTACTAAACTTTTGCAATAAGTATATGAGTTCTTTATGACTAATGTGAGTCCATGGATTATACGCACTCTCAACCTTCCACAATTTTCTAGCCTCTACGGTACCGTGCATTGCCCTTTCTCGCCTTGAGAGTTGGTGCAAACTTCGCCGGTGCATCCAAACCCCGTGATATGATACGCTCTATCACACATAAACCTTCTTATATCTTCCTCAAAACAGCCACCATACCTACCTATCATGGCATTTCCATAGCTATTCCGAGATATATTGCCATGCAACTTTCCACCGTTTTGTTTATTATGACACGCTTCATCATTGTCATATTGCTTTGCATGATCATGTAGTTGACATTGTATTTGTGGCAAAGCCACCATTCCTAATTTTTTATACATGTCACTCTTGATTCATTGCATATCCCGGTACACCGCCGGAGGCATTCACATAGAGTCATATTTTGTTCTAAGTATTGAGTTGTAATTCTTGAGTTGTAAGTAATAAAAGTGTGATGATCGTCATTATTAGAGCATTGTCTCAAGTGAGGAAAGGATGATGGAGACTATAATTCCCCCACAAGTCGGGATGAGATTCCGGACTAAATAAAAAAAAGGCCAAAGAAAAAAAGAGAAGGCCCAACAAAAAAGAGAAAAAAATGAGAGAAAGAGAAGGGACAATGTTACTATCCTTTTTCCACACTTGTGCTTCAAAGTAGCACCGTGATCTTCATGATAGAGAGTCTCCTATGTTGTCACTTTCATATACTAGTGGGAATTTTTCATTATAGAACTTGGCTTGTATATTCCAATGATGGGCTTCCTCAAAATGCCCTAGGTCTTCGTGAGCAAGCAAGTTGGATGCACACCCACTTAGTCTCTTTTGTTGAGCTTTCATATATTTATAGCTCTAGTGCATCCGTTGCATGGCAATCCCTACTCCTCTCATTGACATCAATTGATGGGCATCTCCATAGCCTATTGATTAGCCGCGTCAACGTGAGACTTTCTACCTTTTGTCTTCTCACATAACCCCCATCATTATACTCTATTCCACCCATAGTGCTATATCCATGGCTTGCGCTCATGTATTGCATAAGGGTTGAAAAGGCTGAAGCACGTTAAAAAGTATGAACCAATTGCTCGGCTTGTCATCAGGGTTATGCATGATGAGAATGTTTTGTTTGACCAAATTGAAGCATGGCCTAACTATATGATGTTGTAGGGATAAGCTTTCTTTGGCTATGTTATTTTGATAAGACATAATTGCTTGGTTAGCATGTTTGAAGTATTATTGTTTTTATGTCAACACTAAACTTTTATCTTGAATCTTTCGGATCTAAATATTCATGCCACAATAAAAAGAATTACATTGAAAATTATGCTAAGAAGCATTCCACATCAAAAATTCTGTTTTTATCATTTACCTACTCGAGGACGAGCAGGAATTAAGCTTGGGGATGCTTGATACGTCTCCAACGTATCTATAATTTTTATTGTTCCATGCTATTATATTATCTCTTTTGGATGTTCAATGGGCTTTATTATACACTTTATATTATTTTTGGGACTAACCTATTAACCGGAGGCCCAGCCCAAATTGTTGTTTTTGCCTGTTTTAGTGTTTCGAAGTAAAGGAATATCAAACGGAGTCCAAACAGAATGAAACCTTCGGGAACGTGATTTTCTGAACAAACGTGATCCACAGGACTTGGAGTGGACGTCAAGCAATCAACGAGGAGGCCACGAGGCAGGGGCACGCCTACCCCCTGGGCGCGCCCTCCACCCTCGTGGGCCCCTCGTAGCTCCACCGACCTACTTCTTCCTCCTATATATACCTACGTACCCCGAAAACATCAGAACAGGAGCCAAAACCCTATTTCCACCGCCGCAACCTTCTGTACCCGTGAGATCCCATCTTGGGGCCTTTTCCGGCGCTCCGCCGGAGGGGGCATTGATCACGGAGGGCTTCTACATCAACACCATAGCCTCTCCGATGATGTGTGAGTAGTTTACCTCAGACCTTCGGGTCTATAGTTATTAGATAGATGGCTTCTTCTCTCTCTTTGGATCTCAATACAAAGTTCTCCTCGATCTTCTTGGAGTTCTATTCGATGTAACCTTCTTTTTGCGGTGTGTTTGTCGAGATCCGATGAATTGTGGGTTTATGATCAAGATTATCTATGAACAATATTTGAATCTCCTCTAAATTCTTTTATGTATGATTGGTTATCTTTGCAAGTCTCTTCAAATTATCAGTTTGGTTTGGCCTACTAGATTGATCTTTCTTGCAATGGGAGAAGTGCTTAGCTTTGGGTTCAATCTTGCGGTGCTCGATCCCAGTGACAGTAGGGGAAACGACACGTATTGTATTGTTGCCATCGAGGATAAAAAGATGGGGTTTATATCATATCGCATGAGTTTATCCCTCTACATCATGTCATCTTGCTTAAAGCGTTACTCCGTTCTTATGAACTTAATACTCTAGATGCATGCTGGATAGCGGTCGATGTGTGAAGTAATAGTAGTAGATGCAGGCAGGAGTCGGTCTACTTATCACGGATGTGATGCCTATATACATGATCATACCTAGATATTCTCATAACTATGCTCAATTCTATCAATTGCTCGACAGTAATTTGTTCACCCACCGTAATACTTATGCTATCTTGAGAGAAGCCACTAGTGAAACCTATGGCCCCCGGGCCTATTTTCCATCATATTAATCTGACGTCGACAAGCTATTTCTGGTGCCGTTTATTTTGCTTTCTTTACTTTTAGTCTTTATCATAAAAATACCAAAAATATTATCTTATCATCTCTATCAGATCTCACTTTTGCAAGTGGCCGTGAAGGGATTGACAACCCCTTTATCGCGTTGGTTGCAAGGTTCTTATTTGTTTGTGTAGGTGCGTGGGACTTGAGCATGGTCTCCTACTGGATTGATACCTTGGTTCTCAAAAACCGAGGGAAATACTTACGCTACTTTACTGCATCACCCTTTCCTCTTCAAGGGGTAGCAGCCCACAAAACACATATCAAAACAAAAGGTGTTGAGCTACAATCGGGGTGACAAAAACAAACTAGGAGAAAGTTGGGGGTTGAAGTTGCAACTGAGACGTAAAAAAATAGATGCAAGCACGGTTGCGAGTTTAACGTGGATTTGCAGCTAGGACAACTGCCATTACTGGCTCGATTGTTAGTCGGGGTTGGACTAGCAATTGGGACTCCCTACAAAGGCCCTGTTGTGAGTCAAGGATGGACATGCAACTGGGGCGCAACTACACTACTACAAGCCCAGTTGCGAGTCGAGGGTGTAGTTGTAACTGGGGAAACTACAACTACAAAGGCCAGTTGCAAGTCGATTGTGGTCTTGCAACTTGGGCACCTATATACAACTACAAAAGCCCTGTTGTGATTCGAGGGTTAACTAGCAATTGCTGCAATTTCAACTTGAAGCCCCAGTTGCGAGTCGAGGGTGACCTTGTAACTGGGGCAACTACACTACTACCAGACCCAGTTGCGAGTGAAGGGTGGACATGCAATTGGGGCAACAACTTCAAAAAAGTTGAAAGTGCAACTAATCCCCGGGTGGTTTTGGTAATTCATAACAACATATAGCTCATTGAACTAATGATCATTCAAGTTGATTATTTCAGAGAGTTCAATGATTGGCATGGCATGGACTGGAAATGTGGACACCTCAAAATGCTAAGGACAAAGATTGGCAAAAGCTCAAGACTCTTCATTTTATATTTTAGTGATCCAAGATCACATTGAGTCCATAGGAAAGCAAATACTATTAAAAGGGGATAAGGTGTTGCTTAATGGTCTACTTGCTCAAAGTGCTTAGTGACATTGCTCCAAAACCCTCAACCACTTTCCCACTCCAAATATGTCCGAAACCCAAAGTCAAACTCGGCCCCACCGATCTACCCTATCCGGCGCCACCGAGTTCAGTTGACATAGCCATTGCCAGAAACCCTAGACAATTCGGTTACACCGATACAGATCTCAGTCTCACCAAGATGGCCTTGCAAACTCTATGTTTCCCTTTGTAACATTTTGGTCTCACTGAAATGAGCAATCGGTCCCACCGAGTTTGCTTGACCAACTCTCTCTTTGCTCTTTGCTGAAATCGATCTCACCGAGTTCAAGCAATCGGTCTCACCGAGATGAGATTTTTGCCCTAGCACTAGCACATCGGTCCCACCGAGTTGATCTTGTTGGTCCTACCGAGATTCCTAACGTTCACATTTTGAACTAAATCGGTCTCACCGAGTTCTTCTATTTGCTCTAACCGAGTTGGGTTAAATGTGTGTAGCGGTTGGATTTTGTGTGGAGGCTATATATACCCCTCCACCCCTTCTCCATTTGAGAGAGAGCCATTAGAACATGCCTACACTTCCACTACTCATTTTCTGAGAGAGAACCACCTACTCATGTGTTGAGACCAAGACATTCCAATCCTACCACTAGAATCTTGATCTCTAGCCTTCCCCAAGTTGCTTTCCACTCGAATCTTCTTTCCACCATATCCAGATCTGTGAGAGAGAGTTGAGTGTTGGGGAGACTATCATTTGAAGCACAAGAGCAAGGAGTTCATCATCAACACACCGTCTATTACCTTTTGGAGAGTGGTGTCTTCTAGATTGGTTAGGTGTCGCTTGGGAGCCTCCGACAAGATGTGGAGTTGAACCAAGAAGTTTGTAAGGGCAAGGAGATCGCCTACTTCATGAAGATCTACCCGAGTGAGGCAAGTCCTTCATGGGCGATGGCCATGGTGGGATAGACAAGGTTGCTTCTTCGTGGACCCTTGGTGGGTGGAGCCCTTCGTGGACTCGCACAACCGCTACCCTTCGTGGGTTGAAGTCTCCATCAACTGGGCATACGATAGCACCACTTATCGGAACCACGCCAAAAATCTCCGTGTCTACATTGCATTTGCCTTCTCCAAACCCTTCCCTTTACCTTCATGTGCAATGTTTTACTTTTCACTGCTACACTCTTAGAATTGCATGTGTAGGTTGATTGCTTGACTTGTACGAGTTGCTAAAATCTGCCAACACTTAAAATTTGGAAAAGGCTAGATTTTTATTTGGTCAAGTAGTCTAATCACCCCCCTCTAGACCTACTTTCGATCGTACAAAAGCCCCTAGTTGCGAGTAAAGGGTGGACTTGCACTGGGGCAACTACAACTACAAAAGCCTGAGTTGCAAGTCAAGGGTGGACTTGCAACTTGAGCAAATACCAATAGAAAGCCCTAGTTGTGAGTCAACGATGGACTTGCAACTAGGGCAACTACATCTACAAAAGCCCCAGTTGCGAGCCAGGGGTGGACTTGTAACTAGGGAAACTACAAGTACAAAAGCCCGAGTTACGAGTCAAGGGTGGACTTGCAACTGATGACCCACAAGTATAGGGGATCTATCGTAGTCCTTTCGATAAGTAAGAGTGTCGAACCCAACGAGGAGCAGAAGAAAATGATAAGCGGTTTTCAGCAAGGTATTCTCTGCAAGCACTGAAATTATAGGTAACAGATAGTTTCGTGATAAGACAATTTGTAACGAGCAACAAGTAACAAAAGTAAATAAAGTGCAGCAAGGTGGCCCAATCCTTTTTGTAGCAAAGGACAAGCCTGGACAAACTCTTATATAGAGAAAAGCGCTCCCGAGGACACATGGGAATTATCGTCAAGCTAGTTTTTATCACGTTCATATGATTCGTGTTCGGTACTTTGATAATTTGATATGTGGGTGGACCGGTGCTTGGGTGCTGTCCTTACTTGAACAAGCATCCCACTTATGATTAACTCCTAATGCAAGCATCCGCAACTACAAAAGAAGTATTAAGGTAAACCTAACCATAGCATGAAACATATGGATCCAAATCAGCCCCTTACGAAGCAACGCATAAACTAGGGTTTAAGCTTTTGTCACTCTAGCAACCCATCATCTACTTATTACTTCCCAATTCCTTCCTCTAGGCCCAAATAATGGTGAAGTGTCATGTAGTCGACGTTCACATAACACCACTAGAGGAGAGACAACATACATCTCATCAAAATATCGAACGAATACCAAATTCACATGACTACTAATAGCAAGACTTCTCCCATGTCCTCAGGAACAAACGCAACTACTCACAAAGCATATTCATGTTCATAATCAGAGGAGTATTAATATGCATAAAGGATCTGAACATATGATCTTCCACCAAATAAAGCAACTAGCATCAACTACAAGGAGTAATCAACACTAGTAGCAACCTACAGGTACCAATCCCAGACTTGGAGAAAAGAATTGGATACAAGAGATGAACTAGGGTTTGAGAGGAGATGGTGCTGGTGAAGATGTTGATGGAGATTGGCCCCCTCCCGATGAGAGGAGCGTTGGTGATGACGATGGCGATGATTTCCCCCTCCCGGAGGGAAGTTTCCCCGGCAGAACAGCTCTGCCGGAGCCCTAGATTGGTTCCGCCAAGGTTCCGCCTCGTGGCGGCGGAGTCTCGTCCCGAAAGCTTGCTTATGATTTTTCTTCGGACGAAAGACTTCATATAGCAGAAGATGGGCACCGGAGGGCCAACAGGGGGCCCACGAGGAAGGGGGGTGCGCCCAGGGGGTAGGGCGCGCCCCCCACCCTCGTGGCCAGGGTGTGGGCCCCCTCTGGTATTTCTTCCGCTAAGTATTTTTTATTATTTCCAAAAATAACTTTCGTGGAGTTTCAGGACTTTTGGAGTTGTGTAGAATAGGTCTCTAATATTTGCTCCTTTTCCAGCCCAGAATTCCAGCTGCCGGCATTCTCCCTCCTTATGTAAACCTTGTAAAATAAGAGAGAATAGGCATAAGTATTGTGACATAATGTGTAATAACAGCCCATAATGCAATAAATATCAATATAAAAGCATGATGCAAAATGGACATATCAGCAATTGGAGCAACTACTACTACAAAAAGCCCCAGTTGCGAGTCAAGGGTGGACACGCAACTGGGGCAACTACACTACTACAAGCCCCAGTTGCGAGTCGAGTATGCACTTGCAACTGGGGAACCTACAGCTACAAAAATGACCCCAATTGCGAGTCGATGGTTGTAACACCCCTGTGTAATGAGCTACAGTAACCTCTCTTATTAAGCTAAATCATTTTGCTAAACAATGCTGGATCATCTTTGTTCCATATCTCATTTCAAATTCCACTTTAAATTCAACTTCAAATTATAAGTGAAATTGAGAAATTCACAAACAGGAAAACTAAAATGTTCATAATGTGGCAAATAATCCCTATATAATTATGGTGGAGAAACAAACATTTTATAAAGTGTTTAAATGCCCTAAAATACTTAAAACAAGGGCCAAAAACAATAATTTAAAGACTTTTTAAAATATAAAAATTGTAAACTCTTTTATTTAAGTGCCAAACTTATTGTGGCAGTGGCCTAATTTATAACACTAATTAAGGTGCTAGTTTTGTATTTTATAAAAATAAATTACTTTTGAAAAATAAAGAAAAACAGAAGTTAAAATAAAAAGAAAAACAGAAAATGAAAAAGAAAAAGAAAAGGAAAAAGGCATGTTCCTGGGCCTTAGGCCACAGGGACAGGCCCAGCCAAGCCCAGCCCACTCCCCTGCGGTTGTCTCCCTCCTCCACTTGTCATCCGACCGAGCGCCCGGGCGCGTCCCCGCCGGACCGGGAGCGTCACCTCGTATTGCCACGCCGACAGGGAGGGGATAAGGACGCCTCCCTGCGGCCTCCTCGGTCCCCTCTCCCACTCTCCCCCGCTCGCTCGCGCTTTCCCCTGCCTCCTCCGCTAGATCCCGAGCACGCCCATGGCCTCGACGTCGTGTTAGCCGCGGCCATCGCCGTCCCGGCACCTCACCTCAGCGTGGCGGCTCCTGCTGCAGCTTGGATGCGGGGTGGAGTGGAGCCGCTGCTGGCTATAGGAGTAGTTCGTCTGCTGGGCCACCGCAGTCTTCAAAATCTCGATGGCATGCAGAGCTTCCCTCTCTACTGGGGTATTCCCTGTGATCGGAAGTGCGGCAAGGTTGGTAGCCGCTTCTAACAGGTTATCAATAGGATAGGAAAAGTGAAGGAAATATGCCCTAGAGGCAATAATAAAGTTGTTATTTATATTTCCTTATATCATGATAAATGTTTATTATTCATGCTAGAATTGTATTAACCGGAAACTTAGTACATGTGTGAATACATAGACAAAACAGAATGTCCCTAGTATGCCTCTACTTGACTAGCTCGTTAATCAAAGATGGTTAAGTTTCCTGACCATAGACATGTGTTGTCATTTGATGAATGGGATCACATCATTAGAGAATGATGTGATGGGCCAGACCCATCCATTAGCTTAGCATTAATGATCATTTAGTTTTATTGCTATTGCTTTCATCATGACTTATACATGTTCCTCTGACTATGAGATTATGCAACTCCCGAATACCGAGGAACACCTTGTGTGCTATCAAATGTCACAATGTAACTGGGTGATCATAAAGATGCTCTACAGGTATCTCCGATGGTGTTTGTTGAGTTGGCATAGATCGAGATTAGGATTTGTCACTCCGAGTATCGGAGAGGTATCTCTGGGCCCTCTCGGTAATGCATATCACTATAAGCCTTGCAAGCAATGTAACTAATGAGTTAGTTGCAGGATGATGCATTACGGAACGAGTAAAGAGACTTGCCGGTAACGAGATTGAACTAGGTATGATGATACCGACTATCGAATCTCGGGCAAGTAACATACCGATGACAAAGGGAACAACGTATGTTGTTATGCGGTTTGATCGATTAAGATCTTCGTAGAATATGTAGGAGCCAATATGAGCATCCGGGTTCCGCTATTGGTTATTGACCAGAGATGTGTCTCGGTCATGTCTACATAATTCTCGAACCCGTAGGGTTCGCACGCTTAACGTTCGATGACGATTTGTATTATGAGTTATGTGATTTGATGACCGGAGTTTCTTCGGAGTCCCAGATGAGATCACGGACATGACGAGGAGTCTCGAAATGGTCGAGAGGTAAAGATTCATTTATTGGAAGGTTACATTCAGACACCGGAATGGTTCGGCTTGTTTCGGATGAGTTTCGGAGTACTGGGGGTTACCGGAACCACCCCGGAAGTTCATCGGCCCTAGTGGAAAGGAGAGGATGGCCACAAGTGAGGCCGCGTGCCCCCCCATGGCCAGTCCGAATTGGACTAGGGAGGGGGTGCAGTGCCCCCTGTTTCCTTCTCCCTTCTTCCTCCTTCCCTCTCTCTCCCTCTCTTGGAAAGGAAGGAGACTCCAACTAGGATTGGGAATCCTAGTTGGACTCCCCTATGGCGCGTGCCCCCTTATGGCCGGCCTCCTCTCCTCCCCCCTTTATATACGTGGGAGGGGGCACCCCAAAGACACTAAGTCTTCTCTTAGCCGTGTGCGGTGCCCCCTCCATAGTTACACACCTCGATCATATCATCGTAGTGCTTAGGTGAAGCCCTGCGCCGGTAACATCATCATCACCGTCGCCATGCCGTCGTGCTGACGGAACTCTCCCTCGTCCTCAACTGGATCAAGAGCTCGAGGGACGTCATCGAGCTGAACGTGTGCTGAACACGGAGGTGCTGTACGTTTGGTGCTTGGATCGGTTGGATCGCAAAGATGTTCGACTACATCAATCGCGTTACTAAACGCTTCCGCTTTCGGTCTACGAGGGTACGTGGACATACTCTCCCCGCTCGTTGCTATGCTTCTCCTAGATAGATCTTGCGTGATCGTAGAATTTGTTTGAAATACTACGTTCCCCAACAGTGGCATCCGAGCCAGGTCTATGCGTAGATGTTATATGCACAAGTAGAACACAAAGAGTTGTGGGCGATAATAGTCATACTGCTTACCAGCAACGCCTTACTTTGATTCGGCGGTATTGTTGGATGAAGCGGCCCGGACTGACATTACATGACCGCGTTCATGAGACTGGTTCTACCTACGTGCTTCGCACACAGGTGGCTAGCAGGTGTCAGTTTCTCCAACTTTAGTTGAATCGAGTTTGACTACGCCCGGTCCTTGTTGAAGGTTAAAACAACACACTTGACGAAAAATCATTGTGGTTTGATGCGTAGGTAAGAACGGTTCTTGCTAGAAGCCCGTAGCAGCCACGTAAAACTTGCAACAACAAAGTAGAGTACGTCTAACTTGTTTTTGCAGGGCATGTTGTGATGTGATATGGTCAAGACATGATGATATATAAATTGTTGTATGAGATTATCATGTTTTGTAACCGTTATCGGCAACCGGCAGGAGCCTTATAGTTGTCGCTTTATTGTATGAAATGCAATCGCCATGTAATTGCTTTACTTTATCACTAAGCAGTAGCGATAGTCATAGAAGCAATAGTTGGCGAGACGACAATGATGCTATGATGGAGATCAAGGTGTCAAGCCGGTGACGATGGACATCATGATGGTGCTTTGGAGATGGAGATCAAAGGCACAAGGCGATGATGTCCATATCATGTCACATATTTTGATTGCATGTGATGTTTATCTATTATGCATCTTATTTTGCTTTGTACGGCGGTAGCATCATAAGATGATCCCTCACTAAATTTCAAGGTATTAGTCTTCTCCCTGAGTATGCACCGTTGCTACAGTTCGTCGTGCCGAGACACCACGTGATGATTGGGTGTGATAAGCTCTATGTTCACATACAACGGGTGCAAGCCAGTTTTGCATGTGCAGAATACTCAGGTTAAACTTGACGAGCCTAGCATATGCAGATATGGCCTCGGAACACTGAGACCGAAAGGTTGAACGTGAATCATATAGTAGATATGATCAACATAGTATTGTTCACCATTTAAAACTACTCCATCTCACGTGATGATCGGACATGGTTTAGTTGATATGGATCACGTGATCATTTAGATGACTCGAGGGATGTCTATCTAAGTGGGAGTTCTTAAGTAATATGATTAGTTGAACTAAAATTTATCATGAACTTAGTCCTGATAGTTTTTGCATATCTATGTTGTTGTAGATCAATAGCTCACGATGTAGCTCCCCGTTTATTTTGGTTTGTTCCTAGAGAAAAATAAGTTGAAAGATGATAGTAGCAATGATGCAGACTTGGTCCGTGATCTGAGGATTATCCTCATTGCTGCACAGAAGAATTATGTCCTTGATGCACCGCTAGGTGACAGACCTATTGCAGGAGCAGATGCAGACGTTATGAACATTTGACAAAGCTTGGTATGATGACTACTTGATAGTTTAGTGCACCATGCTTTACGGCTTAGAACCGGGACTTCAAAAACGTTTTGAACGCCACGGAGCATATGAGATGTTCCAACAGATGAAATTGGTATTTCAGTCTCATGCCCGTGTCGTGAGGTATGAGACCTCTGACAAGTACTTTGCCTACAAGATGGAGGAGAATAGCTCAACCAGTGAGCATGTGCTCAGAATGTCTGAGTACTACAATCGCTTGAATCAAGTGGGAGTTAATCTTCCAGATAAGATAGTGATTGACAGAGTTCTCTAGTCACTATCACCAAGTTACTGGAACTTTGTGATGAACTATAATATGCAAGGGATGATGAAAACGATTCCCCAAGCTCTTCGCGATGCTGAAATCGGCGAAGGTAGAAATCACGAAAAGCATCAAATGTTGATGGTTGAAAAGACCACTAGTTTCAAGTAAAAGGGCAAAGGAAAGAAAGGGAACTTCAAGAAGAATGACAAGAAAGTTGCCACTCCCATGAAGAAGCCCAAAGCTATACCCAAGCCTGAAACGGAGTGCTTCTACTTCAAAGGAAATGGTCACTAGAAGCGGAACTGCCCAAAATACTTGGCGGATAAGAAGGATGGAAAAGTGAACAAAAGTATATATGATATACATGTTATTGATGTATACTTTACTAGTATTCATAGTAGCCCCTCGGTATTTGATACTGGTTCAGTTGCTATGATTAGTAACTTGAAACAGGAGTTACAAAATGAAGAGAGACTAGTTGAGGGCAAGGTGACGATGTGTGTTGGAAGTGATTCCAAGATTGATAAGATCACCATCGCACACTCCTTTTACCTTCGGGATTAGTGTTGAACCTAAAATAAATGTTATTTGGTGTTTGTGTTGAGCATGAATATGATTGGATCATGTTTATTGCAATACGTTATTCATTTAAGTCAAAGAATAATTGTTGTCCTGTTTACATGAATAAAACCTTCTATGGCCATACACTTAATATAAATGGTTTATTGAATCTCGATCGTAGTGATACACATATTCATAATATTGATGCCAAAAAATGCAAGGTTAATAATGATAGTGCAACTTATTTGTGGCACTGCCATTTAGGTCATATTGGTGTAAAGCGCATGAAGAAACTCCATGTTGATGGGCTTTTGGAATCACTTGATGCCTGCGAACCATGCCTCATGGGCAAGATGACTAAGACTCCGTTCTCCGGAACAATGGAGCGAGCAACTGACTTATTGGAAATAATACATACTGATGTATGCGGTCCGATGAGTGTTGAGGCTCGCGGCGGGTATCATTATTTTCTGACCTTCACAGATGATTTGAGCAGATATGGGTATATCTACTTAATGAAACACAAGTCTGAAACATTTGAAAAAGTTCAAAGAAATTCAGAGTGAAGTTGAGAATCATCGTAACAAGAAAATAAAGTTTCTACGATCTGGTCGCGGAGGCAAATATTTGAGTTACGAGTTTGGCCTTCATTTAAAAAACAATGTGGAATAGTTTTACAACTCATGCCACCTGGAACACCACAGTGTAATGGTGTGTCCGAGCGTCATAACTGTACTTTATTAGATATGGTGCGATCTATGATGTCTCTTACCGATTTACCACTATCGTTTTGGGATTATGCATTAGAGACAGCTGCATTCACGTCAAATAGGGCACCATCTAAATCCGTTGAGACAACACCGTATGAACTATGGTTTGGCAAGAAACCTAAGTTGTCGTTTCTTAAAGTTTGAGGTTGCGATGCTTATGTGAAAAAGTTTCAGCCTGATAAGCTCGAACCCAAATCGGAGAAGTGCGTCTTCATAGGATACCCAAAAGAAAATGTTGGGTACACCTTCTATCACATATCCGAAGGCAAGATCTTTGTTGCTAAGAATGGATCCTTTCTAGAGAAGGAGTTTCTCTCGAAAGAAGTGAGTGGGAGGAAAGTAGAACTTGATGAGGTAGTTGTACCTTCTCCCGAATTGGAAAGTAGTTCATCACAGAAATTAGTTCCAGTGATTCCTAGACCAATTAGTGAGGAAGCTAATGATGATGATCATGAAACTTCAGATCAAGTTACTACCGAACCTCGTAGGTCAACCTGAGTATGGTGCGCACCAGAGTAGTATGATAATCCTTTCTGGAAGTCATGTTACTAGACCATGATGAACCTACGAACTATGAGAAAGCGATGATGAGCCCAGATTCCGCGAAATGGCTTAAGGCCATGAAATCTGAGATGGGATCCATGTATGAGAAGAAAGTATGGACTTTGATTGACTTGCCCGGTGATCGGCGAGCCATTGAGATTAAATGGATCTTCAAGAGGAACACAGACGCTGATAGTAGTGTTACTATCTACAAAGCCCGAATAGTCGCAAAAGGTTTTCGACATGTTCAAGGTGTTGACTACGATGAGAGTTTGTCACTCGTATCTATGCTTAAAGTCTGTCCAAATCATGTTAGCAATTGCTGCATTTTATGAAATTTGGCAAATGGATGTCAAAACTGCATTCCTTAATGGATTTCTTAAAGAAGAGTTGTATATGATGCAACCAAAAGGTTTTGTCAATCCAAAAGGTGCTAACAAAGTGTGTAAGCTCCAGTGATCCATTTATGGACTGGTGCAAGCATCTCGGAGTTGGAATGTACGCTTTGATAGTGTGATCAAAGCATATGTTTTTATACAGACTTTTTGGAGAAGCCTGTATTTACAAGAAAGTAGTGGGAGCTCTGTAGCATTTCTGATATTATATTTGGATGACATATTGTTGATTGGAAATAATACAGAATTTCTGGATAGCATAAAATGATACTTGAATAAGATTTTTTCAATGAAAGACCTCAGTGAAGCTACTTACATATTGGGCATCAAGATCTATAAAGATAAATCAAGACGCTTGATAAGACTTTCGATGAGTACATACATTGATAAGATTTTGAAGGAGTTCAAAATGTATCAGTCAAATAAGGAGTTCTTGCCTGAGTTGTAAGTTGTGAAGTTGAGTAAAGACTCAAAACCCGACTGAGGGAGTCCTGGATTAGGGGGTCCTCGGACAGCCGGACTATATGCTTTGGCCGGACTGTTGGACTATGAAGATACAAGATTGAAGACTTCGTCCCGTGTCCGGATGGGACTCTCCTTGGCGTGGAAGGCAAGCTTGGCA
Organism: Aegilops tauschii subsp. strangulata; assembly: GCF_002575655.3. Lineage (NCBI taxonomy): Eukaryota > Viridiplantae > Streptophyta > Magnoliopsida > Poales > Poaceae > Aegilops > Aegilops tauschii. Next base: position 311,955,711 of record NC_053039.3, read on the forward strand.
ATACGGATATGTAGATCTCCTCCCTTGTAACCGACTCTGTGTAACCCTAGCCTCCTCAGGTGTCTATATAAACCGGAGGGTTTAGTCTGTAGGACAACAACAATCATACCATAGGCTAGCTTCTAGGGTTTAGCCTCTACGATCTCGTGGTAGATCAACTCTTGTAATACTCATATCATCAAGATCAATCAAGCAGGAAGTAGGGTATTACCTCCATCGAGAGGGCCCGAACCTGGGTAAACATCATGTCCCCCGCCTCCTGTTACCATCCGCCTTAGACGCACAGTTCGGGACCCCCTACCCGAGATCCGCCGGTTTTGACACCGACATTGGTGCTTTCATTGAGAGTTCCACTGTGCCGTCACCTTAAGGCTCGATGGCTCGTGTCGTTGTCAAGGACAACATCACTTCTGGGGGAGCCCTGGCTGTAGGCCAAACTCTCTGACTAGGCGGCTTCATCATGACCGCCCGTTTGGCCGCTGCGCCGACGATGACTTCTCGGGTCATCAAAAACAGCCTCCACGTCGGCTCGGGATTCGCCGAGCAGATGGATCCGATGGAGCTCTCTTCCTTGAACGAGCTCTTGGATCGCATCGCCGCCTTGGGAGTCGCTACGGACTATTATCAGATCGGGCTTAAACCCGACCAAAGGGAGATTAATTCTCCGCTGGTCACCCATCAGATAGCGGTGGTGGAGGAGCAACGCAGCGATTCTTCCTCTATCTTGAGGACAAACTATGTCCGGATTCCCGAGCTCTCCGAGCCGGATACCCGTTTGCGGGAGGACATGGCCCAAGCCTTGAACTTAGAATCAGGCAGCGGGCAGGACCTATTGGGCAACATCCTGGAACCCAAACTTCCAAGATCGGAAACTTCTCCGCTCCCAGGTCTTAGATCGGGTCAGGGTTCGGGCCTAAATCTACCCACCCACCCGGATATAAGTGGTCTTTCCCACATTAGACAAGAACCGCAAGAGACAGTACATCACTATTGGGCCAGATTCCTCCTTGTAATGAGCAAGGTTAAGGACTGTCGCGGGAAGACGCAATTTCATTCTTTTGCAAAAACTGCACGGACAAGGGAATCCTCAACGCCATAAGTCGCCGTGACATAGCACACTTCGCTGACTTGGCGGTCATAGTACAGAAGTACTGTGCGATGGAAAGTGCCTGGAAAACCCAAACAAAATTCTGGGATCCTCCGGCTCTCACTAAACCCCCCGTCCGAACTAAAAGGGTGTACTCTCGTAAGTCACCCGATCCAATTACAAAGAAGCAAAAGCCCACCACAGGGCATGGAACCGTATTGGAGGGATGGCTCAATGGGCCATGCAAAATTCACAGTACAGCGGATACCATACCAACACATAGCCTTAGAGCATGTTGGGTACTCCGGCAGGTGGCCAAAAGCGGCGAGGATATCCTGGTCAATAATGCAACAGAGCACCATCCCGTGGAAAATAACAATACAGTATTGACAGTCTTCAAGACCTTCGCCTCAAATAATAGGCGAAAGAGAGCACTCCGCAGCCTTTCCGAAGTCTGCCATGTGGCAGCAATAAATCCATGGAGCGGTACGGCTATCACCTCCAATGCCAGTGACGAACCTAAATTCCGAACAGCCCGAGCACCAGCCGCCTTGGTCCTTAGTCCAATTGTGGACGGCTTTCAGCTTACTAAAGTGCCCATGGATGGCGGCAGCGGATTAAACCTCATCTATGAGGAGACTTGTCGGAGTAAATGGCCACGGGTAGCCTAACCGACTCCCCCTGGCTCCTTGAAAAATTATCAGGCCGATCGGGCTTTCAAGCATCCAAAACACAGGGCCGCCTTCCCCTGGTCGGCTATCTCACAGGCCGACTACCGAAAGGCGACCCGACCTCGAAAAACCTTCCTGAAGATAACCATAAGCTAGCCGACTCCCAGAAGCCGGCCATAAGAAGACCGACTCCCAGAAGCCGGCCGCAAGAAGACCGACTCTTGGAAGCCGGCCAAGACTGCACCCTCAAGGGCTGCACCCACATAACGGTGATGAGACGGGGCGTGGCCACAGTACAGCCTGCCACCCCTGAATCCCGAAGCACGCATGGCCACAGTGCGTCGTATGGGTCAGCCATCCCCCGTCCGGCGTGGCACTATTGCCATGTTGACCATGACGCCACCCACGACAGGCGCCAATACGGCCCGCGGGCGGCGGGCCGCTTCAGCCAGAGAGATGCTCGAAGGCGGCCAGGCCTCCCCTAGTCGGCCTGGGGAGTAGCCGGCTACCTCCCTCCCTCGAAGTATGTGCATCATTAAGGAGACAAGATGAGGTAAGGCTACAGTGAGAGCCCGCCAGGCGGCGGCACTGTAGCCATGCTTACCTCGACAACGCCCTCATCATCAGGGGCGAGGCAACAGTAACCAGCCACCGACAAGACCCCCAAGCAGTGGGGCCGGCCTGTCGACCAAGAGGCCGGCAGCCGGCCGGACCCACCAGTCGGCGGGCCCCAGCAGTCGGCAGAGAAGCCGGCGGACACAAACACTGAGGGCTGGGACCCGCGCCCAGCCAGATTACCATTGTATCCCTGGGGGGTAGGCCTATATGAACCCCCCAGGGCACCCATGCAAAGGGTTGATCTCTGAGATAGTTTTACACACCACGTAGAGAGAAGAGGAGAGCTAGCCTTGCCTTTCTTCTTCCTCTAGCCAAACAGCTCAAGGAGCACTTGTAGCTACTTGTGTTGATCTAGTGATCATGCGGAGACCCCGCAGAGCAGGACTAGGGGTGTTATCTCCACGGAGAGCCCCGAACCTGGGTAAGATCCGCCGGCGTGCATGTCTTCGCCTTATCCCGTTTCCAGGCACCGGCGATGTCTTACTGGCTCCCACAATGATAAGCCACCCGTTGGCATATGTCGCACCTACCACCCGACATTTGGCGCCCACCGTGGGTCCAGGTGCACCGTCGTCCGGAGACCTGTTCTGGACGGGAACCCTTTTCCTCCCCCGCGAGCGTAGCCAGCCCGCTACGCCCGATGGCGCTTGCCCCGACGCGCTGCAAGGCGTCGACGACGCCTGCGCGGCGAGCTGCCTCGCCGATCTTCTTGGCGAAGCTCGCATCTCCGACGTGCCTGCGTCCGACGCGGGTACAGACTGCCCCGAGAGCCGCCTCGTCAGCCTCCTCGACCAGCTTCACGTCTCCAGCGAGCTTGCTGTGGACTTGGAGTCGGTCGGCTCCACCGACCCGATGCTTGTCGACTCCGACACGGCATCGCTTGACGCCTTCCCCACCAACGTGGTGATCATCGATGACCCTCTCCCTTGAGCCGACAGTGGCAGCAGCGCTGTCACTGAGGTGCTGGTCATCAGCCACGGCGCCGTCTCAGGCGAGAACGCCCACGACGCCCTACAAGCGGCGCTGCATGACTTGTCCATCCCCATCCCGGCCGACGCCGACGCCGAGACACTGGAGGCACGCCGCCTCGCCCTCGTCGTGGAAGGCCAGAAGATAGCATCCATGAGACGCCTCACTGAGGCTCACCAGCGCCAAGTCGACCGCGCCGCCTTCGGTACGCCTCCTCCTGGCGGGCCGAGCCGAGCCGGCATCGTCAAGAAGCGCGGCGCGGCCATCGCCAGCATGCTGGGAGCAGACCGCCCAGTCTACGCCACGCCACTCGAGAACCTGCGTGCCGCTCAGGCGGCCGTAGACGAGCTGAATGGGCTGGGGGCTAATGAGCTCCCTTACATGACTAGACGCATCCAGCAGCTGATCGACGCGGCCGCAGAGTGGCATGAAGCCGGCGCCCGCGCTGAAAGTCCTCCCCCATGCCGAGAGCAGGGCGCGACATCCCGAACGACGACTGCAAGCGGCGCCCACGCAAGAAAAGACAAGGAGCCGGCTGCTAGCCGCAGTCGGACTCGGCTCACCATTGAGCGCGACGCAGAAGGCCGCCCCCGAGCTGTGGAACGACAAGGCAATCCGCCTCCTCCCCCGCCTCGTGGGGAGAGATATCCCACCCCGCCGCCTGTCATGCATCCGACTCTCGGCGGCCGACTAGGCCACCGTGAAGGAGTCGGCGAGAATGATGCCCACCATCGGATCGACCGCCTAGCACGATCCCTGGCGCTAGAATAAGAAGATGATGTCGGCCCGCCTTGCTTTGGCCCCCGCATCCGCAATGAACCCTTCCCCAAAGGGTTCTCGCTCCCAAGAGACACGCCAAAATACAACGGCTCCGTGAAGCCGGAAGACTGGTTGATCGACTAGTCCACCGCAGTCAGCATAGCAAATGACAACAGGCGCGTTGCCGTGAAATACATCCCGCTCATGCTTCAAGGCACGGCACGCACCTGGTTGAACAGCCTCAAGCCCTACAGCGTCAACAGCTGGCTAGACTTCACGGAAGTCTTCATCCGCAACTTCACCAGCACATACAAGCGGCCTCCCAAGCCCCACCAGCTCTCCTTGTGCGTCCAAGGACCCAGCGAATCAACTCGCGACTACCTCACGCGTTGGGCCGAGCTCCGCAACTCCTGCGAGGGGGTGCATGAGGTTCAAGCCATAGAGTACTTCACCGCCGGGTGCCGAGAGGGCACCCTCCTCAAGCACGGACTCCTCTGTGACGAGCCGACTACCCTCGACGAGCTGCTGATCATAGCAGACAAGTACGCCACGGCCGACTCCTCGATGAAGACCGAGCTCCGAGTGGACGCCTCTGGAAAGGTGCTCGCTCCAGCTCCCAAGACGCCGGCTGGTGACTCCGACCGACGCCCTACCAGAACGACAACAAGCGCAAGGCCCCTATGCCACCTTCCACCAGTCGGCAAGTAGCCACCGTCGAAGATGAATAGCCCGAAGAGCGGCCCGCGCCCAAGAAGAACGGCGGCAGGCCGGCTGGGTAGCCGGCTTTCTCCTACGAGCAAACCCTTGATACCCCCTGCAAGTTTCACAGCGGCGCGAAGCCGTCCAACCACACGACCCGGAAGTGCCATTGGCTCACGCGGATCTCCAAGGGCGAGGGGCTGCTGCCGCCTCCACCTCCTGGCCCGCCGCCTCTAGCCCCTCAGCAGCCAGCTGTTCGACCAGCAGTCGGAGCGATTCAAGATGAGTTCCCAGATGAGCACGCCGCCTACGTCGTCTTCACAAGCCAAATTGAAGACAAGCGCAGTCGGTGCCGACAGCACCAAGAAGTCAACGCAGTCGCCTCCAGCAACCCCGAGTTTATTCATTGGTCTGAGAAGCCTATCAGCTGGAGCCGGGCTGATCACCCTGAGGTGATGCCGTCTCCCGGCTCTTATGCATTGGTGTTGGACGCCACCCTCGCGACAGAAAGGCGAGCTGCCCGTTTCTCCCGTGTGCTGATTGACGGTGGAAGCAGCATCAACATACTGTACCGCGACACCATGGAGAAGTTGAACCTCAAGACGAAGCAAATCATGCCAAGCCGAACTGTGTTCCATGGCATCGTACCCGGCCTGTCATGTTCCCCAATCGGCAAGATCAAGATGGATGTTCTCTTCGGAGACAAGGATCACTTCCGCCGTGAAGCGATCTGGTTTGAAGTAGTGGATCTAGAGAGCCCTTACCACGCATTGCTTGGCCGACCTGCCCTGGCCAAGTTCATGGCTGTGCCCCACTACGCCTACCTCAAGATGAAGATGCCGAGTTCAAAGGGGATCATCACCATAGCCGGAGACTACAAGAAATCCACCGAGTGTGCTGCAGCCAGCAGCCGGCTGGCCGAGTCCCTCGTGATTGCTGAAGAGAAGAAGATGCTGGACCGAGTCGTGGCCATGGCCGGCAAGCAGCCGGCCCTGTCCCCTAACCCCAAGGAATATGATGCTCAAGGCTCCTTCCAGCCGGCCAAGGAAACAAAGAAGATACCTCTGGACCCGGAGAACCCGGAGAGGTTTGCTGTCATTGGTGCAAACCTGGACAGCAAACAGGAAGGCGAGCTCGTCGACTTCCAACGTGAGAATCGGGACATCTTTGCATGGTCCCCAAAGGACATGCCGGGTGTTCCGAAGGATTTCGCCGAGCACAAGCTACACGTCCGAGCGGATGCAAAGCCAGTCAAGCAACCTCTCCGCCGACTGTCGGAGGAGAAGAGAAGGATCGTAGGAGAAGATATAGCCCGGCTCCTGGCAGCCGGCTTCATTATGGAGGTGTTTTTTCCAGAATGGCTTGCCAACCCGGTCCTGGTGTTGAAGAAAAATAATAAATGGCGTATGTGTATAGATTACACCAGCCTCAACAAAGCCTGCCCCAAAGATCCGTTTGCCCTACCACGAATCGATCAAGTGATAGACTCCACAGCCGGATGTGAGCTGTTGAGTTTCTTGGATGCTTACTCAGGCTACCACCAGATCAAGTTGGATCCAGCCGACCGCCTGAAGACCGCCTTCATCACACCATTCGGAGCTTTCTGCTACCTGACTATGACATTCGGCTTGAGAAATGCCGGTGCCACTTTTTAGCGTTGCATGCAGAAATGCCTCCTCAAGCAACTCGGCAGAAATGCCCACGTCTATGTAGACGATATTGTGGTGAAGACGGAGAAGCGCGGCACCCTGCTGGAAGACCTCAGAGAAACATTTGCCAACTTGCGCCGATTTCAGATCAAGCTCAACCCCGAGAAATGCGTATTCGGAGTACCAGCCGGCCAACTTCTAGGCTTTTTGGTCTCCGAACGCGGCATCGAGTGCAACCCAGTGAAGATCAAGGCCATAGAAAGAATGGAGATTCCTACCAAGCTGCGAGACGTTCAAAAGTTTACCGGGTGCCTGGCCTCCCTAAACCGCTTTATCAGCCGGCTAGGAGAGAAGGCTCTCCCCCTGTACCGACTCATAAAGAAATCCACCCACTTCGAGTGGAACGACCAAGCAGACCAAGCTTTCCATGAGTTCAAGAAGATGCAGACCACACCGCCTGTCCTGGCAGCGCCGACTAAGAAAGAGCCTATGCTCCTTTACATTGCCGCGACTAGCCGAGTGGTCAGTACAGTTATCATGGTCCAGCGCCTAGAAGAAGGCCGGGCTCAGTTAGTCCAAAGGCCGATATATTATTTGAGCGAAGTACTATCCACCTCGAAGTAAAACTACCCGCACTACCTGTAACACCCCAAAATTTTGACCTTGTTTTATTAATTAAAATTTTGCCAGGAAATTAAATTTTCTATTTTTCTGGATTTATCTTTTGATTTCAGAACCCCTCTTCTCTTTAATATTGTGGGTTTTTACCTCAAGTGGAAACTTTCCAAAAGTATTATTGGACGTGTATGCTCTCTCAATAAAACAATTCTTTATCAGTGGATTTATTTGCATAATTGTTTTTCCTGAGCTTTATCTTTTAAAATGATTTTTCATAAATTTGGAGCCTCTGTTGCACTGCAACCATTTGATTAATGCATTTAAAATTTTCACCAAAATTTGGGGATGTCATGTGATGTTTCCACATCACTTTTATGCAAAAATATCTTTTGGTCATTGGAGATTTTGAGCTCTACACCAAATTTTCAAATCTGGTCCAGTAGGTATTTTTGCACTACAACCTATTTAAATATTTCCCTAAAAATTCTTCCAAGTGTTTGGAGATGTCAGTAGATGCATATAATTCAACTTCATGCAAAAACCCAGTGATGTTCCTTGAAAAATTTGAGTGAATCAACCTCATTTTCATTCTGGTCCAGCTTAGTGATTTGTACTGCAACCCTAAATTATCTTGCTCTAGTAACCCTGAGCTTTTTCCTACTTATAGACCACCCTGCAAAACCCTTAAGTCCAGGAGAGTGGACCCATTGGAGGGTTTTAAGTGCATGCAATAAGGCCTTTTTCTTTCTGTCCAAAACTGAAGGTTTGCAAAACTTGCACTAGCAAGTTTCTGGTTTTGCCCAAATGATCTTGCCATCATCACCTACATCTAGGGAGACCTGATCTGGAGATTTTGGCCACTCCAAGAGTTGTCTATAAGCCCTTGTCATTTTGTCAAACACTTGGTGTGCATAGTCAGTTTTCACATGATTTTTAGCTTGCACTGTGTACTTAATCCACTGGCCCAGCAACCTTGTCCACTAAGATCCTAGCTACTCCTAACCTAGGTCTACTAATTGCCAGCCTCACCCAAGCCCTGTGGCACGCATTGGCATTTTGCCGAACAGTTGGCGTGCACGCTCTGGGCGCGCCCAGAGCACACGTTTTGCATGCGCGTGCACCGAGCCACCGCGTCTCGCTGCCGCCCACCCCGCGCTCGTGCTGACCCTTCCCGCTCGCAGTCGACGTGCCCCGACCCCTCCCTCGCTGCAGAGCCGCCCCGGCCCCCTCCTGGCGCCCTACAGCGCCGCCACCGCAGGCCGCCACCACCACCCCGACAACCTCTGCCCTGGACGGCGCCGCCCAAGCCACCCACGCGTGCCATCTGCCCCCTGGAACAGCCCGAGCTCATCTGCAAGCTCGTCGGCACGCGCTCGTCGCCGCCACGTCGTCCTGCAGCTACAGAACGGCGGTCGCCGGCGTTCTTATCCACGGCCGCCGCGGGAACCGACCTCGACCCCTATAAATAGGACCCCCGAGCCCGTCCCTGCACTTAGGCAACCTCCTTGCACCCCAGCAGTGCCCCCATGGCCAGCAAGCGATGATGGGAAGCCTTCTTCCCCGTCTCCGGCCAGTTCGGCCGCCGCCGCCCTCCGGCCCCGCTCGTCGCAAACAGAGCCTCCCCCATCCTTCCAGCGCCACCGTTCGACTCCCCATGATCTTGCGGAGCTGCCCAGTGCCTCAGCCTCGATCGGAAACCACCGGAGCCCAAACCCCCAATCACTCCCGAAATGCCGTCCGCCGCGAAACTCACCGCCGGCGGCTCCCACCGTCCCCACCTGCCTAGCGACCACCGGGAGGACCGCCCTGGAACCACGGATCCATCCCCGCCCTCGGATGCCATCGAGGAGCACCGTTCGCCGGCGAAGATCGCCGGAGCCCCCGCCTCGGCTCGGACAGAGGAGGAAGAAGGCGGGGGACTAGTCAAACCTGACCAGTGGGCCCGCTGGACCCACTGTCAGTGACCCAGCCCCGCCACCACGTGTTTAAGTGGAGGCGTATTTCGCAAAATACGTTTTCGCTAAACAGAAAGCGTAAGCCCCTCCGAAACGTTTTCTTTTTCTGTTTTTTTTTAAACAGAACTTTGACTAAACTTTGACCGGCTATATCTTTTTAAATACAACTCCAAATGAATTAATTCTTTTTCCTACCTCTCTCAAATTTCATCTAGTTTATTTTAAGATTTATTTCAAAAATATTTAGGACAACTTTTTGTACTGTTTTTGAAATATATGTTATTTGGATTTTTTTCAAAATAGGAAATGGAGAGAGAAGAAAACTTTCAAAAGTTTTAGAATGCACCCTTCCTCTCCACAACCTGAAGGCAAGCATTCTGAACCTTGGCATGATATTTTTGGGTGTTGTTTGATACGGTTACAACACCACCTTGACATGGAGCATTCGTTATTTTATGTGACGATACGATCATACGCGTGAGTGCGTAATGAGATTCTTTGCTGTTAGAAATGGATATGCTGGTGATAGTGATCATCCTCGTGAGCTTTTCATGCATACCGGAAGGAAGCCGGGAAAGTCGCTGTCTTGGGTAGACACGAGCTTGTCCCTAGTTCCTCGTCGAGACGAGTGTGTCCGGTATAGCATGATGAGGTATGATGAGCGGTGATTCTGTCTGTTAGTTGGAATATTATTGTTATGCTAATCATACAGGGAATACTAGGACCTCCTGAGTCGGCCATAGATCGAGTATTGTTCCAGTAAACCCCATACTTGTTTCGTACTACCACTTGTCCCTGCCGCAGGTAGGGTACGGTTCAGTAAGTTGTCAACCCCTTCCAAGCACACACCGTACAGAGAGGTCATGGTGGAAGATACCGGCTGCATCCGGTAGGCATGCCACCTGGTCCGGGGGCATGGGTGTTTTCGGTTGGGACCGAGAGGGGGGCACCCCTTAGAGCGCGCGATATAAATTTGATCCCATGCTACGCGAGGTTGTAGCCTCCCCACTTAGAGTTTTGCTTAACAGGTGTCGTGGGTGATTCCAGACACCGGTAAGTTAGGCTGGTGTGTGCGGTCAGGTGTGTTTTCAATTAAAAGACCGTAGACGGAATTAGTCCCGATGGACTAAATAAATCCGTTACTCGTGGGTAAAGAGTACACCCTCTGCAGAGGTTAAATCTATTCGGATAGCCACGTCCATGGGTAAGGACTGCAGTCTGAGATGGGTTTAGTGTCGGTCATAGTGTCGGTCTTCGGAGGAGAAACGGCTAAACCAGAACATTGATTATGACCTGTGACATATGAGGATTATGATTATTGTGGACTAACCATTTACATTATTTGAATTATTGAGTATCCCTGGGACGGTTCTACCTCCTGGATACTCACTATGATTATTCTCTTATAAGCCCTTTATGTGGTGTCGCTCAGACGCCCGACTGTGGCATGCTTGTTATTTCTTTTATTTATAAGCCCTTTATGTGATGTCGCATAGACGCCCGACTGTAGCATGCTTGTTATTTCTATTATTTATAAGCCCTTTATGTGGTGTCGCTCAGACGCCCGACTATGGCATACTTGTTATTTCTATTATTTATAAGCCCTTTATGTGGTGTCGCATAGACGCCCGACTGTGGCATGCTTGTTATTTCTTTTATTTATAAGCCCTTTATGTGGTGTCGCTCAGACGCCCGACTGAGGCATGATTTATTTTATTTTCCTTTCGAGGCGTCGCTTCAGACACTCGATCGGTGCATTCTATTTCTACTCCCGTATTGCATATTCATATTTTTCTTGAACAACCTGCATGCGTGCATCTTGAATTTTGTGACTGATGTTATGATCATGGAATATTTCGGAGCATGATTATCCATTGTTATATTATACCCGTGTTCATAATGTTTGCGAGTACATTCAAACGTACTCACTGGCTTGTCCCTGGCTATTGTCTTGGCCAGATTTCTTGCGTGGAGAGGAGCGTCGCGACGACAGCCCCGGAACCCATGCAAAGGTGATAGCAGCCTCGCGAAGATAGGAGTTATCCTGGTCAGCTGTTCTTGTGGGAAATGGAGTCCCATAGACGCAGATGAACCACAACCCGCTTCCGCCATCAACCACTAGAAACCAATTGTTGTACTCAGAGGCCACAATGGTCTTGTACTACATATTTTGTACTTTGCTTGGAATTTCTGTATCAAGTCGGTGCCTCATCAGCTAACAGTAATCCTGGGGCTGGTGAGCACAAAGGGCCATTTTCTGGGAAATTAATATCCCGAAAACCGGTCCTGAAACTACTAGAAGATGTGTTATGGAGTGTACTTTGCCGCCAAGAAGCTGAAGCCCTACTTTCAAGAGCATCCCATCACGGTTGTATGCACTGCCCCGCTTGCCGAGATCATAAGCAGCCAGGATGCATCCGGCCGGGTGGCTAAGTGGGCCATTGTGCTGGCTCCTTACACGATCTTCTACCAGCCCCGCACCGCCATCAAGTCCCAATCATTGGCCGACTTCCTTGTCGACTGGGCCGAGACCCAGTACCTACCGCCGGCTCCCGACTCCACTCATTGGCGGATGCACTTCGATGGATCCAAGATGCGCACCGGCTTGGGAGCCGGGATCGTCCTCACCTCTCCCAAGGGCGACAAACTCAGATACACACTGCAAATTCATTTTGCCGCCTCCAACAATGTGGCCGAGTACGAGGCGCTCATACACGGGCTCCGGCTAGCCAAAGAACTCGGCATACGCCGGATCTTGTGCTATGGCGACTCAGATTTGGTAGTCCAGCAGTCATCCGGCAATTGGGACGCCAAGGACGCAAATCAGCGGATACTTTGAAGGATGCGAGTTCCTCCACGGGCCGACAACGAGCAAGCAGATGCCTTGGCACGGATCGGCTCCACCCGACAAGCTATACCAACCGGCGTCTCTCTCCAACGCCTCCTCAAACCATCTGTCAAGCCGTCTCCAGAATCCGACTCCATCTTCGTATCGCCTGCCCCTGATGCAGTCGGATCCGACTTGGGGAACCCAGCAGGTGGCTCGGGGACTTCGACAGGCGGCCCGGGGACTGCTATAGTCGCACCCGGCTCGGGGACTTCAGAACCCGGCCCGGGGACTGCAACGACACAACAGGCGGTGGCCGACTCCGACTCTTCACCACCCAACCCACCCACCCGGGTCACAGTAGCCGTATTGACAATAGAAGAAGTCACAGCTCCATCATGGGCCCAGTCCATCCTCAACTTCCTAGTAAACAGAGAGCTGCCGACTGATGAGATCTCGGCAAGACTAGTTCAACGCCGAGCCGAAGCATACACAATAATAAACAGAGAACTCGTTAAGCGTAGCGTCACTGGAGTCTTCCAGCGCTGCGTCGAGCCAGAGAAGGGCATAGCAATCCTCAAGGATATCCACCAAGGCGAATGCGGCCACCACGCGGCCTCAAGATCACTTGTCGCCAAAGCTTTCCGCCATGGTTTCTTCTGGCTGACTGCTTTGGAAGACGCCAAGGAATTAGTCAAATGCTGCAAAGGGTGCCAAGTCTTCAGCTCCAAGCAACACCTGCCGGCTTCTGCACTCAAGACCATCCCCCTCGCCTGGCCCTTTGCCGTCTGGGGGCTGGACATGGTGGGCCCATTCAAGACGGCACGCGGCGGCATGACACATCTGCTTGTCGCCGTGGACAAATTCACCAAGTGGATTGAAGCGAAGCCAATCAAGAAGCTGAACGGGCCGACTGCCGTGACATTCATCGCAGATATCACCACCCGGTATGGTATACCACACAGCATCATCACCGACAACGGCACGAATTTTGCCAAGGGAGCACTGGCACGTTTCTGCGTGACACAGGGCATCCGACTGGACTTAGCGTCCGTTGCCCACCCGCAGTCAAACGGCCAGGTCGAGCGAGCAAACGGCCTCATCCTCTCCGGCATCAAGCCCCGACTGGACGTACCACTGGAGCGTTCGGTCGGCTGTTGGCTCGATGAGCTGCCGGCTGTCCTCCGGAGTCTGCGTACTACCCCGAACAAGTCAACCGGCTTCACTCCTTTCTTCCTTGTATATGGTGCTGAGGCCGTCATCCCAACTGACATCGAGTTCGACTCGCCTCGGGTCACCATGTACATGGAGGCGGAGGCCAAGGAAGCGCGAGAAGACGGTGTCGACCTGCTGGAAGAGGGCCGGCTGTTAGCACTCAGCCGGTCTGCCATCTACCAGCAGGGTTTGCGCCGTTACCACAACCGGAAGGTCAAGCCAAGATCCTTCCAAGAAGGTGATCTTGTGCTCCGGCTGATCCAGCGAACAGCCGGCCAGCACAAGCTCTCGGCCCCTTGGGAAGGCCCATTCGTCATCAGCAAGGCCCTAGGCAACGAATCCTACTACCTGATCGACGCACAGAAGCCGAAGGCATGCAAGAGAGATGATTCCGGCAAGGAGTCGGAACGATCATGGAACGCCAATCTCCTGAGAAGATTTTACAGTTAAAAGCAGTATGTATCACGCTACCTTTTGTATTAAGTACAAGACAACGGGCCCCCCGAGGCGCACTCGGGGACTACCCTCTTTTATCTATGAATGACGAGTGTCATACCTATGAATGTACTATTACATTTGATTTTCTATCTGGCATCGGGTTCGACCAGTCGGCCCGGGGACTTGCCGCCTTGAGTTATATTAAAGTTCTACCTGCAGTCAGACAAGTAGTGTGCCGGCACCCGAGCCCTCTCTTATTGAAAGTCGCAGCTCGAAGAACCGACTGTCCGACTGGCAAGAGCCAAAGGCAGGAAAGGATGTCCACACGAAAAACGGCTAAGGACTAATGAACCTATATAACACAAGCCGGCCTCCCACCACACCTACCGGCTGTCAGAACAGCCGGCTGGCCGACTTCCCATTCACTTTGCTACAATCCAAGAAAGCTAGAGTATTTGCCCTCCCAACCGGCCAAGCACTTCTCCAGCCACAGACTGCAGAGCAGCTGTCCGGCTGGGAAGGCAGCGACCAAGGGAGGGCGGCAAAGGAAACAGCCAAAGGATAAAAAAGCAAGAACAATGGGAAGCCAAACACACGCATGATTATATTTACACAAAAGGCCTTCAACAGGTCGGCAGTCAACATAATTTGAATACACCCCCAGTGGGTGGAACTGCGCAAACTTAACAAAACATTGTTCGAAGAGCAATAAACAGGAAAGAAAAGGCGGCGGATCAGGCTAAGGGCGCAACAGGCGAGCCGGGCTGGTCGGTGGAGACGGCAGTACCGGCTGGAGGAGTGGCCGGCTGGCGAGTCTCGGCTTGATCATCGCCGGCTGCAGGCGGCGCGCTCGCACGTGCCTCGTTGCTGGAGGCACGATCAAGTTGAGGCTGGCCGGTTGCTCCACCGTCTGGCACGGCGTCTTCACCATCCTCTCCCTCCTCCTCTTCGCCCTCGTCGCTGGAGTCGATCTCCTCCGCCGAGTCCTCACCATCCGCCGGGTTCAGCCTGAACCACTCCTTCGGCTGAGCAATGCCGTTATCATCCACCTCAGGAGCAAAGGCACTGGTGTCGGTGTACTCGGCGATTGCCAAGGCGCGATGGATGATAGCCGGCCGCACCGCCTCCAACTCCTCGTCGGCCTCCTGCCGCCAGGTGGCCAGCTGGTCCAAGCTCAACTCGGGATACCAGGCTTTGACGAACTCCAGCGTCCGCCTGGCGCCTGACCGAGCTGCAGAAGCCTTCCAGTCCTCGAAGCGGCCAACCGCTACCTCCAGCCAGTCGGCAGTCCGACTGGGGGTACGGGGAATCGCCTCGCTGGGCCAGAGGGTGGCCAGCACTTGTGCCCCAACGCGCTGAAGATGGTGGAGCATGCGGTGAGCCGGCTGGAGGCGGGCTTGGATCGCCAGAAGCTGCTCCTCAAGCGACCGACGAGCATTCGGCGCGATCTCCACACCGGCTTGCCTTCGTGCCTCGCAGTGGGCCTCGACGACCTGGTTGGCGGCGGTAGAGTAACCAGGGAAGTACTCTGCATAAGAAAGAAAGGAAAAGAAAAAACACAAAGTCAGATAATGGACCAAATGGCAAGCGGCAAGCAAGAAATGAAGAAGAAGGCGGCCTACCGTCAACCAAGTCTTCGATCTGGCCGTAGCCGCTGATCAGCGACTGCCTTGCCTCAGCCCAGCTCGCCGCCTCGGTCTCGTACTCGGCCTGGAGGGCGGCCTCGCTGTCCTGCACCGCCTTCAGGGCCGCCTTGTGGCTCTCCTCCTGGTCGGCCAGCCTCTTGACCAAGCGGTCAGGCTCCTGAACCAAGGCGTCAAACTCGGCTTCCTTGGCGCGAAGGGTGGTCTGGGTCCCACCCAGCTGCTCCCTCAGGTTGGCATTGGCCTCTGCAGATATGGCAAAGAAGAAAACAGCAATAAGAAAGAAGTCGCCAGGAAAGATCCGACCCGACTGCTCAGCAGTCGACCCGAATCTCGGGGACTACACCCAGTGGGTGCGCTGACGCGCCCCCACGTGAGATAAAAGATGAAGCACTTACTCCGGCTCTCAGTTAGATCAGCAGTCTTCTGGGTCAGCTCCCGAGCCTGGGAATTGAAGGCAGCTGCACGGAGGTTGTGGTAGTCCTGCAAGTCCGACAGAGAAGCGAACAAGAGCAAGATAAGCAATCAAAGTCTACTAAGAAGTTCCAAGCCGCCTGCTCAGCAGCCGACTCGGAACTCGGGGACTACACCCAGTGGGTGCGCTGACGCGCCCCCACGGAAGAAATCAAGATCAAGAAACAAAAAAGCGGGAAGACTCACCCGAATGGCCGCCCGTGTCGCGAGGAACTCTTCATTGTACTGCCTCAGCACGGCGGCCTGGGACTGAAGCCGGTTCCGGACTTCTCACTCCGCCACGTTCACCACGGCCGTCCCACCACCCGGCGTCCACCCTGAGCTGGCGCTGGCTGTCTCCAAATCCTGGGATGACGAGCTAGAGCCCGCGGCCTTCTGCGGGTCCAGCGCCGAAGTCGCCTTCCCCGCGCGCTGGCGTGATGACGACTGGACCACCAAGTCCGTCCTCGCAGCCGGCTCACCTCCAGCCGGCCGCACGGGCGGTGCGTCAAGCCGGCTGCCTCGGTCCGCCCCAGTCGGCGATGGCGGTGCCGCCTCCCTCTCCCGGACGACGACGTCGTCCTCCTCCCTCTCCATCCCCGGCAGGTCGCCACCGGCTTCCTCCGGCGGGGGCTCCGGGATCTCGGGCGCCACGACACGCAGGGGGTGACAAGCAAGGCCCCTGCCGTTGCCGCTGCGGCTGCAGCCTCCGCCTGAGCCTTGGCCGCCGCGTCGGCTTGTGCCTTCGCCGACTCCTCCGCCATCTCCTGCGCTGCCTTGGCAGCTGCCGCCCTCAGCTCCTCCACCTCCCGCTCCTCCTGCGCCTCCCGCGCGTTCCGCTCCGTTGCCGCTTGAAGCTCGGCACGGGGGTCCATGCGATGGGTGCTTGCGGATCCTCCTGCCGATCCAACCACGGAGGCGGCAGCGATCCGCTCAAGAGAGAGCGGAGCCATGTTTGATAAGATAAGACAAGGATTCAGAAATCGACAAGAAAAGAAGAAGGAATATGCAAGAGAATCGACACTTACGCCGAAACCGTTTGCGGCTGCTTCACCACCTTGCGGAAGCGGGCCGCCTTCACGGCCGCCTCATCCCGCCTGGTCGCCGCCGCCCCGCTCTTGGGCTTCTTCGGCCGACTGCCGAACAAGCCCGACGCGGCCCGGCGCTTTTGCGCGCCGCCTCGAGCAGGCGGCGCGGCGGATGAACCCGCGCCATGGTCGGACGCCGGCTGGCGGCGCGGGACGATTTCTGCCTCGTCGTCATCCGGCCAGTCGTCGAAGCTGGCTCCAAGCCTGGAGTCGCCTGCTTCGCCGCCTCCTGCCTCGGTGTTATCGTCCATGGCGGCCGCCCCCAAGTCGGCGTCCTCCAAGTCATGCTCCGCCCGGTCGGGGATAAATTGGTGATCCGCCCCCGCTGACCCGGCCGCAGGGTGAAGGAGAGGGCTCTGCCAAGATGTGCCGACTGGTCACAGTCGGCCAAGAAAAACTTGGTGACGAAACTAAAAAAGAGAAGATAAAGAAAGCATACCATAGGCGGGGGATTGGCACAGGAGTACAACTCCTTGCCAAACTGCCACTCTGCGGAGAGCTTGCAGTTCGCGAGATAGTTCACCATGTGAGCCACCTCGTCATGAGGCATCTCCTTGGTGCACATCCGACTCAGATCGAGTTGGCCGCTCATTTGACAGATCAAATGAGGGCGGCCTTGAAGTGGGAGCACCCGACGCACCACGAAGGCGGCCAGCAGGTCGGGCCCAGTCAGGCCCTCCGACTGGATCATTACCCGGAGTCGGGCGACGGCGGCGGCTCCAGCCGGCAACGGCGTCCTGGCCCAATAGGACCACTGGGGCCGCCTCCCAGCCGGCAGGCCGGCTACGTAAGCCGGCAAATTGACGTAGTCGCCTTGCGGGGCGACGTTCTTCACGTAGAAGTACGATTTCTGCCAAAGCTTCACCGACTGGATCAGCGTGATGACAGGGAAGGGGTTGTCGGCTGCCGGCCTCCGCACCGCGATGAAGGCGCCGCTCTGAGCCGGCACGCCCTGCACGCGGGTGCCCAGCTTGGATTGGAAGAATTCCCCCCAGAGCTCAAGGTTGGGAAGGACGCCGAGGAAGCCCTCGCACAGAGTGACGAAGGCGGCCAGCAGCACCACCGTGTTTGGAGTGAGGTGGTGCGGCTGGAGCTGGTAGAATTCGAGGAAGGAGCGGAAGAAGGCACTCGCGGGCAGGCCGAGGCCGCGTAGGAAGTGCGAGCGGAAGATTACCCGCTCGCCTTCCTCCAGCGCCGGCGAGATCTCCTTCTTCGGCGCAAGACGGACCCGCACCTGGTCCTCGCCGGGCAGCCGCCGCCTTGCGAAGGAAGTCAATGTGGTCCGCGTGGACGTTGGAGCCATCCCAGTCTCCGCGGTGCTGCATGACGGCCAGAAGCTGACGAGAAAGGGCGCGGCGACGGCGAAACCACGGCCCCACGGCGGCGAAGCTGCGGGGTAGCGCGAAGACTAGAGGGATGGCGCGGCGGCGAAGGGCTGCTGCGGCGGAGAAGGAAAGGAAGAAAATGGCGGAGCGAGGGTGAGCGTGCGAGCGCCTGCCGCTCCCCCTCCTCCCCCTACTTATAGCCTCGTGCGGCGAAGCCGAGGAGGCGAGGTGTGGGGGGAACGTGGGATTAACTGCGCCCACTCCCCCACGTCCCGCGATTATTGCGTCCTAACGACGTGCAGAAACTGCCGCCGGAAGGCGCGCGGCCCGCTTTGGGCCACAGAGAATCCGCGCCTAGGCCTAGGCGTGGGAGTTGTGGGCCCCGGCCTGCGGCGGCGTCCCATCGCGCGCGTGGGCTGGCAGGCTTTTTTCAGCCGGGGGGTGCCACATGGCGCGCGGGCGGCGAGCGGCCGGCCCACAACCCGGCGCGCGCACCAGCCGACTCCCGCCTTCAGACTTCAAATCTCGCCAAGACGGCGCACCCAACCGAAGCCGACTCCTAGCTACTGGCTCTTCAAGATAGGAAGCTGACCGAGCTTCTCGTCCTCTTCTCAGCCTCGAAGCCCAACCAGCTTCGGGGACTACTGTTGGAGTAAATGGCCACGGGTAGCCTAACCGACTCCCCCTGGCTCTTTGAAAAATTATCAAGCCGATCGGGCCTTCAAGCATCCAAAACACAGGGCCGCCTTCCCCTGGTCGACTATCTCACAGGCCGACTACCGGAAGGCGACCCGACCTCGAAAAACCTTCCCGAAGATAACCATAAGTTGGCCGACTCCCAGAAGCCGGCCATAAGAAGACCGACTCCCAGAAGCCGGCCACAAGAAGACCGACTCCCAGAAGCCGGCCGCAAGAAGACCGACTCCTGGAAGCCGGCCAAGGCTGCGCCCTCAAGGGCTGCACCCACATAACGGTGATGAGACGGGGCGTGGCCACATTACAGCCTGCCACCCCCGAATCCCGAAGCACGCATGGCCACAGTGCGCCGTACGGGTCAGCCATCCCCCGTCCGGCGCGGCACTGTTGCCATGTTGACCATGACGCCACCCACGACAGGCGCCAGTACGGCCCGCGGGCGGCGGGCCCCTTTAGCCAGAGAGATGCTTGAAGGCGGCCAGGCCTCCCCTAGTCGGCCTGGGGAGTAGCCGGCTACCTCCCTCCCTCAAAGTATGTGCATCATTAAGGAGACAAGACGAGGTAAGGCTACAGTGAGAGCCCGCCAGGCGGCGGCACTGTAGACATGCTTACCTCGACAAAGCCCTCGTCATCAGGGGCGAGGCAACAGTAACCAGCCACCGACAAGGACCCCAAGCGGTGGGGCCGGCCTATCGACCAAGAGGCCGGCAGCCGGCGGGACCCACCAGTCGGCGGGCCCCAACGGTCGGCAGAGAAGCCGGCGGACACAGACACTGACGGCTGGGACCCGCGCCCAGCCGGATTACCATTGTATCCCTGGGGGGTAGGCCTATATAAACCCCCAGGGCACCCATGCAAAGGGTTGATCTCTGAGATAGTTTTACACACCACGTAGAGAGAAGAGGAGAGCTAGCCTTGCCTTTCTTCTTCCTCTAGCCAAACAGCTCAAGGAGCACTTGTAGCTACTTGTGTTGATCTAGTGATCATGCGGAGACCCCGCAGAGCAGGACTAGGGGTGTTATCTCCACGGAGAGCCCCGAACCTGGGTAAGATCCGCCGGCGTGCATGTCTTCGCCTTATCCCGTTTCCAGGCACCGGCGATGTCTTACTGGCTCCCACAATGATAAGCCACCCGTTGGCATATGTCGCACCTACCACCCGACAAGACTCTTCGAAAAATGGAAATAGACAAAAGCCGCATTGAGCAAAGCAGCACGACCTTCAGAGGAATCATCCCTAGTCGGGAGGCACGATGCGCTGGGAATATCACACTAGATGTGGTATTCGGCACGCCGGAGAATTATAGGTCCGAAGAAATCACATTCCAAGTGGCCCCGTTCAATAGCGGATATCACGCCCTTCTAGGGCGGGAGGCATTCACGATCTTCCAAGCTATACCCCATTACGGGTACATGAAGCTCAAAATGCCCGGGCCCAACGGAATCATCACTCTAGCTAGTGATCCGGACACCGCACTGGCCCTCGAGGCGTTATCCGAGGCCCTCGCGGCCGAGGAATTAACTATGCTACGCTCCACAATGGATAGGGACGACGTGATACTCGACAAAAGATCCAAGTCCACCTCTTTTAAACCAGCGGATGAAATAGTCAAATTCCAAGTCCATCCAACGGACCCTACAAAAACAGCATCCATCGGGGCACAGTTAAACCCCACAGTAGACGCCGCGCTACGGGAATTCTTGCGCACGAATTGGGACATCTTCGCCAGGCATCCTTCAGATATGTCAGGAATCCCACGCAGGCTGGCCAAGCATAGCCTTAACATCCTAAAGGGATTCAAGCCGGTCAAGCAAACTCTTCGGCGCTTCTCCGAGCCTAAGCAACAAGCCATGGGAGAGGAGCTAGCTAAGTTACTGGAGGCCAGATTCATCCAAGAAATAAAACATCCGGACTGGCTAGCAAACCTGGTGATGGTACCAAAGAAGGACAAATCCTGGCGCCTATGCGTCGACTTCAAGGACCTTAACAAGGCTTGCCCAAAGGATCCCTTCCCCCTCCCCCGCATCGATCAAATTATCGATGCTACCGCAGGACATGACTCATTGTGTTTCCTCGACGCATACTCCGGATACCATCAAATTAAGATGGCGGAGTCCGATCAAGCCGCAACGGCATTTATCACTCCATACGGCCCCTTCTGTTTTAACACGATGCCTTTCGGGCTCAAAAACGCCGGTGCAACCTATCAACGCATGATTCAGACATGTTTGGAGACACAGATCGGCAAAACAGTGGAGGCATACGTAGACGATGTGGTCATTAAAACCAGACACATCGAATCCTTAATAGACGACTTGAGGCTCACGTTCGACAATCTCCGAACATACGACATCAAGCTCAATCCGGAAAAATGCGTTTTCGGCGTGCCCGCCGGAAA
Organism: Aegilops tauschii subsp. strangulata; assembly: GCF_002575655.3. Lineage (NCBI taxonomy): Eukaryota > Viridiplantae > Streptophyta > Magnoliopsida > Poales > Poaceae > Aegilops > Aegilops tauschii. Next base: position 311,976,819 of record NC_053039.3, read on the forward strand.
ACTCTTGGGCTTCATCGTCTCCAGCAGAGGAATCGAAGCAAATCCGGCTAAAATCCGAGCTCTGTCACAGTTGGCTATCCCAACAAACCTCAAGCAAATCCAGAAACTAACTGGATGCGTGGCTGCCTTAAGCCGCTTTATCTCCCGATTAGGAGAAAAGGCCGGATTGGAAGAAATAAAAGCCATCCTGGCCACCAACCCAATCTTGGCCGTGCCAAATGTCAGCGAACCAATGCTATTATATATAGCGGCAACTCACCAAGTTGTAAGCGCAGTGCTCGTCGTCGAACGAGAGACGGACGGACATAAGTTCCCACTTCAAAAGCCGGTATACTATGTATCCACTATCCTCACTCCATGCAAATCACGGTACCCACATTATCAGGCTTCAATGCAAATCTTGGGCCCTAGTGGAAAGGAGAGGAGGGCCACAAGGGAGGCTGCCCCCCCCCATGGCCAGTCCGAATTGGACTAGGGAGGGGGGCGGCACCCCCTCTTTCCTTCTTCCTTCTTCCTCCTTCCCTCTCTCTCCCTTTCTTGGAAAGGAAGGGGACTCCAACTAGGATTGGGAATCCTAGTTGGACTCCACTATGGCGCGTGCCCCCTATGGCCGGCCTCCTCTCCTCCCCCCTTTATATACGTGGTAGGGGGCACCCCATGTTGGGTAACGTAGTATTTCAAAAATTTCCTACGATCATGCAAGATCTATCTAGGAGAAGCATAGCAACGAGCGGGGAGAGTGTGTCCACGTACCCTCGTAGACAGAAAGCGGAAGCGTTTAGTAACGCGGTTGATGTAGTCGAACGTCTTCGTGATCCAACCGATCCAAGTACCGAACGCACGGCACCTCCACGATCTGCACACATTCAGCTCGGTGACATCCCTCGAACTCTAGATCCAGTTGAGGCCAAGGGAGAGTTCCATCAGCATGACGGCATGGTGACGGTGATGATGAAGTTACCGGCGCAGGGCTTCGCCTAAGCACTATGACGATATGACCGAGGTATGAAACTGTGGAGGGGGGCACTGCACATGGCTAAAAGATCAACTTGTGTGTTCTAGGGTGACCCCCTCCCCGCGTATATAAAGGAGGGAGGGGGAGGCTGGCCGGCCCTCATAGGCGCGCCAAGGGGGGAAGAATCCTCCTCCTAGTAGGAGTAGGACTCCCCCCTTTCCTAGTCCTACTAGGAGAAGAAGGAAGGAGGGGGAAAGAGAAGGAAGGAGGGGGCATCGCCCCTCCCCCTAGTCCAATTCGGACTAGGCCCATGGGGGGCGCGGCCAGCCCTTGGCAGCCCCTCTCTCTCTCCCCTAGGCCCAATAAGGCCCATTACTTCTCCGGTGGTTTCGATAACCCTTCCGGCACTCTGATATTTATCCGGTGACCCCGCGAACTATTCCGGTGTCCGAATATAGTCATCCAATATATCAATATTTATGTATCGACCATTTCGAGACTCCTCGTCATGTCCGTGATCTCATCCGGGACTCCGAACTACCTTTGGTACATCAAAACACATAAATTCATAATGCTGATCGTCATCGAACGTTAAGCATGCGGACCCTATGAGTTCGAGAACTATGTAGACATGACCGAGACTCATCTCCGGTCAATAACCTATAGCGGAACCTGGATGCTCATATTGGCTCCCACATATTCTACGAAGATCTTTATCGGTCAAACCGCATAACAACATACATTGTTCCCTTTGTCATCGGTATGTTACTTGCCCGAGATTCGATAGTCGGTATCTCAATGCCTAGTTCAATCTCGTTACCGGCAAGTCTCTTTACTCGTTTCGTAATGCATCATCTCATAAATAACTCATTAGTCACATTGCTTGCAAGGCTTATAGTGATGTGCTTTACCGAGAGGGCCCAGAGATACCTCTCCGACAATTGGAGTGACAAATCCTAATCTCGATCTATGCCAACTCAACAAACACCATCGGAGACACCTGTAGAGCATCTTTATAGTCACCCAGTTACATTGTGACATTTGATAGCACACTAAGGGTTCCTCCGGTATTCGGGAGTTGCATAATCTCATAGTCATAGGAACATGTATAAGTTATGAAGAAAGTACTAGCAATAAACTAAACGATCATAGTGCTAAGCTAATGGATGGGTCAAGTCAATCACATCATTCTCTAATGATGTGATCCCGTTCATCAAATGACAACTCATGTCTATGGCTAGGAAACTTAGCCATCTTTGATTAACGAGCTAGTAAAGTAGAGGCATACTAGTGACACTCTGTTTGTCTATGTATTCACACATGTACTAAGTTTCCGATTAATACAATTCTAGCATGAATAATAAACATTTATCATGATATAAGGAAATATAAATAACAACTTTATTATTGCCTCTAGGGCATATTTCCTTCAGTCTCCCACTTGCACTAGAGTCAATAATCTAGATTACATTGTAATGATTCTAACACCCATGGAGTCTTGGTGCTGATCATGTTTTGCTCGTGAGAGAGGCTTAGTCAACGGGTCTGCAAAATTTAGATCCGTATGTATCTTGCAAATCTCTACGTCTCCCTCCTTGAATTGATCGCGGATGGAATTGGAGCGTCTCTTGATGTGCTTGGTTCTCTTGTGAAATCTGGATTCCTTTGCCAAGGCAATTGCACCAGTATTGTCACAAAAGATTTTCATTGGACCCGATGCACTAGGTATGACACCTAGATCAGATATGAACTCCTTCATCCAGACTCCTTCATTTGCTGCTTCCGAAGCAGCTATGTACTCCGCTTCACACGTAGATCCCGCCACGACGCTCTGCTTGGAACTGCACCAACTGACAGCTCCACCATTCAATAAAAATATGTATCCGGTTTGTGACTTAGAGTCATCCGGATCAGTGTCAAAGCTTGCATCGATGTAACCGTTTACGATGAGCTCTTTGTCACCTCCATAAATGAGAAACATATCCTTAGTCCTTTTCAGGTATTTAAGGATGTTCTTGATCCACTCCTGGATTACTTTGGTACCTCCCTGTTAAACTAATAGCAAGGCACACATCAGGTCTGGTACACAGCATTGCATACATGATAGAACCTATGGCTGAAGCATAGGGAATGACTTTCATTTTCTCTCTATCTTCTGCAGTGGTCTGGCATTGAGTCTGACTCAACTTCACACCTTGTAACACATGAAAGAACCCTTTCTTTGCTTGATCCATTTTGAACTTCTTCAAAACTTTATCAACGTATGTGCTTTCTGAAAGTCCAATTAAGCGTCTTGATCATCTCTATAGATCTTGATGCCTAATATATAAGCAGCTTCACCGAGGTCTTTCATTAAAAAATTATTATTCAAGTATCCTTTTATGCTATTCAGAAATTCAGTATCATTTCCGATCAACAATATGTCATCCACATATAATATCAGAAATGCTACAGAGCTCCCACTCACTTTCTTGTGAATACAGGCTTCTCCAAAACTCTGTATAAAACCATATGCTTTGATCACACTATCAAAGCGTATATTCCAACTCCGAGAGGCTTGCACCAGTCCATAAATGGATCGCTAGAGCTTGCACACTTTGTTAGCACTTTTTGGATCGACAAAACCTTCTGGTTGCATCATATACAACTCTTCTTTAAGATTTCCATTAAGGAATGCAGTTTTGACATCCATTTGCCAAATTTCAAAATCATAAAATGCGGCAATTGCTAACATGATTCGGACGGACTTAAGCATCGCTACGGGTGAGAAGGTTTCATCGTAGTCAACTCCTTGAACTTGTCAAAAACCTTTCTCAACAAGTCGAGCTTTGTAGACAGTAATATTACCATCAGCGTCAGTCTTCTTCTTGAAGATCCATTTATTCTCTATGGCTTTGCCGATCATCGGGCAAGTCAACCAAAGTCCACACTTTGTTCTCATACATGGATCCCATCTCAGATTTCATGGCCTCAAGCCATTTTGCAGAATCTGGGCTCATCATCGCTTCCTCATAGTTCGTAGGTTTGTCATGGTCAAGTAACATGACTTCCAGAACAGGATTATTGTACCACTCTGGTGCGGATCTTACTCTGGTTGACCTACAAGGTTCGGTAGTAAATTGATCAGAAGTTTCATGATCATCATCATTAACTTCCTCACTTACTGGTGTAGAAATAACTGGAACTGATTTCTGTGATGAACTACTTTCCAATAAGGGAGCAGGTACAATTACCTCATCAAGTTCTACTTTCCTCCCACTCACTTCTTTCGAGAGAAACTCCTTCTCTAGAAAGGATCCATTCTTAGCAACGAATATCTTGCCTTCGGATCTGTGATAGAAGGTGTACCCAACAGTCTCCTTTGGGTATCCTATGAAAACACATTTCTCCGATTTGGGTTCGAGCTTATCAGGTTGAAGCTTTTTCACATAAGCATCGCAGCCCCAAACTTTAAGAAACGACAACTTGGGTTTCTCGCCAAACCACAGTTCATATGGTGTCGTCTCAACGGATTTAGATGGTGCCCTATTTAACGTGAATGCAGCCGTCTCTAAAGCATAACCCCAAAACCATAGCGGTAAATCAGTAAGAGATATCATAGATTGCACCATATCTAATAAAGTACGATTACGACGTTCGGACACACCATTACGCTGTGGTGTTTCGGGTGGCATGAGTCGCGAAACTATTCCGCATTGTTTCGAATGAAGACCAAACTCATAACTCAAATATTCTCCTCCCCGATCAGATCGTAGAAACTTTATTTTCTTGTTACGATGATTTCCACTTCACTCTGAAATTCTTTGAACTTTTCAAATGTTTCAGACTTATGTTTCATCAAGTAGATATACCCATATCTGCTCAAATCATCTGTGAAGGTCAGAAAATAATGATACCCGCCGCGAGCATCAATACTCATCGGACCGCATACATCAGTATGTATTATTTCCAACAAGTCTGTTGTTCGCTCCATTGTTCCGGAGAACGGAGTCTTAGTCATCTTGCCCATGAGGCATGGTTCGCAAGCATCAAGTGATCCATAATCAAGTGATTCCAAAAGCCCATCAGCATGGAGTTTCTTCATGCGCTTTACACCAATATGACCTAAACGGCAGTGCCACAAATAAGTTCCACTATCATTATTAAACTTATATCTTTTGGCCTCAATACTGTGAATATGTGTATCACTACTATCAAGATTTAGTAAAAATAGACCACTCATCCAGGATGCATGACCATAAAGATATTACTCATATAAATAGAACAACCATTATTCTCTGATTTAAATGAACAACCATCTCGCATCAAACAAGATTCAGATATAATGTTCATGCTTAATGCTGGCACCAAATAACAATTATTCAGGTCTAAAACTAATCCCGAAGGTAGATGTAGAGGTAGCGTGCCGACGGCGATCATATCGACTTTGGAACCATTTCCCACGCGCATCGTCACCTCGTCCTTAGCCAATCTTCGCTTAATCCGTAGCCCCTATTTCGAGTTGCAAATATTAGCAACAGAACCAATATCAAATACCCAGGCGCTACTGCGAGCATTAGTAAGGTACACATCAATAACATGTATATCAAATATACCTTTCACTTTGTCATCCTTCTTCTCCGCCAAATACTTGGGGCAGTTCCGCTTCCAGTGACCAGTCCCTTTGTAGTAGAAGCACTCAGTCTTAGGCTTAGGTCCAGACTTGGGCTTCTTCACTTGAGCAGCAACTTGCTTGCCATTCTTTTTGAAGTTCCCCTTCTTCCCTTTACCCTTTTTCTTGAAACCGGTGGTCTTGTTGACCATCAACACTTGATGCTCCTTCTTGATTTCTACCTCCGCAGCCTTTAGCATTGCGAAGAGCTCGGGGATTGTCTTATCCATCCCTTGCATATTATAGTTCATCATGAAGCTTTTGTAGCTTGGTGGCAGTGATTGAAGAACTCTGTCAATGACACTATCAACTGGAAGATTAACTCCCAGCTGAGTCAAGTGATTGTGGTACCCGGACATTCTGAGTATATGCTCACTGACAGAACTATTCTCCTCCATTTTGCAGCTGTAGAACTTATTGGAGACTTCATATCTCTCAATCCGGGCATTTGCTTGAAATATTAACTTCAACTCATGGAACATCTCATATGCTCCATGACGTTCAAAACGTCGTTGAAGTCCCGGTTCTAAGCCGTAAAGCATGGCACACTGAACTATCGAGTAGTCATCAGCTTTGCTTCGCCAGGCGTTCATAACGTCCGGCGTTGCTCCTGCAGCGGGTGAGGGAGTCCTGAATTAAGGGGTCCTCGGGCGTCCGGCCTATGTGGCGTGGGCCGGACTGATGGGCCATGAAGATACAAGATAGAAGACTTCCTCCCGTGTCCGGATGGGACTCTCCTTTGCGTAGATGGCAAGCTTGGCGTTCGGATATGAAGATTCCTTCCTATGTAAACCGACTCTGTACAACCCTAGGCCCCTCCGGTGTCTATATAAACCGGAGGGTTTAGTCCGTAGAGGCGATCATAATCATACAGGCTAGACTTCTAGGGTTTAGCCATTACGATCTCGTGGTAGATCAACTCTTGTAATCCTCATATTCATCAAGATCAATCAAGCAGGAAGTAGGGTATTACCTCCATCAAGAGGGCCCGAACCTGGGTAAACATCGTGTCCCCCGTCTCCTGTTACCATCGACCCTAGACGCAAAGTTCGGGACCCCCTACCCGAGATCCGCCGGTTTTGACACCGACATTGGTGCTTTCATTGAGAGTTCTGTTGTGACGTCGAAGACAGGATTGATGGCGCACCATGTCATCAAGGACAGTATCACCTCCGGAGGAGCCCTGGCCTCAGGCCAAACCCTCCGGCTGGGCGGCTTTACCATGACCGCCCGTTCGGCCGTCAAGCCGATGATGACTTCTCAGATCATTGAAAATCGTCTCCGTCTTGACTCCGAATACTCCAAGCGGCTGGATCTGGCGAAGTTGTCGTCTTTAAACAAACTACTGGATCGCATCGCCGCCATGGGGGTCGCTACAGACTACGATCAGATTGGGCTTAAACCCGATCAGAGAAAAATTAAATCTCCGTCGATCACCCATCAGAGAGCGGTCGTAGAGGAGCAAAACAACAACTCTTCCCCTGTGTTGAGGACGAGCTATGTTCGGATTTCCAAGCTCGAAGAGCCGGATACCTGTCTGCGCGACGACACTCCGAACCTAGAATCGGGCGTCAAGCCTGGAAAATCATTTAACATCCCGGAGCACGAACTAATAAGTTTGGAAATTTTTCAAACTCCGGACTCCAAATTGGGTCAGGTATCGGATTTAAAGCCACCCACCCACCACAAGCAAGATTCACCAAGCAATTTCGGCCATCCGGATATATGCGACCTCATGTACGTACGACAACAGTCTCAGGAAACAGTCCATCACTTTTGGGCCAGATTCCTCCTTGTCAAAGACAAGATTAAAGTTTGCCGCGACGAGGACGCGATTTCAGTATTCTGCAATAATTGCACGGATGAAGGAATCCTCAACGCCATCAACCGTTGTCGCGTATTACACTTCACTGACTTGGCAACCATAGTACAGAAGTACTGCGCAATGGAAAGCGCCTGGAAAACTCAGACAGCTCGCTGGGAACCACCGGTCTCCACTCAACCCCTCTGGCGGGCAAAAAGGATGCACCCTCACGGGGCACCCGACCCCATAGTGAAGAAAACTAAGCCCATTACGGGACACAGAACTGTTCTGGAGGGATGGCTCGATAGGCCATGCAAAATACACACAACACCGGATACCGTACCAACCCACAGCCTTAGAGCATGTTGGATACTCCGGCAGGTGGCCAAGAGCGGCGAGGATATCCTCACCAAAAACACCTCAGAGCAACCCCCCCGGAGGACGACGACCTCAGAGTATTGACGGTCTTCGAGACTTTCGCTTCAAACAATCGGCGCAAGAGGGCGCTCCACGGCCTCGCCAAAGTCTGCCAAGTCGCAGTAATAAACCCCTGGAACGACACGGCCATAACTTTGAATGCCAGTGACGAACCAAAATTACGGTCAGTCCGGGCACCAACCGCCTTGGTCCTCAATCCAATTGTGGATGGCTTTCGGCTCACTAAAGTGCTCATGGACGGCGGAGAGGGCTAAACCTCATCTACGAGGACACGCTCAATAAAATGGAAATAGACAGGAGCCGCATCGAGCAAAGTAATACGACCTTCCGAGGAATCATTCCCAGCCGGGAGGCGCAATGCGCGAGGAAAATTGCACTCGACGTGGTATTCGGCACGCCGGAGAACTATCGGTCCGAAGAGATAACCTTCCAGGTGGCCCCTTTCAACAGTGGATATCACGCCCTGTTGGGGCGAGACGCATTCATGCGCTTTCAAGCTATATCTCATTACGGGTACATGAAGCTCAAGATGCCCGGGCCCAACGGAATTATAACTCTCGTTAGTGATCCGGACATAGCACTCCGCGCCGAAAACAAAACCGCATCCCTGGCCCTCGAGGCACTGTCTGAGGCCCTCGCGGCCGAAGAGTTAACCGCACTACGCTCCACGGTGGATAGGGATGACGTAATCCTTGACAAGCAGCCCAAATCCACCTCCTTCAAACCAGTAGACGAAATAGTCAAATTTCAAGTCCACCCGACGGACCCCAAGAAGACAGCTTCATCGGAGCGCAGCTGGACCAAACGGTTGACGCCGCACTACGAGCGTTCCTGCGCGAGAACTGGGACATATTCGCCTGGCACCCTTCCGATATGCCAGGAATCCCACGAAGGTTGGCTGAACACAGCCTCAATATATTGAAGGGATATAGGCCGGTCAAGCAAACACTGCGGCACTTTTCCGAACCCAAACAATAAGCTATGGGGGAGGAGCTAGCCAAGTTAATCGAGGCCGGATTCATCAGAGAAATAAAACACCCGGACTGGCTAGCAAACCTGGTGATGGTGCCAAAGAAGGATAAATCCTGGCGCCTGTGCGTCGATTTCAAAGACCTCAACAAGGCCTGCCCTAAGGATCCATTCCCCCTCCCTCGCATCGATCAGATTATTGATGCCACTGCAGGACACGACTCACTGTGTTTCCTCGACGCATACTCCGGATACCATCAAATCAAAATGAAGGAGTCCGATCAAGCCGCAACGGCATTCATTACTCTATACAGGCCCTACTGCTTCAACACTATGCCCTTTGGGCTTAAAAACGCCGGCGCCACCTACCAATGCATGATTCAAACATGCCTGGAGAAACAAATCGGCAAGACAGTTGAAGCATATGTGGACGACGTCGTCATCAAGACTAGGCACGTCGAGTCATTAATAGATGACCTGCATCTCACATTCGACAACCTCCGTACATATGACATCAAGCTCAATCCGGAAAAGTGTGTTTTCGGCGTTCCCGCTGGAAAACTATTGGGCTTCATCATTTCCAATAGAGGAATTGAGGCAAATCCAGCCAAAATCCGAGCTTTGTCACAATTGGCTACACCAACAGACCTTAAACAGGTCCAAAAACTAGCCGGATGTGTGGCAGCTTTAAGCCGCTTTATCTCCAGACTAGGGGAAAAAGCATTGCCACTTTATCGCCTTCTCCGACGCACTGACCACTTCGAGTGGACGGATGCGGCAATGGCCGGACTGGAAGAAATAAAGGCTCTTTTAGCGAGCAACCCAATCCTGGCCACGCCGAACGTCGGCGAACCGATGTTATTATACATCTCTGCAACACACTAGGTGGTGAGCGTGGTGCTCATTGTAGAGCGAGAGGAGGACGGACACAAATTCCCGCTTCAGAAACCGGTATACTACATATCCACTGTCCTCACACCATGCAAATCCTGGTACCCTCATTACCAAAAGATACCATATGCGGTCTTCATGGCATCCCGGAAGCTACGACACTATTTCCAAGAGTGCTTGATCACAGTGGCTTCCGAAGTACCACTCAATGACATAATAAATAACCGCGATGCTACGGGCCGGATTGCCAAGTGGGCCATTGAGTTCCTGCCATTCGACATAACATACAAACCACGCCGAGCCATTAAATCCCAGGTATTGTCCGACTTCGTTGCCGAATGGACAGAGGCCGAACTCCCTAAAGAGTATGGTACATATTCCAACTAGGTCATGCACTTTGATGGCTCTAAAATGCTGGCCGGCTTAGGAGCGGGTGTTGTCCTAACGTCCCCCACCGGAGACATAGTCCAGTACGTGCTCCAAATATTATACACAGACTCCAACAATGCAGCCGAATACGAGGCCTTATTGCACGTTCTTCGGATGGCTGCCTCCATGGGCATACAATGCTTCGAGGTGCGCGGGGATTCAAATCTTGCAATATCCCAAATAAACGGAGACTTCGACTCCAAAGATCCGAAGATGGCGGCCTATCGTAACGCTATACTCAAAATATCAGCTCGGTTCGAGGGACTCGAGTTTCATCACGTGGCTCGAGAAAGTAATCAAGCGGCGGATGTCCTTGCTCGCATTGGCGCCAAGCATGACCCCGTCCCGCCTAACATCTTTCTGGAAAGGCTCTTCAAGCCATCCGTGGTGTGGTAGGGTGAGAGCGGCAACACCAGTCCGGATCTGATTATACCCCCAGATTCCGAACACAATACCGATATCACCGGAGGCTCGGCCACCGAAATAACACCATCGACCCATCTAATAATGGCAGTAATTGCCCCATGGACCGAACCCTTCTTGGCCTACCTTAATAGGCGAGAGATCCTTGAGGATCAGAATGAGGCTCGCTGCATTGTTCGGCGCTCGAAAGCCTACAAGGTCCATGACGGAGATCTCTACAAGAGAAGCACTACCGGAGTCCTTCAAAGATGTATCTCCGAAGAAGAGGGACGGCAGCTTCTGGCCGAAATCCATGCTGGTCTCGGCAGTCACCATGCCGCGGCTCGGGCCCTCGTAAGTAAAGCCTTCCGTACATGTTTCTTTTGGCCGACGGCCCGAGCAGATGCACAGGACCTTGTCCAACGTTGTGTCAGATGCCAGCTTTTCGCCAACCAAAGCCATATGCTGCCTATCGCTCTACAAACAATCCCCATTACTTGGCCCTTCGCGGTCTGGGGGCTTGATATGGTCGGACCCCTTAAAGGAGGAAGCCATAAGAAAAAAATATCTGCTAGTCATGGTAGATAAATTCACCAAGTGGATAGAGGTCAAACCAGTTAAAATGGCCAAAGCCGGACCAGTAATAGACTTTACATCCGGTGTCGTGCACCGTTATGGTGTCCCACACAGCATCATCACCGATAACGGCTCTAATTTTACAACCGATGAAGTGAAAACCTGGTGTGCTAATCTGGGCATTAAACTCGGTTACGCCTCCGTCTATCACCCACAAACAAATGGTCAAGTCGAACGAGCTAATGGTCTTATCATGAGCGGCATTAAGCCTAGACTAGTGCGGTCTTTGAAAGAATCAGACAAGCACTAGGTTGAGGAGCTCGACTCTCTACTCTAGGGGCTGCGGACCACGCCCAATCGCACTACCGGATACACACCATTCTTCATGGTGTACGATGCAGAGGCCGTTTTGCCCTGCGACATCATTCATGACTCACCTCGAGTGCGCATGTATGAAGAGAGAGGGAGAGGCCGAGCTTGATCGGTAGGACAGTCTAGATGCCCTGGAGGAGGAGCGCGACGTTGCAAAAGCCCGTTCTGCATTCTACCAACAACAGGCTCGCAGATACCAAAGCAGAGAAGTGCGGGCCAAGACTTATAATGTTGGTGAACTCATTCTACGCTTGCCAGAAAATAAAAAGGACAAACTCAAGCCCAAGTGGGAGGGTCCCTTCATCGTAGATGAAGTTCTCACTGGAGGAGCGTACCGCCTGCGTGATGCATCGGACAACCGCTTAGAGCCGAACCCGTGGAATGCTGCCAGACTCCGAAGATCCTACGCCTAGAGCCATACTCTTTGTTCGTCTTCTTCTCCCTTTGTTTCCATTTTTTCTCTCTTCAATTTTTTTCTCTAGCTCTTGTGCGGCCAAACCGCATGACGTACACATCCTTAAATGTATACGCTCATAATACCTGGGGGCTTCTTTTACAGAAGCTTATTATTATTTTCCGAGCATCAAGCTCACCACATATGTGTCCTTTCCTCATATGTACCTTTTCTTCACCATTATATGCTCCGTTATGACTTAAGTTTTTGCCAAGCTGAGTTGCCTGGCTCCTGTGCTTATGCCCTACATTCCCGTTTGTTCGGCTAGGGCATAAAGGGAGCACCTCTGCGATTGTTACAGCCGGGTCATCCGGACGTGTACCTCAGACTGGGTGAAGCCGAAAGCTAGCGTTCTTAAGGGAATATTCGGTCGGTGGACTAAAGACATTATACCCTAATTACACTGTGAACCCCCAGATGTTACGTATACTGCGATTTTTCAATCACAGATCGGGCATGCATACTAACGCATGTTCACCCAGGGAAAGGAACCCTTAACGGAACTATTTTCCCTGGAAGATGTTTCTTACAATTAACATGTAATATAAGATAGCTAGCCGGATACAACTTGTCTGTTCAAGCAACTATGACCCCTACGCCTGGTTTCCACGCATACCCCGGTCTATATTGCCGATCCGGTATTCGGAAACACTCCGCACCTTCGGGTCCAGAGGTCGAAGCCAAAAGGTCTGCCATGACAATCGTTTTACAATCCGGCTAGGGAAAAATTTGTCAATTGAAGTACATAGTCACTTGGACTCAAAAACTTCTTCCTCTATGCCGTCTAATAGGTTGTCTAGCTTACAATCCTATTGGGAAAACTTGGCGGCTATCTTTACTTGGTCATATACCAAGCTAACTGGAATTTCTTGTCCATCTGACCCCCAGGTCCGACCCAGGCCATATGATTCGGATCAAGCTTGGTGTACCGTGTTTTCACCATTGCCCAGGCCTCTCGCGCACCTTCTCGGCAGGCCGATATTTTCCATAATCGAAAGCGTCATCGAGCTCCTTGGCATAGCTTCACAAGCTCCTCCATACTTCCTGGAGGGGAGGCAGATGGCCACAAAGCCTTGGCAATGCACCGCATTTCTTGCTGAGCTCGCTCGTGCACCTGGGACAGCTCTTGCAGCAGATCGCCTTGAGATCCGGACACTTCCTCTTCGGGACGGCCAGTCAGCATACCTGCACACATAAATCTGTCAGCTCGTTTCTTTGCCGAAATACACAGAGGTAAGTTCAAAAGCATACTGAATATGCCGCCTTGTAGCCTCCTATTTTCCTTTACGGCGTCAGCTAGCTGGGCTCGTACATCTTTTAGCTCTTCACCCATCAGGATGTTGGAATCCTGCAGCTTGTTCTTATCATCCCTGACCCGCGTCAGCACACGTTCGTCTGCGGCCAGTTGCCTTCTGGCCTCTTGTTCACCCGCCCGCGCGACTTTCATTTCCTCTTTCAGTTGATCTACTGATCCTATCATCGGAAACGCAACAGTATTAACATTACTGGTGCATGATTATACTTTTTATGGATGGAGGGGAACATTACCAGGCGGTGCCTCCTTGGACTTCTCCAGTTCGGCGGTAGCAACAGCTAGCTGAGTCCGGCACTTTTCCAGCTCATGAGACAGCATGTTGTTCTTCTCTGTGAGTGCCTGATTATACAACGATCCTTAAATCAGTTGTTTCAACTGTTTCAAGTCTCGGGGGCTACTGGTACATGATTACTAGATCTGTACAAAGCGTACTTACCCGCATATCTTTCAAATACTGGTCAGTGGCGCTGGTAAGCCCATCTCGAGCACCTCGGATGTACGCATCAGCCGAGCTGAAGGCGTCGAACGCCTCTTTAGCAAATCCGGGGTCGCGAAGAGCGGCCCTTCGGCGCCGATGATTCATGGCACTCTCTACTTCAGAATTTGTGACGGATACATTATCCGAATCCTCTGAAGGAGGACAATCCGGCGTTACTCCCGTGTCTGCCCCCGTCCTAGTAGCAGGGTCTGGAACCTGATTGGTGGGGGCGCGACCGACAGGCTCCTCGAACGCGATTCGGCGAACGCTCTTCCTGATAAAACACAGCAGACAATGTCATGGTTTGATGTGACTGCCATAGGGCATATTTAAAGCCATACCTCTTTGAGGAAGGTTCGGTCGTGTTGTCATTTGCCTTTCTCTTCGAAGACCTGCCCGGCGCAGGCGCCGCTCTCTTCTATGACACCTCTGGTGCAATATGACGCGTCAAGCGCCTCCCCTTTGGAGCACAACATAGTGCGGCGGGTGAGGCACAATGAGGAAGCTCCTTCAGAGGAAATGTCTCCTGGCTACTTACATATGAGGCAGGAAGAAGGCCGGGATAATCGGCCGTGATAGCCACTTCTGTGCCATCATAGCTCACCTGGTAGAAGACTAACTCCCTCCTTGAGCTATACGAATATGTCCGGATCTTCTTCAAATCCGGGATCGAGGTCCCGGTTATGGTCCTCCGGCTGTGGAGCGGGACTATGGATCCCAGCAACGACCCTCCGCCATTCCTATTTGACGGATGGGTTAATGTCGGTTAAACATGATTCGGGGGGAGGATTGAATAAAGTGGTGGGATTAAAACTCACCCATCTAGGAGGATTGTACATGGAAAATCCCTCTCAGCGCGTAAGACGAGTGAACTCCTCCTTCTCCCCTTTATACAGATCGGCCAATATTGCGGCCAGGGCGGTGAGGGAATCTGGACCCTTCCGTCCGCAGCGTGAGGCGTCATCTTCCCCATTGTAGTGCCACATAGGGAGCCCCCTGAATTGGAGCGGCTAAACACCTCGCGCTATGGAAGTTGCCATTACCTCGATTATTGATAATCCGGACTGGACGAGTGTCCTTATCTTGCCCATTAATTATTGAACTTATGCGCTGTCTTCCTCCTCGAGGCTCCGAGGACGCCAGCTGTGGCGTTTCCTCAACGGAGCCCTGGAAAATTCGAGAAGGCTCATTCAGATTGGGTCGGGGAGAGCGACATCTTCAATATAAAACCACTCCGAAGGCCACTCTTCGAATGCCTTCTTCGGCGTGCTGGACAAGTATGCGGACCCGGCTATGCGCCATATCTCAGCGCCGCCCACCTCGAATACGGATCCCTTTTGGGAACGAGGGACGAGGCAGAAAAGTTTCCTCCATAGATCAAAGTGGGCCTCGTAGCCCAGGAATAGCTTGCAAAGAGCGACAAAACCCGCGATATGCAGGATGGAGGCCAGAGTGAGGTTGTGCAGTTGGAGGCCGTAGTACTCCAGGAGACCTCAGAGGAAAGGGTGGATTGGAAACCTGACGCCTCTTATTAAGAAGGATATGAAGCACACTCGCTCCCCCCTGGTTGGATTAGGGAAATTTTCCTCCAGGACTTCGCCTGTGAAAGTGGTTAATCCTGCCCGGACGGGGACTAGATCTGTGGGGGGAAGGAATCCCTGCGTTTGAAGCTTACTTAGCTGGTCATGGGATACTGAACATTTCTCCCAATCACCTTTTTCGGAGCCGTGGGGGCGGGAGGAAGAACTGGGAACGCTAGCCATGTTGTAATGGTTTCTCCTAGCGAGCTCTAAGGATTTTCCGCCTGGTGTGAGATGGCATCTGAGATCCAATCTACTTAAATATATGCCTTTCTTACATGGCCAGGGTGTTATGTGCAAAAATACTCTCACCTTTCGTGTTCGCTCGACACGTGGAAGCCGAAGCAATGGAGGCGCAGAAGCCAAGGGGTACAACATTAAATGGAAAGCCGAGTATAACTCTTCGGATCATACGCTTTGAAGTATTCGGAGGAAGAACCCGCCTTGCAATGACGAAGACTATCAGCGTGCCGGACACATCGTCATTGAAGCTTGGTTTGGGGGCTACTGAGGGAGTCCTGGATTAAGGGGTCCTCGGGCGTCCGGCCTATGTGGCGTGGGCCGGACTGATGGGCCATGAAGATACAAGATAGAAGACTTCCTCCCGTGTCCGGATGGGACTCTCCTTTGCGTAGATGGCTAGCTTGGCGTTCGGATATGAAGATTCCTTCCTCTGTAAACCGACTCTGTACAACCCTAGGCCCCTCCGGTGTCTATATAAACTGAAGGGTTTAGTCCGTAGAGGTGATCATAATCATACACGCTAGACTTCTACGGTTTAGCCATTACGATCTCATGGTAGATCAACTCTTGTAATCCTCATACTCATCAAGATCAATCAAGCAGGAAGTAGGGTATTACCTCCATCAAGAGGGCCTGAACCTGGGTAAACATCGTGTCCCCCGTCTCCTGTTACCATTGACCCTAGACACACAGTTCGGGACCCCCTACCCGAGATCCGCCGGTTTTGACACCGACAGCGGGTCTTGCACCTAGCGGTGCTTGCAGGACATAATTCTTCTGTGCAGCAATGAGGATAATCCTCAAGTTACGGACCCAGTCCGTGTAATTGCTACCATCATCTTTCAACTTAGCTTTCTCTAGGAACGCATTAAAATTCAACGGAACAACAGCACGGGCCATTTATCTACAACAACATAGATATGCAAAATACTATCAGGTACTAAGTTCATCATAAGTTAAAGTTCAATTAATCATATTACTTAAGAACTCCCACTTAGATAGACATCCCTCTAATCATCTAAGTGATCACGTGATCCATATCAACTAAACCATGTCCGATCATCATATGATAGGGAGTAGTTTTCAATGGTGAACATCACTATGTTGATCATATCTACTATATAATTCACGCTCGACCTTTCGGTCTCAGTGTTCTGAGGCCATATTTGTATATGCTAGGCTCGTCAAGTTTAACCCGAGTATTCTGCGTGTGCAAAACTGGCTTGCACCCATTGTATGTGAACGTAGAGCTTATCACACCCGATCATCACGTGGTGTCTCGGCACGACGAACTGTAGCAACGGTGCATACTCAGGGAGAACACTTATACCTTGAAATTTAGTGAGAGATCATCTTATAATGCTACCGCCGTACTAAGCAAAATAAGATGCATAAAGGATAAACATCACATGCAATCAATATAAGTGATATGATATGGCCATCATCATCTTGTGCCTTTGATCTCCATCTCCAAAGCACCGTCATGATCACCATCATCACCGGCTTGACACCTTGATCTCCATTGAAGCATCGTTGTCGTCTCGCCAACTATTGCTTCTACGACTATCGCTACCGCTTAGTGATAAAGTAAAGCAATTACATAGCGATTGCATTTCATACAATAAAGCGACAACCATATGGCTCCTGCCAGTTGCCGATAACTGTTACAAAACATGATCATCTCATACAACAAATTATATATCATCACATCTTGACCATATCACATCACAGCAAGCCCTGCAAAAACAAGTTAGACGTCCTCTACTTTGTTGTTGCAAGTTTTACGTGGCTGCTACGGGCTTCCAGCAAGAACCATTCTTACCTACGCATCAAAACCACAACGATTTTTTGTCAAGTGTGTTGTTTTAACCTTCAACAAGGACCGGGCGTAGTCACACTCGATTCAACTAAAGTTGGAGAAACAGACACCCACCAGCCACCTGTGTGCGAAGCACGGTGGTAGAACTAGTCTCATGAACGCGGTCATGTAGTGTCGGTCTGGGCCATCTCATCCAACAATACCACCGAATCAAAGTATGACATGCTGGTAAGCAGTATGACTATTATCGTCCACAACTCTTTGTGTTCTACTCGTGCATATAACATCTACGCATAAACCTAGCTCTGATACCACTGTTGGGTAATGTAGTATTTCAAAAATTTCCTACGATCGCCAAGATCTATCTAGGAGAAGCATAGCAATGAGCGGGTAGAGTGTGTCCATGTACCCTCGTAGACCGAAAGCGGAAGCGTTTAGTAACGCAGTTGATGTAGCCGAACGTCTTCGCGATCCAACCGATCCAAGTACCGAACACATGGCACCTCCGCGATCTGCACACGTTTAGCTCGGTGACGTCCCTCGAACTCTAGATCCAGCTGAGGCCGAGGGAGAGTTCCGTCAGCACGACGGCGTGGTGACGGTGATGATGAAGTTACCGGCGCAGGGCTTCGCCTAAGCACTACGACGATATGACCAAGGTGTGAAACTGTGGAGGGGGCACCGCACACGGCTAAGAGATCAACTTGTGTGTTCTAGGGTGCCCCCCTCCCCACGTATATAAAGGAGGGAGGGGAGGCCGGCCGGCCCTCATAGGCGCGCCAAGGGGGGAGGAATCCTCCTCCTAGTAGTAGGACTCCCCCCTTTCCTAGTCCTACTAGGAGAAGAAGGAAGGAGGGAGCGCCGCCCCTCCCCCTAGTCCAATTCGTACTAGGCCCATGGGGGGGGGCGCGGCCAGCCCTTGGCAGCCCCTCTCTCTTTCCCCTAGGCCCAATAAGGCCCATTACTTCTCCGGTGGTTCCGGTAACCCTTCTGGCACTCTGATATTTATTCGGTGACCCCCGGAACCATTCCGGTGTCCGAATATAGTCATTCAATATATCAATATTTATGTCTCAACCATTTCGAGACTCCTCTTCATGTCCGTGATCTCATCCGGGACTCCGAACTACCTTCGGTACATCAAAACACATAAACTCATAATATCGATCGTCATCGAACGTTAAGCATGCGGACCCTACGGGTTCGAGAACTATGTAGACATGACCGAGACTCATCTCCGGTCAATAACCAATAGCGGAACCTGAATGCTCATATTGGCTCCCACATATTCTATGAAGATGTTTATCGGTCAAACCGCATAACAACATACGTTGTTCCCTTTGTCATCAGTATGTTACTTGCCCGAGATTCGATCGTTGGTATCTCAATACCTAGTTCAATCTCGTTACCCGCAAGTCTCCTTACTCGTTCCGTAATGCATCATCCCGTAACTAAATCATTAGTCACATTGCTTGCAAGGCTTATAGTGATGTGCATTACCGAGAGGGCCCGGAGATACCTCTCCAACAATTGGAGTGACAAATCCTAATCTCGATCTATGCCAACTCAACAAACACCATCAGAGACACCTGTAGAGCATCTTTATAGTCATCCAGTTACATTGTGACGTTTGATAGCACACTAAGTGTTCCTCCGGTATTTGGGAGTTGCATAATCTCATAGTCATAGGAACATGTATAAGTTATGAAGAAAGCAATAGCAATAAACTGAACGATCATAGTGCTAAGCTAACGCATGGGTCAAGTCAATCACATCATTCTCTAATGGTGTGATCCCGTTCATCAAATGACATCTCATGTCTATGGCTAGGAAACTTAACCATCTTTGATTAACGAGCTAGTCAAGTAGAGGCATACTAGTGACACTCTGTTTGTCTATGTATCACACATGTGCTTAGTTTCTGGTTAATACAATTCTAGCATGAATAATAAACATTTATCATGATATAGGGACAACTTTATTATTGCCTCTAGGGCGTATTTCCTTCACCCCAAAGACACCAAGTCTTCTCTTAGCCGTGTGCGGTGACCCCTCCACAATTACACACCTCGGTCATACCGTCGTAATGCTTAGGCGAAGCCCTGCGACGGTAACATCATCATCACCGTCGACACGCCGTCGTGCTGATGGAACTCTCCCTCGTCCTCAACTGGATCAAGAGCTCGAGGGACGCCATCGAGTTGAACGTGTGCTGAACACGGAGGTGCTGTACGTTCGGTGCTTGGATCGGTTGGATCGCGAAGACGTTCGACTACATCAACCGCGTTACTAAACGCTTCCGCTTTCGGTCTACGAGGGTACGTGGACACACTCTCCCCGCTCGTTTCTATGCTTCTCCTAGATAGATCTTGCGTGATCGTAGATTTTTTTTTGAAATACTACGTTCCCCAATAAAAAGTGACCCGCTGACGTCACGAGACAGTCCGAAGTCGTCCGAACAGGCGGCAGGTGTTGGGCCGGCTCAAGCTGACGATGTTGAGTTGGCTGGCGAGGCTGAGCCGGAGGCAGCCTGCCATCTCCATCTTGGGGCACGCCCCGGTTCAATTGGGGTATAATCGGTGCCGCGAGGGTGCTCGTCCCGACCCCTGGTGCAGGTGTGTTGTACAGGCGTGTGGGTTTAAAACCGGGGGGCAGGCGACTCTCATGTCGTCTCCTGTGAACCACCTTAGAAGCTTTTTGACGGAGGCCTATGCGCCATGCCTCTGTCCTCAGGCCTTCTGCTTCACTGGGCTTGTAGCTGCAGCATGTGAGCGCTCTCAGCGGTTATATACTCCTGAGCTTTTGCCATCTACTCACGAATTTTAGTTATCTCTGCATTGCGCTCTTCCTGATTCTCTGCCGTTAAGGGCAACTCAAGGAGTGTTGTCAACGAGGCGACCAGCTCTGAGAGAACTTGAGTCGTTGTTTTTACTGGGCCAGACGCGCTGGGGTTAGCTGCTGACGCGCCGGTTCCATCCACGGCGCCTGCTGCGGTGGAGTTAAGAGCAGGTGCCGTGCCTGCCATGTAGACGGCGGTCCAACGGGGCGGCTCATGGTTGACCGTGGCCGGCTCATTATCAAAGTAGCCCCCAAGCCTACCGTCATAAAGTGGCGGATCGACTCTGTTTCCCCAACCGATGATTCGCCATCAGAGTAGACCAGGGTGTCGCCTCCAGACGCGGAGTTGTCTGCGAGATCGACGCCCTGGGTGAAGCCAACAAAGACATTGTTCCGGCCGGCTTGAGCCGGGGCGGGTTGTGCGCGCTGAGCCGGCTCGATGATATCAATGCAGATGTCCGGCTCGAGTCCTGGCTCGCCGATCTTGCAGATGAAGACGTGGAACTTGCCGAAGGGGACCCGGTACCCGTACTCGATTGAGTTGGCCTCGGGGCCCCAGCCCGAATCGTCGATGTAGAGCTTGCCGCGGCGACTCTTGGTCATGCGGTCGGTCGCATATCCTTCGATCCCTGAGAGAGCTCCCTCCAAGAACTCAACACCACCGAGCAATAGTTCCACGGTGGGCGCAAACTGTCGTGGTTTTGTCACGGCAGATGTCCTCGTGAAAGGACTTAGTCGTGAGGCCATCGCCGCTAAGTAGTAGCTTGAACGGAGTTGATCGGAATCGAGAGACAAGGGTTTACCCAGGTTCGGCCCCTCACGGTGGAGGTAAAAGCCTCTACTCCTGCTTGATTGATATTGATGATGATGATGATGATCTCGATTACAAGGGTGCGTCTTGGCTAACCTAGTACTCGAGAGCGTGTAACCTAGTCTTTCTGCCTCAGGTGCTCCCCTTTATATACAGGTTAAGGCCCTGGACTTACAATAGAGTCCGAGTCGTAGTACAACCTGTGCCCTAGTCAGTTTCCTTATTTGTCTTGTTTCCCAAGTAAAATAACTATGGCGTCCTTCTGATGATGAGCCGCCGTCTCAAGTGCTGGGCTGTGAGCCGGCCCACTCTACGAGTCACCTTGTAGGCCTTGAGGTCTTGATTGCCATAGCCCATCTCGTGTCTTGCTCTTCAGGCCGCCATTGGATAACCCGGTCCTGAACGGGCGGGTTATACGTGAGGTTATATCCCCAACAACTAGTCTCCTTGCCCAGCCCACAAAGTCACTCATAGCATTCGAGCAGTAGCATTCACATGCTGGGATCCACCTCTTTTCTTCTTTGGATGGTTAAAAAGAAAAGAAAAAGAAGCCCGCATAGCCCAACTCATGGAAATGAGTTGCTGAGACGAGCCATACACCCCGCATTGCTCCCAAAATACAACGCCAACACGAATCTCAGGCGTGATGATCAAACTGCCAGGAAAGTGAACAAGACATTCTTAAAACTCAGCCAAACCGAACAAATAATACACTGAATAAAAGGAAATGGAGAGAGTACTATGAAAGACAAATCAATCGTACTGGACGCTGTTAGCTACTCCCTCCGTCCCATAATAGTATAATGTCAAAAACGCTCTTATATTATGGGACGAAGGAGTAGTATTGCAAATCAATGGTGGATATGATGAACTGATCCAATACTTCTAACACCCTTGTAATCAACGGTGGATATGATGAAATGATCCAATACTTCCAGCACATACTTTAGTCTGGCGCATGCCCGAACAGATCATCAACAAGTTAAGACGTATGACGTACAGTACCGTACATGATACTACAATCTCAAGTACTCTACCAGTCTACCTAGCTAAACATGAACGCGTCATCACCAAAGTAATATGCATGGTCAGCCACTGAGAGAGCCGTGCAAAATGCAAATGCGGGTCTACGGATTAAAACTATGTACTGTAGTATGTATGACTCCATTCCATGAAGTTGGACGACGATCCATACGAAATTAGATGCAATTGGACAGGAGAAAAATAACATGATGATTATTCCTTTCTCCTCATCACAAGTTCATCACAATGAAATGCTGATTCTCCTTCTTCTTCATTACAGATCAACTCTCAAGTATCACAACATTACTCTCTCAGAGTTGAGGCAATCAGACTCACTCTCAGAGTTCCGGCCTACATGCATGGCATCAGTTGTCCCATTTGAAGGCGACGGGGCTCCTGACCCGGTGCTTCCTGTTCTCCCAGGCGATGTGGCCGAACTCCCACGTGCCGGCCGGCCTCGCCTTCGCCCCCGCCTCGCTGCTGAACTGCACGCTGTAGCTCCTCTTCTCCTTCGGCCACCTGAACTCCAACGTCGCCGGCGTCACGGTTACCTTCACCCCGTCGGGCGCGGCGACCGTCACGTTGTAGCTCTCTGGGCGCGCAGACACCATGGTCACCGTCCGCGTCAGCGTGCGGACGCGGATGCGGCTGTCGAACATCACCACGAACGACGGGTAGTTGAGGTTGGCCACGCCCCCGGGGATCGTCCTCGCGCACTTGTTCAACTCCGGCACGAACTGCTGCATCTGCTCGACCGTGTAGTTGAGGGTGCAGAGGAAGTCGACGTAGTCCTGCGTGCCGGCGTCGTACACCAGACCCGGGTCCATGGCGAGCCGCGGGAGCACGAACCCGGCCCCAGCCGCCAGCGGCGTCGCGCCCATGACGGCGGCGCCGACGGCACTGCCGCTGTCCACGATGTCTCTGCCGTTCTTGTCGAGCGGGCCGGCGGTCGTCACCAGCGCCGAACGGATCATGGCCGGCGTCCAGTCGCCGTGCCGCTTCTTGATCAGGGCTGCCACGCCAGCCACGTGCGGGCACGCCATCGACGTCCCCGATTGGATGTTGTACTCGACTCTCCGCGGGTCCATGTCGGAGTCAGATGGCGGGGTGGCACCTGACCAGGCGGCGAGGATGTTCACTCCCGGCGCGATGACGTCCGGCTTGAGGATCTGGGGGACAATCGGGTTGGGGCCCCGCGAGGAGAAGCCCGCCACCATCGGCGCCCGGTTCTCGCCGGTGACCGTGTCGCAGGTGAAGTTGAAGGACGCCACCGGGTACGCTACGGACGACATGTAATCGGCCAGCTTCTTGCCGCCGGTGGAGCTGATGAGCAAGATACCGGGAAGGTTGAAGGGTTCGGCCATTACCGTGTCCAAGAACCGTTCCGTACTATCGGCGGAAACTATCCCGGCTCCGCCAGCTCTCTCCACGTTAAAGCCGGCCGAAGCTCCTGCACCCTGGGAGCACACCACGACCTTGCCCATGACATCGCTGTCGATGCCGCCGCAGTCGCTGTCCACTAGCGGGATCATGCCCGCGCCCTGGGAGGACGGGATGTTGTACAGGGACTGCCCAGTGAGCACCACCCCGTCGCCGGGAACACCCGGTCCGTGGTGGCGGCGCCGACGGTGGTCATCCACGGGGCCACGTTGGTTATGAGTCTCTCGGGCCATCGTTGCCGCCCGACAGGACGACGAAGACGCCTCTGCGCTCAGCGCCGAACGTAGCGACGGCGAGGAGGTCGTCGTGGAAGGGTCTCGCGGTGTCTCCGATGGAGATGGAGATGAGGTCCACGCCGTCGCTCACCGCGGCGTCGATCGCCGCGGTAAGGGCCGAGTCAGGGCAGTCGTCTTTCATGGGAATGCACGCCTTGTACACGGCGATCCTTGCCTTGCGCGCCACGCCGCTCGCTCTCCCGCCCGCGAACTTGAAGAGATCGGCCGAGGGGACCTCGGAGCCTGCAGCCGTTGACGCCACGTGCGTTCCGTGCCCATCGATGTCCCTCGGACTCGAATCGGTGAAGGACTTGGCGCCGACGAGCTTGTTGTTGCACAAGCTGGCGTTGAATCCCGGGGCGTCCACGCACTTGCCCCTCCAGGTGGACCTGACGGGGCTGAGCCCGGTGTCGCTGAAGCTGGCGCGCTCCGGCCAGATGCCGCCATCGACGAAGCCGATGACGATGCCGTCGCCGAACTCGGCGTCCGGCCACGCGCCGAAGTCGTCGTGGAGGCCCATGAACCACGGCGACCTCGTGGTATGGATGTGGTACAGCCTATCCTTGTACACGCGGGACACGCCGGGGACGGTGGCCATGCGCTGGGCCTCGCTGGCCGTGAGACGAACGGAAAAACCATGCATGACGGTGCCGTAGGTGTAGCGGATGCGGTTGGAGTTCTTGCCCAGCATGGACGCGTACCAGCGGTCGAGGGTGTCGAACTTGGACGGCTTGGCGAGGTGGTTGGTGAGGACGATGTAGGTGTGCGAGGTGGAATGATGTGGCTGCTTGTGCTCCTCGGCAATGGCGTTCTTGGGCTTCGGGGTGACGGAGGAGTGTGTGGACTGGACAAGGAGGAGAAGTAGCAGGGAGCAGCGCAAGAGGATGGGGGTCATGGAAGCCATTGTTGAATTGGTGTGTGAGTGAGGTTGTGGTTGCAGTGGAGGGTTGCATGTGAGTGATGGGTTTTATAGGGGGCTTGAGCAGCTCAGCTCAGATCAGCAGGAAAATGCATTGCCAAGAGAAAAATATTTGCATCGCATCGCCAAGAGAAAAATATTTTCTATCTTAGTTCTAAGCTTGCATTACCATCTCTCTTAGCTAAATATATCATCATGGTGGCTCAGCTACAGCTAGTGGATAGCAGTTGTGGCTTCCCTCCAGACTAATCCTCTGCTAGTGGCAGCTAAATGTGGACTCCAAACAAAATTTTGATGGCACATGAATGAATTTTGATGAGCAAAATAAATTTCCATTTCAAGTCTTGGACGTAGCCACTTGGTCATTCGGAGCTCCATTATTTGTGATGAAACAGGCTTGCGAACGAAAAATGGAAATAATGAAACGGCCTCCACTACTACCCTTTTGTCTTTTCCTGAAGCTTTGCCTTGCCTCCACCGAGTTACACTACTTTTTTTTTGCGGGTGAGTTACACTAATTAACCGAGGGATGTTCCAGTCCGTGGTGCAGAAACCGTCGAGTTACAACTCTGGTGAAATCAGTCATGCAAAACAAAGCCCTAAGTAATACAACATCACATGTGCCAAGACGTAAAGAAGCCCGTCACAGTGGGTGATATGAATTGAAAAATTGGAACTAAATTCAGAGATGTCATCAGTCTTGAACAATGTGATTACTGATTACAGGTTACATTTACAGTTACAATGGTCTCTGAGATTAATTTACAGAGTTGTGTACGCCCATTTAGCAGGTTTCTGTTTCTGTACTAGTAGTACTTTTGATCTGTACTCAACGGCTTGCTGAGTACCCTTCTCTGTTAGTCATCTAAGTTTATCCAGGCTATTCAGTAAAAGTAAACCAACAACATATCTGAATTTGTTCACACACCTGCCCTACGACGACTGAGGTTGTTTCTAGCTCCACACAACATGTACACTACTCCAGTACAAATGCTGCCAGCGAAGAGCTACGCAAGAAGACGCTGGAATAGAGGTCTTCAGACACTCAGGAGCTGTGGACAAAATCGGCAAACAGACGACTGGAAATTCATGATTCTCGCTGATGTTGCTACTTTGTCACACACAAAATAAAGCTCTCATTGTACTACAAGAGTATCAAATTCCATTAGTTATGATGATGCATCAGCGGGTTCAGCGCCAAGAAGCTAGTAAGGGCACCTTACACTTTGTCCAGAAAGATTTTAACGAGCGCACAACCATTTAGATCTTCTCCTACTATGGGCATCTTCCATGCTGATTACTTGTGACTGCGAAAAGATAAGAATGATGACAAGTCAACTCCAACTCCCAGCCCATAACATGATCATGCATCATGCGGAACACATGTAGACAAGTTCAGTTGCATATCTACAGGAGGGCTATGAAATGCTCGCGGCAAGGCATACAGTTATCAACAGCTAAATTTTACCATGATGTTGTAAGAAAATAAGAACAGATACATTAAACTTTAAGAAGATACTGAGACATGTAACATTACAGATATCATTCAACTGCAGGTGCCTGAGAAAAATGAACAAAATTCATGATGAAACAGCCTTCCAAACGAAACAGGGAAAGAATGAAACGGCCTCCACTCTAACTTTTTGTCTTTTCCTAAAACCTCAACTTGCCTTGTCCCCATCGAGTTACACTAATTAAACACACAACACATGCAAGAGCACAAGCTTTCAGTTAACATTCTAGCTTTGTGCTATGAGGGATGAAACCAACTGCCTAATCTGTCAGCAATAGCACATGATAGCAGACAAGGCTGTTCTCAGCCCCTAATCTGGAAACCAGACGTTCCTGTACAACTCTGGTGAGATCAGTCATGTAAAACCAAGCCCTAAGTAAACACTACATTGTATTGTCTTGAACAATGTGATTAAGCTACATTTACAGTTACGAGGTGATGAATTTACAGTTAACGTATGACCATTAGCAGGTTTCAACTTCTGCCAGTAAAGATGGGAGCACGATTCTTAAGTTTCTGAAACAAAGATGGCAGAAGTAGCCATTAGCCCAACCTCGGCGCTGTAGCCTGTCATTGCACCATAATCTGTTTTTGATCAGCAAGCCTCCCAGAACAGCTTTTTATAGCAGGTTTGGTCACTCCTTGGAACTGCAGTTTGTAGACCGAGCTTGTGGAGTATAATCTGTTTGGCTCATATCTCCATTGGATCGAATCCGGAATGCCATCATGTAGATGAATGTCTTTTGTTCGTAGCCATGTCCGCAGAGCGATGAACTCATGGAGCAGAGCAGTTGTACTATGCTGTATCCCCATGAGCCAGGTCATTGATCCAAGTGTCGCCAGCAAGGGCATCTTTTGCGCTTCTGTTTTTTTCTCCGTGAGTGCTTCAAGAGCAGCGGGAAGGCGATCCTTAGGGTGGCAGAACCCATCCAGGAGCAGTCCCCGAAGGAGGCCGTCGTGCTGTCACCAATGGTTACCATTGTTGCAGCGTTGAAAAGAGCTCTGTTAGTGACAACGCATGGCAGCTCTGATCCAACCCAAGGCCTTTCAGGATTTTTCCATAGCGCACGGCTGAATTGTTGCATATCCTGGATGCCGCGGCCACCACTAGCTATCGGGGAGCAAACCATAGGCTAGTTCACCTTACACTTGCCGCTGGTGAGCTCTTTGTCTTGTGCCCATAGGAAGCGACGCCGCGCCTTGTCCACATCTTTAAAAAATCTTTTTGGGACCTTGAGGACAGAGATAGCGAATGCAGGCAGCAGAGAGAGAACACAACAAACCAGCACCTGTCTTCCAGCTATCTTCATGAGTTTGCCCTTCCATCCTGCCAGCCGTGCCCTAATGCGATCAAGGATGAACTGCAGATGAACTATCCGAAGCCGCGAGGTTGTGATTGGCAGACCAAGGTATCTCAAAGGGAAGCTAGTGGTTTGCCATCCAAAATTTCGAAGAACATCAGAGGTTGATGTCCTTGCATCTGATGGGTGTGACAGTTGATTTTTGAGGGTTTATCTTCAGTCCAGACGCGTTTCCGAAGTCATTCAGAATCTGCATGAGCATGTCCACTTCTTCCTTCCTTGGGCTTCCAAAAAGAACTGCATCATCCCCGTACAGGCTGCTCTCCTCGGCAGAGGATCAATCAGTTAGAGCTCAGCTGCTCTCTGAATCAATCGATGGAGAGGATCAATCGCGATAATGAAGAGAAAAGGCGACAGAGGATCACCCTGCGTTAAACCATGGCGATGAAGCACAGCCTGTCCTAGCCATCCATTGAGCAGGAACGAGGAAGAAGAGGTTGACAGTAGCCAGGCGATCCAATCCCTCCAGCGCGCACTGAAGCACAGAACCTGCAGCAGCTGGAGCAGGTATTCCCAAGAAACTTAATGAGCCACACGTAGAAGCACGCCCATTTAGATCTTCTTCTACTAAAACACCTTCCATGCTGACACTAGTGACCTGCGATCAAGGAAAAGACTGGGGGATAAGAATGACGAAAAGGGAACGCCCAGCTTCTAACATGATTATGCATTACATACAAAAATGCAGAGAAATTCAATCACAGATCTTCAAGATTGCTATGAAATGCTCACAAGAAGGCATATATCGAATGTCAAAGAGCAATACAAGCCTACACGGTTAACAACTACATATTACATATACTTCTAGGACAAATATGTAGAAAAATTTCACCATGAAGTTGTACATGCAGGTCACTTTTGTTTCTCAGTTGGAGTTTCTTTGTAATGGCTAAGGTTGTAATGGTCGTTTGGACCACTTGTTTCTTCCTATCTATATAATCACATGCAGCTCTCCTGCATGGTTCAAAAACAAACCATATTAATTCTTTAAAACTGAAACAGAGTTTTATTTTTGCGATGAAAAATTGAATCAAAATTAATCAAAGTTAATATTGCCATAAATGCCCTGGCAGCTCCTATTGTGATGACATTTGAACAACGGACAATATCAAAAGCATTGCTCCAGCCGAGACGTAATCCTTTACATGCCAAGTTGACCATCTAGTAAACAATATAGAATTCCATCGATTTGGTTCCTCCAAAAAAACTCCCATTTGAGCTGAGGAAAAAAATAGATGAATTAAACTTTAAGAAGACACTCAGACCTGTAACATGAGTATCAAGTTGCAGACACAGATAATAGCAGGTACCTGAAAAACAAATTGAGAAACACTAATTCATGGAAATTAAACTTTATGAAATGTAGCAAAAATTTATCTAATTTGATCAACCCCATACGACTACTTTCCCATATCATGAACTAACTAGTATCACTTGCAGCATTCAGATTATATCAAGGCTGAACATTGAAGTGCCTGATTGGGCTCTGGTCACAGAGAACGTAAAGAAAGCCTCTTAATATTTTAGTATCTCACTGCGAATGCGACTTGCCGAGTATTTCATATAAAATTGTACTTCTATATAAAACAAATAAAATTATAGGATACAGAAGAGATCAATCAAGTATGGTCCCCATAAAAGCAACTAGGTGTTGGGGCGCGCCCGTGGCGCGTCTCTTGAGGGGGAGCTGGGTGGTGCCTGGTTGTACTCGCCCCTTTAACACTCTTTTCTATTCTAATTAGCGTTTGGGATGATTACTTTAATTAAGAAACTTAGCAGCAAAAATAGAAATATAGACTGTACAGAGAAAGCCCATTATGGTTCTGAACATGAAACATCTGACAGACAATAGTGCACATAACATAAGCAGCAACATAGGTTTAGTGTCTTGAAAAGCATGTGATAAGAGGGCCCAAAAGCAAACGATAGGTTATCACAGGATATAGCATAATTAGGAGTACTTAGTGCTACATTATATTAGATTATATTGACACAGGGGCTGCAGCGTTTTCGATGGTGCATCTAGAGGCGGTGCACGGTGAGGACCAGGCGGCGCTTTGAAGTTATCCTGAAACGAAATGCACAGATGTCTCCTTCGCGAATGTTGGCGCGGCGACGAAACTCAGACCAGTTGGTGGTTATAGTGGCCCTCTTGTCAGTTCCTAGCATCATGCGACATTCGGCGAGCAGATGGCCGTCTGCAAGTCTGACCATGAGTGTATCATTGTTTGGATCAATGTAGTCCAGTAGGTTCTCTTCAGTATAGTTAACCTGAAAATACTGGTAGAAGAAAGCAAGTTATTTACATGGACAAAAATTGTTGTGTGATATGGAAGATAAGAGCGTGTTCTATGGATATTAATGATATTAATGGTGTTAGCAAAGTACTGTTATTGACTACACGTCTTGAAGACCCAGAATGCTCAAGTAAAATGGCTGATGAAAGAGCAAAGAGAAATCAATATTTATGGTGTGCAATTGACGATTTGAGTATGTACAGCCTAGTGTATGAACAGAGAACAAACGAATGAAAAAATGGTAAGCTAGAAAAGATAAAGTAGAAATTTCAAAAGTGGCAGGAGAAAAATAACAACAGACCAGGTGTTGATCTATCTGGTACACAGTGAGAAAGGGAACATAATCGGTATTTGTAAGATGACTAAACTGCTGACTGTTAAGTAGTAAGAACAGAACATGATTTTTTATATCTTAAGCATGGATAGAACAATAGTATAAATAGGAAAATATGTGCAACTTTCGTTTGCATCATCACAAAGTTACAGCTGTTAAGGTAATTAAAATGCATAAGAAAACAACATTGTATATTCTGTAAAATGGCTGGTGAAGCTCATGAAAAGAGTGAAGTAGTAAAGGAAGATGAAGAACTAAAAATAGATGTGCTTGTAATTGAATGGTCGACTACAGTAGATTATAGAATTCTAAGAAAAACAAGTAATATTGTAAAAGCGAGTTGCATGAATCTGATTGAGTATAACAAAGTATGAGAGTGGGGAAGAATGGCGATGAAAAAAAATTGGGCTTACAGAAGGCAAATTTGTCATTTTCATATACAGTGTGCGGATGGCATTAAAGCATTAGTAGTGGTGTTGAAAAGATAAGGTTAAAAGGACAGATACTCGGTTAGAATCAATCAGCGTCTTTTCTGTTAAAAAAAACAATAAAAAGTGGGAGTTGTGCAGTATGGAGATACAACTTGCCACATTATGAAGTTAGTAAACATTGAATAGGCTGTGCATTTGAGCATACCATGCGCTGGCCTGGTTTGGCAAACGTCTTGTTGATTGTGCACACGTAGTACTTGATGTCTGGCTCTTTGTGCCAAAACATAGCAAAGAGGGTGTCTACTTGGTGCTCATAGAGCTTCACCTCATTGCCCCAGTAACAGTTGTCGTCAAGCTCACCAACGTACTGGATGCCACCAGGTGTTCCTGCATTCAGTTGGAAGTAGGTGGGAAGCAAGTTAAGTATTGCTTGCAACAGCCGTAAATGTCATAGTTTGTTCGGGAAAGGAAATTTTAGCTATATAAGAGAGCAGGCTGGGTGTTAGGGGTTGTTTGGATTGAAGTCAAACCAGCTGTACAAAAATGAGTGGAACTTGCTTGTGTGGTACTCCCTCCGTCCCATAATATAAGAAAGTTTTTGACACTACTAGTGTCAAAAACGTTCTTATATTATGGGACGGAGGGAGTAGTACAGAGTGAGAAAGGGCAGCTAAAAAATTGGCAGCGATTGGAAAATTCTGCTTCAATCGAAACCGTTGCCCACGCTGTGGTGAATGGCGAGAATTTAGGAAGGGTAGGCTTTGGCAGCCATCCAAACTGGTTCTTAGACATGATGTCATGTAAGTAACTGAAGATTAATTTTTAGAATAAGAGAATTGAAGTTCTAAAATATAGCAGATGGTGAAAGTAGTTTGTAAATTAGAGAAAGCATAAACGTTTGCATACAGATTGAGATCAGCATTGTGTGGCATGGTGAAGGTAATGACTACAAAAGGAAACAAACATTGAGCGAGCAAAAGTAGAACAGAGCAGTGTGATTCCCAACTTTGTAAGAGAAGTATGGTGAGAGCAATCAGTAGGGAAGGAAATAAATATGAATCTAACAGATGCAGTGAATAAGTGAAGGTAGTTGATAAAGAAATACACAGACACATGCTTTGTTAGGAAGCTGTGAGTTTGATGTTTTAAATATTGAAAACAAAGAAATAAGTTGTGTGCTCACCGCAGATGATGTACTCTTGCTGCTCATTCTCTTCAGTCTGTTCATCGTATCATACAATACATCGTTAGAAATAAGAAATGTGATTATTGCCATTGGAGATGATGAAAGATAAGATTGAAACTATTATCTTTGAAAGATATCATTTGAGATTGTCGCACAAGTTTCTTCTGAAGCTGTATTTTTTTAGGCTAAAAGGATGAAGCTTCTGTTCTGTTCTTTGATTGACATTTTAACCCTGCACCATCGGAAACTAACTACTTGATATTTTGATCTTCTATCTGACGACAAAATGATTTAAGATCGGTGCATCGTGTCAATCAGTGTGGAAACAAGTTAGAACTCAATACTGTACACTCACAGTTATTATGTAGTTGCCGAGCTTTCGTATTTACGTGATGGAGATTATTTGTATTTTATTAACACGTGGGAACTAACTGAGACAGCACATGCTATTAGAGCAGAGTAGAATCGGGAAGGCAAAATGCAAAATAGCTAGTGAAATAGATTAATATATAATGGATGTATTGATGACAAAGATATTCATGTAACTGAAACAGTAGGCGAAAGTGAATCTTAATGTGCATTTAGCAGATTCGAAGCGCCAATCGATTCATGTGGTGTATGCGCAGCGGATCTGTACTTTTGGATGAGAAGTTAAATCATGAAGGTAACAGAGTCATTCTCCTAAAAAGCTAAAATGTGTATACATTTTTTTTCATTCTAATCATATCCATAAGTGCTGCAAGATAAAACATATTCTATGATTTTGTTTCTCCCCTGAGAGTCCAACCATATAATGTCAGAGAAATAGAGTAAAAAATGAATGATACTAGTCTAGCTAGCATTCGACCATCCACGGAAAGACTTCACCTTTCGTTGAGATTCTTTTAAGCTTGGCCAAAACAGCATAAACCAAACAACAGGATTTAAGTTGTCGATGCCAGCCTGCTTTCTTTACGGTTAACCTTCAGTTCATATTCCTTATGCACAAATTGAACATCATCTAAGATGCAAATATCAAGGTCACATCAGTTTGTTAGACTTTGAAGTGAAAAAGAAGCCTATAGATTATTCGATATTCCAAGCAGAATAAACTAACCAGGGGATTAGGACCTTCACTGAGGCCTCTGCCATCGGTCTAGTTCCTAAGAAAGAAGAAATTATGGACAAACTGATGTAACTGCAGCAATTGTGGCATTGATGCTGCATTATTGAAGGGAGTGCAGAGGAAAAAAGAGACCAAGATGTTGTTCAAATAAATGAAGCCTAACCTTAGTTCAAAGCTGCGACACTTTTTTTGGATCAGAGGGGTATTAAATTTTAGTTTCATGCGCCAAACAAGTCCAATCATTCATTTTCATTTTGAGCTGATCTGCAAATATTCACTCATCATAATTTTTTCCATAAAATGAGAATTCAAAATTCATCCAAGGTATGATTAGAAAGACTAATCTGAGAGGCAAAGTCTTAGTTTTACCTAAGGCTCTTGTCAACTCCTTTCGGGATGTTAGGCTCTGTCTTTGGTTGCCCAAACTGTTCTATATTATCTAAATTTTCACAATAATCTCAGGACAGCTGTTAAGTGCATCAACAAAATAACAAGAAAACCACATGTTACGTGATGGTTCCTTACAATTATGTTGGTTGTTATTAGCAGCATTTGACTGTTCTTTGGAGCCTAACAAAATACCACCATTAATTATTCATTAAGAAGCCATTTATACTCATTAAGGGCACGAGCAAGCATATAGGGCCTAAGGTGATACCTGATGTTATCTCAATCTCATCCATGGCAGCTCGAAAACCACGCTGAGTTTGGCCTGCCAAAGAAAGATCCAAAATCATGACACATGAACTGAGCTCTTTTCCATGTTAGAGGTAGTGTTTTTTTGTTGTTGTTGAGAATAGAGGTAGTGTTTGTTCTACATCCACGAGAACAGTGTTTGGTTTTTCAGGTAATAAAGTGTTGAGCATTAACATAGATACAAAAGCTCATAAGATCAGAACTTCACATAGTACATGAAGTTTTCTGAGAGTCATGCATAACAGAGAGGGTTGACAATTTTCTGAACTTGTCCTGGGGAAAGACAGATTTAGGATTTCAGGTCAATGTGGTTGTTGATCTGAACCTCAACAGGGCATCTAATGGAAGAAGCATACCTGATGACTCCTTGCTTCCACTTGAAGATTCAGAATCACTCTTAAAATCAGGGACAGATTTTCCTTCAACATGCACATCTTGATCCATGTGTGTGCATGATACCAATACAGGTTGAGCGGGTTTAACTGGCACCGCAATAGCTGATGGTTCTTGGCTCAAAGATCCAGTGTCTTTCTAGGGGAAAGGGATGCATTCCCGGATATAAGCGGAAGAGGCGGATATAAGCGGAAGAGGCACTGCTGCAACAACCCCAGAACATGTATGCCCCCTGCCTTGTGAGGAAGAGATGTGATTAATTGAAAGCAGATTCAAATGGAAAGAAATATAACAGAGTACAAGAGAGAAATAACACAATTGAATTTACTTGTGACTATATGAGCAACTGAAATGTAAATATATGATTAGCAGAAGCTATATCCATATGGTCAAATGAATGAAAGCAAGCACACATTGCATTGTGTATGGAAGCGAATCTGTCATAGGTTGGCCCAAGTGTATTAAAGAATCTGAGCATAGCAATAGAACATTAGTTAGTTGTTCATTCATGATTAGACACACAGCAGGTAGTGGATATGATCATAATCTTGGCCGGCTTGACTTCACAGCAGACAAACTGAGATCTTTAAAACAGAACAAGATGTGCGTATTAATAACTAATGATATGCAAGCACCACCTGTAAAGAGAATATAGGAACCCAAAGGCATGCCAACTGAAGAAGGCCTTCCATCCCACTACTGCAAAATTTTGAAGAGTGTTTCTTGACATAGACACGCAAAAAAGGGTACTACAGATGATGGAAATAAGTCACCAGGTCTGCATCCTTGAAACCTCTTTGGACTTGTCTCTGGTGATCAATTAGTTCATGAAGTAATAACGTGAGAAAAAAAAATGTGAACCAAGAATTCAGCTTCAGGTACTGCTTGCTGTAAGTAAAGCCTCGAACCAGATGTTTTGTACCAGGCAAGTCCTGGTGCTAGTGCTGCTTGCCCGCATGGTGATATCCGGTTCGCAAAAGTTCTGTTCTGTAGGTCAATGTTAGCACTTAGCACTCCAACTCTTATACTACACTGCTGATTGGAATGTGCGCGGGCCAGACTATTCAGCAGAGTTCATCAAAATTTAAGGAAGTAGACTTGCCCATATACTCCCGTCAAGAAAAGGTCCAATACATGTGTGTGAAGATCAGACAGGATGCCTGTTTACACGGAATCTGATGCAATCATCCCCCATGGAATTGACCAGTACGTGCAGAGCTGAATGCTCTGTTCTGAGTTGTATTTGCTGTTGTTTTTTCATGTTTTGTTTGGTATATACATGAAACTGGCTCCAATAACTGCAACGTGGCCCTTGATGTGTAGAATGACTAGTGAGTCTGGTAGAACCAGGGGTCCTACCGGACCGGCTCCTTAGGTTGTAGGGGAAGGCCGGAGGCTGTTGGGGGCGAGGGCGCGGCTTCCGACACGTGGGCGCCGTCGCGAGCTTGAGGGAGGGAGGCGGCGGCTGGGAGAGAGGGCGGCTAGGGTTTAGGGTCTGGCTCCTCTGGGAGCCGGGCAATAGAATTCTTCTTATTGCTTAATCTCAAAAATAGTCTTACAGCTAGTATATATAACCACGATGCTGAAAATAAGATAACTTGTGGGCCAAGCCCCTAACTAAACTTGCCCGGTGGGCCTCCTACGGGCATAAGTCTGCCCGGTCATAACATCTCTCCCCGCCTGCGCAAACAGCTCGTCCTCGAGCTGAAAGTCTGGATAGTGTTGACGGAACTCGTCACGTTGCTCCCAAGTGGCCTCCTCCGCCGGAAGTCCAGTCCACTGAATCAGCACGTACCACACGCCGCGACGGAGCTGGGCCTGCAACACCTTCTCCGGTCCCGGAAGGATGCGCCCGTCGAGGGTTGGAGGGAGCGCGGGAGGGGCCGCAGGTGGCTCCCCACGGTAAGGCTTCAGCAGCCCCACATGGAAGACGTCGTGGATGTGGGCTCCGAAAGGAAGCTGAAGGCGGTAAGCCACCTTCCCGATGCGCTCCAAGACGGCAAAGGGCCCCGCGTAACGAGGGCCCAGCTTGCGCTTCGCGCGCGGGTCCAGTGACTGCGTAGAGCGGTGAAGAAGACGCAGGCACACCCAATCACCCACCGCATACTCCGCCTCGCGATGGTGGTCGTCGTAATAGTGTTTGGCCAGTTGCTGGGCCTGAAGGAGTCGTTGCCGAACTTCGGCCAACATGTCGTCACGGCGCCACAGAAGCTCACCCGCCACCTCTGTCCAAGCCGTCGTCGGATCCACCGGAATGATGGGCGGTGGCGGCCGGCCATAGACCACCTCAAAAGGAGTGGCGCGCAGGGCGGAGTGGTAGGAGGTGTTGTAGCAGTACTCCGCCCAGGAGAGCCAGTCCACCCAAGCGCGAGGATGATCACGTGTGACACAACGCAAATACATGGCAATCACCTTGTTGACAACCTCAGACTGACCGTCTGTCTGAGGATGGAATGCTGTGCTCAGGCGGAGTTTCACGCCCGCCAAACGGAAGAGATCGCGCCAGACATGACTGGTGAACACTGGGTCCCGATCGCTGACGATCGAAGAGGGAAACCCGTGGAGACGAACGATACCGTCAAAGAAGGCGCGGGCGACGGAGGCAGCATTGTAGGGATGACCGAGCGCAATGAAGTGAGCATACTTGGAGAAGCGGTCGACCACCGTGAGAATGACCGATTTGCCGCCCACCTTGGGGAGGCCCTCAATGAAGTCCATGGAGATATCCGCCCAGACCTGAGACGAAACCTCCAAGGGCTGGAGCAGACCAGCCGACCGGAGCGTCTCCGTCTTGTTGCGCTGGCATGTCACACAAGACCGAACCCAGTCACGGACCAGGGCCCGATCCCCAGGGATGTAGAAGTCGGTGCGGAGACGATGGAGAGTTTTCTGCATACCCTCATGGCCCGCCGAGTGGGCCAGCATCAGCACCTGGTGACGGAGATCATCATGCGTCGGCACGAAGACCCGGCGCCCATGGAGGAGCAGGCCGTCGGTGAAGCGCCAAGGCTCCTCCAGCTCGCCCGCCGCCAGCTGTTGCTGAAGAAGAAGAGCGTCGGCCGCGGTCGCCGTTGCCCGGCGAATGTCGATGAAGAGGCCAAAGGTCGGCCCAGAGCGGATGCACAGCACTGCCCCCGGGGAGTCGCCGATGGTGGAGTCGAGGTCGACGTCGCGGCGAGACAAGGCGTCGGCCACGGTATTAAGACGACCCGGGCGATACTCGACGGAGAAGTCGAAGCCGAAGAGCTTGCTGATCCACTAATGCTGCGGCACGGTCGAGAGCCTCTGGTCCAGCAAGAACTTGAGACTGTAGTGGTCCGTGCGAATCCGGAAAGACCGTCCCCATAGATAGGGCCGCCAATGGCGGACCGCCTGCACCAAGCCAATGAGCTCCCGCTCGTACGCCGCGAGCTTAAGATGGCGCGGAGCGAAAGGCCTGCTGAAGAAAGCGAGAGGGCCATCGCCCTGATGAAGCACGGCGCCGAACCCCGCACCCGAGGCGTCATAGTCCACCACGAATGGGCGGTCAAAGTCCGGCATCTGAAGAACGGGGCCCATCGTGAGGGCCCCCTTGAGGGCCTCGAATGCCGCCATCGCCTCGTCGTCCCATGCGAAGGCGTCGCGGCGCAGCAAACGCGTGAGTGGCGATGCGATGAGGCCGAACTCCCGGATAAACTTCCGGTAGTATCCCACGAGGCCGAGAAAACCGCGAAGAGCCCGCGGTGAGTGCGGCGTCGGCCAGGCTACGACGGCCGCCACCTTGTCGGCATCCATAGCAACCCCGTCGGCCGAGATGACGTGGCCGAGGTAGGCGACTGAAGGCGTCCCGAACGAGCACTTCGAGCGCTTAAGATGAAGATGGTGCGCCCGAAGCTCGTTGAAGACGATGGCGACGTGCTGGAGGTGCTCCGCCCACGAGGCGCTGTAGATAAGAATATCATCAAAGAAAACGAGCACAAACCGACGTAAGTAGGGCCGGAGGACGTCGTTCATCAGAGCCTGGAAGGTCGCCGGGGCGTTGGAGAGGCCAAAGGGCATCACCAAGAACTCGAAGTGGCCGTGGTGAGTCCGAAACGCGGTCTTGATGACGTCATCCGGATGCATGCGCACCTGGTGGTACCCCGACCGGAGATCGAGCTTGGTGAAGAAGCGCGCCCCATGTAGCTCATCCAGGAGCTCATCAACCACCGGAATAGGAAACTTGTCCTTGAGCGTGAGAGCATTAAGGGCGCGGTAGTCGATGCAGAAGCGCCACGTGCCGTCCGACTTGCGAACGAGGAGCACCGGCGCGGTAAACGGCGATGTGGAGATCCAAATGATGCCCGCGGCGAGCATGAGTGCACACTGCCGCTCCAACTCGTCCTTCTGCAGCTGCGGATAGCGGTAAGGACGCACTGCCACCCGTGCGGAGCCTGGCAGGAGATGGATACGGTGATCATAAACCCGGGCTAGAGGAAGGCCCTGCGGCTCGGTGAAGAGGTCGCCGTGTTGCTACAGAAGGTGATCCAATAGTGGATGCTCGGCCTCGGAGGTAGCCGCTGCCAGCTGAAGCTGCGGCGTCGCCGGTACGGCGCCCCCAACGCCGTCCCACCGGATGCGGCGGCCTAGCCGCCAGAAGGTCATCGTCAGAGCGTCGAAGTCCCAAAGTATGGGACCGAGGGTCCGCAGAAAGTCGACGCCAAGGATGAAGTCGAAACAGCCCAAGTCAATGCCCGCACATGTGATGGAGAAGTGTTCATCGTCGATGGTGATGGGTACGTCCCGTGCGAGGCCATGACACCGGAGGCGATCGCCGTTGGCCACCGTGTCCCGAAGTTGCTCCCCGCCCGTCGGCTGAAGCGCTAAGCGACGCATGGTAGCCTCGGGCAGGAAGTTATGAGTGGAGCCTGTATCCACCAAAGCCACCAAGCGCTCGTCGTGGATCATCACCGGCAAGAGCATGGTCCGCTCGTCGCGGATGCCGGCGAGCGCGTGGAGAGAGACCACGACAGCCGTCGCCGGGGCGGCCCCGGGTGCGGCCTCAGTAGCCGCTGGGGGCGGCCAGGGCGTCGGCCCCGTCGGCCAGGGCGTCCTCCTCGATGAAGTCGACCGTCTCCAAGTAGAAGAGGCGCGGGCAGACATGCTCGGCGTATAGGGCTCATCACAGTTAAAGCAGAGGCCCTGGCGCCGCCGCTCTATCTGCTCCGCCGGAGAGAGACGACGGAAGGGTCGCGTCGTGGCTGGGGTAGTAGTCGCCGGAGCGGCCGAAGGTGGCCGGCCCGGCGCAGGGAGCGGTCGGGTGGCCTGCCGACCTCCTCGAGCCGGGGCGGCCGGTTGCATGGCCTGGGCGCGAGCCTCGAAGGCACGGGCGTAATACATGGCCGTCTGGAGATCCTGAGGGCCGCGAAGCTCCACGTCCATGTGGATGTGATCCGGAAGGCCACCGACAAAGAGGTCGGCCCGCTGTTGCGCCGTCACGCCCGACGCATGGCACGCCAGGGCCTGGAAACGGTCAGCGAAGTCCTGCACCGTGGAGGTGAAGGGAAGGCGGCCGAGCTCCGCCAGGCGGCTCCCGCGAACCGAAGGCCCAGAGCGAAGGAGGCAGAGCTCTCGGAAGCGCTCCCAAGGGGGCATGGCGCCCTCGTCCTGCTCGAGAGCGTAATACCATGTGTGTGCCCCGCCGCGGAGGTGGTAAGAGGCGAGCCAGGTACGCTCCGATGCGAGGGTGCGCTGCCCGCGAAAGAACTGGTTGCACTGGTTGAGCCAGTTTAGGGGGTCCTCCGTGCCGTCATATGTGGCGAAGTCGATCTTGGCGAACCGCGGCGGTGTCTGGGTCGAGGCGCCGTGTCGAGCTGGCTCGGAGGTGCGGAGCAGTGAGGCGGGTGGCGCCTGGTCGGCGTACTCCGGGTAGGGAGGACCCGCGGAGCCGGATGGCCCGCCGAACTGCGGAAACGGGGTCGGCTGCTCCGGAGCCGTGGTGTAGACCGGCGATGGCGAAGACCCATCCGCCCAAGCTGGGAGTGGCGACGGGGAGGGCGGGAACCGGACCTGATGTATCGGAAGGCCGGCCGGCGAGGACGCCCCCGAGCTGGGCAGAGGTGGCGCCGGTGGTTGCAGCGTCGGCTGTGGAGGGTGGGCAGGCGCGTCGGTTGCCACGGGGGAAGGCGGCTGCAGATGCCATAGGGGAGCCGCAGCTGGCGGCGGCGGCAAATGCCACAGAGGAGCCGTGGCTGGAGTGGGCCCGCCGGGGTGCCCCGCCTGGAATGGCAGCAGCGGCAGCCCGGTGCAGGCCGGCGCGGCCTGGGCCGGCCACGGCAGCGCGGGGTGCCCCGCCTGGAACGGCAGCAGCGGCTGCCCGCTGTATGCAGGCGCGCCCTGGGACGGCCACGGCAGCGCGGGGTGGCCGTAGGCGGCGATCAGCGCAGCCGGCGGTGGTGCGTACGGCCCGGCCATGTACTGGTGGTACTGGTTCAGATGGAGTCCCTGGACGGCCGTCACGAGATCCCGCAAGGTATTGGTGACCTGTTCCGGCGTGAAGACGGCGGTCGTCGGCGGCGCGGAAGTGACGGGGGTCGGCGGCGGTGGGGAGCCCGCGGTGGTGACCAGGCCTGGCAGTGTGGGGGCCCCGGCGGTGGTCATCCGAGCGGTGGACATCGGGGCGGTGGCCATCAGGGTGGTGGCGACGATGGGCAGCGGCGGCGAGGGCGTTGAAGAAGGCATGATCGAACCCGAGTCTCTGGATACCAAATTGGTAGAACCAGGGGTCTTACCGGACCGGCTCCTTAGGTTGTAGGGGAAGGCCGGAGGCTGTTGGGGGCGAGGGCGCGGCTTCCGGTGCGTGGGCGCCGTCGCGAGCTTGAGGGAGGGAGGGAGGCGGCGGCTGGGAGAGAGGGCGGCTAGGGTTTAGGGTCCGGCTCCTCTGGAGCCGGGCAATAGAATTCTTCTTATTGCTTGATCTCAAAAATAGTCTTACAGCTAGTATATATAACCACGATGCTGAAAATAAGATAACTTGTGGCCAAACCCCTAACTAAACTTGCCCGGTGGGCCTCCTACGGGCATAAGTCTGCCCGGTCATAACAGTCTCTTGTGTGGTGTCAAGAACTTGGACAGTAGCTTGATTATCCAGTTATAAATTCCATTAGAAGTATTGTTCTGCAGGAGAACATCTGGGAATCAATCATGAAAATCCAGTCAGAATTTCCATTATGAGCTTTGATAATAGATTGATTACACTCTTGCCGGTACTTCCTAGGCGGACCCTCCCCCTCAGGATCAGCCAGGTCCTGGCATCCACTCGCCAATTCTTTTAGGTGCGTATGGGTGGGGGATGCGTTGACGTAGACAGCCTTGGAGACATTGTTGTGTTACAGAGGTGCTGGGCATCGGTCTTTAATTTTCACACATTTGAAGTGAATTAGTGTGCAAAAAAGTTGTG
The DNA here is from genome assembly GCF_002575655.3 of Aegilops tauschii subsp. strangulata. Classification (NCBI taxonomy): domain Eukaryota; kingdom Viridiplantae; phylum Streptophyta; class Magnoliopsida; order Poales; family Poaceae; genus Aegilops; species Aegilops tauschii. The sequence goes on from NC_053039.3 coordinate 312,018,234, forward strand.
CGTAAACTCTTCTCCATTGCAACTTCAACAAAGTAAGTTCTGAAGCTAAATCGGTTCACTGTTGCTCTCTATAGGATCAGCAAAATAAGCTGTAATAGCTCAGTAACAAGTCATAGCAACCTGTAGGCCATCATTGCAAATATAGCAAAAGGGGAAGATGGGTAGTACTGAGAATAAATATTTTCAACTTCTGTTGATTACACTAACCAATACCTCTACCCAGGACCAAAATCCATGCACTGTTACTAAAGTTATGAACAGGCAGTTGTTTCTGAAAACTCTCAATAGATGACCGAACTAAAAAAAGAAATTATTGTCCACAGAATCTCTAACTTTTTTTAAGGATACCATATACCTACTGCTAGCACAAAAAAGCGTTCCGCACAGCAGACAGCAGAAAAGTCAAAGCTCATGTATCAGAGAAGAGGCCTTCGCCTTGGTGAAATCCGAGGAAATATGCTCCTGCTCGGCACCACAACGACAGTTTCATAGCAGCAGGAATCCCTGTTCTTGGCTTCTCACGGGTAGAAGATGGACACTGTCAATTGGTCTTGCAAATTGTCAGTGAGTGCTGTTTGCAAGGTGTACTAAATTTACCTGATAGAATAGCACCCTCTGCAGCCGCACACAAATGATCTTCACCCGCCTGAGCTTGAATTGTGCATGTTAGACCTGCAAGAAGTCACCACAAGGAAAAACAACTCTGTAAATGCGGCTCCCGGATAACACAACATTTGACATGTCAAGCACACTGCAAGCACCAGTGATTAGACAATATAGACAGGTTGTAAGCATGCATACAAGAACTGCTAGTGCAAAGAAGCACTTATTGCATAGCATATAAGGCAAAGCTCATTTGTACCAGAGAAGAGGCCTCTACCTTGGTGATTTCCGAGGAACTTTGCTCCTGCTCATACCGCATTCACCTGGCAATGGTCACAGCAGAGCAGGAATACCTTTCTTCACCTTCTCTTCCTGCCTGGAAGCTCTCCTTTTCTTGGCTTCCCACATTTAGAAGATTGACTGATAATTAGTATAGCAAACTGTCAAGTACTTGATGTTTGCAAGGTGAGGCGAGGCCGCGAGGGTGTCCTAAATTTACGTGATACAATAGCACTCTCTGCAGCCGCACACAGATGATCGTCACTGATGGATTTTCAATTTCAGATAATTCACAAGGCCAAATACCCATACCACCTAAGCTTGAATTGTACTCTACTGCGTATAACCTGTAAGAAATCATGGCAAAGAAACCAAACTATGTAAATTTGGCTGATAGAAGATAACACACCTAGCATCTCAATTGCACTGCAAGCACACCAGTGTTTAAACATTATAGACAGGTTTACAGCATGCATATAACCACATTGGCTTCAGCTTTCGTTTGCAAATATTGAGTGAGTTCTGTGATGGTTATACTAGATTTAAATGAAGTAACAACCACATTTACAGAGAACTAACTCTGTCACATCTTCATGGTCAGGTTATCAACATCCACCAGCAAAAACAAAATTCAGAATCACTTCGAGCAGAGCTGAAAGCCCAATTTTGGAGTTCATCAGATCCCTGTTACAAACAACAAGCAAAAACACTGAATCACATGACCACCAATCAAAAATAACAGAGAACACCGGCAAAGTAATAAAATCCATGCGAATTATTCAACCCCGTCACTGGAGCAGCATGCTACATCCGATAAAACACCATAGCAAGTAATCAAGCAGTAAAACAGAGGACAAATTAGCACCAGATGATAGCTGAACTTTTCATTGCAATTTCATTCCAGGCTACATAGGACAAGACGGCACATCATATCAACACCACAGACAGAAAACACCAGACACGAGCAGCTACTACCCGGTATTGTCAACGGCGGCGAATGAAAACCTAGGCGCGCTCCCCGCGGATGCGGCGTGCGAGCTGGATGTCCTTGGGCATGATGGTGACGCGCTTGGCGTGGATGGCGCAGAGGTTGGTGTCCTCGAACAGGCCAACCAGGTACGCCTCGGCGGCCTCCTGCAGCGCCGACACGGCGGAGGACTGGAACCTCAGGTCGGTCTTGAAGTCCTGGGCGATCTCCCTCACCAGGCGCTGGAAGGGGAGCTTGCGGATGAGCAGCTCCGTGCTCTTCTGGTACTTGCGGATCTCCCGGAGCGCCACGGTGCCCGGGCGGAAGCGGTGGGGCTTCTTCACGCCGCCGGTGGCCGGGGCCGACTTGCGCGCCGCCTTGGTCGCCAGCTGCTTCCTCGGCGCCTTGCCGCCAGTGGACTTGCGCGCCGTCTGCTTCGTGCGGGCCATCGGAGAAGAGGGGTGGGTGAGGGTGTGGGTGCTTCGCCGGTGAGGGGTTTGAGTTTGGGTGGAATGGGATGGAGGGGGCGGCGGGGGTTAAATAGGGGAGAAGGGCGTGAGCGGGGGATCGGGAATTTTCGGAGCGAGAAGCCGCGCGGCGTCGGGGTGGGGGGTGGGGCTGGAGGAGGGAGATGAGGGTTGGAGCGTTGGATGGGTAGAGAATGGACGGATGGGATCCGGTTCCCGGGTGAGCACGCGGATCGTGGGCAACCGATCCGTGGGATGGAAGTTCGTTGGTGTGATTGGCTGGATGAGGTTTTTTTCTCTTTCGAGAATCATTGGCTGGATGAGGTGAGGAGTGTACCCGGGCCAGCCCGTACCTCGTGTCAGGCATGACACGCCCGTTTTTTTTTTTTAATTTAGAAAAGGAGGATGACCCCCGGCCTCTGCATCTGGGAGATGCATGCGACCACTTTATTGATTATTCTTGAGGACCTTACAAAGTATTACAATAATATGCCCGAATCTGCCATCTTGGCAATATTTGCCGCTACTTCTATCCAAATGATGAAGGCATGCTAGCTGGGCCACTATCCAGACCACTCATCTAAGCCTAACATCAAAATGATGAAGGGGTGCTAGCTGGGCCACTACCCAGACCACTCACCTAAGCCTAACATCAAAAGCCGGAAGCCCCAGCCGAGCCACATACCGGGTCTGGGGAACAAACCGGTCCGACGCACTCGTGTGTCGTCGCCGCCATCTTCCACAGGTCCATCTTCAGAGCAAATATTGAGGCTTCTACCTTGTCTGGCCACTCAGCCATCGACGTCACCACGACACCAGACAGCTTCGTCCTCCTGCGTGAGTCCATCGCCACACATCGGACGCCGAATCTCCACTGCGCCACGCCACCGAGATACGCCGCCATCAATGAGTAGGATGAAGCACCGCTCCGCCGAGTCCGGCAGGGCTGCTGAAGACCAAGCACCGTGGAAGGACTCCGAGGCTGAGCACATAGGGGCAGAGCGCCAACGCACCGCCACCAGACGAAATCCGACCACGCCACCAACCGCCGCCAAGCAACCAAAGCATCACATCCACCCCAAGCTCACCACGAACGACACCCCCAAGAGGGTGACGACGCCTGTTGAGGATATAGACCTTAGAGTCACCCGCCAGGAGGGGCCGGGTTACTCATATGGTCGTTGCCGAAAGCCCGGAGCCAAGCTTGAAGACGATGGGCCAGAGATGGGCTTAAGACCCGGATATGGCTTAAGGCCCGTAGTTACAATCATTATTATGGTAGAACTTGTAGTGTAAGGCAAGAATAGTTGAGAGTCCGAGCCGGACACTCTTATGAGCCGGCCGGGACTCTGTGTGCTGCTTGGCGTCAGCCTCCCTATATAAAGGGACGACCCGGCAGCGGTTTAGGGATAAGAAAGATCTCGTCGAGAGCCAGGCAAAGCAGTTAAGCTCCCTGGTCATCGAAACGCTAATCAATACCACCTCAAACTGGACGTAGGCTTTTACCTTCACCGTAAGGGGCCGAACCAGTATAACCCTCGTGTTCCTTGTCCCACTTAACCCCTTCAAGCTTCCTAGTTGCGATGGCTCCATGACTAAGTCCTAGCTCGAGGACATCTGCCGTGACAATTCCACGACAGTTGGCGCCCACCGTGGGGCTAGCGCATGGTGGATTTGAGTTCTTGAAGGGCAGCTTCGAAGGGCTCAAGGGATACGCTGTGGGCCGGATGACCAAGAGTCGTCGCGGCAAGCTCTACATCGACGATGCAAACTGGGGCCCCGACGCCGGCTCAATTGAGTACGGGTACCGGGTCCCCTTCGGCGGAATTCACGTTTTCATCGGCAAGATTGGTGAGCCGGGCCCTGAGCCGGATCTCTGCGCCGATCTCATCGAGACGGCTCAGCGTGCACGACCCGCCCGGGCCCGGCCTGCCGTAAGGCATGCTTTCGTGGGATGCGTCCATGGAGGGATCTCTGATCGATCTGGGTCTGGTGATGAGACGGCCGCCGGCTCTGACGGTGAGTCGTCCACCAATGAGTCTCGTTGTATCAACTTCAAGATGGCCGGCTCATGGGTTATTCCGATGGTGACAGTGTTCCGGACCCGTTTGAGCCGCCAAGTCAGGTTGGGGTCTTTATGACCGGTGCATAGCCTGTTCAGAACCCTGCTGCTGGAGCGGGAAACCCGGTGCCCTCGCCGGCTCAGGTGCTGATGGATCTCACGGACAAGATGACGGCCCTGTTAACCGCCACGGTTGACCCGGCGGATCAAGCTCAGCATGATGCGGAGGTGGCACAGTTAAAATTGGATCTAGTGAAGGCTAAGGAGGATCTGGCAGCGGAAGGGATCAGGATGGCTGCAGAGCGGGCGGCTCTCGATGCCCAAACCCAGTTGATTCAAGCGCAGTCCTTCCGGCTCACGATGGATCAAAACGCGTCCAATGAGGTCCTGAGAAGGAGGCATCAAAAGGCCCAATCTCGACTCCCTCCGGTTTACGATCCACGCAACCTCTTCAACACGCCAAGTGCAGGGTCTAGTAACCCGCCAGGGGTCGTAGTGCCCGGGTCGGGGACCCCTATTCAGCCACAAGTAATGGGGCCTCCCCAGATGCCCCCTGCCCCGCCTCAGTACATGCCAATACCACCGGGTCATTATAACAACCCGCTGGAGAACATGGTTGCTGCGGCAGCACGGCTGGCGGCTCTCCCGGTCGACGGCGACTCTCCGATGGCTATTGAAACCCGCCGGGTCAGGGAACTCCTTCAGACAGCACTGGCACAACAAGAGGCGTACTCCTACAGCCGGGACAGGATCCACTCGACCCCTCGTCCAGGCCGGAGCCCGAGTTACAGCCGGCACATGGTCTCAGCGACCGGCTCAAGTAACGTCCGACGCCATGACCCGCCCCCTGGCCATGGCCCGGCTCATAACGGAGCCTTTCACGCAGCAGACCAAGACAGAGCGCGGCAAGAGGCGGAGCAGGTGCCTCAGTTGACGGCCTACCAGACTCCCCCGGCTTATCCGACGACGTCCGTCGATGTGGGTATCCCTACCAGGACTGGGGGTGTCCATTGCTTAGTACCAGCTATCCGCAATGAACGTTTACCCAAGGACTTCAAAGGCCCTAGGAAGGTGCCGAACTACACGGCTGACTTACAACCCGCAGCCTGGATCGAGAGTTACGAGATGGCCATGGAACTACTGGAGGTCAGTGAGGCGGCAATGGCCAAGTACTTCACCATGATGTTGGATGGGACTGCCCGCACTTGGTTGAAAGGGCTACCACCGAACTCCATCGGGTCTTGGACTGAGCTGAAAGCCCGGTTCATCCAAAACTTTAAGGATACCTGCAGGCAGTCTATGTCAATTGTGGATTTGACTAACTGTAAGCAGCAGGAGGGTGAATCCACGATGCATTGGGTTCGCCGGGTCAAGGAGATCATACATTCGTCAGATAAGATGGATGCCGGCTCTGCAGTCTTAATGCTGGAACAGAATTGTCGTTTCGTGCCCCTGAAGATGAAACTCGGGCGGCTTAAGCGCGACTGCAGTGATATGGGTACACTAATGGCGGCTCTTGTCAAGTACGCCGATTCTGATGGTACCAAGGATCCCCCTTCAGATGATGAAAGGGCAGGGAAGGGAAAGAAGAATGGCAATGGCAAGGGTCCTCAACATAACCCGGGGAACCAAGGAGGAGGCAAGCGCAAGGCCGATGGCAGCCTAGAGTTTGTAGCCAACGCCAGCTCACAAGGTAATAACCAGCGACGCAAGGGGAGGCCCCCTCCCCGAGGCGGCGGGTCAGGCCCGACGCTGGAGCAACTGTTGAATGAGCCTTGTCCAAGGCATGGCTCTAGAGAGAAGCCAGCGACTCATCTATGGAAGGATTGTGCAATCATGAAGGCCTTTAAGAATTACAACGGCCCGAGCGGCGGCTCAGGCGCCGGCGGCTTTCATGGTCCGGGCGGCGGCTCAAATTCTGGTCCTCCGAACGGTCAAGGGGGCTTTAATCAACAGTCTGGTCAGGGTCATCAACAACAGCAGGGGGTTACCAGACCAATCCAAAGCAGCTTAGCGGTGGACAATATCATGTGTTTACCACCAGTTTGTGTAAGCGAGATCAGAAGCTTCATAAGAGGGCTGTGAATGCTGTTGAGCCGGCGGTTCCACGCTACTTGCGGTGGTCTGAGCAGCCTATAGTGTGGAGTAGGGAGGATCACCCTCCACGGGTGGATAATCCGGGTCACTTGGCCCTAGGGGTGGCTCCTCAGGTGGGAGGATATAAGTTCACTAAGGTGCTCATGGACGGAGGCAGTAGCATCAACATCCTCTATTATGAGACTTTCCGTCGTATGGGGTTGATTGATAAAAACCTCAGCCAGTCCAACACTATTTTCCACGGTGTGGTACCTGGTAAGTCGGCTTATCCGGTCGGCAAGATTGAATTGGAAGTGGCCTTTGGAGATGAGAACAACTACAGGGTGGAGAAATTGACCTTTGAGGTGGTCAAGATAAGAAGCCCATACCACGCTATATTTGGACGGCCGGCTTACGCCAAGTTCATGGCACGGCCGTGTTATGTGTACTTACAGCTCAAGATGCCGGGTCACAATGGGACCATTACGGTTCACGGCAGCCGGAAAGTGGCTCTGTAGTGTGAGGAAGGCGATGCGGCTTATGCAGAATCTGTTTGTGCAACAGAGGAGTTGAAGTTTTACAAAGATAATGTTGACCCAACAGATATGACCTCTCTGAAAAAGCCAACTACGGAGAATGAGCCGGCGATGAAATTTAAGTCGGCTGATGAGACTAAGCTTGTTGATTTTGTTCCAGGAGATTCATCTCAACAGTTTAGTATCAGTGCCAATCTGGATCCGAAATAGGAAAGCGCGCTCATCGAGTTCATCCGTGAGAATAGGGACATCTTCGCATGGAAACCTTCAGACATGCCAGGTGTACCTAGAGAACTCGCTGAGCACACTCTCAATGTTGATCCGAAATTTAAGCCGGTCAGGCAGTTCCTTCGGCGGTTTAATGAAGAGAGGCGGAAAACTATTGGTGAAGAGGTGGCCCGGCTCTTGGCGGCCGGGTTTATTGTTGAAGTCTTTCACCCGGAATGGTTAGCTAACCCGGTGCTCGTACTCAAGAAGAACGGCACTTGGCGGATGTGTGTGGACTACACGGACTTAAACAAGGCGTGTCCGGCTGATCCTTTTGCCCTTCCCCGTATTGATCAAATTATTGATGCTATGGCGGGTTGTGCGCGCTTAAGTTTCTTAGACGCTTATTCTGGATATCATCAGATTAAAATGGCAGTTAAGGACCAGGAGAAGACGACGTTCATCACTCCCTTTGGAGCCTTCTGCTATGTGTCTATGCCTTTTGGACTCAAGTGTGCACAGGCGACTTATCAGCGTTGTGTACAGAACTGTCTTCATAACCAGATTGGGCGCAATGTTCATGCTTATGTGGACGATATTGTGGTTAAATCCATAAAGGAGGAAACCCTGATAGATGATTTAAGGGAGACCTTTGATAACCTCCGGATCTACAAGATGATGCTTAACCCGGCCAAGTGTGTTTTTGGTGTTCCTGCAGGCAAACTCTTGGGTTTTTTGGTTTCTGACAGAGGCATTGAAGCTAACCCGGAGAAGATCAAGGCCATCACCTCCCTGGCTAAACCGGCGTGTATAAATGACGTTCAGCGCTTGGCGGGTCGCATCGCTGCTTTAAGCCGGTTCATAAGCCGTTTGGGAGAGAAGGCCATGCCATTATATCAGTTGATGAAGAAAACTGATAACTTTGTCTGGAATGATGCAGCTAATACTGCCTTCGAGGAGTTGAAGAAGCAACTAGCAGAGCCTCCAGTCCTTGCTGCTCCGATTGATAAGGAGCCCTTATTATTATATGTGGCGGCGAACACACGGGCTGTCAGTGTGGCTATGGTGGTGGAGCGCAAGGAAGAGGGTGAGGAGTATCCGGTTCAGCGGCCGGTTTATTATGTCAGCGAAGTGCTCATCGAGTCCAAACAGCGGTACCCGCATTGGCAGAAGCTTGTTTACGGTGTGTTCATGGCGAGCCGGAAACTTAAGCATTATTTCCAGGGTCATCCCATCACTGTGGTCAGTTCTGCCCCTCTTGGTGACATCATTCAAAACAGAGAGGCCACACGGAGAGTGGCTAAGTGGGCTATAGAGCTGGGACCTCACGGTCTCAAATATGTGCCACGCACTGCTGTTAAATCTCAGGCCTTGGTGGATTTCATCAATGATTGGACAGAGTCACAAGTGCCCGAGCAAAAGCCGGATAACACATATTGGACTATTCACTTCGATGGGTCCAGGCAGTTGGAGGGCTCGGGGGCTGGAGTTGTATTGGCTTCCCCTAAAGGTGACAAGTTCCATTATGTGTTACGGTTGATGTTTCCTTGCACTAACAATGCGGCTGAGTACGAGGCCTTGCTCCACGGTCTTCGGATGGCTAAGGAGATGAGCTTGAGCCGGGTAAGGTGTTTCGGTGACTCAGACTTGGTGGCTCAACAAGTATCAGGCAAGTGGGACTCTAAGGACCCTCTCATGGCGGCTTATCGCCGCGAAGTTGATGCCATTGCTGGGCATTTTCAGGGTTACCAAGTAGAGCACATTGATCGCAGGAAGAACGAGGCGGCTGATGCGTTAAGCCGGCTAGGCTCTCAGCGAAAGCCGGTGCCACCTAATACTTTCCTGGATGTCCTGTATAATCCTTCTGTTAAGCTGCCTACGAGGAAGACTTGGCTGTCCCTGACCCGGAGGCACGACTGGTGGCGGCTCTCCACATCATACCGGACTGGACAATGCCCTATTTGGCTTACATGACCCGGGGTGAGTTGCCTGAGGATGAAACTTTGGCCAGACAAATAACCCGGCGGGCTAAGTCAATGATTGTTATCGATGGTGAGTTGCATCATCGCAGTGTTACAGGGGCGTTTCAGCGTTGTGTCTCCCCTGAGGAAGGTCAAGAGATCTTGCATGAGATTCATGAAGGGGATTGTGGCCATCACGCCGGTTCAAAGTCTCTTGTAGCCAAGGCTTTTCGCCATGGTTTTTATTGGCTGACGGCTCATGCTGATGCGGAGGACTTGGTCAGTAAATGTGATGGTTGCCAGAGGTTCTCACGACGGGCTCATGTGCCGGCTCAGGAGCTGAGGATGATCCCAATCACTTGGCCCTTTGCGGTCTGGGGGCTTGATATGGTTGGGCCTTTTAAAAGGTCCAAGGATAAGAAGACCCACCTCTTGGTGGCAGTTGACAAATTTACAAAGTGGGTGGAAGCTGAGCCAGTTAGCAAGTGCGATGCAGCCACGGCGGTTCAATTTATGAAAAAGGTGATTTTTCGCTTTGGCTTTCCGCACAACATCATAACTGACAATGGCACCAATCTATCCAAAGGCGTCATGGAAGAGTTTTGTCAATGAGAGCATATTCGACTTGATGTCTCCTCAGTTGCTCATCCTCAATCCAATGGTCAAGCTGAGAGAGCTAATCAGGAGATTCTGAAGGGCATCAAGCCCCGGCTTTTGGTCCCTTTGCAACGAACGCCGGGTTGTTGGGTGGAGGAGTTGCCCTCCGTGTTATGGAGCATCAACACTACTCCTAACAGGTCTACAGGCTTCACGCCTTTCTTCATGGTTTATGGGGCAGAGGCCGTCCTCCCCAGTGACATCCGTCATGACTCACCTCGAGTGGCGGCTTATGTCGAGGCGGACAATGAACAGGCGCGCCAAGATGCTCTTGACTTGTTGTACGAACAGCGTGATGTGGCCGCAGCTCGCTCCGCGATTTACCAACAAGACCTGCGCCGTTATCATAGTCGCCGGGTTAAAACTCGGGTCTTCCAGGAAGGCGATCTCGTGCTCCGGCTCATCCAGGATCAAACAGATGCGCACAAGCTCTCCCCGCCTTGGGAAGGACCCTTTGTGGTCAGCAAGAACTTGCACAACGGGTCATATTACCTCATTGACATTCGGGAGCATAAAGATTCACGTAAGTCGGAGGAAGAGACCCTTCAGCCGTGGAACATAGCTCAGCTTCGGCCTTACTACACTTGAGCCACCAGCTCTCGTGATGTACATATTTCTCTCAGCCATGTATATATTATGATAAGCAATAAAGCAGGACCTCTGTCCCTTTTTCTCCTCCAAATATGCATGTGTTGTTTTCATTGCAAGATTACATGATGACTTGAAGGAGGATCCGGCTTATGATCGTATTCGAATCTAGCCGTAAGCAATAAGGTCACTTGGGGGCTTCCTGTTCAAACATGGGTCGTATTCGAACCAAAGAGAACATAGCTGTCGATACCCATTTGATTGGCAAAGTGCCGAGCTCATTGGGGAGTTTTCCTTGATCATATTTGAATCATGGTTTCACCCCTCTGGGAACCGACGTGGATCGTATTCGAATCAGCGTCGTTAAACAATTCTTAAAATCACTTGGGGGCTTCCTGTTCAAACATGGGTCGTATTCGAACCAAAGAGAACATAGCTATCGATACCCTCTTGATTGGCATCGCCACACCCACTGGGGGCTATATGATCGTATTCGAATCTTAGCATAACCCCTTTGGGCCGGGTCTCTGGTCATATTCGAACTGGAAGCCCCTAAGTTCTTCTGTTTCATTGTAGGGCTCTTCTGATCATTTCAAAGTGTGTACGGCCGGGTCTCACTTGGCCGGTTTAAACTTTGATTTCCAGTGATAGTTGGACACAATGGGTGTTATTAAGACAGGTAAACCGGAATTGAGGTGCCAACCTTATTACCCGGGTTATCTAAACCAGAAGTATGCTTGCAGGCCGCTAAGTATGATATTACGGCTGCATTAAGGATATAATTGGAGATCAGTCCTTTTTGAGTCATATTCCGAGTTATATATCTAAAACTTATGATTCTCAGGGCGGTAAGCCGCCTCGAGACTTGTGATTTGCCCTTCTATGCAGGATAGTTAAAGGAAGCTATTTTGAGATTAAGGAAAACAAAGGATTGATTATGACCCGGAGAAACATAAAGGAGACAACTTCATCAGACTTTAACATTCAAGGCGTGCACGATGGCACGGCAATGATAAAAGTATTGGTTCTACTCTATTACAAAGACTCATTGAGTCCAAAAGGGTGAGGCATTGATTGATAAGCCGCCAGCTGAGTTACAACGCTTGCTGAGTTGAAGTCTCCGGCTCATTCCTCTCTTCTCCTCCGGTTGATCCCAAGACCCGGAAAGTTGATGACTTCCAGTCGATGCCGCTGAGAGCTTCGAATTGGGCTTCCTCGTCAATTAACTCGGCCGGGTCAATCTCCGGGGCGAAAGTGTGCTGACGAGCCGGCGGGATCAAGTTGAGGGCTTCATAGCGCGGAGTAGGGATCCTCTGATTTTCTGCGTCGTAGCCCGGCTGATACTTGGTCAGATCGGTATCGTTGCCAATAAGAGTGGCCACCGGGCGTACGGCCTTCACGCAAGCTGCGAAGTCCTTCTGATCAAAGGCGGTGCCGTCTTCCTTCAGGCTTGGGTAGCCGAGGGCGATGTCCGCCGGGTCTAACTCTAGCAAGAACGCCTTGGCCCGGCTCAGCACAGCGATCGCTCCGGCTCTTGCAGAGGCCCGTCGCAGCTCTTGGATCCGTTGAGGCAGAACGGCGAGCCGGCGAAGGACTTCCGCCAGGTGAGCCGGCACCTCGTTGGAGAGGGCCACCACAGCCAAGGCACGTTGTGACCCGGTGTAGAGTTGCTCCACCAGGGTGTATACGGCCTTCAGCTTGGTCACCACACTCAGATTCAGGTTGGCACTTCTGGGACCTGTTTAACAGAGTCAGATAAGTCGCCGACAAGGATGAAATTATGAGATATAAACATTCTAAACTTGATGAAAGCCGGTGAGACGACTTACCGAAGATTGCGGCCACCATCTGGGACACTTGGCGCTTTAGGCCGGAGAGCTCGGCGGTCTTCTCGGAGAGAGCCTTCTCCGCCTGTTCAGCCCGGTTCACCAATGCGGCCTTTTCTTCGGCCCACGCCTTCCGCTCAGCGTCGAACTCCGTCTTCAGCTTCTCTTGCGCGGCGATGCTGGACACAAACTTGGCGTTTGCCTTCCGGGTCTCCATCTCTTGCATCTTCAGCCGGTTCTTGAGATCAGCAAGGTCAGCCTCAAGCTTCTTGCCAGCAGCCTGTATAAATTTCCGGGTTATGGCATGAACAATTACTCTACAAATTTAAAGTCCCAAGCGTTTTCCAAGCAAAGACACTTGGCACTTGGGGGCTAATGCATATTGAACGTTTCTATCTACACATTGCCGGTTCAAATGGAGTAAGCCGGAACCTAAGTCTACAACATACTCAATCATAAGTCGTCGACTTGGGGGCTAGCATGGTACAGGTAACTAAGCAGTAAGTAAGAGGACAGAAGAATATTACCTCAGATTTCTGCTGGATCTGGGTCACCATAGCAATCTCTGCGTCCCGGATCTTGTGCACTTGGCTGACGAAGCCGGAGACGATCTCTCCAATGTTCAAGTTGGAGTAGTCGGTGAGGTCCAGGTTAATCCGGCGCGACTCTAGCAGATCCCCTTTGGCGGAGCACTTGGCCAGCACGGTAGGTCTCCCCGGCTCAACGAACTCCGTCCGGGTGATTACCACGTCCGGGTCATCAGCCAGGGGAGCCGAGCTGGAGGCCTCCGGGTTAAACAACAGCTTCTGTAGTTGTCTTGGTGGTTTGGGCTGCGACCTCAGGTGCAGAGGCAGCTGGCGGCTCTTGAGCGGCTGCCTCTGGCTCAGGCAAGTCCGGCTCATCGACCGGCTTGGACTTCTTCGCCCTCTTGGTGATCTTGGCCTGGGCACTGAAAGGACAAAATGATTAAGCATAATAGGTAAGTGAAGACAAAAGTATAACATGGGATGGTTATCGTTACCCGGGCACGGTCTTGAAAGCCGGCAGGCTTGACTGCATAGAGTCGCCGGAAGAGGGGGAAGTTTCCTGATAATTTGAGTCAGAAGAGTTGAGCGGTTGACGTATAACACCTGCCAAAGGATGAAAAGGGTACAATTTTGAGATCACCTCGGTCCGGCGTTTCCTTAATGCGTTAGGTAACCCAGAGGAGAGGTCGGTGCTTTTGTCAGTCCGGGTGTGCCGCCGGCTTTCATGAACCTGTCGCTTCAAAATAAATTGAGGGTCTTGATAAGCTAAAGGATGTGAAAAGCTTACTTTCCGGGTTACTCTTCGGACTTTCAGCTTTGGCAAGGGCTCCGAGTCGGAGGAAAGTGACATTACCTCTTCAACCACCGGGTTACTTGCGCCGGTGTCATCCTATCAATGAACAAGTATTGATAAGGCGGACAGCAACAAACAACAAATACAGCAAGGACTTAAAGGCTCAGGGGTTACCTCTGACTCGGAGCTGTCGCTTAATTGCATCAGCTCTGAAGCAGTAGGCCTGCTTCCTTTCTTGCGAGGGGCGGCTTTCTTGGCGGCTTTCTTCGCCTTTCTGGCCTTCTTGGCCGCCTCATGGTCATATTTGACCCGCTAGAACTTATCATCAGCCTGAAAAATGCAATGAGGTTTTCTTAAAACGATTCAGATGAAAGTTATGTACAGATAAGATGTTCAGATCAGCGGTTTACCGCTGGGGCTGGGTTGGTCTTGCAGAAGGGGGCTAGCCCGGTCCTTCCACAGTCTGACAGGCTCTCGTTCAAAAGAGCCTTGGTCATATCTTCTGCAACGTCTTCAGGAAGATCGTTGCGGCTGTGTCTCTGAGGGTCATCCTTTCGGCCCGTGTACTCACACATTAAGCCGGGGCGGCGGCTCAATGGGATCACCCGCCATGAGATCCAGACCCGGACCAGATCGATTCCATTCAGACCATTGCCCAGGAGAGCCTTGATCTTGTTGATAGTGGGGAGCAGAGGTTGGCGCTCCGCTTGAGTCAGCTTGTCTGACAGTGGGTGAGTCGGCTCCAGACGCGAGGGGCGAAAGCCGGGCAATGGACTCTCATCAGCCGGCGACGTGTCTTGGCAGTAAAACCACGTCAGATTCCAGTCCTTGGGGTGGCTGGGCGGCTCTGCGTAAGGGAAAAGGCAGTCCCTCCGCCGCTGGATGGAGATGCCGCCTAGCTCCAGACTTGGCCCGTTGGCACACTCATTCTGACGGTTTAAATAGAAAAGCTCTCTGAAGAGCAGCAGACTGGGTTCTTCCCCAAGGTAAACCTCGCAGAACACTTGGAAATTGCAGATATTGGACACTGAGTTGGGTCCTATGTCCTGAGGCCGCAGATCGAAGAAATTCAGAACGTCTCTGAAAAACTTTGAGCCGGGCGGTGCGAAGCCCCGGCTCATATGATCCGCAAAAATCACTACCTCCCCGTCCTTTGGCTGTGGTCTCTCTTCTGATGAGTCAGGGGCACGGTAGGACATGACGCCTTCTTGGGCAGATATCCAGACTTGACAAAATCTGCTAGGGTCTCATTGGTGACGTTGGACCTCATCCAGTTGCAAGTGATGGAGGCTTTAGGAGCTTTGGGAGGCATGGTGACTGTTGGAAGCCTATGATACAGGGAAAAATGCCCGGTTTAATAATGAGCCGGAGGAGACTTACAAGTTAAGGTTTAATATGGTGGCTTATGGAGGGGACTAATGATATATGTCTAAGTGCATCAGGTTATCTAAGCCGCTGGTGTGCCTGAGGGTAACTCAAATTTTCTACGGCCTTATCACAGATGAGCCGGAAATGTAAACCGCCGTGATTCAATGATTGCAGTTTTTTACTAAGTGTGGTAAAACAGGTTTCACGCATTGCAGTAAATATTTTGGATCAAAATGGTCGGGCAAAAGAAAAGTTTCTAGACCTAGAAACAGATGCGAGGAAGTTCTTGAGATCGAACAAGGCTCTTATGTAGTAAAAAGAGGGCTATTTGCATGTGAAATGGGTCTTAAACATCTACCGCAGTGATTCTATACAGAGCTAAGATCAAAAAAGGGCAGTAAAAACCAAATCTACCAAGGGTCGCAACGAGTTACGAAGAACAGAGGATGAACTACGGAACCCTAATGTGGATCTGCCCAATGGAGTATCGAGGACTTACTGGTGCTGAAGAGATGCGGAGATGGCCGCCGTTTGTCTGGACCGAGTCAGGGTGATGCAGCGGCCAAGGTTGATGAAGACCGGGGGCGCGGCGGCGGCGGCGGAGTTCGAGCTCGAGCAGAGGAACAGTGGCGCGAGGAGGAAGAAGCGTGGCTGAAGGCCCGTCGGGCCGACCTATTTATAAGGGCGAGCTCATAAGTGGGCGCGAGAATCAAGGAGACCGCGGCGTGGTTATCTCCCCACGAAACGCCTCGATTTTCGGGATGACAATAAAGGTAAAGATCCGTTGCGGATCTGGCGGAGTAAAAAACGGGCTTAATGGAAGATGACGTCACAGCGGATTACCCAGAGTCTAGAGGATGACGTCACGCCGGGTTATGGCTCTCACACAATGATAAGCCGGAAGTTTTCTGTCGAAAGAATTGAAGATTGACATGAGCCGGCTCAAATCAATCTGGGGCCTAATGTTGAGGATATAGACCTTAGAGTCACCCGCCAGGAGGGGCCGGGTTACTCATATGGTCGTTGCCGAAAGCCCGGAGCCAAGCTTGAAGACGATGGGCCAGAGATGGGCTTAAGACCCGGATATGGCTTAAGGCCCGTAGTTACAATCATTATTATGGTAGAACTTGTAGTGCAAGGCAAGAATAGTTGAGAGTCCGAGCCGGACACTCTTATGAGCCGGCCGGGACTCTGTGTGCTGCTGGGCGTCAGCCTCCCTATATAAAGGGACGACCCGGCAGCGGTTTAGGGATAAGAAAGATCTCGTCGAGAGCCAGGCAAAGCAGTTAAGCTCCCTGGTCATCGAAACCCTAATCAATACCACCTCAAACTGGACGTAGGCTTTTACCTTCACCGTAAGGGGCCGAACCAGTATAACCATCGTGTTCCTTGTCGCACTTAACCCCTTCAAGCTTCCTAGTTGCGATGGCTCCACGACTAAGTCCTAGCTCGAGGACATCTGCCGTGAAAATTCCACGACAACGCCCGAAGCGCCGCTGTCGCTCGATCCGGCAAGGATTTGGGTTCGCCCGGCATACGAGCTGGGTGGAAGGAATAGGGGAAGGAGGCCTGGATGGCGCCTACAGAAAGGTACGGCGCCCTCGGGCGTCGCTTCCGTCGTGGCCAGCACTGCTGGCCTCGGATTTCTCTGGAGCCACCTCTCACCTCCAGCCGCCAAACAAGTACAACTCCGGCGACAAAGGCCGCCCAAAGCAGGACCATCGGAGGCAGCCCTGGTTGAAGTAGACGGAGGCCTTCAGATCTGGATCGGGCGCCGCTGAGACGCCCGCACCACAGCCGCCACCTGCCGCCGCCTCGCCGCCACCGGCGGCCGAGGAATTAACTCAAGCAAGGATCCACGGATCGGTCAACGCATTAAGCAAGATGACATGATGTAGAGGAATTAACTCAAGCAATATGATGAAAACCCCATCTTTTTATCCTGGATGGCAACAATACAATACATGCCTTGCTGCCCCTGCTGTCACTAGGAAAGGACACCGCAAGATTGAACCCAAAGCTAAGCACTTCTCCCATTGCAAGAAAAACCAATCTAGTTGGCCAAACCAAATCAATAGTTCGAAGAGACTTGCAAAGATATCAAATCATGCATATAAGAATTTAGAAAAGATTCAAATAATATTCATAGATAAGCTGATCATAAATCCACAATTCATCGGATCTCGGCAAACACACCGCAAAAGAGTATTACATCGAATAGATCTCTAAGAACATCGCGGAGAACTTTGTATTGAGAATCAAAGAGAGAGAAGAAGCCATCTAGCTACTAGCTATGGACCCGTAGGTCTGAAGTAAACTACTCACGCTTCATCAGAGAGGCAATGGTGTTGATGTAGAAGCCCTCCGTGATCGAATCCCCCTCCGGCAGGATGCCGGAAAAGGCCCCAAGATGGTATCTCACGGGTACAGAAGGTTGCGGCGGTGGAAAAGTGGTTTCGTGGCTCCCCTGGACGTTTTTGGGGTCTAAGAGTATATATAGGAGGAAGATCTAGGTCAGGGGGTCTACGAGGGGCCCACAAGGTCGGGGAGCTCGCCCTACCCCCTGGGCGCGCCCTCCACCCTTGTGGCCTCCTCATGGCTCTTCTGACTTGCACTCCAAGTCTCCTAGGTGTCTTCTGGTCTAAGAAAAAACATCGTGAAAGTTTTATTTCGTTTGGACTTCGTTTGGTATTCCTTTTCCGCTAAACTCTAAAATAGAGAAAAAACAAAAATTGGCATTGGGCTCTAGGTTAATTGGTTAGTCCCAAAAATCATATAAAATAGCATATTAATGCATATAAAACATCCAAAACAGATAATATAATAGCATGGAACAATCAAAAATTATAGATACGTTGGAGACGTATCAAGCATCCCCAAGCTTAATTTTTGCTCGTCCTCAGGTAGGTAAATGATAAAAACAGAATTTTTGATGTGGAATGCTACCTAACATATTTATCCATGTAATTCTCTTTATTGTGGCATGAATGTTCAGATCCGTAAGATTCAAAACAAAAGTGGGTGTGATCCAACTCGCTTGCTCACGAAGACCTAGGGCAATTTGAGGAAGCCCATCATTGGAATATACAAGTCAAGTTCTATAATGAAAAATTCCCACTAGTATATGAAAGTGATATCATAGGAGACTCTCTATCATGAATATCATGGTGCTACTTTGAAGCACAAGTGTGGAAAAAAGGATAGTAACATTGTCCCTTCTCTCTTTTTCTCTCATTTTTTATTTGGGCCTTCTCTTTTTTTTGGCCTCTTTTTTTTCGTCCGGAGTCCCATCCCGACTTGTGGGGGAATCATAGTATGCATCATCCTTTCCTCACATGGGACAATGCTCTAATAATGAAGATCATCACACTTTTATTTACTTACAACTCAAGAATTACAACTCGATACTTAGAACAAAATATCACTCTATGTAAATGCCTTCGGCGGTGTACCGGGATATGCAATGACTCAAGAGCGACATGTATGAAAGATTTATGAACGGTGGCTTTTCCACAAATATGATGTCAACTACATGATCATGCATAGCAATATGACAATGATGAAGCGTGTCAAAACAGAACGGTGGAAAGTTGCATGGCAATATATCTCGGAATGGCTATGGAAATGCCATAATAGGTAGGTATGGTGGCTGTTTTGAGGAAGGTGTATGGTGGGTTTATGGTACCGGCGTAAGTTGCACGGTACAAGAGAGGCTAGCAATGGCGGAAAGGTAAGAGTGCGTATAATCCATGGATTCAACATTAGTCATAAAGAACTCACATACTTATTGCAAAAATCTATTAGTCATCGAAACAAAGTACTACGTGCATGCTCCTAGGGAGGTAGATTGGTAGAAAAAGACCATCGCTCGTCCCCGACCACCACTCATAAGGAAGACAATCAAAAAATAAATCATGCTCCGACTTCATCACATAACGGTTCACCATACGTGCATGCTACGGGACTCACAAACTTTAACACACGTATTTCTCAAATTCACAACTACTCACTAGCATGACTCTAATATCACCATCTTCATATCTCAAAACAATCATAAGGAATCAAACTTCTCATAGTATTCAATGCACTTTATATGAAAGTTTTTATTATATCCGTGTTGGATGCCCATCATATTAGGACTAATTTTATAACCAAAGCAAATTACCATGTTGTTCTAAAGACTCTCAAAATAATATAAGTGAAGGATGAGATTTCATCAATTTCTATAAAATAAAACCACCGCCGTGCTCTAAAAAAATATAAGTGAAGCACATAGAGCAAAATTGCCTAGCTCGAAAGATATAAGTGAAGCACATAGAGCATTCTAACAAATCACGATTCATGCGTGTCTCTCTCAAAAAGTGTGTACAACAAGGATGATTGTGGCAAACTAAAAAGCAAAGACTCAAATCATACAAGACGCTCCAAGCAAAACACATGTCATGTGGTGAATAAAAATATAGCCTCAAGTAAAGTTACCGATAGACTAAGACGAAAGAGGGGATGCCTTCCCGGGGCATCCCCAAGCTTAGGCTCTTTGGCCTCCTTGAATATTACCTTGGTGTGCCTTGGGCATCCCCAAGCTTAGGCTCTTGCCACTCCTTATTCCATAGTCCATCAAATCCCTACCCAAAACTTGGAAACTTCACAACACAAAACTCCAACAGAAAATATCGTAAGCTCCGTTAGTATAAGAAATAAATCACCACTTTTGGTACTGTTGTGAACTCATTATTTATTTATATTGGTGTAATATCTAATGTATTCCAACTTTTCCATGGTTCATACCTCCGATACTAGCCATAGATGCATCAAAATAAGCAAACAACACGCAAAAAACAGAATCTGTCAAAAAAAGAACAGTCTGTAGCAATCTGGATATTTCGAATACTTTTGCAACTCCCAAAATCCTGAGAAATTAGGAAGTCCTAAGCAATTTGTTTACTAATATTCTGCAAAAATAATCAGATAAAAAGCACGTTCCTGTGATTTATGAAAATTATTTTCGTTCGTGCAAAAGTTTCTGTTTTTCAGCAAGATCAAATCAACTATCACCGTAGGCTATCCCAAAGGTCTTAATTGGCACAAACACTAATTCAAACACAAGACCACATCTAACAAGAGGCTAGATGAATTATTTAATGCAAAACAGCAAGGAAAAATATTGGGTTGTCTCCCAACAAGCGCTTTTCTTTAAAGCCATTAAGCTAGGCATTGATAATTTTAATGATGCTCACATGAGAGATAGAATTGAAACACGAAGAGAGCATCATAAAACACGTGACAAACACATGTAAGTCTAACATACTTCCTATGCATAGGAATCTTATAGGCAAACAAATTATCAAGACAAACAAAAACCACCATATGCAAGGAAGAAGAAAGAAACAATAGCAATCTCAACATAACGAGAGGTAATTTTGTAACATGAAGATTTCTACAACCATATTTTACTCTCTCATAATAATTACATGTGGGATCGTATTCAAATTCAACAATATAACTATCACATAAAATATTCTCTTTATGAACCACATGCATGCAAAGTTGGCACTCTTCCAAAATAGTGGGATTATCATAAAATAAAGTCATGACCTCTCCGAACCCACTTTCAATATTATTGCAAACATTATTATCAATCTCATATTCATCATGGGGCTTAAATAAATTTTCAAGATCATAAGAAGAATCATCCCAATCATGATCATTGCAACAAGTAGTGGACATAGCAAAACTAGCATCCCCAAGCTTAGGTTTTGCATATTATTAGCACAATTGACATTAATAGAATTTATAATAACATCATTGCAATCGTGCTTTTTATTCAAAGATATATCGTGAATCACTTCATAAAGTACTTCATCCCAATTTTTAGATTCACGAATTTCAAGCAAAACTTCATAAAGATAATCTAGTGCTCAAAACTCACTAGCAATTGGTTCCTCATAATTGGATCTCTTAAAAAGATTGGAAAGCCGATGAGGATCCATAAATCTTTTAGCAAGCGAAGATGCAAGCAAAAGGAAGGCACATGGTAACACAAGCAAACAAAAGATCGAATGAAAGAAGGGCGAGAAAAGGAAAATCTTTTCGAAAATTGTTTTAGAAGTGGGGCAGAGGAAAACAAGAGGCGAATGGCGAATAATGTAATGCGAGGGATGAGAGTTTATGATGGGTACTTGGTATGTCTTGACTTGGCGTAGATCTCCCCGGCAACAGCGCCAGAAATCCTTCTTTCTACCTCTTGAGCTTGCGTTGGTTTTTCCCTTGAAGAGGAAAGGGTGATGCAGCAAAGTAGCGTAAGTATTTCCCTCATTTTTGAGAACCAAGGTATCAATCCAGTAGGAGACAACGCAACAAGCCACCGAATACCTGCACAAAGAAACACCAACTTGCAACCAACGCGACAAAGGGGTTGTCAATCCCTTCACGGTTATTCGCAAAGTGAGATCTGATAGAGATGGATAAATGGTAAAGTAATATTTTTGGTTTATGGAACGGAAAGTAAAGATTGCAAAATAAGGGAACGGCGACAGAAATTGGCAAGTTGACGGGAAACTAATATGTTGTAAAATAGACTCGGGGGCCATAGGTTTCACTAGAGGCTTCTCTCAAGATAGAAATTATTACGGTGGGTGAACAAATTACTGCCGAGCAATTTATAGAAAAGCGCAAAGTTATGACAATATCTAAGGCAATGATCATGAATATAGGCATCACGTCCGTGTCAAGTAGACCGAAATGATTCTGCATCTACTATTACTCCACACATCGACCACAATCCAGCATGCATCTATAGTATTAAGTTCATAAAGAATGGAGTAACACATTAAGCAAGATTACATGATGTAGAGGAATTAACTCATGCAATATGATGAAAACCCCATCTTTTTATCCTCGATGGGAACAATACAATACATGCCTTGCTGCCCCTGCTGTCACTAGGAAAGGACACCGCAAGATTGAACCCAAAGCTAAGCACTTCTCCCATTGCAAGAAAAACCAATCTAGTTGGCCAAACCAAATCAATAGTTCGAAGAGACTTGCAAAGATATCAAATCATGCATATAAGAATTTAGAAAAGATTCAAATAATATTCATAGATAAGCTGATCATAAATCCACAATTCATCGGATCTCGGCAAACACACCGCAAAAGAGTATTACATCGAATAGATCTCTAAGAACATCGAGGAGAACTTTGTATTGCGAATCAAAGAGAGAGAAGAAGCCATCTAGATACTAGCTATGGACCAGTAGGTCTGAAGTAAACTACTCACGCTTCATCGGAGAGGCAATGGTGTTGATGTAGAAGCCCTCCGTGATCGAATCCCCCCCGGCAGGATGCCGGAAAAGGCCCCAAGATGGGATCTCACGGGTACAGAAGGTTGCGGCGGTGGAAAAGTGGTTCTGTGGCTCCGCTGGATGCGTTTGGAGTATAAGAGTATATATAGGAGGAAGATCTAGGTCAGGGGGTCCACGAGGGGCACGCCCTACCCCCCTGGGCGCGCCCTCCACCCTTGTGGCCGCCTCGTGGCTCTTCTGACTTGCACGCCAAGTCTCCTGGGTGTCTTTTGGTGTAAGAAAAATCATCACGAAAGTTTTATTCCGTTTGATATTCCTCTTCTGCGAAACTCTAAAACAGAGAAAAAACAGAAACTGGCACTGGGCTCTAGGTTAATAGGTTAGTCCCAAAAATCATATAAATAGCATGTTAATGCAAATAAAACATCCAAAACAGATAATATAATAGCATGGAACAATCAAAAATTATAGATACGTTGGAGACATATCAAGCATCCCCAAGCTTAATTTCTGCTCGTCCTCGAGTAGGTAAATGGTAAAAATAGATTTTTTTGATGTGGAATGCTACCTAACATATTTATCCATGTAATTCTCTTTATTGTGACGTGAATGTTCAGATCTGTAAGATTCAAAACAAAAGTTTAATATTGACATAAAAACAATAATACTTTAAGCATACTAACAAAATAATTATGTCTTCTCAAAATAACATGGCGAAAGAAAGCTTATCCCTACAAAATCATATAGTCTGGCTATGCTCCATCTTCATCACACAAAATATTTAAATCATGCACAACCCTGATGACAAGCCAAGCAATTGTTTCATACTTTTGACGTTCTCAAACTTTTTCAACTTTCACGCAATACATGAGCGTGAGCCATGGACATAGCACTATAGGTGGAATAGACGGTGGTTGTGGAGAATACAAAAAGAAGGAGATAGTCTCACATCAACTAGGCGTATCATCGGGCTATGTAGATGCCCATTAATAGATATCAATGTGAGTGAGTAGGGATTGCCATGAAACGGATGCACTAGAGCTATAAGTTTATGAAAGCTCAAAAAGAAACTAAGTGGGTGTGCATCCAACTCGCTTGCTCACGAAGACCTAGGGCAATTTGAGGAAGCCCATCATTGGAATATACAAGCCAAGTTCTACAATGAAAAAATCCCATTAGTATATGAAAGTGATATCATAGGAGACTCTCTATCATGAATATAATGGTGCTACTTTGAAGCACAAGTGTGAAAAAAAAGGATAGTAACATTGTCCCTTCTCTCTTTTTCTCTCATTTTTTATTTGGGCCTTCTCTCTTTTTTTGGCCTCTTTTTTTTCGTCCGAAGTCTCATCCTGACTTATGGGGGAATCATAGTCTCCATCATCCTTTCCTCACATGGGACAATGCTCTAATAATGAAGGTCATCACACTTTTATTTACTTACAACTCAAGAATTACAACTCGATACTTAGAACAAAGTATGACTCTATGTAAATGCCTCCGGCGGTGTACCGGGATGTGCAATGACTCAAGAGCGACATGTATGAAAGAATTATGAACGGTGGCTTTGCCACAAATACGATGTCAACTACATGATCATGCATAGCAATATGACAATGATGAAGCATGTCATAATAAACGAGACGGTGGAAAGTTGCATGGCAATATATCTCGGAATGGCTATGGAAATGCCATAATAGGTAGGTATGGTGGATGTTTTGAGGAAGGTGTATGATGAGTTTATATGGTACCGGCGAAAGTTGCGCGGTACAAGAGAGGCTAGCAATGGCGGAAAGGTGAGAGTGCGTATAATCCATGGACTCAACATTAGTCATAAAGAACTCACATACTTATTGCAAAAAACTATTAGTCATCGAAACAAAGTACTAGGCGCATGCTCCTAGTGTCACATCCTATCTAGTTCATGCATTAGAGTGTTGCATCATGTTTACTTTTCCAGAAACTTGAAATGGGGATGACAGAAACCCCAGCCCCCCTGAAAACAACTAGGGATTACTAAAATCATTTTCAATGAACCTGAAATGCCCTTCTAAAAAGTCCACCCTTTTTGTCTTGGGTTAGAACCTCTGGCAAAATGGGTTCACAATTTTCTAGGTCATCTTAAGATCATTGAATTAAATTATATGTAACTTGCATTTGGGCATTTAAATGCTAGTAAATATTTTAAATGTCCAAATAATCCCAAACGGAAATGTTCGATGTTGGATATGTTCCATACAGTGAGCATGTGCAGTTTGGTGATTTTTGGAAATGCCTAGGTATTTTTAGAAAAGTCACAAACCTGCAGAAAAATAGAAAACAGAAAATAAAAGAAAAACAAACCTACCTGGCCGCAACCCACCACCCAGCCCACCTGGCGGCCCAACACTGTGCTGGCCCGTGCCAGCCAGCTGCTTCTTCCCCGCCAGGCAAGCAGGGAGGTGACGCCGGCGTGCGCGAGCTTGCCACGGCGCCACCTGCTTGCCGCTTCGCCTCTAGACGCGCTGGACGACCTCCACGTCGTCGCCCCGACCCCGTGGACACCTCCATTCTCCCCCAACGCCTCTCCCTCGCCTCTCCTCACCATGGCCGACGCTGCCGCACCCGCGCCACCGTAGTTCTCGCAGCCACCGTCGTCCTCACACCGCCCCATCATGTCCCTGAGCTTCGCCGCTGTCCGCTACGCCGAGCTAGCCGATCCCCGAGCGCTCACACGCTCTGCACCGCCTCCTTCGACCTCGTCTTCACCAAACACCGCCGGAGATCCCCTTCGCCGTCACCGCCGCACTAGCTCGTCCCCGATCTCGCCGTCTGCTCCGCTGTGACCGCCGTGAGCTCAGCTACCTCCCCATCCTTCCCGTTCTCGCTCTTGAACACCGTAGCGACCGCATGAAGATCAACCGCACGCGCCGCCACCGAGCTCTTCACCGACGTGACTCCGGCCATGCAACGGCCTCGCCACCCTGCCTGTTAGCCTCACCGCACTCGCAGGAGCCCGTAGCACCACCGCACGCCCCTTGCCGTGCCCCCTAACGACGAGCCCGAGCTCGCCCGAACTCCGGCAGCCGCACAGCTCGTTGTTGGCGTCATTTCCGGCGACCCCGAGCCCAACCGCCACCACCACTCGACGCGACTCACTCCCCGCGTCACGTAGATGCCCTCCGCCGTCCATTTGGTAGCCGGAGGAGGAAACCCGCACTGCCCCGCCGCGTCTGGCCTCGCCGGCGGCTAAAAGCCGGCGAGTTTGACCCCGCTGACCGTTGAGCCCGGGTGGACCCAGTTTGACCCCCTGGGTCTATGACAAGTGGGGCCCGTCCTGCTAATTAACCCAGGTTTAGCGCTAACTAATTTAGTTAGTTTAACTAACTACTGACAGACGGGACCCATAGGTCAGGGTTGACCTGGGCCGTCTCCGTTGACCGGGCCCACAACATAACGAGAGGTAATTTTGTAACATGAAGATTTCTACAACCATATTTTCCTCTCTCATAATAATTACATGTGGGATCATATTCATATTCAACAATATAACTATCACATAAAATATTCTCTTTATGAACCACATGCATGCAAAGTTGACACTCTTCAAAATAGTGGGATTATCATAAAATAAAGTCATGACCTCTCCGAGCCTACTTTCAATATTATTGCAAACATTATTATCAATCTCATATTCATCATGGGGCTTAAATAAATTTTCAAGATCATAAGAAGAATCACCCCAATCATTATCGTTGCAACAAGTAGTGGACATAGCAAAACTAGCATCCCCAAGCTTAGGGTTTTGCATATTATTAGCACAATTGACATTAATAGAATTTATAATAACATCATTGCAATCATGCTTTTTATTCAAAGATCTATCATGAATCACTTCATAAAGTACCTCATCACAATTTCCAGATTCACAAATTTCAAGCAAAACTTCATAAAGTAATCTAGTGCACAAAACTCACTAGCAATTGGTTCATCATAATTGGATCTCTTAAAAAGATTGGCAAGCGGATGACGATCCATAAATCTTTTAGCAAGCGAGGATTCAAGCAAAAGGAAGGCACATGGTAACACAAGCAAACAAAAGATCGAACGGAAGAAGGGCGAGAAAAGGCAAATCTTTTCGAAAATCGTTTTAGAAGTGGAGGAGAGGAAAACGAGGGGCGAATGGCGAATAATGTAATGCAAGGGATAAGAGTTTATGATGGGTACTTGGTATGTCTTGGCTTGGCGTAGATCTCCCCGGCAACGGCGCCAGAAATCCTTCTTGCTACTTCTTGAGCTTCCGTTGGTTTTCCCTTGAAGAGGAAAGGGTGATGCAGCAAAGTAGCGTAAGTATTTCCCTCAGTTTTGATAACCAAGGTATCAATCCAGTAGGAGAGAACGCAATAAGCCACCGAATACCTGCACAAACAAACACAAACTTGCAACCAACGCGACAAAGGGGTTGTTAATCCCTTCACGGTTATTCGCAAAGTGAGATCTGATAGAGATGGATAAACGGTAAAGTGATATTTTTGGTTTATGAAACGGAAAGTAAAGATTGCAAAATAAGGGAACGGCGACAGAAATTGGCAAGTTGACGGGAAACTAATCTGTTGTAAAATAGACCCGGGGCCATAGGTTTCACTAGAGGCTTCTCTCAAGATAGAAATTATTACGGTGGGTGAACAAATTACTGCCGAGCAATTGATAGAAAAGCGCAAAGTTATGACGATATCTAAGGCAATGATCATGAATATAGGCATCAGGTCCATGTCAAGTAGACCAAAACGATTCTCCATCTACTACTACTACTCCACACATCGACCAATATCCAGCATGCATCTAGAGTATTAAGTTCATAAAGAACAGAGTAACCATATTAAGCAAGATTACATGATGTAGAGGAATTAACTCATGCAATATGATGAAAACCCCATCTTTTTATCCTCGATGGCAACAATACAATACGTGCCTTGCTGCCCCTGCTGTCACTGGGAAAGGACACCACAAGATTGAACCCAAAGCTAAGCACTTCTCCCATTGCAAGAAAAACCAATCTAGTTGGCCAAACCAAATCGATAGTTCGAAGAGACTTGCAAAGATATCAAATCATGCATATAAGAATTCAGAAAATATTCAAATAATATTCATAGATAAGCTGATCATAAATCCATAATTCATCGGATCTCGGCAAGCACATCGCAAAAGAGTATTACATCTAATAGATCTCCAAGAACATCGAGGAGAACTTTGTATTGAGAATCAAAGAGAGAGTAGAAGCCATCTAGCTACTAGCTATGGACCCGCAGGTCTGAAGTAAACTACTCACGCTTCATCGGAGAGGCAATGGTGTTGATGTAGAAGCCCTCCGTGATCGAATCCCCCTCTGGCAGGATGCCGAAAAAGGCCCCAAGATGGGATCTCATGGGTACAGAAGGTTGCGGCGGTGGAAAAGTGGTTTCGTGGCTCCCTTGGATGTTTTTGGGGTATAAGAGTATATATAGGAGGAAGATCTAGGCCAGGGGGTCTACGAGGGGCCCACAAGGTCGGCGGGCGTGCCCTACCCCCTGGGCGCGCCCTCCACCCTTGTGGCTGCCTCGTGGCTCTTCTGACTTGCACTCCAAGTCTCCTGGGTGTCTTCTGGTCTAAGAAAAATCATCGTGGAAGTTTTATTGCTTTTGGACTCCGTTTGGTATTCCTTTTCTGCGAAACTCTAAAACAGGGGAAAAATAAAAACTGACACTGGGCTCTAGGTTAATAGGTTAGTCCCAAAAATCATATAAAATAGCATATTAATGCATATAAAACATCCAAAACAGATAATATAATAGCACAGAACAATAAAAAATTATAGATACGTTGGAGACGTATCACCGCCCGTGAGGCATCAATGGAAGGCTGGCCGGTGCAGTAGCCTTGGCATTAATTCTCCATGAGAAACTAAGGCGATGAGGACGACGAACGCGCCTGGTCGCTGACTCGGTGGGCCCGCCAGGCTTTCGTGCCAAAACTGTTTCCCCTGGCGCCCCCGGTTCGGCTTGGGACCAGCGGTGCCAAATTCGGTCCTAACCGGCGAAAAGTGGGCTTTTGGGGGCGCGACTGGGCTGATTTTTCGGCGCCGGCGATAAAAAAAGTCCTTGGGGAGCTTGTTGGGGGCGCGGCTGGAGATGCTCTTATATCTCGCTTATAGCGAGTATAGTAGCCGTCCCGCCTGAAGCGTGCATGCAAATGGGCCAGCCCGTTAGCTATACTCGCTTGTGTCACTGTAGTTTACTCTGCTCTGGTTTCCTTTGTTTTTTTACTTTTCTTTTGTTTTTCACTGGTTTTCTTCGTTCATTCTTGATTTTCACCGATTTTTTCTTTTTCTTTAGCTTTTTTCTTTCTTGATTTTCTTTGATTCCTTTTCTTTTTGCACTGTTTTTTCTTTGACTTTCTTGTTTGAAATCATTGGCACATTCCCACGCTAGATCGCGCAAATGAAGGTGGTCTAGCTCGGAAGAAAGTTTGATTTGGCTGCCGCTGCAAGTCTTGGATAGGGAAGGGAAGTCGCCCCAAGTCTCACGCCTCCTCCCCCTCCGGCATACACATCTCCTAGGGAGCTCAAAAAGGCATTGAAATCACAACCCCCCCCCCCCCCCCCCCCCCAAAATGAAAGTCTGTCATTATCAGCGACCTTTCTCGAGGGGGACTGCCGGGCCCAATGAATACTATGTGATGGAACTGTCGTGGGCTTGGCGACCCTGCGACGGTACGAAAGTTGTGCGACCTTGCACAGGAGTGTGTGTGCCGATGATTTTATGCGTGGTGGAAACACAAATTGTAAAATATCACGTGGAAAGATTGGCTAGTACTTTGGGGTTTGACAAAGCGTATGGGGTTGGAAGCTCAAGGAGAAGTGGTGGTCTTTGCATATATTGAAAGAACTTAGTAAATTTGTGTTGGAAATATGCCCTAGAGGCAATAATAATAGGTTATTATTATATTTCCTTGTTCATGATAATCGTTTATTATCCATGCTAGAATTGTATTGATAGGAAACTCAGATACATGTGTGGATACATAGACAACACCATGTCCCTAGTAAGCCTCTAGTTGACTAGCTCGTTGATCAATAGATGGTTACGGTTTCCTGACCATGGACATTGGATGTCATTGATAACGGGATCACATCATTAGGAGAATGATGTGATGGACAAGACCCAATCCTAAGCCTAGCACAAGATCATGTAGTTCGTTTGCTCAGAGCTTTTCTAATGTCAAGTATCATTTCCTTAGACCATGAGATTGTGCAACTCCCGGATACCGTAGGAATGCTTTGGGTGTACCAAACGTCACAACGTAACTGGGTGGCTATAAAGGTGCACTACAGGTATCTCCGAAAGTGTCTGTTGGGTTGGCACGAATCGAGACTGGGATTTGTCACTCCGTGTAAACGGAGAGGTATCTCTGGGCCCACTCGGTAGGACATCATCATAATGTGCACAATGTGACCAAGGAGTTGATCACGGGATGATGTGAGTTACGGAACGAGTAAAGAGACTTGTCGGTAACGAGATTGAACAAGGTATCGGGATACCGACGATCGAATCTCGGGCAAGTAACATACCGATAGACAAAGGGAATTGCATACAGGATTGATCGAATCCCCGACATTGTGGTTCATCCGATGAGATCATCGTGGAACATGTGGGAGCCAACATGGGTATCCAGATCCCGCTATTGGTTATTGACCGGAGAACGTCTCGGTCATGTCTGCATGGTTCCTGAACCCGTAGGGTCTACACACTTAAGGTTCGATGACGCTAGGGTTATAGGGAAAGTATGTACGTGGTTACCGAATGTTGTTCGGAGTCCCGGATGAGATCCCGGACGTCACGAGGAGTTCCGGAATGGTCCGGAGGTAAAGATTTATATATGGGAAGTCCTGTTTTGGTCACCGGAAAAGTTTCGGGTGATATCGGTAATGTACCGGGACCACCGGGAGGGTCCCGGGGGTCCACCAAGTGGGGCCACCAGCCCCAGGAGGCTGCGTGGGCCAAGTGTGGGAGGGGACCAGCCCCAGGTGGGCTGGTGCGCCCCCCACCAAGGCCCAAGGCGCATGGGAGAGTGGGAGGGGGCAAACCCTAGGTCCAGATGGGCCTTAAGGCCCATCCTAGTGGCGCCCCCCCTCTCCTCCCATTGGCCGCCCCCCTAGATGGGATCTAGGGCTGGCCGCCAGCCCTTGGGGTGGAAACCCTAGAGGGGGCGCAGCCCCTCCCCCCCTATATATAGTTGAGGTTTGGGGCTGCCCAAGATATGAGAACGTCTCTCTTTCGGCGCAGCCCTACCCCTCTCCCTCCTCCTCCTCTCCCGCGGTGCTTGGCGAAGCCCTGCGGGATTGCCACGCTCCTCCATCACCACCACGCCGTCGTGCTGCTGCTGGATGGAGTCTTCCCCAACCTCTCCCTCTCACCTTGCTGGATCAAGGCGTGGGAGACGTCACCGGGCTGCACGTGTGTTGAACGCGGAGGCACCGTGGTTCGGCGCTTAGATCGGAATCAACCGCGATCTGAATCGCTACGAGTACGACTCCCTCATCCGCGTTCTTGCAACGCTTCCGCATCGCAATCTACAATGGTATGTAGATGCACTCCCCTTCCCCTCGTTGCTAGATTACTCCATAGATTGATCTTGGTGATGCGTAGAAAATTTTGAATTTCTGCTACGTTCCCCAACAATTTGTCCTTTAGAAAATTTTCACGGTATCATATTGATATATGACTATTCTGGAGGATAGCAAGGATCTATGGAGGCTCACCTGTTGGTACGGTGAGGCCAATAGAAGTTCGAGGGACCAGACGTGGGCCATGATCAATTTTCTGCGTTGATGCATTGAGCTTGCTTTGGCTTTGTATTTGGGATTTTAAGAAGTACTTTGTAAGGAGCCTGATATGGATTGCTCACAATCGAGGTGGCTACAACTGTTGATCGAGGTGGAATTATCTTTGGTACATGTACTAGGGTTACAAGAATGGGGAATCAGGAGTGGGTAGCCGCCGGTGCCATTTCTGCCTGATCCACTAGATGCTTCTCTTGCTAGTGTGACTGCCTCAAGTAGCTGGTGGGACGGGCTGGAGTCAACGCGTCCACGCCGGTCCGGTGACACGTTGGTTGGGCCGCCTATTCCTCGTGGGCCGCTGGCCTGGTGGCTAAAAGTGCATTAAGTCGACTAGAGGGGGGTGAATAGGCGATTTTTATGAATTCTTCACTGAGGAATTTTAGGGTGAGGAAATTTGTAAGCAAAGAACTACTTGCAGCGGAATAAGTACTCAGATGCATGCATGACATAACATAAACATGGACATCATGATGAAATGAAAACAAACAGAGTACAGGAAGCGTAATCACAGGATAAAATAGGATGAAGACAAACAGACTGAAGAAATTGAACTGAGGAAATTGAGAAAGTCTTCAGTCAAAGTCTTCAAACAGATATGAACAAGCACACAACACAGTAATGAGGAAATGAAAGAGTTGAGGAAATAGAACCAGTAGGCTTGGTGAAGATAATGATTTGGTAGACCAGTTCCAACTGCTGTGACAGTTGTACGTCTGGTTGGAGCAGCTAGGTATTTAAACCTGAGGACACACTGTCCCGGACACACAGTCCTCACCGTATTCTCCTTGAGCTAAGGTCACACAATCCTCGCCCAATCACTCGTGGTAAGTCTTCAGGTGACTTCCAAACCTTCACAAACTCGGTCACTCGGCGATCCACAATTTCCTCTTGGATGCTCTAGACCATGACGCCTAACCGTCTGGAAGATGCATAGTCTTTAAAGGTAACAAGCGTCGGATCACGCAGGATCAATCTCTTCAGTGATGCTCAATCACTTTGGGTTGTAGGTGTTTGGGTTTGGGTTTTCCTCACTTGATGATTTTCGCTCAAAGTCCTCGGAGGATGGGATGCTCTCAAATGACAAGTGACAATTTCTCTCGGAGCAGCCAACCAGCTAGTGGTTGTAGGGGGCGACTATTTATAGCCTAGAGAGCAGCCCGACATGATAAGACATAAATGCCCTTAAATGATATGACCGTTAGGTGGGAAGATATTTTGGGACAGCTGGCGCGTAGCACAGCAACGGTCGGAAATTTGAATATCAAATTCCTCAGGGCTATCATGTTCCTCACTTGTAGGCAATCCGCACTGGCAAATTCCTAACTCCTCAGTCAGAACAAATTCCTCAGAGACCAGAAGAACTTCGTATCTGTCACTGAAGAAATTGACTGAACTGTATGAGATTTCCAATGTCTTCACTTGAAAGGATTGGTAGGTGTAGGATTTTGAGACGAGCATCACTTGAAATTTTTTCCTTAGTATTTCCTCGACCCCCTTTAACAGTACGGTGTTTCCTATGACTCAAGAAAGAGAAAATGAAACTATGAAAACAAAAGTCTTCACGCTTCATGTTCCTCGCATGAAATCCAAGTCTTCATGGTCACACCAATTTCTTCACTTTCAAAGTCTTCAGAAAGTCTTTAGAAATCCAAAGTCTTCAGTCGAAGACATTCATTTTTAGGGGTCGACTTCCTCTGTAAATATCAAACTCCTCATAGACTTATAGACCTGTGTACACTCACAAATGCATTAGTCCCTTAACCTATAAGTCTTCAATACACCAAAATCACTAAGGGGCACTAGATGCACTTACAATCTCCCCCTTTTTGGTGATTGATGACAACATAGGTTAAGTTTTCAACGGGGATAAAACATATGAAGTGTAACTACTGATATTGAGGAATTTGATAGCAAGATATAGAAGAACTCCCCCTGAAGATGTGCATAGTGAGGAATTTGCTTTTGAAGTAATGCACACTTGAAGAGTAGAATCATGGAGATCTCCCCCTATATCTTGTAATTCATGCACGCATTTGACATATAATATGAAGAATTTGAAATGCATGATGAAATATGGTGACCGATGTAATTCAACATGCGTGCATTAACATAAATGAGGAATAAGCATGCAGAATAACACATCAAAAGTATCAGACTACCATAGGGTTTAAGTTTACAACTCGATCCAGCAAAGTCTTCAAAAAGACTGAGAGTTGTAACTTAGCAAAAAATGCCCATATATGTAGACCCGCTTGAAGACTAACTCAAATTTCTCCCCCTTTGTCATCGAATGACCAAAAGGATCGAAAAATGAGGACTAACGCCCCTGACGAATATCATGTTGAGGGAGGAGCGCCAGCGTTGTTGGGGTCGGTTGTTGTAGTAGGGCCTGCTGCAGTGTTGTCCAAATCTTCATGCTCATCCGTGTCGCATGATGAAGAATATGAGCTGGCCACCAAGGAGGGAACTTTGACTTTCTTGAATTTGTTCGCTGGTGGCTGAGACCAGTCAAAGTCCTACTTGAGACCCATTTGCTTCAGATCTTCTTCACCATAAAGATGTGCCAGAACAGCCCAGGTGCGACCGAAGACTTCATGAAGGTAGTGATGGTTTTTCTTCACTGCATTGTGTGTAGCAGTCATGTTGTGAAGAATAGAACCAAACTGACGCTTAACCATTTGTGGTTGCGATCGACCTTCTGGTGAAGACTGAGGAGAAGCTCACGATCAATCATCACCCTTGGAGTTGTGCCTTGAGGATTTTGCTTTGAAGCATTTGCGGCAGAGTTATGAGTGGCAGAATCATCATTGGTGGAGTAGGATGCAGCTTTGCGGAATTGACCATCCAATGGACGGATGCCTTCATCAATAACAGCAGTGTCCTTGCCCTTTTCATCAGCTGACGAAAATGTCCGTTTGAGGACTTCAATGGGGGGCAAGTAGCTGAGATGATTCTGAAAGTCAGCCTTGTAGTTGAGTGAAGACCTTGTTCTGAGGAATCTCATAATCCAAGGAGCGTAAGGCTTCAACTCAAATGGAGATAATGCAACATTGGCCAGAGTCCTCATGAAGAAATCATGGTAGTTGACAGGAACGCCATGAATGATGTTGAAAAGCAGGTTCTTCATGATGCCAACGACTTCTTCATCACTCGAGTCGTGGCCTTTGATTGGACTCAAAGTCTTTGTCAGAATGCGACAGACAGTCAGAGGCACATACTGCAATTCCTTCACGAGGAATTTGGTCCTTGGGGCTTGACCGGGCTTCAGCGGCTTCATCAACACTTGCATGTAGTGATCTGTAAGCTCAGGTTCATGGTATATACAACGAGCACCTTCAAGGGGAGGACTGACAGGCAGGGCATGAAGCAATTCAGAGGCCGGTGCTTTGAAGTGAGTATTTTCTGTCATCCAGTCCAACACCCAAGAGTTCACATCTTCAGCATTTCGTGTGATGTGCAGCGTCGCATAGAACTGAAGAATTAGCTCTTCATTCCAATCAACAATATCAGTGCAGAAGTTGAGCCGTCCAGCATCATGAAGAACACTGAGGACTGGCGTGAAGCAAGGCAGTGATTCCATGTCCACGTGAGGAATATGTGAAGGAAATATGCCCTAGAGGCAATAATAAAGTTATTATTTATTTCCTCATATCATGATAAATGTTTATTATTCATGCTAGAATTGTATTAACCAGAAACATAATACATGTGTGAATACATAGACAAACACAGTGTCACTAGTATGCCTCTACTTGACTAGCTCGTTGACCAAAGATGGTTGAGTTTCCTAGCCATGGACATGAGTTGTCATTTGATTAACGAGGTCACATCATTAGGAGAATGATGTGATTGACCTGACCCATTTCGTTAGCTTAGCACTTGATCGATTAGTTTACTGCTATTGCTTTCTCCATGACTTATACATGTTCCTATGACTATGAGATTATGCAACTCCCGAATACCGGAGGAACACTTTGTGTGCTACCAAACGTCACAACGTAACTGGGTGATTATAAAGGTGCTCTACAGGTGTCTCCGATTGTGTTTGTAGAGTTGGCATAGATCGAGACTAGGATTT
This sequence comes from Aegilops tauschii subsp. strangulata, assembly GCF_002575655.3. Taxonomy (NCBI): domain Eukaryota; kingdom Viridiplantae; phylum Streptophyta; class Magnoliopsida; order Poales; family Poaceae; genus Aegilops; species Aegilops tauschii. The sequence continues at coordinate 312,053,390 of NC_053039.3, forward strand.
GTCACTCCGATTGTCGGAGAGGTATCTCTTGGCCCTCTCGGTAATGCACATCACTATAAGCCTTGGAAGCAATGTGACTAATGAGTTAGTTGCGGGATGATGCATTACGGAACAAGTAAAGAGACTTGCCGGTAACGAGATTGAGCAAGGTATTGAGATACCGACGCTCGACTCTCGGGCAAGTAACATACCGATGACAAAGGGAACAACGTATGTTGTTATGCGGTTTGACCGATAAAAATCTTCGTAGAATCTGTAGGACTCCCCCCTTGGCGCACCCTCCTCCTTGGCCGGCCGCCTCCCCCCTAGCTCCTTTATATACGGGGGCAGGGGGGCACCCCAAGACACAACAATTGATCATTGATCTCTTAGCCGTGTGCGGTGTCCCCCCTCCACCATAATCCACCTCGGTCATATCGTAGCGGTGCTTAGGTGAAGCCCTGCATCGGCAACTTCATCAACACCGTCACCACACCGTCGTGCTGACGAAGCTCTTCCCGAAGCTCTACTAGATCGTGAGTTCGCGGGATGTCACCGAGTTGAACGTGTGCTGAGCACGGAGGTGCCGTATGTTCGGTACTAAGGATCGGTCGATCGTGAAGATGTATGACTACATCAACCGCGTTGTCATAACGCTTCCGCTTACGGTCTATGAGGGTACGTAGACGACACTCTCCCCTCTTGTTGCTATGCATCACCATGATCTTGCGTGTGCGTAGGATTTTTTTTGAAATTACTACGTTCCCCAAACAGTGGCATCCAAGCCAGGTTTATGCGTAGATGTTATATGCACGAGTAGAACACAAGTGAGTTGTGGGCGATACAAGTCATACTGCTTACCAGCATGTCATACTTTGGTTCGGCGGTATTGTTGGATGAAGCAGCCCGGACCGACATTACGCGTACGCTTACGCGAGACTGGTTCTACCGACGTGCTTTGCACACAGGTGGCTGGCGGGTGTCAGTTTCTCCAACTTTAGTTGAACCGAGTGTGACTACGCCCAGTCCTTGAGAAGGTAAAACAACACTAACTTGACGAACTATCATTGTGGTTTTGATGCGTAGGTAAGAACGGTTCTTGCTCAGCCCATAGCAGCCACGTAAAACTTGCAACAACAAATTAGAGGACGTCTAACTTGTTTCTGCAGGGCATTTTGTGATGTGATATGGTCAAGACATGAGGCTATATTTTATTGTATGAGATGATCATGTTTTGTAATAGAGTTATCAGCAACTGGCAGGAGCCATATGGTTGTCGCTTTATTGTATGCAATGCAATCGCCCTGTAATTGCTTTACTTTATCACTAAGTGGTAGCGATAGTCGTAGAAGCAATAGTTTGCGAGACGACAACGATGCTACGATGGATATCAAGGTGTCGCGCCGGTGACGATGGTGATCATGATGGTGCTTTGGAGATGGAGATCGCAGGCACAAGATGATGATGGCCATATCATATCACTTATATTGATTGCATGTGATGTTTATCCTTTATGCATCTTATTCTGCTTTGATTGACGGTAGCATTATAAGATGATCTCTCACCAAATTTCAAGGTACAAGTGTTCTCCCTGAGTATGCACCATTGCCAAAGTTCGTCGTGCCAAGACACCACGTGATGATCAGGTGTGATAAGCTCTACATTCACATACAACGGGTGCAAGCCAGTTTTGCACACGCAGAAATACTCGGGTTAAACTTGACGAGCCTAGCATATGCAGATATGGCCTCGGAACACTGAGACCGGAAGGTCGAACGTGAATCATATAGTAGATATGATCAACATAGTGATGTTCACCTTTGAAAACTACTCCATTTCACGTGATGATCGGTTATGGTTTAGTTGATTTGGATCACGTGATCACTTAGATGATAAGAGAGATGTCTATCTAAGTGGGAGTTCTTAAGTAATATGATTAATTGAACTTCAATTTATCATGAACTTAGCACCTGATAGTATTTTTCTTGTCTATGTTGTTGTAGATAGATGGCCCGTGTTGTTGCTCCATTGAATTTTAATGCGTTCCTTGAGAAAGCAAAGTTGAAAGATGATGGTAGCAATTACATGGACTGGGTCCGTAACTTGAGGATTATCCTCATTGCTGCACAGAAGAATTATGTCCTGGAAGCACCGCTGGGTGCCAGGCCTGCTGCAGATGCAACTGACGACGTTAAGAACGTCTGGCAGAGCAAAGCCGATGACTACTCGATAGTTCAGTGTGCCATGCTTTATGGCTTAGAACCGGGACTTCAACGATGTTTTGAACGTCATGGAGCATATGAGATGTTCCAGGAGTTGAAGTTAATATTTCAAGCAAATGCCCGGATTGAGAGATATGAAGTCTCCCATCAGTTCTACAGCTGCAAGATGGAGGAGAATAGTTCTGTCAGTGAACATATACTCAAAATGTATGGGTATAATAACCACTTGATTCAACTGGGAGTTAATCTTCTGGATGATAGTGTCATTGACAGAATTCTTCAATCACTGCCACCAAGCTACAAGAGCTTCGTGATGAACTATAATATGCAAGGGATGGAGAAGACAATTCCCAAGCTCTTTGCAATGCTAAAGGCTGCGGAGGTAGAAATCAAGAAGGAGCATCAAGTGTTGATGGTCAACAAGACCACCAGTTTCAAGAAAAAGGGTAAAGGGAAGAAGAAGGGGAACTTCAAAAAGAACAACAAACAAGTTGCTGCTCAGGAGAAGAAACCTAAGTCTGGACCTAAGCCTAAGACTAAGTGCTTCTAGTGCAAACAGACTGGTCACTGGAAGCGGAACTGCCCCAAGTATTTGGCGGATAAGAAGGATGGCAAGGTGAACAAAGGTATATGTGATATACATGTTATTGATGTGTACCTTACTAAAGCTCGTAGTAGCACCTGGGTATTTGATACTACTTCTGTTGCTAATATTTGCAACTCAAAACAGGGACTACAGATTGAGCAAAGATTGGCTAAGGACGAGGTGACGATGCGCGTGGGAAATGGTTCCAAAGTCGATGTGATCGCCGTTTGCATGCTACCTCTACATCTACCTTCGGGATTAGTTTTAGACCTGAATAATTGTTATTTGGTGCTAGCGTTGAGCATGAACATTATATCTGGATCTTGTTTAATGCTAAACGTATTTATATGAGTAATATCTTTTATGTCATGCACCCTTGAAGAGTGGTCTATTTTTGTTGAATCTCGATAGTAGTGATACACATATTCATAATGTTGAAGCCAAAAGATGCAGAGTTGATAATGATAGTGCAACTTATTTGTGGCACTGCCGTTTCGGTCATATTGGTGTAAAGCGCATGAAGAAACTCCATACCGATGGACTTTTGGAATCACTTGATTATGAATCACTTGGTACTTGCGGACCATGCTTCATGGGCAAGATGACTAAAACACCGCTCTCCGGAACAATGGAGCGAGCAACAGATTTATTGGAAATCATACATACTGATGTATGTGGTCCGATGAATATTGAGGCTCGCGGCGGGTATCGTTATTTTCTCACCTTCACAGATGATTTGAGCAGATATGGGTATATCTACTTAATGAAACATAAGTCTAAAACATTTGAAAAGTTCAAAGAATTTCAGAGTGAAGTGGAAAATTATCGTAACAAGAAAATAAAGTTTCTACGATCTGATCGTGGAGGAGAATATTTGAGTTACAAGTTTGGTCTACATTTGAAACAATGCGAAATAGTTTCGCAACTCATGCCACCCGGAACACCACAGCGTAATGGTGTGTCCGAACGTCGTAATCGTACTTTACTAGATATGGTGCGATCTATGATGTCTCTTACTGATTTACGGCTATCATTTTGGGGTTATGCTTTAGAAACGGTTGCATTCACGTTAAATAGGGCACCATCGAAATCCGTTGAGACGACGCCTTATGAACTGTGGTTTGGCAAGGAACCAAAGTTGTTGTTTCTTAAAGTTTGGGGCTGTGATGCTTATGTGAAAAAGCTTCAACCTGATAAGCTCGAACCCAAATCAGAGAAATGTGTCTTCATAGGATACCCAAAGGAAACTGTTGGGTACACCTTCTATCACAGATCCGAAGGCAAAACATTCGTTGCCAAGAATGGATCCTTTCTAGAGAAGGAGTTTCTCTCGAAAGAAGTGAGTGGGAGAAAAGTAGAACTTGATGAGGTAACTATACCTGCTCCCTTATTGGAAAGTAGTTCATCACAGAAACCGGTTCCTGTGACATCTACACCAATTAGTGAGGAAGCTAATGATATTGATCATGAAACTTCAGATCAAGTTACTACCAAACCTCGTAGGTCAACCAGAGTAAGATCCGCACCAGAGTGGTATGGTAATCCTGTTCTGGAAGTCATGTTACTTGACCATGGCGAACCTACGAACTATGAAGAAGCGATGGTGAGCCCAGATTCCGCAAAATGGCTTGAGGCCATGAAATCTGAGATGGGATCCATGTATGAGAACAAAGTGTGGACTTTGGTTGACTTGCCCGATGATCGGCAAGCCATAGAGAATAAATGGATCTTCAAGAAGAAGACTGGCGCTGACGATAATGTTACTGTCTACAAAGCTCGACTTGTTGTGAAAGGTTTTCGATAAGTTCAAGGGGTTGACTACGATGATACTTTCTCACCCGTAGCGATGCTTAAGTCTGTCCGAATCATGTTAGCAAATGCCGCATTTTATGTTTATGAAATTTGGCAAATGGATGTCAAAACTGCATTCCTGAATGGATTTCTGGAAGAAGAGTTGTATATGATGCAACCAGAAGGTTTTGTCGATCCAAAGGGTGCTAACAAAGTGTGCAAGCTCCAGCGATCCATGTGCAAGCCTCTCGGAGTTGGAATAAATGTTTTGATAGTGTGATAAAAGCATATGGTTTTATACAGACTTTTGGAGAAGCCTGTATTTACAAGAAAGTGAGTGGGAGCTCTGTAGCGTTTCTAATATTATATGTGGATGACATATTGTTGATTGGAAATGATATAGAATTTCTGGATAGCATAAAAGGATACTTGAATAAGAGTTTTTCAATGAAAGACCTCGGTGAAGCTGCTTATATATTAGGCATCAAGATCTATAGAGATAGATCAAGACGCTTAATTGGACTTTCACAAAGCACATACCTTGATAATGTTTTGAAAAAGTTCAAAATGGATCAAGCAAAGAAAGGGTTCTTGCCTGTGTTACAAGGTGTGAAGTTGAGTCGAACTCAATGCCCGACCACTGCAGAAGATAGAGAGAAAATGAAAAGTGTTCCCTATGCTTCAGACATAGGTTCTATCATGTATTCAATGCTGTGTACCAGACCTGATGTGTACCTTGCTATTAGTTTAGCAGGGAGGTACCAAAGTAATCCAGGAGTGGATCACTGGACCGCGGTCAAGAACACCCTGAGATACCTGAAAAGGACTAAGGATATGTTTCTCGTTTATGGAGGTGAAAAAGAGCTCGTCGTAAATGGTTACGTCGATGCAAGCTTTGACACTGATCCGGACGATTCTAAATCGCAAACCGGATACGTGTTTTTATTGAATGGTGGAGCTATCAGTTGGTGCAGTTCTAAACAAAGCGTCGTGGCAGGATCTACGTGTGAAGCGGAGTACATAGCTGCTTCAGAAGCAGCAAATGAAGGAGTCTGGATGAAGGAGTTCATATCCGATCTAGGTGTCATACCTAGTGCATCGGGTCCAATGAAAATCTTTTGTGACAATACTGGTGCAATTGCCTTGGCAAAGGAATCCAGATTTCACAAGAGGACCAAGCACATCAAGAGACGCTTCAATTCCATCCGGGATCAAGTCCAGGTGGGAGACATAGAGATTTGCAAGATACATACGGATCTGAATGTTGCAGACCCGTTGACTAAGCCTCTTCCACGAGCAAAACATGATCAACACCAAGACTCCATGGGTGTTAGAATCATTACTGTGTAATCTAGATTATTGACTCTAGTGCAAGTGGGAGACTGAAGGAAATATGCCCTAGAGGCAATAATAAAGTTATTATTTATTTCCTCATATCATTATAAATGTTTATTATTCATGCTAGAATTGTATTAACCGGAAACATAATACATGTGTGAATACATGGACAAACATAGTGTCACTAGTATGCCTCTACTTGACTAGCTCGTTGATCAAAGATGGTTGAGTTTCCTAGCCATGGACATGAGTTGTCATTTGATTAACGAGGTCACATCATTAGGAGAATGATGTGATTGACCTGACCCATTTCGTTAGCTTAGCACTTGATCGATTAGTTTACTGCTATTGCTTTCTCCATGACTTATACATGTTCCTATGACTATGAGATTATGCAACTCCCGAATACTAGAGGAACACTTTGTGTGCTACCAAACGTCACAACGTAACTGGGTGATTATAAAGGTGCTCTACAGGTGTCTCTGATGGTGTTTGTAGAGTTGGCATAGATCGAGACTAGGATTTGTCACTCCGATTGTCGGAGAGGTATCTCTTGGCCCTCTCGGTAATGCACATCACTATAAGCCTTGCAAGCAATGTGACTAATGAGTTAGTTGCGGGATGATGCATTATGGAACGAGTAAAGAGACTTGCCGGTAATGAGATTGAGCTAGGTATTGAGATACCGACGATCGAATCTCGGGCAAGTAACATACCGATGACAAAGGGAACAACGTATGTTGTTATGCGGTTTGACCGATTAAGATCTTCGTAGAATATGTAGGAACCAATGTGAGCATCCAGGTTCCGCTATTGGTTATTGACCGGAGACATGTCTCGGTCATGTCTACATAGTTCTCGAACCCGTAGGGTCCGCACGCTTAAAGTTCTGTGACGACCGGTATTATGAGTTTTTGTGTTTTGATGTATTTAAGGTAGTTTGGAGTCTCGTATATGATCACGGACATGACGAGGAGTCTCGAAATGGTCGAGACATAAAGATCGATATATTGGACGACTATGTTCGGACACCGGAAGTGTTTCGGGAGGTTTCAGACATATACCGGAGTACCGGGGGGTTACCAGAACCCCCCGGGAGTGTAATGGGCCTATTGGGCCTTAGTGGAGAAGAGGAGGGGTGGCCAGGGCAGGCCGCGCGCCCCCTCCCCCTCTAGTCTGAATTGGACAAGGAGGGGGGGCGGCGCCCCCTTTCCTTCCTCCTCTCTCCTTCCCTTCCTGCTTCTCCTACTCCTACTAGGAAAGAAGGAGTCCCCTTGGCACGCCCTCTTCCTTGGCCAGCCGCCTCCCCCCTAGCTCCTTTACATACGGGAGCAGGGGGGCACCCCAAGACACAACAATTGATCATTGATCTCTTAGTCGTGTGTGGTGCCCCCTCCACCATAATCCACCTCGGTCATATCGTAGCGGTGCTTAGGTGAAGCCCTACGTCGGTAACTTCATCAACACCATCACCACGCCGTCGTGCTGACGAAGCTCTTCCCCGAAGCTCTACTGGATCATGTGTTCGCGGGACGTCACCGAGCTGAATGTGTGCTGAACGCGGAGGTGCCGTATGTTCGGTACTGAGGATCGGTCGATCGTGAAGACGTACGACTACATCAACCGCGTTGTCATAACGCTTCCGCTTACGGTCTACGAGGGTATGTAGACGACAATCTCCCCTCTCGTTGCTATGCATCACCATGATCTTGCGTGTGCGTAGGATTTTTTTTGAAATTACTACGTTCCCCAACAGTGGCATCCGAGCCAGGTTTATGCGTAGATGTTATATGCACGAGTAAAACACAAGTGAGTTGTGGGCGATACAAGTCATACTGCTTACCAGCATGTCATACTTTGGTTCGGCGGTATTGTTGGATGAAGCAGCCCGGACTGACATTACGCGTACGCTTACGCGAGACTGGTTCTACCGACGTGCTTTGCACACAGGTGGCTGGCGGGTGTCAGTTTCTCCAACTTTAGTTGAACCGAGTGTGACTACGCCCGGTCCTTGAGAAGGTTAAAACAACACTAACTTGACGAACTATCGTTGTGGTTTTGATGCGTAGGTAAGAACGGTTCTTGCTCAGCCCGTAGCAGCCACGTAAAACTTGCAACAACAAAGTAGAGGACGTCTAACTTGTTTTTGCAGGGAATGTTGTGATGTGATATGGTCAAGACATGATGCTATATTTTATTGTATGAGATGATCATGTTTTGTAACAGAGTTATCGGCAACTGGCAGGAGCCATATGGTTGTCGCTTTATTGTATGCAATGCAATCGCCCTGTAATTGCTTTACTTTATCACTAAGCGGTAGCGATAGTCGTAGAAGCAATAGTTGGCGAGACGACAACGATGCTACGATGGAGATCAAGGTGTCGCGCCGGTGACGATGGTGATCATGACGGTGCTTTGGAGATGGACATTGCTGGCACAAGATGATGATGGCCATATCATATCACTTATATTGATTGCATGTGATGTTTATCCTTTATGCATCTTATTCTGCTTTGATTGACGGTAGCATTATAAGATGATCTCTCACTAAATTTCAAGGTACAAGTGTTCTCCCTGAGTATGCACCATTGCCAAAGTTCGTCGTGCCGAGACACCACGTGATGATCGGGTGTGATAAGCTCTACATTCACATACAACGGGTGCAAGCCAGCTTTGCACACGCAGAAATACTCGGGTTAAACTTGACGAGCCTAGCAGATGCAGATATGGCCTCGGAACACTGAGACCGAAAGGTCGAACGTGAATCATATAGTAGATATGATCAACATAGTGATGTTCACCATTGAAAACTACTCCATTTCACGTGATGATCGGTTATGGTTTAGTTGATTTGGATCACGTGATCACTTAGATGATAAGAGAGATGTCTATCTAAGTGGGAGTTCTTAAGTAATATGATTAATTGAACTTAAATTTATCATGAACTTAGTACTTGATAGTATTTTGCTTGTCTATGTTGTTGTAGATAGATGGCCCGTGTTGTTGCTCCGTTGAATTTTAATGCATTCCTTGAGAAAGCAAAGTTGAAAGATGATGGTAGAAATTACACGGACTGGGTCCGTAACTTGAGGATTATCCTCATTGCTGCACAGAAGAATTATGTCCTGGAAGCACCGCTGGGTGCCAGGCCTGCTGCAGATGCAACTGACGATGTTAAGAACATCTGGCAGAGCAAAACCGATGACTACTCGATAGTTCAGTGTGCCATGCTTTACGGCTTAGAATCGGGACTTCAACGACGTTTTGAACGTCATGGAGCATATGAGATGTTCCAGGAGTTGAAGTTAATATTTCAAGCAAATGCCCAGATTGAGAGATATGAAGTCTCCGATAAGTTCTACAGCTGCAAGATTGTAACACCCGGATAATTAGGCTACAGTAAAACTCTGCTAATGATGCCACGTCACCTCTGTTACTGTTGCTACTCACGTGTTATTTCAAAACGTTTCAAATTCAAATTTGAAATTAAGTCAAACGATAAAAGTTTCCAAACCTCAAAACTAAAATGTTCAGAGTGTGCTAAGTAAAGCCTAGGTATTTAAGATGAAGGTACCACACTTTTTCAGGATGCCTAAATATTTTAAAGAGAATTAAAACGGATAGGAAAATAAATAAAAGAAAAGGGACAAAACCAGAAAAACAAAACTAACAAAAATAAAAAAATAAAACAAAGCCCCCCTTGCTGGGCCTCGGCCCCGCTGGCCACTGGACAAGCCAGGCCAGCCCAGCTGGCGCCCCATAACCCCCACTCCCCCCTGTGACCTAGCCACCGACACCCCACTCGCTCCCCCACTCCCCCTCGATTGGATCTGGATCGGGAGGAGCCCGATCCCCTCGCCCCTCCACCCCCGACGCCGACGCCTCGCCACCTCCTGCACGTCGACGCTGCCGCCAGTCGCCGGAGCTCCCTCGCCGGCCTGCTTCCTCCTCCTCGCCGGCCTGCCTCCACTCCGTCCGCGCCGTCTCCGTCCTCCTCCTCACGCACCGCTGCTCGAATCCCTACAGCCCCCGGTGAGGACCACGGTCCTATTCTCTCCTCGCCCCGCGCTCACCATGGCCCCCGCGCCCGCTGGCCGCGTCAAGCGCCCCCAGCGCCTCGCGCCCCTCCTGGCCTCCCCCTGTTTCTCCTCCCTCGCCGCTACCGCCGTTGGCCGCGCCCGGGCTCGCCCCTGGCCGCGCCCGCGAGTCCGCGCGTTCACTGCGCCCCGCGCTCCGGCTCCCATCGCCTCCACTGCTCCGGCCACCTCGGCCATGGCCTCGCCCCTCTCCTGACGTCGCCATTGGCCGTTGGCCGCGCGCGCCCCGCGGCCTGCACCGGCCGCCCGTGCGCCTGCTGGCCTCGCCCGAGGCTGCGCCCTGGCGCCCGTGCCTCGTCCCGGCCATCTGGCTCGACCACGGCCACTCCCCCTCTGGCCCTCTGCCTCGTTTGACGGCTCACCCCTCCGCAGCTGCTCGCCGGCCACCGCTCCGGCCGCCTGGCCGGCGCCGTCGCCACTGGCGCCCCGCATCGCTCTGTTGGGTTGTGCCCATTGCGGCTGCGCCCAGCGCCCATGCCCGTTCGGGCGGCGCCTGCGCTCTGCACCCAGTACCCAGTGCCCGTTAAGGCCCCTAGGGCCTATGACAGATGGGCCCCACGCCCCTGGAACGTTAAAAAATATAAATAATAATAAAAATAAATAAAAGTATTAATTAATTAATTAACTGAATTAATTCTGATTAGATTAACCTAATCACTTAGGTTAGTTAATTAATCTGTTAGTTTAGTTAATGATACGTCTCCAACGTATCTATAACTTTTGATTGCTCCATGCTATATTATCTTCTGTTTTGGACATTAATGGGCATTATTATTCACTTTTATATTATTTTTGGGACTAACCTATTAACCGGAGGCCCAACCCAGAATTGCTGTTTTTTTTGCCTATTTCAGAGTTTCGCAGAAAAAGAATATCAAACGGAGTCCAAATGGAATGAAACCTTCGGGAACGTGATTTTCGGAACGAACATGATCCAGGAGACTTGGACCCTACGTAAAAGAAGCTTCCAGGAAGCCACGAGGTAGGGGGGCGCACCTACCCCCTGGGCGCGCCCTCCACCCTCGTGGGCCCCATGTTGCTCCACCGACGTACTCCTTCCTCCTATATATACCTACGTACCCCCAAACGATCAGATACGGAGCCAAAAATCTAATTCCACCGCCGCAACCTTCTGTACCCATGAGATCCCATCTTGGGGCCTGTTCCGGAGCTCCGTCGGAAGGGGCATCGATCACGGAGGGCTTCTACATCAACACCATAGCCTCTCCGATGAAGTGTGAGTAGTTTACCTCAGACCTTCGGGTCCATAGTTATTAGCTAGATGGCTTCTTCTCTCTTTTTGGATCTCAATACAATGTTCTCCCCCTCTCTTGTGGAGATCTATTCGATGTAATCTTCTTTTGTGGTGTGTTTGTTGAGACCTATGAATTGTGGGTTTATGATCAAGTTTATCTATGAACAATATTTGAATCTTTTGAATTCTTTTATGTATGATTGGTTATCTTTGCAAGTCTCTTCGAATTATCAGTTTGGTTTGGCCTACTAGATTGATCTTTCTTGCAATGGGAGAAGTGCTTAGCTTTGAGTTCAATCTTGCGGTGTCCTTTCCCAATGACAGTAGGGGCAGCAAGGCACGTATTGTATTGTTGCCATCGAGGATAACAAGATGGGGTTTTTATCATATCGCATGAATTTATCCCTCTACATCATGCCATCTTGCTTAAGGCGTTACTATGTTCTTATGAACTTAATACTCTAGATGCATGCTGGATAGCGGTCGATGTGTGGAGTAATAGTAGTAGATGCAGGCAGGAGTCGGTCTACTTGTCCCGGACGTGATGCCTATATACATGATCATACCTGGATATTCTCATAACTATGCTTAGTTCTGTCAATTGCTCAACAGTAATTTGATCACCCACCATAAAATACTATGCTCTTGAGAGAAGCCACTAGTGAAACCTATGGCCCCCGGGTCTATATTCATCATATTAATCTTCCAACACTTAGTTATTTCCATTGCTTTTTACTTTGCTTTTATTTTACTTTGCATCTTTATCATAAAAATACCAAAAATATTATCTTATCATATCTATCAGATCTCATTCTCGCAAGTGACCGTGTAGGGATTGACAACCCCTTATCGCGTTGGTTGCGAGGATTTATTTGTTTGTGTAGGTGCGAGGGACTCGCGCGTAGCCTCCTACTAGATTGATACCTTGGTTCTCAAAAACTGAGGGAAATACTTACGCTACTTTGCTGCATCACCCTTTCCTCTTCAAGGGAAAACCAACGCAGTGCTCAAGAGGTAGCAAGAAGGATTTCTGGCGCCGTTGCCGGGGAGGTCTACGCAAAAGTCAACATACCAAGTACCCATCACAAACCCTTATCTCCCGCATTACATTATTTGCCATTTGCCTCTCGTTTTCCTCTCCCCCACTTCACCCTTGCCGTTCTATTTGCCCTCTCTTTTCCGTTCGTCTTTTCGTTTGCCTTGATGTCTTATTTGTCTCGTTTGTACGTTTGGTTGAAATAGTTGAGTATTTATTCCTAAACAGAGAAGATAATATCTATGGATCCTCATCCGCTTGCCAATCTTTTTAAGATATCCAATTATGTTGAACCAATTCCTAGTGATTTGGATGCACTAGATTATCTTTATAAGGTATTGCTTGAAATCCGTGAATCTGAAAATTGTGATGAAGTGCTTTATGAAGTGATTCACGATAGATCTTTGAATAAAAAGCATGATTGCAATGATTTTATTATAAATTCTATTGATGTAAATTATGCTAATAATATGCAAAACCCTAAGCTTGGGGATGCTAGTTTTGCTAGGTCCACTACCTATTGCAATAATCATGATTGGGGAGATTCTTCTTATGATCTTGAAAATTTATTTAAGCCCCATGATGAATATAAGATTGATAATAGTGTTTGTAATAATATTGAAAGTGGGTTTGGAAGAGTTTCAACTTTAGATCCCACATATTTGGATAATATTCAATCTTATGAAATTTTTGATAAAAGTGGGCTTTGGAGAAATCATGACTTTAGTTAATGATAATCCCACTATTTTGGAAGAGTGTCAACTTCGCATACATGTGGATCATGTTGAGAATATGTTATGTGATAGCTATATTGTTGAACTTTCTTATGATCCTACATGTAATTATTATGAGAGAGGAAAATATGGTTATAGAAATTTTCATGTTACTAAATTACCTCTCGTTATGTTGAGATTGCTATTGTTCCTTTCCGCTTCCTTGCATATGCTAGTTTTTGCTTGCTATGATAATTTGTTTTTCTATAAGATGCCTATGCATAGGAAGTATGTTATACTTAGATGTGTTTGTCACGTGTTTTATGATGCTCTCTTTGTGCTTCAATTCTTGTCTTTCATGTGAGCATCATTAAAATTATCAATGCCTAGCTAAAAGGCTTTAAAGAAAAGCGCTTGTTGGGAGACAACCCAATATTTTTCCTTGCTGTTATTCAATAAATTTTTGTTCTAGCCTCTGTTTAGATTTGTTTTTATGTTTTAATTAGTGTTTGTGCCAAGTTAAACCTATATGATCTTCCTGGATGATAGTTATTTGATCTTGCAGAAAATTCCAGAAACTTTCTGTTCACGAAAATAATTGTTAAAAATCACGAGAACGTGATAAAATATTGATTCCAATTGCTGCTGATCAATAAACAAATTGTCTGGGTCGTCCTATTTTGGCTGATATTTTGGAGTTCCAGAAGTTTGCGTTAGTTACAGATTACTACAGACTGTTCTGTTTTTGACAGATTCTGTTTTTCGTGTGTTGTTTGCTTATTTTGATGATTCTATGGCTGGTAAAAGAGTTTATAAACCATAGAGAAGTTGGAATACAGTAGGTTTAACACCAATATAAATAAAGAATGAATTCATTACAGTACCTTGAAGTGGTCTTTTGTTTTCTTTCGCTAACGGAGCTCACGAGATTTTCTGCTGAGTTTTGTGTTGTGAAGTTTTCAAGTTTTGGGTGAAAGATTTGATGAATTATGGAACAAGGAGTGGAAAGAGCCTAAGCTTGGGTATGCCCATGGAACCCCCAAGATAATCTAAGGACACCAAAAAGCCAAATCTTGGGGATGCCCCGGAAGGCATCCCCTCTTTCGTCTACTTCCATCGGTAACTTTAGTTGGAGCTATATTTTTATTCACCACATGATATGTGTTTTGCTTGGAGCGTCTTGTATGATTTGAGTCTTAATTTGTTAGTTTGCCACAATCATCCTTGCTGTACACACCTTTTTGAGAGAGACACACATGATTCGGAAATTATTAGAATACTCTATGTGCTTCACTTATATCTTTTGAGTTATATAGTTTTTGCTCTAGTACTTCACTTATATCTTTTAGAGCACGGTGGTGGATTTGTTTTGTAGAAACTTTTGATCTCTCATGCTTCACTTAGATTATTTTGAGAGTCTTAAATAGCATGGTAATTTGCTTAAATAATCCTAATATGCTAGGTATTCAAGATTAGTAAAAACTTTCTTATGAGTGTGTTGAATACTAAGAGAAGTTCGATGCTTGATGATTGTTTTGAGATATGGAGGTAGTGATATTAAAGTTGTGCTAGTTGAGTAGTTGTGAATTTGAGGAATACTTGTGTTGAAGTTTGCAAGTCCCATAGCATGCACGTATGGTAAATGTTATGTAACAAATTTGAAACATGAGGTGTTCTTTGATTGTCCTCCTTATGAGTGGCGGTCGGGGAAGAGCGATGGTCTTTTCCTACCAATCTATCCCCCTAGGAGCATGCGCGTAGTGCTTTGTTTTTGATGACTTGTAGATTTTTGCAATAAGTAAGTGAGTTCTTTATGACTAATGTTGAGTCCATGGATTATACGCACCCTCACCTTTCCATCATTGCTAGCCTCTTCGGTACCGTGCATTGCCCTTTCTCACATTGAGAGTTGGTGCAAACTTCGCCGGTGCATCCAAACCCCGTGATATGTTACGCTCTTTCACACATAAACCTCCTTATATCTTCCTCAAAACAGCCACCATACCTACCTATTATGGCATTTCCATAGCCATTCCGAGATATATTGCCATGCAACTTTCCACCATTCCATTTATCATGACACGTTCATCATTGTCATATTGCTTAGCATGATCATGTAGTTGACATAGTATTTGTGGGAAAGCCACCGTTCATAATTCTTTCATACATGTCACTCTTGGTTCATTGCATATCCTGGTACACCACCAGAGGCATTCATATAGAGTCATACTTTGTTCTAGTATCGAGTTGTAATCATTGAGTTGTAAATAAATAGAAGTGTGATGATCATCATTTTTCTAGAGCATTGTCCCAAGTGAGGAAAAAAAAGAGAAAGGCCATAAAAAAAGAGAAGGCCCAAAAAATGAGAGAAAAAGAGAGAAGGGACAATGTTACTATCCTTTTACCACAGTTGTGCTTCAAAGTAGCACCATGATCTTCATGATAGAGAGTCTCTTGTTTTGTCACTTTCATATACTAGTGGGAATTTTTCGTTATAGAACTGGCTTGTATATTCCAACAATGGGCCTCCTCAAGTGCCCTAGGTCTTCGTGAGCAAGCAAGTTGGATGCACACCCACTTAGTTTCTTTTGTTGAGCTTTCATATATTTATAGCTCTAGTGCATCCGTTGCATGGCAATTCCTACTCATTGCATTAACATCAATCGATGGGCATCTCCATAGCTCATTGATTAGCCTCGTTGATGTGAGACTTTCTCCTTTTTGTCTTCTCCACATAACCCCCATCATCATATTCTATTCCACCGAAAGTCCTATGTCCATGGCTCACGCTCATGTATTGCGTGAAGGTTGAAAAAGTTTGAGATTACTAAAGTATGAGACAATTGCTTGGCTTGTCATCGGGGTTGTGCATGATGAGAGCATTCTTGTGTGACGAAAATGGAGCATGACTAAACTATATGATTTTGTAGGGATGAACTTTCTTTGGCCATGTTATTTTGAGAGGACATAATTGCTTAGTTAGTATGCTTGAAGTATTATTATTTTTATGTCAATATGAACTTTTATCTTGAATCTTTCGGATCTGAATATTCATACCACAATTAAGAAGAATTACATTGAAATTATGCCAAGTAACATTCCACATCAAAAATTCTGTTTTTTTATCATTTACCTACTCGAGGACAAGCAGGAATTAAGCTTGGGGATGCTTGATACGTCTCCAACGTATCTAGAATTTTTGATTGCTCCATGCTATATTATCTTCTGTTTTGGACATTATTGGGCTTTATTATTCACTTTTATATTATTTTTGGGACTAACCTATTAACCGGAGGCCCAGCCCAGAATTGCTATTTTTTTGCCTATTTCAGAGTTTCGCAGAAAAAGAATATCAAACGGAGTCCAAATGGAATGAAACCTTCGGGAACGTGATTTTCGGAACGAACATGATCCAGGAGACTTGGACCCTACGTAAAAGAAGCTTCCAGGAAGCCACGAGGTATGGGGCGCGCCCTCCACCCTCGTGGGCCCCATGTTGCTCCACCGATGTACTCCTTCCTCCTATATATACCTACGTACCCCAAACGATCAGATATGGAGCCAAAAATCTAATTCCACCGCCGCAACCTTCTGTACCCACGAGATCCCATCTTGGGGCCTGTTCCGGAGCTCCGCCGGAAGGGGCATCGATCACGGAGGGCTTCTACATCAACACCATAGCCTCTCCGATGAAGTGTGAGTAGTTTACCTCAGACCTTCGGGTCCATAGTTATTAGCTAGATGGCTTTCTCTCTTTTTGGATCTCAATACAATGTTCTCCCCCTCTCTTGTGGAGATCTATTCGATGTAATTTTCTTTTGCGGTGTGTTTGTTGAGACCGGTGAATTGTGGGTTTATGATCAAGTTTATCTATGAACAATATTTGAATCTTCTGAATTCTTTTATGTATGATTGGTTATCTTTGCAAGTCTCTTCGAATTATCAGTTTGGTTTGGCCTACTAGATTGATCTTTCTTGCAATGGGAGAAGTGCTTAGCTTTGGGTTCAATCTTGCGGTGTCCTTTCCCAGTGACGGTACAGGCAGCAAGGCACGTATTGTATTGTTGCCATCGAGGATAACAAGATGGGGTTTTTATCATATTGCATGAATTTATCCCTCTACATCATGTCATCTTGCTTAAGGCGTTACTCTGTTCTTATGAACTTAATACTCTAGATGCATGCTGGATAGCGGTCGATGTGTGGAGTAATAGTAGTAGATGCAGGCAGGAGTCGGTCTACTTGTCTCGGACGTGATGCCTATATACATGATCATACCTAGATATTCTCATAACTATGCTCAATTTTGTCAATTGCTCAACAGTAA
Organism: Aegilops tauschii subsp. strangulata; assembly: GCF_002575655.3. Lineage (NCBI taxonomy): Eukaryota > Viridiplantae > Streptophyta > Magnoliopsida > Poales > Poaceae > Aegilops > Aegilops tauschii. The sequence continues at coordinate 312,070,734 of NC_053039.3, forward strand.
TTTGTTCACCCACCGTAAAATACTATGCTCTTGAGAGAAGACACTAGTGAAACCTATGGCCCCCGGGTCTATCTTCATCATATTAATCTTCCAACACTTAGTTATTTCCGTTGCTTTTTACTTCGCTTTTATTTTACTTTGCATCTTTATCATAAAAATACCAAAAATATTATCTTATCATATCTATCAGATCTCACTCTCGTAAGTGACCGTGTAGGGATTGACAACCCCTTATCGCGTTGGTTGCGAGGATTTATTTTTTTGTGTAGGTGCGAGGGACTCGCGCGTAGCCTCCTACTAGATTGATACCTTGGTTCTAAAAAACTAAGGGAAATACTTATGCTACTTTGCTGCATCACCCTTTCCTCTTCAAGGGAAAACCAACGCAGTGCTCAAGAGGTAGCAGTTAACAGTCAATGACAGCTAGGACCCACACGTCAGTTTGACCAGTCAACACCTCTGTTGACTGCTGACGTCATGATGACGTCAGCATGCACTGTTCTGGATAATGTTGAATTAAGTTAATTAAATAAATTCTAAAAATGATTTAAAACTTTAGAAAATCATATAAAATAAACCGTAGCTCAGATGAAAATACTTTCAACATGAAAGTTGCTCAGAACGAAGAGACGAGTCCGGATATGCAGCCCGTTTGTCCGCCACACATCCCTAACCTATCGAACTCGCAACTTTCCCCCTCCGGTTCATCTGTCGGAAAACGCGAAACACGGGAATACTTTCCCGGATGTTTTCTCCCTTCACTGGTATCACCTACTACTGCGATTGGGGACGCCTAGCATCACGCTTTGTCATGTCATGCATCGTCATGCATTTGTTTGCATTGTATTTATTGTTTCTTCCCCCTCTTCTCTCGCTAGACACCGAGACCGATGCCGCTGCTACCCAGTACGACTACGGTGTTGACGACCCCTCCTTCCCGGCTGAGCTTCCAGGCAAGCCCCCCCCTTGATCACCAGATATCACCTATTCTTCTCTATACTGCTTGCATTAGAGTAGTGTAACATGTTACTATTTTCCGTTAATCCTATTCTGCTGCATAGCCTGTCATTGCTACTACTGTTGTTACCTTTACCTGCAATCCTACATGCTTTGTATAGGATGCTAGTATTTCCATTTGTGGCCCTACATTCTTGTCCATCTGCCTTGCTATACTATCGGGCCATGATCACTCGGGAGGTGATCACGGGTATATACTTATATACTTTACATGATACCTGTGGTGACTAAAGTCGGGTCGGCTCGTAGGAGTACCCGCGAGTGGATCTTGTGGCGGAGCGATAGGGCAGGTTGAGACCACCTAGGAGAGAGGTGGGCCTGGCCCTGGTCGGCATCCATGGTTACTTCATAATAACACGCTTAACGAGATCTTGGTATTTCATCTGAGTCTGGCCACTAGCCTATATGCACTAACCAACTACGCGGGAACAGTTATGGGCACTCGACGTCGTGGTATCAGCCGAAGCCTTCTTGACGTCAGCGACTGAGCGGCGCGCGCCGGATTGGAACGTAAGCCTGCTCTTGTATTAAGGGGGCTAGTTCTGCTTCCGGCCGCGTTCGCAACGTGCAGGTGTGTAATGGGCGATGGGCCCAGACCCCTGCGCCATAGGATTTAGACCGGCGTGCTGACCTCTCTGTTGTGCCTAGGTGGGGCTGCGACGTGTTGATCTTCCGAGGCCGGGCATGACCCAGGAAAGTGTGTCCGGCCAAATGGGATCGAGCGTGTTGGGTTATGTGGTGCACCAGTGCAGGGAAGTTTATCTATTCGAATAGCCGTGTCCCTCGGTAAAAGGACGACCCGGAGTTGTACCTTGACCTTATGACAACTAGAACCGGATACTTAATAAAACACACCCTTCCAAGTGCCAGATACAACCCGGTGATCGCTCTCTCACAGGTCGACGAGGAGAGGATCGTCGGGTAGGATTATGCTATGCGATGCTACTTGATGAACTTACCATCTACTCTCTTCTACATGCTGTAAGATGGAGGTGGCCAGAAGCATAATCTTCGATAGGACTAGCTATCCCCCTCTTATTCTGGCATTCTGCAGTTCAGTCCACTGATATTGCCTCTTTACACATATACCCTTGCATATGTAGTGTAGATCCTTGCTTGCGAGTACTTTGGATGAGTACTCACGGTTGCTTTTCTCCCTCTTTTCCCCCTTTCCCTTCTACCTTGTTGTCGCAACCAGATGCTGGAGCCCAGGAGCCAGACGCCACCGTCGACGACGACTCCTACTACACCAGAGGTGCCTACTACTACGTTCAGGCCGCTGACGACGACCAGGAGTAGTTAGGAGGATCCCAGGCAGGAGGCCTGCACCTCTTTCGATCGGTATCCCAGTTCGTGCTAGCCTTCTTAAGGCAAACTTGTTTAACTTATGTCTGTACTCAGATATTGTTGCTTCCGCTGACTTGTCTATGATCGAGCACTTCTATTCGAGCCCTCGAGGCCCCTGGCTTATATTATGATGCATGCATGACTTATTTATGTTTTAGAGTTGTGTTGTGATATCTTCCCGTGAGTCCCTGATCTTGATCGTACACGTTTGCGTGAATGATTAGTGTACGATTGAATCGGGGGCGTCACAAGTTGGTATTAGAGCCGACTGCCTGTAGGAACCCCCCTTCCACACTCCTTGGCCGAAGTCGAGTCTAGACATTGCAAAAACTTTTTACTAACATGGATGTGTGTCTTACGGGCCCACGTCGCCATTGGGTGGTACTAGGATATTTTACTCCTCGACCTTTACTCTAGGACTCTGAACTCTCTTCTACTCGGGTTAAACAAATTTACTAACTCTAACACTAGGTTCCCGTGACCACATTCACCCCAAAGTTGGATAAGCCATAGTTATTTCTTAGAATAGTATTTTGAACAATTCCCACAATGTCATTTGACTCCTTTGAAACATCTTTGCTTTCAGATGGAACCCACGAGGCAGGTCGTGCGCCACACGACGGCCATTGGTGCCTGGGGATCACCTGCTATGCTAGCTGAGATGATGACCTATCTGGGTTATCGCTGGCACCCTAAGTACACCGTCTACGAGGAGTACCAGGACTTCAACCAGGAGCAGTACCGTGCCATCGTCCACCTCTACTCTCGGGAGTATGACTCCAATACTGTGCTGCACACTGCTCATGGTGTTGGAGTGACCATCGATATGGCAGTTCACGATGCTGCTTATGCCGCTTTGACACGTCTTCGTGGAGAGTATCGGGAATTGGACACCTCCCCTTTCAAGCACATTGCTATCGCATCCGATGTTGGTGCGGAGGATACTACACTGCTGCCTACTCCACTGTCACCCGAGAGCCCTTCTACCATAAGAACTTGGTTCTGCATGCTGATGGGCTGGATCGAGCTAACCGAGCTCTTCGCCACGAGTTGTACACCACCCGTCAGCACCTTTACCGTGCTCTGACGCTGTTGCACCCTCTTGTCCGATCTGATGGTCTGCCGCGTTCTGCGATCTACCCAGCCAGGACCGTGATGCCCCAGGGTGTCGGCTGGCCAGATGTGGGAGGCTACTCTCCCACACTTGGTCATCTTCTGCCACTTGAGCGTCGGGTTCTGCACCAGAGTATCCACGGACCCCAAGTTGCTGACGTGGAGTTCCCGATGCGACACTACCAGCTTTCAGGCTACACCTACCTCCATAGTTCCTCTTGGGACTGATGTAGTCTTGCTTGTTAGTGTTAGATGCATTCGCCGCGAGCCTGCGTGCCACCGGTGATGTCTTTAGTCTATGTACTGAACTTTGTGTACTGAACTCTATGCATGACCCCTTTCATAAGTTATGCCGACTACTATGTAGTAGCTATCATGCTCCTTTCATTATGCATGTTTCATCATGAATGATTCTTGTCCTTGCAAATTTCTCAATGCTGAACTACCCCTATTATATATTAGCAGGATGGTTAGACCAGGTGGTCGTGGTAGTGGTGGCAACGCCCCACCACTGCCTGAGTACATGGCTGGTATGATCCAACAGTTCGAACTGAACTGCCAATTCATGGAAAATATGATGGCTCAGTTTCCTCGCCCCAATATGAACCAGCAGCCAACCCCAGTAACTCTGCAGGATTTCATGCGCCTCAACCCAACTGTGTACCGCAGCTCAACTCAGCCTCTGGATGCTGATGACTGGCTCCGTGACATCACCTTTGAAATGGAGTCTGCTGATGTAGCCCCTGCCAGCTATGTCACCTTTGCTTCCTTCTTCCTGAAGGGACCCGCAGCTCAATGGTGGGACAGCCACAGGCGTACTCTGCCAGCTGGAACAATCATCACCTGGCCAAACTTCCAAGCAACTTTCCGTGCCCGCTTCATTCCTCAGGGAGTCATGGGCCGGAAGAAGCGTGAGTTCTGCAACCTCACCCAAGGCAACAAAACTGTTGAAGCTTATCAGCGGGAGTTTCTGGACTTGTCTTGCTATCCTGAAGAGGACATTGCAACTGATGCACGCAGACAGGAGAAGTTCCGTGATGGCCTTCAAGCTGACATCAAGCTCGCACTTCTAGTGCATGACTTTACAGATTTCGCCACCTTGGTGAACAAGGCCATCAATGTTGAAACTGGTCTGCAGGAATACCAGAGCTCTCACAGGCGCAACCGTGACACGGGCTCATCTTCGGGCCCGCCCTCGCATAAGCGTAAGATATGGATCCCGAACAGCATGTACCGTCCAAATGCACCTGCCCCAAGGCAGACCTATGCTGCACCTCGTCTGCCTCCTCCACCATCTAGGCAGCCAAGGCTTCCAGCTCCACCACCCCAAGCTACTGTTCCCACTCCCAATAATGGTCTGTGCTACAAGTGTGGTCAACCAGGTCACCGTGCCAGGGACTGCAATCAGAATCAGAATCAACTGGCCCTTCCCGCAGCTGGCCGTGGTAACAACCAGCCCCGCAACAATAATGCCAAGTCTTATGGTCGTGTTCATGCCAACCACGTTGATCTCAACGAAGCTCAAGACCAGCCTGCTACCGTGATGGGTACTCTTCTCGTAAATTCAATACCAATATCCGTTTTATTTGATATAGGAGCATCACATTCATTCATATCAGCAGAATTTGCATTCATGCATGGCATTAAATACGAAGAGATGAACACTCCGCTAGTGGTACACACCCCCGCGGGCCAATGTCAAACCTCTATGGTTAGTCACGACGTTCCTGTTGAAATTGAAGGATTGGAATTCCTTGTCTCTCCCATCGTACTGAAGTCCTGTAGCATTGATCTCATTCTGGGAATGAATTGGTTAAAAGCGCATACTGCTTCTATCATTTGCGCCACCAAGACCGTCCATCTGCTACACTCTTCTGATGAAATAATAAGCTACAATGCTCGTCTGGTTCAGAATGCCGAGGCAAGGCTCTATGCGTTGAATGCATTGAACGCTGCACCACTCAAGGGCATTGAAAACATTCCCATCGTGCGTGAATTCCTCGACGTCTTTCCTGAAGAACTTCCAGGGATTCCCCCTGCTAGAGCTGTCGAATTCGTCATCGACTTGAAACCAGGCACCACTCCTATAGCCAAGCGTCCCTACAAGATGCCGCTGCATGAACTCCTTGAGCTTAAGGAGGAAATCGACAAATCTCTTTGCAAAGGATTCATTCGCCCAAGTTTCTCTCCTTGGGGAGCACCTTCTCTCTTTGTCAAGAAGAAGGATGGGACAAACCGATTGGTCCAAGACTACCGTCCTATAAACCAAGCTACCATTCAGAATAAATATCCACTTCCTCGGATCAATGATCTGTATGATCAACTGGCGGGTTCATCAGTGTTCTCTAAACTCGATTTGAGGTTGGGTTACCACCAGATCCGTGTACGCGAAGAGGATATCCCAAAGACCGCCTTCGTGACTCGATATGGTTCATACGAGTACACTGTCATGTCATTCGGCTTAACCAATGCTCCAGCCACCTTCTCTCGTCTGATGAACTATATATTCATGGATTACCTCGACAAGTTCGTCATGGTTTATCTGGATGATATCCTGGTATTTTCCAAGAATGAAGAAGAGCATGCTGAACATCTTCGTCTTGTGCTCGAAAAGCTACGAGAGCATCAACTATATGCCAAGTTCTCCAAATGTGAATTCTGGCTACCCGAAGTAACCTATCTTGGGCATGTCATCTCTAAGGATGGTATTGCCGTCAACCCTGAACGAGTCCAGGCTATCCTTGATTGGACTCCTCCCAAGAATGTTAAGCAAGTCAGAAGTTTTCTCGGTCTCGCCAGCTATTGCCGTCGATTCGTCGAGAACTTCTCCAAGATCGCCAGGCCTCTGACTAACCTGTTGCATAAGGGCGTCAAGTTCCAATGGACAGAAAAATGTCAGGAAAGTTTCCAGGCACTCAAAGACAAGTTGACTTCTGCCCCAGTGCTTGCTCCACCTGATACTAAGAAGGACCTCGTCATTTACTGCGACGCTTCCCGACAAGGATTAGGCTGTGTCCTACTGCAAGACCAGAAAGTGATTGCTTATGCCTCTAGGCAATTGCGCCCGCACGAAGAGAACTACCCAGTTCACGACCTCGAGCTTGCTGCTGTCATTCATGCGCTAAAACAGTGGCGACATTACCTTCTCGATAATCGTTGCGAGATCTTCAGCGACCACCAAAGTCTGAAGTATCTGTTTACTCAGCCAGACCTGAACCTCCGTGAGCAGAGATGGATGGAGATTGTTGCAGACTTTGACTTGGGTATTTCCTATACACCAGGCAAGGCTAATGTAATGGCTGATGCCTTGAGCCGCAAGTCTTACTGCAACCACCTCAAGGTTCGCAAAGTTCAGCCCTCGCTTGTTGAAGAATTCAGAAAGTTGAACCTCCATATTGTTCCTCCGGGTGCACTCGCTCCCCCTCCTAAGGAGTTTCACCAGATGAACCTCCGTGTTGTTTCCCAGGGTTCCCTCAATACCCTGGCTGTCGAACCAGATCTCTTGGACTCCATCAAGAGAATACAGGGATATGACTCTGAAGCCCACAAGATTAAGCGCTACCTCGCAGAAGGAAAGTCCTCATTCTTCACTATTGCTGATGATGGCGCTTTGTACTTCAAAGGCCGCCTAGTGGTGCCATGTGCAGAGAAAAACCTGGATATGACACAGGAGGTTATGAAAGAAGCTCATGATACGCCTTTGTCTATTCATCCTGGTAGTACAAAGATGTACCAAGACATTCATCAAAGATTCTGGTGGTCTAATATGAAGCAAGACATTGCTCGTTATGTTGCTGAGTGTGACGTTTGCCGTCATATCAAAGCAGAACATCAAAGGCCTGCTGGAACTCTGCAACCTATCTCTATCCCTGAATGGAAATGGGACCATGTTGAGATGGACTTCGTCATTTGATTTCCCAAGTCGCAAAAAGGTAATGATGCTATTCTTGTCGTCATTGACCGGCTTTCTAAAGTTGCACATTTTCTGGCCGTCAAAGAAACGATCACTGCTAGTCAGCTTGCAACTCTCTACATTCCAGAATTGTTTCACTTCACGGTATTCCACTGGTAATCAGTTCAGACCGTGGCAGCTTATTCACTTCAAGATTCTGGGCAAGTTTCCAAGAAGCTATGGGAACTCATCTGCCATTCAGTACTGCGTTTCATCCTCAGTCGCAAGGGCAAGTTGAGCGTGTCAACCAAGTTCTTGAAGACATGCTTCGAGCTTGTGTTATTTCCTTCGGCAAGAAATGGGAGGAATCTCTCCCGTATGCTGAGTTCTCTTATAAAAATAGCTATCAAGCTAGTCTGAAGATGGCCCCCTTCGAAGTGTTATATGGACGAAAGTGCCGAACCCCTCTGAACTAGTCAGAAACTGGGGAACGTCCACTCTTTGGTCCGGATATTATCCAACATGCCGAAGAACAAGTCTGCATTATTCGCGAGAATCTCAAGACTGCTCAGTCGCGTCAGAAGAGTCAGTATGACCGTACACATAAAGACATGGTCTATCAACCTGGTGAAAAGGCCTATCTTCGAGTTACACCAATGAAGGGTGCTCACCGCTTCGGGATCAATGGCAAGCTAGCTCCTTGCTATATTGGCCCATTCACTATTCTGGGAAGGCGTGGAAAAGTGGCATCTCAACTGGAGCTTCCGCCGAACCTTTCTCAGCTTCACAATGTGTTCCACGTGTCACAGCTCCGCCGTTGCTTCAAGGACCCAGTCCGAGCAGTGGATCATGAAGTGCTCGAATTGCAACATGACCTCTCCTATAAAGAGCATCCGGTCCGCATTCTCGACCAAGCTGAACGCCACACACGTCAGAAGGCGATCAAGTTCCTCAAAGTGCAGTGGTTGCACCATTCTGAAGATGAAGCCACTTGGGAACGCGAGGATCGCCTGCGTAATGAATACCCCACACTGTTTCCTTCTACATCCTAAATCTCGGGACGAGATTTCTTGTAGTGGAGGAGATTTGTAATGCCCGGATAATTAGGCTACAGTAAAACTCTGCTAATGATGCCACGTCACCCCTGTTACTGTTGCTACTCACGTGTTAGTTCAAAACGTTTCAAATTCAAATTGGAAATTAAGTCAAACAATAAAAGTTTCCAAACCTCAAAACTAAAATGTTCGGAGTGTGCTAAGTAAAGCCTAGGTATTGAAGATGAAGGTACCACACTTTTTCAGGATGCCTAAATATTTTAAAGAGAATTAAAACGGATAGGAAAATAAATAAAAGAAAAGGGACAAAACCAGAAAAAGAAAAAATAAAAAAATAAAAAAATAAAACAAAGCCCCCCCTTGCTGGGCCTCGGCCCAACTGGCCACTGGACAAGCCAGGCCGGCCCAGCCGGCGCCCCATAACCCCCACTCCCCCCCGTGACCTAGCCACCGACACCCCCACTCGCTCCCCCACTCCCCCTCGATTGGATCTGGATCGGGAGGAGCCCGATCCCCTCGCCCCTCCACCCCCGACGCCGACGCCTCGCCACCTCCTGCACGTCGACGCCGCCGCCAGTCGCCGGAGCTCCCTCGCCGGCCTGCTTCCTCCTCCTCGCCGGCCTGCCTCCACTCCGTCCGTGCCGTCTCCGTCCTCCTCCTCACGCATCGCTGCCCGAATCCCTACAGCCCCCGGTGAGGACCCCGGTCCTATTCTCTCCTCGCCCCGCGCTCACCATGGCCCCCGCGCCCGCTGGCCGCGTCAAGCGCCCCCAGCGCCTCGCGCCCCTCCTGGCCTCCCCTGTTTCTCCTCCCTCGCCGCTACCGCCGGCGGCCGCGCCGTTGGCCGCGCCCGGGCTCGCCCCTGGCCGCGCCCGCGAGTCCGCGTGTTCGCTGCGCCCCGCGCTCTGGCTCCCATCGCCTCCCCTGCTCCGGCCACCTCGGCCATGGCCTCGCCCCTCTCCTGGCGTCGCCGCTGGCCGTTGGCCGCGCGCGCCCCGCGGCCTGCACCGGCCGCCCGTGCGCCTGCTGGCCTCGCCCGAGGCCGCGCCCTAGCGCTCGTGCCTCGTCCCGGCCGTTTGGCTCGACCACGGCCACTCCCCCTCTGGCCCTCGGCCTCGTCTGACGGCTCACCCCTCCGCAGCTGCTCGCCGGCCACCGCTCAGGCCGCCTGGCCGGCGCCATCGCCACCGGCGCCCCGCATCGCTCTGTTGGGCTGCGCCCAGCGCCCACGCCCGTTCGGGCGGCGCCTGCGCCCTGCACACAGTACCCGGCGCCCGTTAAGGCCCCTGGGGCCTATGACAGATGGGCCCCACGCCCCTGGAACGTTAAAAAATATATATAATAATAATAAATAAAAATATTAATTAATTAATTAAGATAATTAATTAACTTAATTAATTTGATTAGATTAACCTAATCACTTAGGTTAGTTAATTAATCTGTTAGTTTAGTTAACAGTCAATGACAGCTCGGACCCACACATCAGTTTGACCAGTCAACACCTCTGTTGACTGCTGACATCATGCTGACATCATGATGACGTCAGCATGCACTATTCTGGATAATGTTGAATTAAGTTAATTAAATAAATTCTAAAAATGATTTAAAACTTTAGAAAATCATATCAAATAAACCGTAGCTCACATGAAAATACTTTCAACATGAAAGTTGCTCAGAACGACGAGACGAATCCGGATACGCAACCCGTTCATCCGCCACACATCCCTAACCTATCGAACTCGCAACTTTCTCCCTCCGGTTCATCTGTCCGAAAACGCGAAACACCGGGAATACTTTCCCGGATGTTTCCACCCTTCGCCGGTATCACCTACTACTGCGATTGGGCACGCCTAGCATCACGCTTTGTCATGTCATGCATCGTCATGCATTTGTTTGCATTGTATTTATTGTTTCTTCCCCCTCTTCTCTCGCTAGACACCGAGACCAATGCCGCTGCTACCCAGTACGACTACGGTGTTGACGACCCCTCCTTCCCGGCTGAGCTTCCAGACAAGCCCCCCCCTTGATCACCAGATATCGCCTATTCTTCTCTATACTGCTTGCATTATAGTAGTGTAGCATGTTACTATTTTCCATTAATCCTATTCTGCTGCATAGCCTGTCATTGCTACTACTGTTGTTACCTTTACCTGCAATCCTACATGCTTAGTATAGGATGCTAGTATTTCCATCTGTGGCCCTACATTCTTGTCCGTCTGCCTTGCTATACTATCGGGCCGTGATCACTCAGGAGGTGATCACGGGTATATACTTATATACTTTACATGATACCTGTGGTGACTAAAGTCGGGTCAGCTCGTAGGAGTACCCGCGAGTGGATCTTGTGGCGGAGCGACAGGGCAGGTTGAGACCACCTAGGAGAGAGGTGGGCCTGGCCCTGGTCGGCGTCCGTGGTTACTTCATAATAACACGCTTAACGAGATCTTGGTATTTGATCTGAGTCTGGCCACTGGCCTATACGCACTAACCAACTACGCGGGAACAATTATGGGCACTCGACGTCGTGGTATCAGCCGAAGCCTTCTTGACGTCAGCGACTGAGCGGCGCGCGCCGGATTGGAACGTAAGCCTGCTCTTGTATTAAGGGGGCTAGTTCTGCTTTCGGCCGCGTTCACAGGTGTGTAATGGGCGATGGGCCCAGACCCCTGCGCCATAGGATTTAAACCGGCGTGCTGACCTCTCTGTTGTGCCTAGGTGGGGCTGCGACGTGTTGATCTTCCGAGGCCGGGCATGACCCAGGAAAGTGTGTCCGGCCAAATGGGATCGAGCGTGTTGGGTTATGTGGTGCACCAGTGCAGGGAAGTTTATCTATTCGAATAGCCGTGTCCCTCGGTAAAAGGACGACCCGGAGTTGTACCTTGACCTTATGACAACTAGAACCGGATACTTAATAAAACACACCCTTCCAAGTGCCAGATACAACCCGGTGATCGCTCTCTCACAGGTCGACAAGGAGAGGATCGTCGAGTAGGATTATGCTATGCGATGCTACTTGATGAACTTACCATCTACTCTCTTCTACATGCTGCAAGATGGAGGTGGCCAGAAGCATAGTCTTCGATAGGACTAGCTATCCCCCTCTTATTCTGGCATTCTGCAGTTCAGTCCACTGATATTACCTCTTTACACATATACCCTTGCATATGTAGTGTAGGTCCTTGCTTGCGAGTACTTTGGATGAGTACTCACGGTTGCTTTTCTCCTTCTTTATCCCTTTCCCTTCTACCTGGTTGTCGCAACCAGATGCTGGAGTCCAGGAGCCAGACGCCACCGTCGACGACGACTCCTACTACACCGGAGGTGCCTACTACTACGTTCAGGCCGCTGACGACGACCAGGAGTAGTTAGGAGGATCCCAGGCAGGAGGCCTGCGCCTCTTTTGATCTGTATCCCAGTTTGTGCTAGCCTTCTTAAGGCAAACTTGTTTAACTTATGTCTGTACTCAGATATTGTTGCTTCCGCTCACTCGTTATGATCGAGCACTTGTATTGGAGCCCTCGAGGCCCCTGGCTTGTATTATGATGCTTGTATGACTTATTTATGTTTTAGAGTTGTGTTGTGATATCTTCCCGTGAGTCCCTGATCTTGATCGTACACGTTTGCGTGCATGATTAGTGTATGATTGAATCGGGGGCATCACAAAGATGGAGGAGAATAGTTCTGTCAGTGAACATATACTCAAAATGTCTGGGTATAATAACCACTTGATTCAACTGGGAGTTAATCTTCCGGATGATAGTGTCATTGACAGAATTCTTCAATCACTGCCACCAAGCTACAAGAGCTTCGTGATGAACTATAATATGCAAGGGATGGATAAGACAATTCCCGAGCTCTTCGCAATGCTAAAGGCTGCGAGGTAGAAATCAAGAAGGAGCATCAAGTGTTGATGGTCAACAAGACCACCAGTTTCAAGAAAAAGGGTAAAGGAAGAAGAAGGGGAACTTCAAAAAGAACAGCAAACAAGTTGCTGCTCAGGAGAAGAAACCTAAGTCTGGACCTAAGCCTTAGACTGAGTGCTTCTACTTCAAACAGACTGGTCACTGGAAGCGGAACTGCCCCAAGTATTTGGCTGATAAGGATGGCAAGGTGAACAAAGGTATATGTGATATACATGTTATTGATGTGTACCTTACTAAAGCTCGTAGTAGCACCTGGGTATTTGATACTGGTTCTGTTGCTAATATTTGCAACTCAAAACAGGGACCACGGATTGAGCGAAGATTGGCTAAGGACGAGGTGACGATGCGCGTGGGAAATGGTTCCAAAGTCGATGTGATCGCCGTCGGCACGCTACCTCTACATCTACGTTCGGGATTAGTTTTAGACCTGAATAATTGTTATTTGGTGCCAGCGTTGAGCATGAACGTTATATCTGGATCTTGTTTAATGCTAAACGGTTATTCATTTAAATCTGGGAATAATGGTTGTTCTATTTATATGAGTAATATCTTTTATGGTCATGCACCCTTGAAGAGTGGTCTATTTTTGCTGAATCTCGATAGTAGTGATACACATATTCATAATGTTGAAGCCAAAAGATGCAGAGTTGATAATGATAGTGCAACTTATTTGTGGCACTGCCGTTTCGGTCATATTGGTGTAAAGCGCATGAAGAAACTCCATACTGATGGACTTTTGGAATCACTTGATTATGAATCACTTGGTACTTGCGAACCATGCCTCATGGGCAAGATGACTAAAACGCCGTTCTCCGGAACAATGGAGCGAGCAACAGATTTGTTGGAAATCATACATACTGATGTATGTGATCCGATGAATATTGAGGCTCGCGGCGGGTATCGTTATTTTCTCACCTTCACAGATGATTTGAGAAGATATGGGTATGTCTACTTAATGAAACATAAGTCTGAAACATTTGAAAAGTTCAAAGAATTTCAGAGTGAAGTGGAAAATTATCGTAACAAGAAAATAAAGTTTCTACGATCTGATTGTGGAGGAGAATATTTGAGTTACGAGTTTGATCTTCATTTGAAACAATGCGGAATAGTTTTGCAACTCACGCCACCCGGAACACCACATCATAATGGTGTGTACGAACGTCGTAATCGTACTTTACTAGATATGGTGCGATCTATGATGTCTCTTACTGATTTACCGCTATCATTTTGGGGTTATGCTTTAGAGACGGCTGCATTCATGTTAAATAGGGCACCATCGAAATCCATTGAGACGACGCCTTATGAACTATGGTTTGGCAAAAAACCAAAGTTGTCGTTTCCTAAAGTTTGGGGCTGCGATGCTTATGTGAAAAAGCTTCAACCTGATAAGCTCGAACCCAAATCGGAGAAATGTGTCTTCATAGGATACCAAAAGGAAACTGTTGGGTACACCTTCTATCTCAGATCCGAAGGCAAAACATTCGTTGCTAAGAATGGATCCTTTCTAGAGAAGGAGTTTCTTTCAAAAGAGGTGAGTGGGAGAAAAGTAGAACTTGATGAGGTAACTATACCTGCTCCCTTATTGGAAAGTAGTTCATCACAGAAACCAGTTCCTGTGACACCTACACCAATTAGTGAGGAAGCTAATGATATTGATCATGAAACTTCAGATCAAGTTACTACCGAACCTCGTAGGTCAACCAGAGTAAGATCCACACCAGAGTGGTACGGTAATCCTGTTCTGGAAGTCATGTTACTTGACCATGGCGAACCTACGAACTATGAAGAAGCGATGGTGAGCCCAGATTCCGCAAAATGGCTTGAGGCCATGAAATCTGAGATGGGATCCATGTATGAGAACAAAGTGTGGACTTTGGTTGACTTGCCCGATGATCTGCAAGCCATAGAGAATAAATGGATTTTCAAGAAGAAGACTGACGCTGACGGTAATGTTACTGTCTACAAAGTTTTACTTGTTGTGAAAGGTTTTCGACAAGTTCAAGGGGTTGACTACGATGAGACTTTCTCACCCGTAGCGATGCTTAAGTCTGTCCGAATCATGTTAGCAATTGCCGCATTTTATGATTATTAAATTGGCAAATGGATGTCAAAACTGCATTCCTGAATGGATTTCTGGAAGAAGAGTTGTATATGATGCAACCAGAAGGTTTTGTCGATCCAAAGGGTGCTAACAAAGTGTGCAAGCTCCAACGATCCATGTGCAAGCCTCTCGGAGTTGGAATAAACGTTTTGATAGTGTGATCAAAGCATATGGTTTTATATAGACTTTTGGAGAAGCCTGTATCTACAAGAAAGTGAGTGGGAGCTCTGTAGTGTTTCTAATATTATATGTGGATGACATATTGTTGATTGGAAATTATATAGAATTTCTGGATAGCATAAAAGGATACTTGAATAAGAGTTCTTCAATGAAAGACCTCGGTGAAGCTGCTTATATATTAGGCATCAAGATCTATAGAGATAGATCTAGACGCTTAATTGGACTTTCACAAAGCACACACCTTGATAAAGTTTTGAAAAAGTTCAAAATGGATCAAGCAAAGAAAGGGTTCTTGCCTGTGTTACAAGGTGTGAAGTTGAGTCAAACTCAATGCCCGATCACTGCGGAAGATAGAGAGAAAATGAAAAGTGTTCCCTATGCTTCAGACATAGGTTCTATCATGTATGCAATGCTGTGTACCAGACCTGATGTGTGCCTTGTTATTAGTTTAGCAGGGAGGTACCAAAGTAATCCAGGAGTGGATCACTGGACAACGGTCAAGAACATCCTAAAATACCTGAAAAGGACTAAGGATATGTTTCTCGTTTATGGAGGTGACAAAGAGCTCGTCGTAAATGGTTACGTCGATGCAAGCTTTGACACTGATCCGGATGGTTCTAAATCGCAAACCGGATACGTGTTTTTATTGAACGGTGGAGCTTTCAGTTGGTGCAGTTCTAAACAAAGCGTCGTGGTGGGATCTACGTGTGAACCAGAGTACATAGCTGCTTCGGAAGTAGCAAATGAAGGAGTCTGGATGAAGGAGTTCATATCTGATCTAGGTGTCATACCTAGTGCATCGGGTCCAATGAAAATCTTTTGTGACAATACTGGTGCAATTGCCTTGGCAAAGGAATCCTGATTTCACAAGAGGACCAAGCACATCAAGAGACGCTTCAATTCCCTCTGGGATCAAGTCCAGGTGGGAGACATAGAGATTTGCAAGATACATACGGATCTGAATGTTGCAGACCCGTTGACTAAGCCTCTTGCACAAGCAAAACATGATCAACACCAAGACTCCATGGGTGTTAGAATCATTACTGTGTAATCTAGATTATTTACTCTAGTGCAAGTTGCAGACTGAAGGAAATATGCCCTAGAGGCAAGAATAAAGTTATTATTTATTTCCTCATATCATGATAAATGTTTATTATTCATGCTAGAATTGTATTAACCAGAAACATAATACATGTGTGAATACATAGACAAATTAACATAGTGTCACTAGTATGCCTCTACTTGACTAGCTCGTTGATCAAAGATGGTTGAGTTTCCTAGCCATGGACATGAGTTGTCATTTGATTAACGAGGTCACATCATTAGGAGAATGATGTGATTGACCTGACCCATTTCTTTAGCTTAGCACTTGATCGTTTAGTTTACTGCTATTGCTTTCTCCAATTATACATGTTCCTATGACTATGAGATTATGCAACTCCCGAATACCGGAGGAACACTTTGTGTGCTACCAAATGTCACAACGTAATTGGGTGATTATAAAGGTGCTCTACAGGTGTCTCTGATGGTGTTTGTAGAGTTGGCATAGATCGAGACTAGGATTTGTCACCCCGATTGTCGGAGAGGTATCTCTGGGCCCTCTCGATAATGCACATCACTATAAGCCTTGCAAGCAATGTTACTAATGAGTTAGTTGCGGGATGATGCATTATGGAACGAGTAAAGAGACTTGCCGGTAACGAGATTGAGCTAGGTATTGAGATACCGACGATCTAATCTCGGGCAAGTAACACACCGACGATCTTGATGGCACTCTCATTGTCAAAGTAGAGAGGCACATTCTTCATGTTGACGCCATAGTCCTTGAGGGTTTTCTTCATCCACAGCAATTGAGCACAGCAAGAACCAGCAGCAATGTACTCAGCTTCAGCAGTATACAGTCATACGCAGTTCTGTTTCTTCAAGGACCAACAGACCAAGGATCGTCCGAGGAAATGGCATGTGCCTGACGTTGACTTGTGGTCCACACGATCACCAGCATAGTCAGAGTCTGAATATCCAATGACATCAAAAGCCGAGCCCTTGGGATACCATAATCCAAGTGTTGGTGTGTGAGCTAGATATCGAAGAATATGTTTCACAACCTTATGGTGTGATTCCTTCGGTGTAGCTTGAAATCGGGCACACATGCAAACACTAAGCATAATATCTGGCCTAGATGCACATAAATACAATAAAGAACCAATCATGGAGCGGTATACCTTTTGATCGAAGTCAATACCATTTTCATCAGTGCATAGATGGCCATTTGTGGGCATAGGGATTTTGACGCCTTTGCAATCTTGCATGCCGAATTTCCTCAGTACATCCTTGAGGTATTTCTCCTGAAATATGAATATGCCATTGCGCTGTTGACGAATTTGAAGACCTAAGAAGAATTTCAATTCTCCCATCATAGACATTTGATATTCTTCACTCATCATATATGCAAATTCATCACTGTAACGTTGGTCAGTACAGCCAAAAATGATATCATCAACATATATTTGGCACACAAACAATTCACCATCATAAGATTTAGTGAAAAGATTTGGGTCAAGTGAACCGGGTTTGAAGCCTTTCTTCATGAGGAATTCCTTCAAAGTATCATACCACGGCCGAGGGGCCTGCTTGAGGCCATAGAGGGCCTTATTGAGTCTGAAGACTTTGTCAGGATGCTTTGGATCTTCAAAACCTGGGGGTTGAGCAACATATACTTCTTCCTCAAGCTTACCATTGAGGAATGCACTTTTCACATCCATTTGATATAAGATGATATTATGATGGTTAGCATAAGAAAGTAATATGCGAATAGCCTCAAGTCTAGCAACAGGTGCAAAAGTTTCATCGAAATCAATTCCTTCAACCTGTGTGTAGCCTTGAGCTACAAGCCATGCCTTATTCCTCACCACAAGGCCATTTTCATCTTGCTTGTTGCGGTAGATCCACTTTGTGCCAATGATATTGTGCTTGTGAGGATCTGGATGTTTGACCAGTTCCCAGACATTGTTGAGCTCGAATTGATGTAATTCCTCTTGCATAGCTTGAATCCATTCGGGCTCCAGAAATGCTTCATCTACCTTAGTGGGCTCTGAGATAGAGACAAAAGCAAAGTGCCCACAAAAGTTAGACAAATGTGAAGCTTTTGAGCGTGTGAGAGGACCTGGTGCGTTGAGGTCGCTGATGATTTTCTCAATCTGCACTTCATTTGCAACGCGAGGATGAGCGGGTTGTCGTCGAGGAATTGGATCAACATTTTCTTCAGCGCCATTTTCCTCAGGTGCATCTGCATGATGTTCTTCACGTTCTGGAATGACTTCTTCAGCAGATTCTTCGGTGGGAATGACATCCTCAGTAGCCTTGAACTTGATAGTTTCCTCAGGTGACTTTTCATCTAGCACAGGAGGTAGGTGCTCTCTTTGCGAGCCATTAGTTTCATCGAACCGCACATCTACAGTTTCAACAACCTTGTGGTGAATGTTGTTGAAGACACTGTAGGTGTGCGAGTCCTTTCTATAACCAAGCATAAAATCCCCATGTGCTTTCGGTGCAAATTTAGAATTGTGATGAGGATCTCTAATCCAACAGTTAGCACCGAAGACTTTGAAATAACTCACATTGGGTTTCTTGTCAGTGAGGAGTTCATATGCAGTCTTTTTGAAGAATTTGTGAAGATATACCCTGTTGATGATGTGGCATGCAGTATCAATTGCCTCTATCCAGAAATGACGAGGCGTCTTGTATTCATCAAGCATAGCGCGAGCTATCTCAACAAGATTCCTGTTCTTGCCCTCCATGACACCATTCTGCTGAGGAGTATAAGGAGCAGATAACTCATGAGTAATACCAAGTTCATCAAGACCAGTATTCTTGAACTCAGTTCCATTGTCACTTCTGATGTGCTTGATCTTCACACCAAAGTTGGTTGAAGCCCTCGAGGAAAATCGTTTGAAGACTTCCTGCACTTCACGTTTGTAAGTGACAATATGCACCCATGTGTAATGAGAGTAATCATCAACAATAACAAAGCCATATAGAGATGCTTCATTAGTGAATGCAGAGTAATGGTTAGGACCAAAGAGATCCATGTGAAGCAATTCAAATGGTCGAGTGGTAGTCATGATAGTCTTCGCTGGATGCTCGGCCTTAGTCATCTTTCCAGCTTCACAGGCTCCGCACAAGTGATCCTTGAGGAATTTGACATTCTCAATGCCAATGACATGCTTTTTCTTCACGAGCGTGTGCAAGTTCCTCATGCCAGCATGACCTAGTCGTCGATGCCATAGCCAGCCTTCTGAAGCTTTTGCAAGTAAACATATATCTGGTTGTGGTCTTGTAGAGAAATCAACAATATACAGATCTCCACTCCTAAAGCCTTCGAAGACTTTGCAATTGTCAGCTTCCATGATCACAACGCAATGATACTTGCCAAAGATAACAACCATATCACGATCACAAAGCATTGAGACTGACATGAGGTTGTAACCTAAGGACTCGACAAGCATGACTTTGTCCATGTGTCGATCCTTTGAGATCGCAACCTTACCTAGACCCAATACCTTGCTTTTGCCTTTGTCAACGAAGATGATATGCTTCAGATGCGATGGAGATAAGGGAACATCCATCAAAAGATTCTTGTCACCAGTCATGTGATTCGTACATCCACTATCGAGGACCCACTCAGTGGCTTTGGGTAGATCATCCTGCAGATGAATTAGTGCAACTTACGAACTCATATACTTCATCAGTGAAGAATATGACATCAATTTCATCAAGCAATATAATAGATAAAGCAGTAGGAGGACGTGAGAAATGAGGATTCATTTCTTCATGATTAGCCTGCATCCTTTCAGGCAATTTTCAGGTCTCCAACAAATTCTTCAGACATTTAAGCACGTCTGGAGACCTGACCCTGCATAAGAGATTAGTTCTTTTTCTTCACCACCCACATCTGAAGGGGTGGGAAAGAGTTCATCATTCTGTGAGCTCCATAAGAGAAAGGTGGCATAGAAGCCAGTCCACTTTGTTTCACATAGGAGGAGTTAGGATAAGCATATGAGTAAGCAGAGAAATTCTTCGAGGACTTATGAACATAATGGTTAGAAGAATAATGCTCATATTCATAGCCCTTAAATCTTCCCTGCGAAACAGAATTGTTAGCACGATGATGTTCATATGAGGACTTTGATCCTTTTGAGGAATTTGATCCACGTGAGGAATCTGGTCCGTATGAGGACTTGGATCCATATGAAGAATTTGGTCCATATGAAGAATTTGATCTGGGGTTCCTATTCTTCACAGGTGGTGTCATGATGACATTCACCTGAAGATTTTCAAGGCACCTTTTGGGAACCCAGATTTTCTTCATAGGGGAACTGTTCCTGCAGTTAGTGCCAACATATCTAGCAAATACTTCACCATTCTGATTTTTGAACAGTTTATAGTTGGAGTCAAATGACTCATCAGAAGAATGAGGAGATTCACATGTAAAGCCAGATAAAGTAGATGGATCTACTGGAGGTCCCTTTGCAGCAACCCATGAGGTTTTGGGATACTGCTCAGGCTTCCAGTATGTCCCATCAGCATTGAGTTTCCTCTCAAAGGAAATACCCCCTTTCCTAGGGTTCCTGTTGAGGATCTGCTTTTTAAGCACATCACAAAGAGCCTGATGCCCTTTGAGGCTTTTGTACATGCCTGTCATATACAATTCCTTCAGCCCTGCATCGTCAGTGATACTAGCAATATCCTCAGATGAGGAATTAGTGATAGCAGAGACAAGTGAAGAATTTGTAGCAGTAGAAGAATTTGAACATTCAGGTGAATAATTAGCAGATTCACGTTCAATGCACTTCAAACATGGAGGAATGAATTCTTCCCGAGCAGCGCTGATTTGTTGAGCTAGTAATGAATCGCGCTCCTTCTGAAGATCTTCATAACTCACCCTTAGCTTTTCAAGATCTTGCTTTCTTTGACGAAATTCATAAGAAAGCTTCTCATGATCAGATAAGAGAGTGTTATGATGACTTTGAAGGTTGTCAAACTTAGACTGAAGTCTCTGAAGATTTCCAGTCAAGGTTTTAGTGCGATCCATTTCTTCACCCAACATATCATCACTTTTGTCTAGCATGTTTTGAACCTTTTCAAAAGCCTTTTGTTGTTTCACAACAATCTTAGCAAGTTTAGAGTAGCTAGGCTTGAGGTTCTCATCAGATTCATCCTCACTTGATTCAGAGGAGGGATATTTGAGTACCTTGGCACCCTTTTCCATGAAGCAATAGGTGGGAGCGTAGTCATCATCGTCGTCATCAGCCTTGTTGTAGAAGCCATTTTCTTCAGTGTTGAAGATGGACTTGCTGACGAACGCAGTAGCGAGGGCTAGGCTCGCCACACCAGATTCTGACTCCTCAGATGCCTCCTCTTCCTCATGTTCCTCAGATTCAGCTTCAGAGTCCATTTCGTTGCCAATGAATGCCCGAGCCTTCCTAGAGTTGCTCTTCTTGTGAGATGAAGACTTCGAGGATTTTGATGAGGAAGACTTTGAAGATTTCTTCTTCTTTGATTCCTTTTCCCACTGAGGACAATCTTGAATGTAGTGACCAGATTTCTTGCATTTGTGGCATAGCCTCTTCTTGTAGTCACGGGATGAGGAATCATCACTCCTTGAGGATTTTCCAAAACGACCATGCCTTGAGAACTTCTAAAATTTCTTCACGAGCAATGCTAGCTCCTGGCTCAGTTCTTCAGGATCACCAAGGCTGCTACCAGAATCTTCACCTTCAGATTCAGAGACTGCCTTGGCCTTCAGGGCGCGTGATCTGCCATAGCTCGAACCATAGAGATCTCTCTTCTCAGCAAGCTGGAACTCATGAGTGTTTAGCCTCTCGAGGATATTAGCGGGATCAAGTGACTTGTAATCTCCACGTTCTTGTATCATCAGTGCCAGAGTGTCAAATGAGGAATCAAGCGATCTCAGCAATTTCTTCACCACCTCATGGTCGGTGATGTCAGTGGCACCAAGTGCTTGAGGCTCATTTGAGATGTCAGTGAGGCGATCGAAGGTTTGCTGGACATTTTCATTGTCGAGTCTTTTTGAAGCGGTTGAAGAGATTGCGAAGAACGTCAACTCGAGAGTCACGTTGTGTCGAGACTCCTTCATTTACTTTAGACAACCTATCCCAGATAAGCTTAGTAGTTTCCAAAGCACTCACTCTGCCATACTGCCCTTTACTCAGATGGCGACATATGATGTTCTTCGCTTGGGAATCGAGTTGCTTGAATCTCTTCACATCAGCAGCATTCACAGAAGGTGTGATAGAGGGAACACCATTTTCCACAATATACCAGAGATCGTTGTCAATTGCCTCAAGATGCATTCGCATCTTATTCTTCCAGTAGGGGTAGTCCGTCCCATCGAAGGTAGGACACCCAGCAGAGACCTTGACCATACCTGCGGTCGACATAACTAAAACTCCAGGCGGTTAAACCAAAATCACACAGAACAAGGGAGTACCTTGCTCTGATACCAATTGGTGCGTTAAGTCGACTAGAGGGGGGGGGGGTGAATAGGCGATTTCTATGAATTCTTCACTGGGGAATTTCAGGGTGAGGAAATTTTTAAGCGAAGAACTACTTGCAGCGGAATAAGTACTCAGATGCATACATGACATAACATAAACATGGACATCATGATGAAATGAAAATAGACACAGAGTACAGGAAGTGTAAGCACAGGATAAAACAGGATGAAGACAAATAGACTGAAGAAATTGAGAGAGTCTTTAGTCAAAGTCTTCAAACAGATATGAATAAGCACACAACACAGTAATGAGGAAATGAAAGAGTTGAGGAAATAGAACCAGTAGGCTTGGTGAAGAAAATGATTTTGTAGACCAGTTCCAACTGCTGTGACAGTTGTACGTCTGGTTGGAGCGGCTAGGTATTTAAACCTGAGGACACACAGTCCCGGACACACAGTCCTCACCGTATTATCCTTGAGCTAAGGTCACACAGACCTCGCCCAATCACTCGTGGTAAGTCTTTAGGTGACTTCCAAACCTTCACAAACTCGGTCACTCGACGATCCACAATTTCCTCTTGGATGCTCTAGACCATGACGCCTAACCGTCTGGAAGATGCATAGTCTTCAAAGGTAACAAGCGTCGGATCCACGCAGGATTAATCTCTTCAGTGATGCTCAATCACTTTGGGTTTGTAGGTGTTTGGGTTTGGGTTTTCCTCACTTGATGATTTTCGCTCAATGTCCTCGGAGGATGGGATGCTCTCAAATGACAAGTGTCAGTTTCTCTCGGAGCAGCCAACCAGCTAGTGGTTGTAGGGGGCGGCTATTTATAGCCTAGGGAGCAGCTCGACATGATAAGACATAAATGCCCTTAAATGATATGACCATTAGGTGGGAAGATATTTTGGAACAGCTGGCACATAGCACAACAACGGTCGGAAATTTGAATATCAAATTCCTCAGGGCTATCATGTTCCTCACTTGTAGGCAATCCGCACTGGCGAATTCCTAACTCCTCAGTCAGAACAAATTCCTCAGAGACCAGAAGAACTTCGTCTCTGTCACTGAAGAAATTGACTGAACTGTATGAGATTTCCAATGGCTTCACTCGAAAGGATTGGTAGGTGTAGGATTTTGAGATGAGCATCACTTGAAATTTTTTCCTTAGTATTTCCTCAACTCCCTTTAACAGTACGGTGTTTCCTATGACTCAAGAAAGAGAAAATGAAACTACGAAAACAAAAGTCTTCATGCTTCATGTTCCTCACATGAAATCCAAGTCTTCATGGTCACACTAATTTCTTCACTTTCAAAGTCTTCAGAAAGTCTTCAGAAATCCAAAGTCTTCAGTCGAAGACATTCATTTTTAGGGGTCGACTTTCTCTATAAATGTCAAACTCCTCATAGACTTATAGACCTATGTACACTCACAAATGCATCAGTCCCTTAACCTATAAGTCTTCAATACACCAAAATCACTAAGGGGCACTAGATGCACTTACAGTGGCGAGCTAGTCGAGCCACCCGTGTCTGGGCCCTCCTTGACAGCGCGCCCGCTGGACGCTGCTAGTGTAGGGGCGCTGACATCCCCCCTCCTTGTGAGGAGGCTTGCCCCCAAGCCTCTGCAGCCGGGAACCTGGCTTGGAGAGCTAGCTTGTCCTCCCAGGTGTCTTGGAGAGCGGCCGGATTGGACCATCGAATGAGCACTTCTTCAATCAGCGAGCCGTTCTTCCTTCGTCACCGTTGCTGTAAGACTGCAACTGGCACCATAGGTATATCAGAATGGTCTGGTAGGGTGGAGGAGGAGGTCGTACCCAGGGTGAGGCAGTGGCGTAGTTGCGAAACATGGAATGCTGGGTGCACTTTGGAGGGCGCCGGGTGGTCCAGCCGGTAAGCAACATCGTCGATCTTGGCAATAATCTCGAAAGGCCCAAAGAACTTGAATGACAGCTTGTGGTTGGCGCGGCGGGCCACCGAAGTCTGGATGTATGTCTGCAACTTGAGGTACACCGAGTCCCCCACCAAGAATGTCCAAGGAGAGCGCCTTTTGTCTGGCTGGGCTTTCATGTGCTACTGCGCACGATGCAGGTGCTGCTGGAGAAGGTCCTGAATTACTGCCCGCTCATCGAGCCATGTTTGCAGAGCAGGGACAGTACACTTGCTGGCTGCTGTGATTCCCCATTGGCGTGGTTAGTGGCCAAACATAGCTTTGAAAGGCGACATGCCGATGCTGGAGTGGAAAGAAGAATTGTACCGGAACTGGGCGAGAGGTATCCAGTGGCTCCAGCGGTGAGGGCATGCATGGACGAAGCATCGGAGGTATGTTTCCATGCACTGATTGACGCGTTCCGTCTGGGCATCTGTTTGGGGGTGATTGGCGGTGCTCATTCACAGCTCAGTCCCGGCATACTTGAACAACTCTCGCCAAAACAGACTAGTGAACACGGGATCACGGTCAGAGACAATAGAGCTGGGGAACCCATGTATCCGGTAGATACTGTTCATATAAAGCAGGGCCACCTTGCACTACAAAAAAAATACACTTCCGTGATGATACGTGTTTGTCACAGTAGGTCACGTTTTTTGTCATGCATGTACATCCATGACAAATTTATGACAGAATCAAGATAGTCATACCTGTGCTGTCGTAGAAGTGTTCCATGACATTACCAAAATTATCATCACGGAAGTGTCCACTTCCATGACGATAAATCGCGCGTCACAGAAGTGCTTTCGTCAAGGGTGACCGACACGTGGCATCCACCGTAACGGAACGCCG
Organism: Aegilops tauschii subsp. strangulata; assembly: GCF_002575655.3. Taxonomy (NCBI): domain Eukaryota; kingdom Viridiplantae; phylum Streptophyta; class Magnoliopsida; order Poales; family Poaceae; genus Aegilops; species Aegilops tauschii. The sequence continues at coordinate 312,095,660 of NC_053039.3, forward strand.
TTAAGCTATCGGGTCGGATTTTGGATCCGATAACCCGTTAACAGCCCTAACCAATGGGAAATTTCCACGTGTAAAATTCTGATTGGCCGAAGGGAACACCTGTCAGCTCGTCAGTGGGCCAGATGTCGCCCGTCCATTGGAGGAGACATGCCTATGATACGTCGACACGTGGCTGGGCCCAACAGAGGCCCATATAGGTTAAAAAGGCCGGCCCAGTCAAAGGCCCGTAGAACTTAATCAGGTACTAGTGGGCCAGCCCAATAACGGCCTGCTTAATAAAGGCCCATTTACGGCCCAAAGCCAGATCTGGCCCGTTAATTGTTCGCCCAATATTTGGGCCCATTTACGGCCCGAAGCCAGATCTGGCCCGTTAATTGTTCGCCCAATATTTGGGCCCATTTGCGGCCCGAAGCCAGATCTAGCCCGTTAATTGTTCGCCGAATATTTGGGCCCAACTACAGCCCAGTGACTTTCGGCCTGTTAGAGGCCTGATGTAGACATGGGCCCATTTTAGCCCGGTGTGACTTTCGGCCTGGGAATGGCCCGTGCTACCCATGGGCCATATATGGTCCGATGGGACATCGGGCCCACTAACGGCCCGTGCTAAAGGTGGCAACAGTTAAGCCCAACGTGACTTTGGGCCTGTTAAAGGCCTGTCACGTAATTCGGCCCGTTGATGCCTGTCCTAAGCTTTCGGCCTCTTAAAGGCCCATGATATCAGTGGGCCAACTAAGGCCCGAGATATGTTTTGGCCTGGTAACGGCCCGTGAGCTAACTGGGCCCAAAACGGCCCGGTCTACATTTCGGCCTGCTGAAGGCCCGTCGACGACTAGTGAAAATTGAGGCCCAACATGCATTTTGGCCTGCTAAAGGCCCGCGGTTTCATCTCGGCCGTAACAGGCCAGTACAATATTCAACCTGTTAATGGCCCAACGCTACCTGGGCCAAACTAAGCGCTGGGTCGACAAAAGGCCCAACTAAAATATAGGCCGGTGTAAGTTTGGGCCTGGCGCAATGTGTGAAGGCCCCAATCATTCGGGCCCAAGAAAGACGCAGGCCGGCCCAATTGTGGCCCGCTAAAAACCTGGCCCGTTAGAGTCGAATGTTTCGGTCCGGTCGACTACATCTGATTTTTTTCAGATAGCGAATGATGGCAGTAACTAGTAGGAATTAAGAACAAACCTACTCTATACAATAAAGAAATTACGGCATAGTAACTAAGAATAAACCTACACTATACAATAAAGGATTTAAGGTATATTACATCCACTGGGCATCGAAGTTCGCCACCAGTGATCATAAAGTGCAACGAAGAAGCAGATTACAAAAACTGGGCACCATTGCAGCGTAACAAAATAATATTGAACCGAGACCACTTCCAAGACAGTTCAAGAAAGGTTAGCCTTGCGGGGGAACTGCTGCGCAAGTTGCCGAGCAAGGCTATGAGACCGGCCTAGCATGTCGGTCATAGCTTCCAGGTGTAGCTGTTTAGCGATGAGGTTCTCATTGGTGTTCTCCGCAATCTTTCTTAGAGATAGGACTTCAAGTCAAAGTTGAGTTGTAGAATGCCTTTCTGCTAGAACTTGGGACTGAAGAAGTCGAACTGATTCAGACAACGAATTCTGTGAGCTTGTCTGACTATTAGTCTCAAGTAACTTGAACACTGCATCAAGACAAGACTTTGGGGTTGTCTCGCTATCTTCAAGATGTTTTGCCTTCTTTGCTGTAATATATGTTGGGTTTGTCTCACAGCCTTTAGCAGACTTGTGCATGCCATCAGGCATATCACCCTGAAACAAAGCAGAGAGATGACAGGTTTTGCACGTGTATAAACAAAGATGATAACTGTTCTGTCAATTCTATCCAATTTCAAATTAGAAAATAAAGAGTAAGTTCAAAATATCAATAGCATAATTTGGCATTGTTCATAATGCGGGGAGCTTCACCACACTACTGGATTACCATGTCAACATAACAAGCATAGATGAAGGGCAAAGAAAATCATTGTACCTATTTTGGATAATGTGCATGGCATGTTGTTCATATCATCAGCCACATCAGTAAGATAAAACAGGAGATGACAAGGTGCAAACGTGGGCTGCTTCACCACACACTGGATTATAGATCCACACAAACAAGCATACATATAGGGAGTATTAAGTAATGTGCATGGTATGAATAAGTAATTTGGTTTTACAAGTAAAACTTAGAACTTACGGTTCTTACGAACATGCATTTTGGTAGAAACAGCAAACTAAACAGCAGTAAACGATAGGGAGTATGAGCAAATTAAACAGCAGTTGAGGATAAAGGCTTTAGAAGGAATGACTTACATTAACAGTTAACACCGGCTTTATAATTCCCTTCTCCATGTCAAGGGAAGGATAACTCAAGAATTTCAGCACAAAATCTTCTTCATAAGCATTGCCTGTACTCTACATTTTGTAGAGAGTAATTATATATATGATAATACTGGAAGGGATAGAGGATAATGAAGATAAGATGCAGATTGATGCTACATAATCAACTACCAATCCCTGGAAGTACAAGCGTTACAGGACAAACTGACAAGAGCAATGGGCTACACTTCTGCACTGGCATTGTCTGTGTATTCTACTTGTTGGTAAGATTAAATATAGATATGATGTTTTTTAGTAAATGGTGGGCGAGGGAGATAAGATGCAGAATGCTACAAAATGAACCAATCCCTCTTCCCATAATACAAGAGTGTTTTGAACACTGGTGTACTGTACAAAATGTTCTTATATTATGGGACGGAGGGAGTAGCTGTTAATGTAAGTACAGTGATAGACCACGTTCAGTCCTTACAAGGCTAAACCTCTTCAAAAGCATTGGGTTGATTCTAAATTTATGTAAGAGTCCATACAGATCTTATAATGTCCACCAAATGGACGATTACGAGGCTAACATGTGCAGTGATGCTACATAATCAAACAGCTATGAAAGTAAGTATGGTCATACAGGGCAAGAGGTACTCACAAGAGCAATGCAGTGTGTGCAGTATAGTTGCGAGATTCTGTGGTCCCTTGAGGACGAATGTTCTTCTGCTAACAGTTTTCGTACAAGTGAGACATTAAGGCAAATGCAGAAATGTAGTTAAAATTGTGATGTGATATCATAGACAGTACCTTACGCTGCAGCCGAGACCAATGTGTAACAAGATTATTCCAGTCACCGTTGGATAAATGTAGCACTGGAGACTTTACAGAAATTTTGTTCAGAGGCTTGCCATCGAAGTGCGCTTGCCTCAGGTAGGAACGATACTTCATCAACGAGTGCTTGAAAAGAGCAACCAACCCTTGCTCGTCATCACAATCCAGTTTGCTCCTCGCCTATTTAAAAGAATGAAATCTTGTGTCTTCTGTCAGCAGAAACATATGCAGTAATGACCATGAATAACATTAGTACATTACTTACGCGTAAGTTGCGGAGGAAGACTGGAAATTGTTCTGTGTCTGCGGTATAATCTTTCCATGAAGGAAATATGCACACAAAGTTCCTGACAACAACATAAGCTTCGTCTTCCTAACTGGGAAGAAATGGAACAGGGGTCCTATTTGCTGCAATTGGGGCTCTCTCTGGTTCGAAAAGGGATTTGGCAACTGGATTTGGTGTACTCTTTGCTGGAATGGGGGTTTTGCGTCGTACAGCTGGTGCTATGTCAACTGGCATAATCATACTGTTTGCTGCAGTTGGGGTCTGCTGAGTTGGGGCATCAGAAATGACCAGTGTAGTACGGCTAGAGTCTGCTAGAGTTGGGGTATTTTGTGGGTCAGGTGATATTGCAACTACACCTAATGGGCTATTTGATTTATCAGGTGCCACTACCTTTTCCAAATACTTTGCTTGTGCTCCTCCATGATCAGCAATCACCCTCTTCCTTTTGAACATCTAATACAAAAGAACATCATTTGAATGGATAAATATGGTATGATGACAGATGGAATATGTACTGAAAATGGATAGGCAGGGTGTATTCACATACACGATGTGTAAACTAAGCTAATGGCAGTTCAACAAAGTAGAAGCAATGCAAAGCATCAGTTGCAAGATATGTGCGAGCAATGTAACCTTGGAAAGTTAGAGCAAGTACCTTGATGGGTGAATAAGATAGGGCATCTTCCTCTGACTCCTCCACTAGGGAGCTACATTGACTTAGGTCTCCGTCTAGCTCAGAATCACTGTTAGGATCATATTCTGAGCATGAATCTGTAGGTGGAGAGCGTTTGCATTGCATTGCATCCAGACTTGATTTCAGTCCCTTAATGCCAAGTTTGACAGCCATGGCATTGTTCTACTTTATTCTTTTCATGCGCGCAAGCTCATAATCATTATGATGCTGTTCAGAATCTAAGATTCATGAAAACATAAAAAGTAGTCAGATTATCCATGGAATGCATTGCGGATTCAACTCGGAGAGTGTCTCCCTATAAACCCCTGCATATGCAAAGTTCACCTCCCCAACCGTGCTGACCAGACCACACACAGAAATACAAACCCCTTATGTCTCTATAACAGGCAAGCACACATTTCAAAACTGAAGTAAGAACATTAGAATCATATGAAATTCGTATTTGAACAAATAACTAAGCAATTATGAGTGGCGTAATGTTTAGCTTCAAGGGTGGAGTGTTGGTAGTGTGACACAAAGCAAGTAGGCAGATTGTATTCCATGTAAAAGATCAAAACCTATGTAAAAGCTGGAAATGACACTTTCTTTGTATACAATGCAGTGTTCGTTACCCACACATGATGGAAGAGATCACATAGAGAAATGCTATTCACTCATGTCTACGGTTCCAGTATTTAGAAACAGGGTGGTCCACCCTAAAAGAATATTGACAACAAATATGACAAGGCAAGCATAGATGTAGTGAATCAATCATTTACTTGTGAGCTTACTAGGACAAGTATGCAGAATTGTAACTGCAGTAAGAGACCGTCCAAAATCTGAATGAAGAAGTTTGTCTAGCACTTATTGTTTGCAACTAATCGACGTGAATAATTGGATATTATATCGAATGAGTAAGAAAGACAAGTAAAATTGTCAACAAACCTGACTTGCAGTAGTAATCTGGGTCAATGTCACTATGACCAACAATCGAAAATGACTAGTTTCTGTTCCGAGGGCCGGAATTTTGAAAACCCTGTGAACTTTAGAGGTACTAAAGATTACCGAAATACATCTGAACCATTAAGTGTAGGTATCACTGAGCACACAACAAACCCTAATGTCAGTCCTGCCTAATGAGTAATGAATCAATTAGAAAATGGGTGATGAGGAGTGGCTGCTGAGTGTTGAGGACGTATCTCAGGATAAATCGGGTTGGCTTGGTGGGTGCTGCATGCCTGAGCCTTGAACGGACTGGGAAGGTAGGCATGGCGGCGCGCCCGAGCAACGGTGACGCTGTTGGGCGAGCGGCTCCTGGCCTCCTGTTAGTCCGACGTCTCCTCCTAGAGTCATGCCGTCTGGGGACGGCAAGTCGCCGGCGAGGCAGGCGGCTGGGGGCGAGTAGAGATTGGAAGCGCGCAGCAGAACAGAGGGGCATCGGGGCCTGGGACGACCCAAAATCCCAGGGTGGGCCGGCCCACCGTGGGCACCCTGTAGAGATACACACCCGAGCGGCGAACATGCATTTTCGAAACTAATTTAGGAACATTTAGCTGACCAATTAAACAACTCTGTTTTAATAATATCAGATTCGTATTTGAACAACTAAGCTTGTTTAGCTTGATGGGTGGAGCAGCGTTATTATGACACGAAGCACGTATTCTGATCGTATAGTGATCATAAAAGGGGGAAACTCTAAGCATATTTTTTAGCAAAAGAGGGTTTCCCCTCCGATTTCTATTAAAGAAACCACCACGGAACCAACATGATCAATTAAACCCTAAGCATGATCAATTAATCCGTATTATGGCTGTGCCATGGCAGATTTGAAGCTGCAAACCAGAGAAATGATATTTAGCATCCATTGTTTGCTTCGAACTAAGAACTAAATTCTAAGAGCTGAAAAGAAAGTAGAGTAACCAAGTTAAGATCTATTTTCTGGTTGAGATCAAAAAGTTGAGGAGATATGAAGTACCACCTCTCTTACGGCACCATGTAGGCATCGGGGTGCGATGGCTGTCGGTGGTGTTGAAGCAGATTTGCGACGGTAGACGGGTGCAATGGGGGATAAGTCCCGTTGCGGTGGAAGAGAAGGTCGTGTGAGCGGCCCCGGCAAAGAGGACGACGGCGCCGATGAAGCGAGAGGACGCGATGCAAGGCTATTGGTCCGTCACCATGGATGAGAAACGTCCATCTCTAGCAGTGGACGACGCGGTCTTGGTAGGCGCTCCGGCATGGTGGAGGACGGTGGCGATGGATGTGGTGGAGGACGGCGGTGATGGATGGGGTGGCGGACGGAGGCTGGTGTGGGGATGGGGTGTTCTAGCACGGACGGTGTATGAATGGGAAAATGGAGGGAGAGGTACGGGGAACCATGTTTTTGGGACTCGCCTGTCTGAAATATGGGAAAGTTACAAACTTAGCCCCCGTTTAAAATTTGGAAGTCTCGTTGGTTGGGGATAGGACGGTAATCTCGCATCTCGCCAATATTTGCCCAGAGCGATTTCGGGCGCCCACGGTGTATGAACGGGGCTGACAGGTAGGGCGGTTGTGTCACGTCTGAGTGAAGTTACAAACCTGCCCCTATTGAAATATTTGCCTACATCGATTTCGGCCGAGTCGAGTTTGTTTTGCCGCCCACCGTGTATGAATGGGGAATGGAGGGAGAAACAGAGGTCTTTCGGACGAGCTTGAATCAAATGAGTTTTGCCGCCCATGTTTGACGCCCACCGTGTCGGAATGGGCTCAGAGGCGGTCGTGTGACGTCTAATTGAAGTTACTAACCTACCCCTATTTAGAGCAGTGGAAATCGGGCCGATGGATTGTCCGTGTAATGGGTAGACAGTAATTTCCATCTCCAAAACACTTGGCTTCGGGCAGCCGACATGGGAGTGGACATTTTGCTGCTTCTTTCGAATTTTGGGACAATAAGCATCCACGTTTACCCTGGCAACTAAATTCGAATCCATTTTGTATTCCTATATGAATCTTTATAAATCATTCTATGTGTTTTTATATATCTTCAAAAGGACGACAAAGATGTATTCCACTGTCATATATGAATATGGTTTACAAATGCCAATACTCAAATTCAGAAACTAGAATCCAGTTTAAGGTGAATTCGAATATTTGGAACACTTCATGTCCAACTCAAATGTCACGCGCAGCATAATGTGTACTCCCATTTAGATATGTACACAAGCGATGTATCAAGATTCAAATACCGAGTCAATCAACCAAGAATGTATAGAACTAACAGACATATAAACACTTATAGAGTATATGGAACAATAATATCAACTAACATACATAAGCCAGGCCGCTGTACTTTTTTGGCTACAACATCATCCTTTTTTTAGCCAGCATCTTGGCCCTTTCCGATGCGTGCCACTTATGGTCCATCTATACTACTACTATTGCTGAATGCACATTCAGCCCGATTGGCATATTTGTAGGTCTGGCACCGCAATCCAAATGAAATGTCTCCGAGTCTTATCAATTAATACAGACTTGTGCTCAAATAAAATTACAAACCAAAAAACAAAAAAGACAATTATTACATGATCTCTAAAACAAATGGTTTGATTGATTACATGAACAGACAACACAAAGGTTATTCAACTATGGAAAGAACATTTCACCTATGATTTACCAAGTAGGAATTTAATTTCCTTTTTTCCTTCAGGACCTTAACAATCTGGTCAGTCTGAGCTTGCTTCGTTTTGAAATCCACCAAATATTTAATGGTTGTCTTGAGTACTGCTTGTGATTGTGCTATTTGCTTCCTCAACATGTCAACTTCATCTCTAAGTGCAGAAGCAGAATCTCTTTCTACCACTAGTTTAGCCTCTAGAGCATCAGCAGTTGGCAATTCATAATGCACGATTGGGCCGGTGCCACAGCTGTGGGATGATGCAACGTCCATGGGGACCTCGCTCTTTGATCTTGGGCTAACCTGTTTTGCCATTAAAGTTCCGATTGGATTCAGAAAAGTTGAAGTTAGCAAAACATCTCAACTGGGAGTTATAATAGCAAACCAGTTAAACAAACAAGGAATTAAAGAGTTTCAATTGGATGCTGAAAAGTAGTTATTAACATCATTGTAACCCGATGTTGCAGCAGCAAAGCAGTTAAACAAACAAGTAGATATTTAAGTTAAGGCAAACAGGTAATTCTTAACAGTAAGTATCAAACACATAGATAGGCGCAGTCTACAATATGATTAACAGGATGTGCCATTATGTAATCAGTACCAAACTAAATTAAGCCAAGCAACGTAATTGAACAATTTTGCAATAAGTGGCTAACTAAAATTCCGAGAAGCAGGTAACTGAACTTATGCTAGTTCTTTGTACAGGCACACTGCAACTTGTTTTTTCGCTTACAAGGTTGTACGAAGGAGTCCATGGCATCAATTGCTTGGATACGCAGTCCCAATACTTCTTTCTTCCCACACTGCATGGGTAAGTCGAATGGTTAATCTGGTAAGATGGTGCGTCCTTGATATGTTATATGAGGACGTGTAGTCAGACTAGTTGTAGCCAAACACATCACACTGGCTTTTACTGTATATTTCATGCGATTACTTTTGGCATATCGAGATCTAAGCAATCTACAATAGGATGAAAAGACTGGCATCCTTCACATTATTGGCGAACTCAGTTCATAGAAACAAGCAATTCAACCATTCTGTGGGTAAATCAAAAGCGCCACTGGAATATTTTTCACTATCCAATCATACACTCAAAAAGGGGCGACGCCACCATAGGGGCTGGTATGGGCGGCCGCCTCAGGTGACTGGAAAGTGTGCACCTAGTTTGAGTCGTCTAGGTTGGCCCACGCAAGTTTTGTTCGTCCCAACGCACGAGCAGGCAATTAAAAAATGAAGAAAAATGTTTCAATTTGGATGGGCCAATAACATAAGTGCAAGGCAGGCCCTATAGCAGGCTCGCGGCCCAAACGAGCGCCTCCCATATCGATCGACAGCAGGAAAAATCCCAATTCATTCGCTCCAGCCTCCAGTCTGGTTCGCTCCTAACCTAGCCGCCGCTGGACAGACCAACACAGCACTTCCTCGCTCCCTCGTTGGAGGGCGGTCGCCGGGCTTCAAGCGAACGGAAGGACAAGAAGATGAAGATCCAACCCTGGGTGTAGCCTGCGTGGGAGGCAGCGGCGGCAGCACGGGCATGGCATCGAGCTTGCGCAAACGGACAGTCGCAGCTTGCAAGAGTAGCATGCGCAACGAGCAGGTACATCACATCCCTGATTATATCTAATTCAACTCTTCAATTTCTGGCCAATAGTTAAACCTGACGGTGTTGTAAAACTGCTTGTATGTAGGGAATCTATGAGAAAATGAAACCAATTTCTACTTATTTTATAACTCCCCCAATCAATACTGAACTGACTGAATCTGATGTATCTAATCAAGTTTCCGGTGCAAACATACAAGCTCATGTTGTTCTTGAGCCTGAAGTGTCTAATGAACAGACTGCTAATGAAGGATTTGATGCAAACATTTTACATGCTCCTGGTGATGAACATATAGTGTCTAATGAGGGATCTAATGCAAGCATTTTGTAAGCTCATTGAAGGATTTAGTGTCTAATGATGATCTACTATGTTGAGAGAGACAGAGATTTGCAGGCATTGATGACAAGCAAATTATAGTGCATTTTCATAGCTTGAGGAAACGTCGAGGCCATCTACCAGAAAGTCCCCGTGTCATGACAACATAGCATAAATACTTTTCTAATCTGTTGTTTGAAACTATTGGCATACTTGTGCAGGATAGATATATTGATATGCAGTTTGCGCACTGGTTATACGTGCAATTACACTTCAATATTTTCAGCCAGAGAACGAATAATTCAAGCAGGTACAGACCATGTTTGTAGTCCTTGTACACCATGTTGTATTTTGTGTTTTTTGGTGCTTGCTTCATTTAGTGTTTATAATCTGAACTACTTTGGATCATTAGCTGGTTTTCAAAGTGCATGTAGCCTCATATTTCTCAAGTTATGTTGATTTCCGGAGTGCAAGTGCCTTCGTATTTTTTAGGTTAAATGTTCGCCCCTGGTAACTTGAATTCATGGATCAGCCACTGCACACAAATCATACACGAATGCCGGTACGAATTAAATGAAATGCAGGGACTTACGCTAGCTCGTTGTACAGGCTCACTGCAGCTCTGCTTGCGCTTGGGATGTTCCATGTACAAGTCCATGTTACCACTTGCTTGGATGTGCAAGCCTTGTGCTCCTTGCATCCCCCTCTGCATTTTTGACACGGCGAATGGTTGATCAAATAAGAGGAATCGACCTTGATGTTGTACCGGAGGACAGATACTTACAAGGTTATACGGGTGTGCAGGATGTGTCCCAGATCCCGTAGCGCCGTCATGCTTCGCTAAAAAATGGATTTGCTTGTTTCAGATGATATCTCCAGAAGAAATAAGAGTTAAAGTCAGAGTTGCATAGGCGTGTAAGCTAAGAGAGCAGTGAAAGGATATCCAAACATCGTCGGAATAGTGCACAAGGGAGTGATGTGTGGATACCTAGTTCGGGCCGGCGTTTGGGCATGCTCGCCTAGCTAGAGTGCGGGTCACTTCAGAGCCGTTGAGGGTGATGCGTTGGCGTTGGCTGGCCACGCACGGATGCAGATCTTGAGTGGCAGCGGAGCGCTATGATGCAGTGGACGAGACCGTTGGTGAAGCCCCAATGGCCTCGGGGGGCGGAGATGCGACGATGTGCTCGGTGAACTAGCCCCGGTGAGCTGGGAGACGGCGTCGGTGAAGCGCACCTGATGCGGTGGAACTCGGTGTCTGTGAGGCACGTCGGTTGCGGCTGCCGAAGTTGTCGGTAGACCACCCGGTGCGGTGGACGAGGGCGTAGATGAGGTAGCTCTGGTGCGGTGGTGAAGCGTGACCGTCGTCTTCGTCGTCATCGTCCGGCACAGAGGTGGGGAACGGTGGGGAAAGAGACGAGACGAGGGGCGATTCGAGGGTTGGCGGCGAATTAGGGATTTGAGCAATCTGGGCGCGGAAGGGGACGGTGGAGAAGAGAGATTTTGCAGGGCTGGAATTGGGGCCGCCAGATATTTCAATCCGAAACATGGAAGCGCGAACTTATATTGTCGTCATCCTTTTTTGGGGGGGAGGGGGGTGGGTGGCTGGGTGCTACGCGTTCGTCCGACACACGCGACCACCCCGACAGGACTATGCTTCGGTGCCTTAAGGCACCTGCCTTTGTGTCCATGACATGTGGGCCCAACAGGTGGCTGGCCCACATGTCAGTGACCCAAAGGCATTTACCTTTAAGGCACCGAAGCAGCGTCCACCCTGACACGACCCTGGTGCGCCTACATTTGAGAATGCAAATGAATCTTCTTTCATTTGCAAACGAATCTGTATGTATTACCATGCCCGTGTTTTCCTTGCAATAATTAGTCATTCGAAACGAGATACCATCCGTTCACTTTTGTAAGTCGTTTCAGACAACTTAAAATGAACTGTTTTGCACATTGTCTGAAATGTCTTCAAGGTCTTATAAAAGTGAACAGAGGGAGTACTATAAATTAATTAATGAGGAGTTATTTGAAAAAAAATCGAAACGGTACCCGCGCTAATGTGGATTAGAGTGTGTGTCACATAATTAGTTATTTGAATTAGAGTGTGTGTCACGTAGTTAGTTATTTGAATTAGAGTGTGTGTCACGTAGCGATCTCCAATTCTAACGTGGATTTCGCATTTCACTGTATCCATGCTACTTTTTAATACAAATTCATATGTATATGATGAACACCATGGTAGTGAGAAAACGGATGGATTCAAACATATGACCTACAAAATAGCACAACAAACCGAGTCAATGTCAACTTTTCGAAACTTAGTATGGCACGAATTCGAAATAATTACCCGTATGCCTGGTCCTCGGTTCAAATCTTACAATGTACAATGAATTGAAACATCGATATTAAGTCTCGTACTATGTACATTCAAATGTTGTTTTTAGCCCCCCCCCCCCCCCCCCGCACAAACGCTACATACTTCCTGTATCGGTCAATCTTCCTCCCCTAACCACCTTAGGAAGCTATCGGTTTCCAACACACGTTAATTCTTTCTCTCCATGTTTCGATCTCTAAGTCTCTCAACTACACAACTCCCTTTTCCACTCTGTTACCAAATGTATTTACCTCACACACCCGCCATTGCACCCCATGCCGAGCTCTCTCTCTCTCCCCCCTCTCCCTCTCACCCTCTCGCGCTAAATACATGCATTGCCTATCTAGCCCCCCAACCTCTCGTGCACACGCACGCACGTTGTATATCTAGGTCACTCCCTCGAGACTGTCTCACTCTTTCTTCCGCACGGCGGGCCACACTCGCTCAATCTCGCTCTCTTTATCTGAGTCTCGTTTAACCTCGTTTTCTTTCACACACAAATGATATATCTCCCTGTTCGGGCCTCGATCGACACACTCTATACTCTCTCACGCAGATTGTCTATCTAGGTCAGTCCATCCAAGCCGCCGCCACTCTTTCGACCTCATGGTGGGCCACGCTCACTCAATCTCTCTCTCTCTCTCTGTATGTATCGATTGACCCCGCTCTTTCTCGGACAAAAATGATATATCACCATGTTTGAGCCCAATTCGACCTATTCACATTGTATACTCTCTCACGCACATCGTCTATCTAGGTCACTCTCTCCAACCCGTCTCACTCTTTCGATCGCACGGCGACCCTATGTGATCGGTTGACCTTGCTTCGTCCCACGCACAAAATATATCTACACGTCTGTGACTGGATCATCTCTCAAGCTCTATCTTACAGCCCTCACCCTTGCCAAAAAGCTCAATCGGACAATATCTCTCCAGAGCATATATATTTGTTCAACGAATGTCGGACCACACTCACTTTGTCTCTCTATCTATATGTCTCTCGATTGACCTCGCTTTCTCACACCGTATCTTCCACGCGTTGAAGCTACTACCTCTCCATCCCTCGCAAAGCCGGAGCTATTTACATTGCGAGGGGCACTCCAACCTTGGATTAATTTGTGTAGGCATTTATTCCGGTCGGTTTAGATTATATTTTCGTAGCATTCGGCCCACAACTACTCCAAACACCGTTGCAACCCACGCAACTCCCATAGTTGATTTCCCTATGGCTCGGTCATCGCTCTCTCGCACGTCCTTTCTCGCCTTCAACGTCGCACCATGGTATTATTGAAAAAACTATGTTGTTCTCTTTAATTATTATAAATAAGCTACAAAACTACACACCGATAGTCCACTTGGAATGAAACAAATTTCGACCCACAAATTAAAGTGCTACAAACTACACACCGAGGGGCCCACATGTCATGAAACAAATTTGGACCCATATACAAATTAAAAAATAAAGGACGAGGATCGAACATGCGACCGGGCCTTCAAGCCGCACGTCAATAGGCAACATACGTAGAATAGCAATGTTTGTTGTACCCCCTTTGTTCACATAATGTTTTTATATTACCACAGCCTAATTAATGGATAACATGTAATATTATGTTTAGTACTATTCGCCTTCACTTACTGGTGGGTTCCATGTGTGCTCTCTCTCTCCCCTCCCCTTCTGCGTTTAGACGCACGGGCAAACAGGAAGAACTCGCGGGCGATGTTGCCGTTGACCATATCTGGACGCGTTCACAAGTCACGGCACCAGTTTCACGTACTAGCAGCACTAGTCAGTGTGTACGTGCAATGCACGTTAATTTGGAAGTATATTAAGTGCATGCGGATATTAACTACTAGGATATTATTTGCGTGTTGTCATGTGATTAGCACTATTTTTGGCATGAAATTAACTGCACGCTAAACGTGTTGAGCGCTCGATATTGAAGCAGTCTAGGTCGTTGGATGACAAAAAATACATGTGGCTTGATGACGTTTTATATTTAATTTGATACGGCTCTAGCAGAACACTCAATCGATCAAACCATACATTTGGTTCAGTCTAACTCCGACTTTAAATTATACGACGATCGATATAAAATAAACGGAAATGATAAACGTTCGGATTTTAAGCATGGCAATCCGAACGTTTTTCATGGCAAATTTAGATTACGCGGCGGCGGCGGGGGCGTCTCGCGGTGGGAAGCGGCTCCTCTGCCGTGCTCTCTGTGTCGCCGGGCCACTGACCGACGGCGACGGCGGCCTCTTGCGCCGTTGTTGGCGTACTCCTGGACGTTGGCCTAGCTTCAAGGAAGGCCAAAATGTTCTGGACTTCGGAGCGAGTCAACTGGCGGGAGGAGGCGACTGGCGTTGGTGCAAGGAAGCGGTCGACGGCGGCCATCCATGCCGCTAAGGGGGGCACTGGCACCCGCGCGGGGACAGGCACTGTCAACGGCACGGCGGAGACATTCGTGTGCACGGGCACCAACACGGGCGCGCACGTCAGTGCATGCGCAGGCGCATGCGCTGGCAGGTGCACGTGCACCGGCACGGGCGTGCGTGTCAGTGCACGCGCAGGCGCATGCGCTGGCAGGTGCACGGGCGCGTGAAAGTTGGCGGGGACCTCGTAGAACCCCGTGGGATCAAGCTCGGCGACAATGTGCGGCTCCCAGCCCATCAATGCCACGGGGATGGGCGCTGGCGCAGTCGGGGCGACAGGAGCCGGAACGGGAGCGGGGACAGGCGCGGCGTCTTCCCGCAAGGCCAGTTCAAGCTCGTCCCAAAGCGCCTTATGTTCTTGAGACTCCGGCTGGGTGTCTTCCTCAGGAAACTGGAACACTAAGGGCAGACCATCGTGATGCGGCATGGCGTACATTTAGGTCAGGCTAGTTGGAGGTAGACGACAGGAGAATCGGAGAGGAAGAGAGAGGATTGTAGCGATACTGGGTAGTGCGGGGTTGATTTTAAACTGCGGCGCCGGCGACATTAAAAGTCGGAGCAGTTGGGACGACGGTGGGTGGCGGAGCCTGGTCAAAGGGCTCGCCTCCCGGTGAGCCTGCACAGCGGTCTGCTCGCACGCCTCCCTAATAGCCGGCGCAGTGGTCTGCTCGCACGCCTCCCGTCGACTCACACGCTTGCTCGGACGGCACCTGCCGATGAGAAGCGGGGACTCGTGGTGGCACGTAAACGCCCACGGTTTCAATAGTAAAAGCGTTCGCCTTAATGTGACAGGTCTTTGTTCCAAAATACCTTGGCTCTTCATTTGTGCAACTAGTCATAAGCAGCTTGTCTCAAATTGAAGAAAAAACTTACGAAGTAATATTTGTGCCATATCACGTGACCATGCTTAGTTTCAAGAATTTATGCTCACTTTTGGATTTTTTGAAATTTAAGATCCAGGATTCGAAACAATATCATAACCTGCATCATGCAATAAATTTTCAAGCCGTACATCTGTCCTGTTGTATTTCTTAAGAAAGGATTTGGTCAAACATTTTGCTTAGTTAGACTTCAGACAAGTTATATATGCAGAGTAAAAGGATAATCCCTCCGTACCAGTGCATTGCCTGATATATTAACTCAAGTACTAGGCACGAACAAACGGGCTCAATTCTGTGCTCATCCTGGTGTAGTATTAGTAGTACTAGGCAATGCAGTTTATGGGTGACCTTGAGGAGCGGCGACCGAGGGAATTGAACCGTGCTCGGCACGGTAGGTAACGTTGTCTAGTTACTAAAGCATCCCTCCGTTGTTCATCGGTAGTCATTATGGACCGGGGACATGAGGGGAATTTCCTAGGGCTGGAATTCTGGCCGCC
Source organism: Aegilops tauschii subsp. strangulata (assembly GCF_002575655.3). Classification (NCBI taxonomy): domain Eukaryota; kingdom Viridiplantae; phylum Streptophyta; class Magnoliopsida; order Poales; family Poaceae; genus Aegilops; species Aegilops tauschii. The sequence goes on from NC_053039.3 coordinate 312,111,544, forward strand.
AGATATTTCGACTTGAAACGCTGAGGCTCGACTGGTTGGGGTTGCCTAATGTGCGTACCACGCACGCCACCGAAGGACACGAGCCCGTTTTTTTAGGATCAACACGAGCCAAGGTCTAGCTGGTACGCCGTTGGGTCCTACCATTCGAGAATACGAAAGGAACCTTTTAAATTGCCGAACGAATCTATGTGTATTACAATACCCGTATTTTCCTTGCAAATACTAATCTCAACGTGGTAATTGATTTATGACGAGTTGTTGAATTAGAGTGAGTTTGTGATATAGTGATCTCAACGTGGATTTCACATTTCATGGTATCCCTGGTAAGTTTTCCAATGCAAATTCAAATTTAAAAGATGAACAATATGGAGGTGAGAAAACTTTGTATGTATCAAGCATATGACCACACACACACACACACAGACACACACGCATGAACACAACAACAATCCAATAAGTATAGTGCATCTATTTTTACAAACCATGCATGTATGACACGAATTCAAAAATACTCCTTCTATTCCTAAATATTAGTCTTTTAGAGAGTTCAACAAGTGACTACATACAGAGCAAAATGAGTGAATCTAGACTCTAAAATATGTCTATATACATCCGTATGTGCCAGTCCATTTGAAGCCTCAAAAAAGACTAATATTTAGGAACGAAGGGAGTAAAATGTAAGACATCCATGGTCCTCAGTTCAATATTTAAAATGAACATGAAACTGAAACATGAATATTAAGTCTAGTACTACAGTACATGCAAATGTTGTGTTTAGGCGGAGCTATGATTGTCGGGGGTCAACCCCTCGACCTTAGATAAAATTGTGGAGCTCTGTTTAGGGTTGTTTAGATTATATTTGTCCCCACCCTCCCAACCACCGATTGGTTGTGCACCCCCACCCCTCCTCCCCGGGAGAATATCATGTGCCCCCATACCTTAGATGCTATATGCCGATACGAGTTGCTTGGAGCTTGTAGATCTGAGATATAGCAGCTCACATGATGTGTCTTAATATTTTTGCAGGAAACCTTGATGAGTTTGAGAATTGCACACAATTTGTACAAAAACTACTTAGATGCCCTTTGATCCCATATCCAACGACCTCGAAGCTCGTATCACCGTAGCATCTAAGATGAAGGAGGACATCATATTCTCATGTATGTAAGAATATCATGTGCTACCACACCTTAGATGCTTTGGTGATACAAGCTCTTCGGAGGCGTTGGATTTGTGACCCAACACCTCCTCGGTGGTTTGAATGGTTTTTTTGCAGAAAAGCCCCAAAAGAGTTCGGCCACTGCTTACAAGCACAAAGATTGCTCAGATGCCATTGGATCTCAGATCAAACAACCTCCAAGCTCGTATCACCGTAGCATCCAAGCTGCAATAGCACCTTATGTTTTCTCGCACGGGAGAGTATGAGGTGCTCCCGCACCGTATTCTATGGTGATACGAGTTCACTGAGATCTAACGGCCCACAGTAGGAGGTTTGAATGTTTTTGCAATATACGGCTGATAGAGTTTGGGAAATGCGCAGAAAGTACAAGTACTACGCATGTGCCATCTGATCACTGATCATACGACCTAGATGCTCATATCACCGTAGCGGGTAATTAAGCTACGGGGAGCACCTAATATGAGCACCGGGGAGTCGTTGGATCGAAGATGTAGCGGCACACATGAGGCCTGAATGTTTTATTTGCAAAAAAACCTTTGGAGACTTTGGAAATTGCGCATAATTACAAAGACTACTCCCAAGCCATTGGATCTCACTTCCAACGGTGTAAAAACTCGTATCACCATAGTATCTAAGCTGCGGGTGGATGTGATATTCTATGCCGCTGTCATTTTTGTTCGTAAACTTGCAAAATACGTGTAACTCGTGCCGTTACTTGTCTAACCGCGCAAAGTGTTTGTTAAAAAAACCATCCTACACTGAAATATCGAAACAACACAAGGGGGTCCCACTTGTCATTAATCAAATTTGGACCTAAAACTAACAAATCTGAAAGACGAGATTCGAACTGGCAACCTGGACTACAAAGCGTAAGTCGATAGCCTAAAAAAACGAACGGTTGTGGGCTTTGTCCCATAACTTGATTTTATACAGTACTTGCGTTGAGTAGAGTAGAGGGAGTGCCTCGTCAACACGTGCATGACCGTTGTCTCACTTACTGGTGGGTCCTAGGTCTGCGATCTCAATCTCTCTTCTCTCCATTGTCTAACCTTTGCACGGGCACACACGAAGAGCGGCGCTAGCTTGCCGTGGTGTTATTACAACTAAAAAAAAGCTTGGAAAATAGAAGAATCGCCTAGAACAAGAGACGTTGTGGCTGGTCGAGACGGAGCTAACCACATCTATCCTCCGTGCCACGTTCGCATGATGAAGCTGTGTGGCTAGTGGGGTGTTTTTGACCGACTGGCTGGGTCCCGAGGTCGAACCATATGTACTACGTCTGATACAGTATATTTTTACACACACATTTTTCCTCCGTGCCGAGACGTGGCACACCCTACCGTGCGGTTTCGGGGTCCTCCCGGGTGGTGCACGCATATATTCTTCCTGACGTGGGACGCCCTACCGTGCGTTTTCTGGGTCCTCCTCGGTCGTAGCGCCGAAGCAAGTAAATGCGTCGTCAAATCACGAAAGACCACCTTTCCCGCCGAGTACATCAGTGAAGCACGGTGGCTAGCTAGTTGGGCTAGTTCGACCGATTAGCTAGGCCGCCGCCACATTTGTTTTTTCACCCCTTTTTTTATCTACTTGCCGGCAGGTAAATTTAAATATCCACCGCGGCGTTGCTCTGGTGTTTGGGTGCGGCAGGATTTTTAATTTTTTGATTGACGGGAGCAGGCGCGGCAGGATTTTTAATTTTTTTGATTGACGGGAGCAGGCACGGCAGCAATTAGTCACGATGACTCTGCCTGTAAAAACCCACTGCTCCCTGATGTGAGAAGTCGTCGACTGGTGTTTTACCGTGGTGAAAACCAAAAGATTCCCCGCTCCCTCCGCCTTCCCGTAGATTGCATTGCCTTTCAGCCATTTTGCCCCCTTTGCTTCCTCTCCCCATTGCTTCTACCTGGTGCCATGGTGGCGCAGCAGATCACGGAGTCCGAGGTGAGGCGCCTGACACAGGAGCTCCATGCCAAGGATGCGGAGCTCAGGGCCAAGGACGTGGAGCTCCGTGAGCTCAAGGAGGAGAGGAGTGCCATGCTCCTCCGTTATGTGCGGGAGTTCACGGAGCTTCAAAAGCGGCAGGCGTCCACCACAAAGATGCTCGAGGTGTCGGCGGCGTTGCTGCAGAAACCGGGAGATACGATAGGCCGTCAGGGGAGTCGGCTGGAGTGTGAGCGGGCCGATCGTGACGAGGTCCAGGATCGCCTCAGCCACTTGGTGAACGAAGTTGCCACGCACGTGTTGCAGCTGGGCGATGCCTACCATCGTGCCAGCGCGACGATGCCGGCCATCGGGCTAAACCCGTTCGACCACCCGGTCGACTTCAACGAGTTGTGGCTTCCTGACCTGGTCTCCTTCTTCACCTATATCTCCGAGCAGCTGAGCTGTCTCCGCGCGATGGTGGGGGCTGAGATGGACAAGGAGGGGTTGCGGGCTGCCGTCGCCATTGCCGGGCGAATCCTTTCAAGGCCCCGTCGCCGGAATCCATTCGTGCCATTGGACGCCGTCTTTGACGAGCTGGCTCCCGTCGACCGGGAGCGGGCTCTGCGGGCGGTTGCACCCTGCATCACCAACGTCGTGCGCCTCGAGAAGCAGAGGGACTTCGGTGGTGTTTAGGCGCCCTCTTCATGGGCATGTCCATGTCTCGGCGCAACATGACCGTTGGATCAAACTCAGACGGTGCAGATCAGTCACTATAGCACAAAGCGTGTGGGTGTGTTTCGTTGCATTCTCATCTCAATATAGTTGTTTCCTCTTCGTGTATTTTTGTCAACCTACTAGTGTGGACTCATGCACCCTTCATGCACTCCGCCAAACACCCAAAAGTGGGTCGAGAAGGGAACTTTTGCTCCCATCCCGTGCACCCTTCATACACCCTGCCTAACACTATTCGTGCTTCATATGGTTCATGTTTCGTGGAGTACTATAGCACCGTACTCTCCGTGCGCTGTGGACCTAGTTCTGTTAACATTGATCTCACCGTTTATTCTCGACCGGACAGTCGAAAAAGCGGTACTATGTTACATATAGGAGTAGTTGACATGCGCACAACATCATTTGTTATCGTCATATCTTACTACACTAGCAACAAGATTGTGTAGTACTGACGTATGAACCACTGCACATGCCTAGTAGTAGGAGCACTGTGTATGTTCAAGTGGCTGCCGTGTTTCGCACTCCTCCGTCGTAAGAGTGGAAACGCTTGCTGTAATCATTTTTTCTTCAGAAAGACAGTGGACACGCTCTACCGCGCGGATCCTCCTCCAGCCATGCACTAAATTACTCACTTTCGCCGACGTGTGGGACAGCCAGCACCTGGGTCCAGCAGCCATGCACTAAATTACTCCGTAGTAGAGTGACGGTAGACTACCCTGATCGAACCGCCGCAGTAATGCCCAATGACCCGTCAAATCACAAAACCCCCTCCTTTCCAGCAGTAAGTTGGACGGGCGAAGCAACCATCATTTCACTCTTCTCTCTCAGCTTCCTCTCTTGAAGAAAACCCCCACTCGCTTCACTTCTCCCTCATCTCGTTCCTCCTTTCACTCTTCTCTCTCAGCTTCCTCTCTTGGATGGACGCCGGAGCACCGGCCGACGTGATGTCTATGGCTCTGGCCAAAACCGTCGAGGCTCATGGTACGAAGAAGCGCAAGCACCCCGCCGAGACTACCGCAGACAAGCTCAAAGCCATTGCCCTGTCCAAGCCCCCCTCTCCGGGATCCCTCATTAAGCAAGTCCAGGTAATGTCTCTTGTTGACGATCTTTTTCTCGATCTTGATCGTGTTTTTTCATCTAACACGCAGTACTAGTACTGGTAGTACAACTTTCTGGGTGATCTTGCATGTGATTTTAGTGTGCCAAATGACGGTTCTAAATTCCTCTTTTGACCAAAACACGCGAGAGGTTGACACTGATTTCTTATAGATTACTTTCAACTACTCCCTCTGTCCCAAATTTCTTGTCTTAGATTTGTCTAGATACGGATGTATCTAATACTAAAATGTGACTTGATACATCCGTATCTAGACAAATCCAAGACAAGAATTTTGGGATGGAGGGAGTACTTTATGAACATCAATGCTACCTTTTAAGAGGGTATATTTGCCTCAGTAACTTGTGTTATGGATACTGCATGTAATCCCTCTGCTCTCATGCCTTTGAAGACATGTTCTAGTGTCTTTGTTCACTCATTTCTGTGTGTATATGTAGTCATATATGGAGTATAATATCGAAAATCATCTTATATTTCTGAACGGAGGTAGTAATAAAATATGGTTTCTATTTGAATTAGAACCAGGTCCGCGGTGGAGATGAAGTTCTCAAAGTCATGCCGTGTGAACTGGAAGACCTGATGATGAGTTCTACTGCTGAACTATCCAGGTGCTGTGTCCTTGTCGCCACGTGTCCTGAACTAGTGTTTTCCTGTAGCATTGTTGTCAGGCGTGTTCTCGAGGCTGTACTTGACCACAACAATTTCCTGGTTGTACCTTCTATTACGAAGGGTGTGGTTCTTGTAAAGCTTCCCAACAAATCTGATGCGGCCTGTCTTCATCATCATGTTTATGAGTGGAAAGACCACTCTGTTAGGTTCTCCAAGGTTGACAAGATGGTGATGGTGCATGTAGACATCTCACACGAAGTCCATGGCCTAGTCAGTTATGCGGGGTTCATCCCGTAGGTCGGTGGAAAGAAATAGTCTGCAGAGTTTAGTTAGTGCAACTTTGCTTGTCTGTAGTAAGTACTATTGTTCAGTACTTGATTTGTGTTTGTGAACCCTATATTGTTTATTAGTACTGCCGCTTTTGGTGTGTGAACGGTCTATGTTAATGTCTGTCCACTCAATTCAGTCTGTATATTTTGAAGTATCCAGATCATATTTTTTGTGAGGACGGTTTATCAATTATGGTTACACTCCAATATCTGTATGCATTGCAGGGTTTATCGCACCCACCAGGATTTCCAGTCCCATGGATGTTCGGTCCATACGATTTGTCACGACCTTTGGACTGTCCTGCTTGTGGGAGTAGGTGGGGCCCCTGCATGCCACGCGTAGTTGGACGATCAATCTTCTGTTTAGTACTTCAACATAGTGATTTCCTGGTAAGGATTCACTCGTGTCACATCAAGTAAATCTTATTGATTTACTGTCTAAATCTTATTGATTTAATGTCATGTTTTCTTTCTTTTCCTGCAATTTTACGATGCAGGTTTTTCCATGTGACATTCATCACAGAATAAACCGTTTGGTTTGCTCTAAGATGGCTATTTTTGCAGGTTTCACTTCTTATGTCGTGTCAGTAACGAAGGCACTGTCCATCACTTATATTACTGGAAAAAATTGGATCAGTCTGTTGTCTGAGTACAAGCTGAATCCCTATGATGAACTGCAGTTTGGTTTAACAAAAACGCCACAATTAGTCCTTCTCGCGTTTAAAAGAACTGAAGAAAAAACTGGATCACGGTCACGGATCCTAGTCAAGTTAGAAAGCTGATCATAGCAGACTAGACACGATCGCCGCTGTCTCGCACAGATCGAGCACCGGCAGTTGCTCTAGCACTGATAGCGGCATCAGCTCAGTCTGATCCAGCTGAGGATTGGGCACCGACCGCGTCAGCGGATCAGTCTGATCTACCGGAGGATCGGGCATCGACACCGGCACCTGCTCCGACACCGGCACCAGCTCTACAAGGAGCACCATCTCCGGCAGCAGCGGCTTTGGCACCTGCACCAACACTTGCACTTGCATCTGCTCTGGCCCGTGCAGTTGCACCGGCAACAGACTGGGCTGCAGTTCGCACTTCATATACCAAAGTCCTTACAAAAACCGACATGTCCACCTTCTTGGTAAGCATTGGCCACCCAACTGCTTCGTTCTTTTTTCTTTCCATGTTGTTTCACATGATTCACTGTGTTGATCTAACTATTTGGGTATGTCTTCTTGTTTGCAAACAGAGAATTCCTAGAGCAACGAGGGAGTCGTTCAACAATCCTGGCGACCGCGGCCAAGTTTCTCTTACCATGCGCAGCCTTGGTGTGAATGAACCTGCTCAATATACCGTAAGTACAAAGGATGGTTGCATGATGATTGATGCTAAAGGATGGTCAAGGTTCAAATCTAAATCATATCTTGTGGTAGGGGATGATGTCAAAATCGAACTTTCTCGGCAAGGAGAGCTGGTCCAAATCAACTTTGAAATTCTTCAGTAGGAGCACGCAACTACCGAACTGATCTATCCTCCGGGAGATTTTGATGTAATAATCTGGCATGGTGAAACAAGTGTCCTGTGTGTATAAGTAGTATGACAGTATTATTTATCACATGGTATATCGTTGATAGAATCGCAACTCTGTTTGCTGGTTAGGAACTGTCGTTCGATTTCATTCCAACAGCTGCCGTGCTTTATTCAATTTTGTGTATTCGCCTTGTGACAGCATCTAAAACCAGCGCCGTACCGATCGCTTGCAATATGAAAAGCACTGAGGCAGAACACATGGGCCCCCAAACATGCAGGGTCGGCCTGCGGCCCAAAGTTCAGAACCGTGAGCCTATCTGAGTATTATATTCTCAGCTGAACCCCCATAAAAAAAGCTGAACCCCCATAATGCCCGTGCGTTGCAGAGGGAGTATATTTCTCGGCAAGGTGAGCCTGTGATATAAAAGATTTGTGTATTTCTTTACAGAGGGAGTATCTCTCTGTCAAAAAATATATTTATGTGTAACAAGTTACTCCTGTCTTTCTACTTCCTTTCGCTGATATGTGGGGCAACCGGCAACGGGGTCCACGTGCCATATGCACAAACTAGAGTGCACAACTTCACGGTAGACACACCCCGGTCGTAGCGCCGCAGTAATACCCAATGAGCCGTCAAATCACAACCCCCCCCTTTCCAGCTTCAGCAGTAAGCTGGACGGACGAAGCGGCAATATTTCACTGGGCCTGAATCCCCTTCTCCCTCGTCTGCTTGTTCAAAGAAAACCCCCTCTTGGCGATTGCATAGGGTTTTCTCATGGAGAACCAGGTACGAATTCTTCATCCATCCCCGATAAATCCAAGTCCCTTGGTCGCAGGTAATCCTAGGATGGCAGCCACCGCCGTTGATGCATTTTTCTTCCTACTGAATCTAGTGTGTTTCATTTGCAGTGCCCAAAGTGCGAGTACCCTACAGGTTTCTGCGCCCTCGGCAAGACACCACACTTGTTCCTTCTCATCCTAACACTGCATTTTGAAACGCGCACAGTATGTTCCTAGAATTCTCTTTTCTATCCGGGAGGGTGGGGGTTTTTTGAACATGCTGTGTTCTCATATTATTTTTCCTACAGTGTATTATTTGCTCTGCCAGAACACATGTACTCAAGATGCTCGGCCTTGCCATAACTGAATACAGTAGTTTAATGGTCACAGTGAAGACAAGCCATGGATATAAGTTCCGTGTTGGGTTCATGAACCAAGAAGATCGCTGCTTTTTTATGGCCAAACTTGGATAAACTTTCTCAAGTGTTACGGACTGAAAGTTGGCGCACGAATGTTGATGGAAATAGCAGAACCTGGTCTCATCTTCACTGCGATCTTCCACCCCGACGTCATTCCAATTGTTCATCCATGTTAGTTTTGTATCTGGTTCTTTCTTGTTGCCTCGATTACTTCTTAATCCACCTATTCTATCTAACTAATCACAATTTAACTTTAGAAGTAGCAACGAATCTCTCACGAAGATGCTACTTCTAACTAATATTTTCTTATAATTGGTGGCACGTGTAGGTTTTTTCAGAGTTAAGCAGTCTGCTCGTTTGTTACTCTGTAATAACTCGACTGTTACTAATGGCACTGAAGTTGACTGGATCGACATCCACAAGTTCCTACACTTTATTGATCGTCTTGAGGTCCTTGTGGGGCGTTTCAATGGTGGAAGGCCACGTGGGATATGTGTGCCACTGCTGCACTCGTTGAACAGGTCCAACTGTGTCGAGAAACTTATGGTACGAGCTGTTTTCTGTGATATATGTTGTTCATAAACTATTGCTTATACACAGTTTTACAGATGTGATCTTCTTGAAACAGGAACTGCCGAGTTCTATTGTTCCTATACAGATGCGTGACCATGGTCGGGTCAGACTTGCGCTTGGTCACAACATGATGTTTATGTCGACCTACTCAATTCCCCTTGGAGGTGAAAAGATACTTATTCATGGGTGGTCTCAAATAATGAAGGCCCGTCCATCTTGGAGAATAGGACAGAAGATTATGTTCATGCTTTTCCATGGCTCTAAAGCGAATATCCTGTTTATTGACCACGTTGCGAGATGAAGCCGCTTTCAGAAGGTTGTGGATGCGCGGGGTGGCGCCTGGGCCTTGTCCTAGGGCTTGGCAGCCTCACCCTTGGTTAACTGTAGGCAAAGTAGCACTGTTCGAGGCGTGCTTTGTACGGTTGAACCTGTATAAGTACTCATACTGCTTTCAGCTTTGGTTGTTAAGTGCCCCTGCTGGTTTCAGTTAAGATTGTTAAGTACTCCTGCTGCTTTTACAGTCTGTCGTGTTTCTTCAGTCCTGTCTTCCTCCAGCCGCCAAAACCAAACCAGTGCCGGCGGGGCCGCCTGCTTACGCCTCCCACAGCTGGCTGCGCCTCAGCGCATGCATCGCTGCCCCACCGTCTCCTAAATCGTTAACACCGACGTCCTCCGCACGCTTTGGTGCGCTCGCCGCGGCGCCGCCCTCTCGCGTTGTCAACATGGTCAAGAAACAACAGGAATCAGCAGAAATACGTGGAGAGGATGTCAGTAGGGGCCCACCACGTCAGCGTATGGAAAAATAAAATGCTTCCTCCTAGTGTTTTCCTGACATCTGGGACCCACGACATTGTGAGCGTATATAGTCAATAGACAAGAGAACAGCACAAGATCGGCTGACACCTGGGACGTAGCTACTCGAGCAGTATTTTTTTTGTTTGGTATTGTTGAGATGGAGCAGGGTTTGAACTGGGCTGTGGCCCGTCTAGCCCAGGCTTATATTTTATGTTCACCATGTGACCAGCCCAACTATTTTTTCTTTGTGAAAATGAGCCCAATTTATTTTTTCTGAAGAATACCCAATCCAGGCCTACTTATTTTTCTATGCCCTGATGGGCTGCAACTCTTTCAAGACGCCTGCAAATCTTGAAAGTAATATGAAATGGGTTGTAAATATAAAAACAGATGACAAATTGGCAATTACTTTATAATTTCTGATTTTTTTTTCACATTTTCAGATTCCTATTTCACTGGGCATTAACCTAATTTAAATATATCTTCAAAGTACTTTAAATCTGGCTTGACATTTCGGTATTAAAAATAGTTTGGAACCCACAGAAATATGCGAAATTGGCCCTGGCGAACCAAAAAAAACGACTGCAATAAATTGCATAAGAAGTTGCCATGAGCTATATATAAATTATTAAAAAAAAGGGAGTGGTCTGACTTGTGGGCCTGTTTAGTTGACGCGTATGCAAGATTTTTTTAGTTATTATATACGTCAACAAATGATTCTAGCAGACGTAACCGTTGGATGTCAATCCAACGGCCGTCGTGTTTCTTCAATCTCTGATCTTCTTGCTGCAGCCACCAAAGCAGCGCCGGCGGGACCGCCTACTCCCGCCTCCCGTGGCCGGCTGTGCTGCCGCGCAGGCCTCAACGCCCCCTACTACTCTCACCGCTGGCCAGGGCATCCCTCTACTCACCCACACCCCCTGTTATGTTTCGGCTACGGCAGCCTCACACCGCAGCCGAACCGGTGAACCCTCGTACTCCTCTTCGCGCGGGCTTCCACTGCTGCGTCTTCCCCGGCTCTGCGTCGTCCCCTTCCTAGGCCTTGCCGTCGTCCACCGCCGTGGTGCTCTCGGTGCGGCGTGGTCAATGTGGTCAACGACCGACTTCCATCGGAAGAGACTGTACGTGGAGAGGCTGACAGTTGGGTCCACGACAGCCGCAAGGAAGTGCCTCCTTATTACGCGGAAAATAATTATTCCTCCACCTGACAGCAGGGACCCACCGGACAGGCCACCAGTATTTCGCAAAAAAACGTTTCCCCCTGACTGCTGGGACCCACAGGACGGGCCACCGTATTTTGCGAAAAAAACGTTCCCCCCGCTGTCAGCTTGGACCCACCGGAAGTGCCTCCTTATTACGCACAAAAAATGAATACCCCCTGCTAGCTGGGACCCACCTTGGTGGGAGGCTGACTTGTGGGCCTACTGAGTTGACTGGGACGGAGGCCTTTGTCAACTTTAGTCAATATATGAACGATTCTAGCTCCAGTGACCGTACGATGTCCATCCAACGGCCGTAGTGCTTCTTCAACCTCTGGTCTTCTTGCTCTAGCCGCCCAAAGCATCGCCGGTCGTGCCGCCTGCTCCTGCTGCCCGTGGCCGGCTGTGATGCCGTAGAGGCCTCACCGCCCCCTACTACTCCCACCGCTGGCCAGGCCATCCCTCTACGCAGCCACACCCCCTGTTATTCTGCGGCGACGGCAGCCTCACACCGCAGCCGAACGAGTGCACCCTCATACTCCTCTACGCGTGGGCATCCACTGCCGCGTCTTCCCCGGCTCCGCGTCATCCCCTTCCTAGGCCTCGCCGTCGTCCACCGCCCTGGTGCTCTCGGCGCGGCGTGGTCAACGTGGTCAAGGAATGGCTTCCATCGGACGTGGACTGTACATGGAGAGGCTGACAGGTGGGTCCACGGCCGCAGCAAGGAAGTGCCTCCTTATTATGCGCAAAATAATTATTCCACCACCTGACAACGGGGACCCACCGGACGGGCCACCGTATTTCGCGAAAAAAACGTTTCCCCCTGACTGCTGGGACCCACTAGCTACATCTTCGCATGCAAGGAAGTGCGTCAAAAAAAACGATTCGCCCCCTGACTGCTGGGACCCACCAGCTACATCTTCGCACGCAAGGAAGTGCGTCCGAAAAAAAACGATTCGCCCCCCTGACTGCTGGGACCCACCAGCTACATCTTCGCACGCAAGGAAGTGCGTCCGGGCAAAAAAAACAAAACGATTCCCCCCTAACTGCTGGGACCCAGCAGCTACACCTTCGCACGCAAGGAAGTGCGTCCGGGCAAAAAAAAAACAAAACGATTCACCCCCCTGACTGCTGGGACCCACCAGCTACATCTTCGCAGGCAAAGAAGTGCCTGACAGTCGGGACCCACCTGGTCGAAGCGTACATAGCGTTGTCATTCTGGTCGCGAACGTGTACATACATATATACTGGTCAATGTAGAGGCGCGCACGTGTCGTAGTAGAGGCGCGTACGTGTCGTAGTAGAGGCGCGCACGTAGCATGTACACGTACGTACAACGGCCAGGGTGCAAGAAAGAAAATACGGCCACGTACGTACATACGGGCAGGGTCTCGAACGCCTACTCGTGCATACGTACGGCCAGGGCTCGTGTACATGGCTGGGTCGGAACGGAGAAACAACGTCGTCGTCGTGTTCATGGGGAGGCAACGGAATGCGTCGTGTTCATGGGGAGGCAACGGAATGGGTCGTGTTCACCGGGAGGCAACGGAACGCGTGGGAGCCAACCGGCTGGGTCGGAACGGAATGCGTGGTCGTGTTCATCGGGAGGGCTTGGACGGAACAGGCGATGGAAACGAGGCCTGGTGTACCGCAAAACGGAGGAAACGGCCTTGTGTTCGACCGACCACGTTCGAAACGGGATCCTGTTCATCGGGAGGGGTCTGGCGTACCGCAAAACGGAGGAAACGGACCTCCTACGATCGAAACGAGGGTCCTGTTGATCGGGAGGGGTGTGGCGTACCGCAAAACGGAGGAAACTGACTTGTGTTGGAGCGCTACGGTCGAAACGGGGGTCTTGTTGATCGGGAGGGGTGTGGCGTACCGCAAAACGGGACTCCACCGGATACTGTTCATCTCCACCGTCGACCTCCTCCAGCCTCCACGGGCTACCGTCGACCTCCTCCAGCCTCCACGGGCTCCTGTTCATCCAGCCTCCACCGCGCGCTACTCCACCGGCTACTGTTCAACCACCCCTCCACGGGCACCCCTCCACCATCTACTGTTCATCCAGCCCTCCACACCACGGGGTCCTGTTCAACCAGAGGCAACGCCACCGCTCACTGTTCATCCACCCCCCCTCCCCCGCAACGCTCATTGTTCATCCAATCGATCGGCTTCAGTTAGCAGCAGTAGCGAAGGAATCGCTCGATCAGGTTCAGTTAACAGCCATCAATCGATCGCTCGGGTTTAGTAACGCGTAGCCTGCAGTGCAATCGCTCGGGTTCAGTTAGAGCCAACGCCTCGCACACACGCGCGTACGTGTACGAGAGAAACGTGCATCGCTCGGCCCCCGACCTCCCACCGTAACCGGGAACTCGCCGAAATTTTCCTCGCCCTCGCTTCTACCATAGTTTTTTCCGTCATGGACGGCCCAAAGAATGTCTTGCAGCTACGTCTCCGGCCCGCCCAGGACGAAAAGCCCATTTTCTGTCATGATTTTTTGTCATAGAAGTAGGAGCCCACCACATCTATGATGATACCAGGTTTTGTCACAATTATCGTCATAGAAGTGTCATATGTATGACAGAAAAAAATTTCGTTCGGCCCAAAATGTCACGGATGTGTCTTTTTTTTCTAGTGTTGGGTGCCGTGTAGGGGTGTGCCAGAGGAAGGAAGTGGGCAAACTTGGTGCGCTTATCGACGACCACCCAGAGACAGTTGAACTTGCCAGATTGAGGAAAGCCATCGACAAAATCCATAGTAATCATCTCCCATGGTTGCTGTGGAATGGGCAAGGGTTCCAAGAGACCCGGGGATGCTGACTGGTCCGGCTTGGCTTGTTGACAGGTAGGACAATAGCGCACGTATTGCAACACGTGGATCTTCATCTTTGGCCAAGCAAAGAGATAACAAATGCGCCGGAAGGTAGCTGGGAATCCGAAGTGGCCACCCATCAGGCTATCATGGAATGCCGCCATGATCTTTTGCTGCAATGAGGTGGAACCTCCCAACCAAATCTGTCCTCTGAACCTCAAAATGCCATTCTGGAGAGTGAAATGCCCCTTCGAGTCTTCGCTGATGGCCAGCTGTGCGAGCAGCTTCTGGGCTTGAGGGTTGCAGTTGTAGTTGTTGACAACGTCCTGGAGCCAACTGGGGCGGCACACAGTGACAGTGAACAGGGTTGTTGGGGAGTTGGCGTGCGACAGGGCATCTGCAGCCATGTTCTCGGTACCTTTTTTGTATCTGATGATGTAACGGAGGCCGAGTAGTTTGGTAAACGCCCGTTGAGGGATTCCTGGATTATGGGGTCCTCGGGGAGCCGGCTTGTACTACATGGGCCGGACTGATGGGCCGTAAAGATATGAGACAGAAGACCTTCCCCCGTGTCCGGATGGGACTCTCCTTTGCGTGGACGGCAAGCTTGGCGTCCGGATGTATAGTTTCCTTTCTCTGTAAACCGACTCTGTACAACCCTAGGCCCCTCCGGTATCTATATAAACCGAAAGGGTTTAGTCCATAGAGGCTAAGACAAATCATACAGGCTAGACATCTAGGGTTTAGCCATTACGATCTTGACGTAGATTGACTCTTCTAACCCCTATACTCATAAAAGTCAATCAAGCAGGAAGTAGGGTATTACCTCCATCAAGAGATCCCGAACCTGGGTAAACATCATGTCCCCTGCCTCATGTTACTTTCGATCCTCAGACGCACAGTTCGGGACCCCCTACCCGAGATCGGCCGGTTTTGACACCGACATTGGTGCTTTCATTGAGAGTTCCACTGTGCCGTCGACAGAAGGTTCGATGGCCCGATCGATCATCCACAACGATGCTGTTTCAGGGGAGACTTTCCTCCCCGATCAAATTTTCGTGTTCGGCGGTTTCTCGCCGCGTGCCAACTCGATTGGCCACCTCAAACAAATCGACAGCTACGCCCCTGGACATCAGATCAGTTTTGGGAATCTGAATTATGTCGTTGATATCCGAGGAGACTTGATCTTCGAAGGGTTCGCGGCCGTGACCACCACTCTGGCCTTAGATCCGGAGCACATTACCAGGTCCGAAGACGGGAGTTTAGAGCCCGTCGAACTCTCTACAACTATGGAGCTCGCCATCGAAGATCCGGAGGGGACTGCATCACCGGCAGGCCCAGAATTAAACCAAGTCCCCCTGTCATCGGAAAGACGGACTCGCCTCTGGATATATACCAGCTCCGACCTCTCGAGTCCCGCGTCACGTGAGCTTGGCCAGAAGACTCCCGTCCCGCCTAGCTCCACGGACCCTTGTTTCCCCGTCCAAACCTCGCTCTTAAACGAGGCTCTAGACTTAATGCGATCCCTCGCTATTACAGAGGAATTACTCCCGAATTGCGCACAGCCCGGACTAGGGGTTGAGAGCGGGGAATTTTACGTCCCACCCACCATCCACTTCATAGCCACCGTCGAGGACTTAACCGACATGCTGGACTACGCCTCCGAAGACATCGATGGTATGAATGACGACGCTGGAGATGAACAAGGCCAAGTCCCGCCGTTTACCGGACGTTGGACGGCCAGCTCCTCATATGACGTGTATATGGTGGACACACCCAAAGAAGATGACGACGACGACAGGAAGGATGCGGTCGAGGACGAGCATGTTGAGGCACCACCAAAGTGTCGACGTCAGCGACGCCGTTCAAAATCACGTCGTGAAAAAGACAGTAATATCGGCACCAGAGACAATAACACTCTGGATAATGCCGAAGACCCCGAAGCCCCCGTCGAACCAACATCCGAGCATGATGAATGGGAGGAGGGGCAAGTTAACCCTGACAACCCGGTCGAGAACGAGGACTCGGAGGACAGCAACTATCTATCACCCTCCGAGGATGACGTAAGCCTCGGTGACAAAGATTTCGTCGTGCCAGAGGAACCACTTGAGTAGGAGCACTTTAAGCCTAAAAAAGAAGCAACAACAGCTCCAAGCCGAACAGGATACACTCAATGACAGATGGACCCAGGTCCTTGCTGCCAAAGAGTATGGGCTTCAACGCCCACCAAGAAGTTATCTGAAGTGTCGGTTACTACCACAATTCAACGACGAGGCCCTTGAGCCAATACCGTCAAAACATGGCCGCACGGATGAAGCAGACCGGCCACCGTGCGGATGAGATAGAGCTGCCACTCAGGCCGAACACCAGCCCACACCACCCCGCCTTAGAGGCAGGGAGGCAACAGCCTCAGGATATACCTACGACCTATGAAAGGACCTGGACAATAGAGCCGGTCAGACTAGATCAATCTATGGATCAAGGGGGCGCGCCCCAACGCGAGAGGACGGCCATCAGGCCTGGCGCGATAAGCACAACCTCACCCGGGCCAAAAACCGCATACGGACGTCATCCGAACTCCGTCGCGATGTCGCGTGATACAGAGGCACCGCACACCCCTTATGCTTCACCGATGAGGTAATGGAGCACCAGTTCCTAGAAGGGTTCAAACCCGTGAACATTGAATCATACGATGGAACGACAGATCCCGCAGTATGGATCAAATATTTCCTTCTCCATATCCACATGGCTCGTGGTGACGATCTCCACACCATCAAGTACCTCCCCCTAAAACTCAAGGGACCAGCACGACACTGGTGAAACAGCCTCCCAGAAAACTCTATTGGTAGCTGGGAAGATTTGGAGGATGCCTTTAGAGGCAACTTTCAAAGTACCTATGTCCGTCCTCCAGACGCCGATGACCTTAGTCACATAGTCCAACATCCCGGAGAGTCAGCCCGGAAGCTCTGGACCAGGTTCTTAATCAAAAAGAACCAAATTGTTGATTGTCCAGACGCCAAAGCCCTCGCGGCCTTTAAACACAGCGTCTGGGACAAATGGCTTGCCCGACACCTCAGCCAAGAAAAGGAAAAGTCCATGGCAGCCCTCACCGCACTCATGACCCACTTCTGCGCGGGAGAAGACAACTGGCTAGCTCGTCAGAGCAACAACACCAGCGCCCCTGGCACCTCCGAAGCCAAAGACGGCAACGGTAGGGCTCGATGCAACAAGCATAAGCACCGAAACAACAATAACGATACCGAAGACACGACGGTCAACGCCGAATTCAGTGGCTCCAAATCGACAGCGGAAGAGGCCATTCAAACAAAACAAGGATGGTCCATCCAGTCTGGACAGAATACTCGATCGGCCTTGCCAGATTCATGGCACCCCTGACAAGCCTGCTAATCATACCAACAGAAATTGTTGGGTCTTTAAACAGGCCGGTAAGCTCAACACCGAACATAATGGGAAAGAGCCGCCTAGCGAGGACGACGATGAAGAGCCTCTCCAATCGAACAAAGGGGGACAGAGGAGATTTCCCCCCGAAGTCAAAACAGTGAATATGATATATGTTACACATATCCCAAAGAGGGAGCGCAAGCGTGCGCTAAGGGATGTCTACGCCGTAGAGCCGGTCGCCCCAAAATTCAACCCATGGTTAGCCTGTCCGATCACTTTTGATTGCAGAGACCATCCGACTAGTATCCGTCATGGAGGTTCGGCAGCATTGGTCCTCGACCCAATTATCAACGGATTCCACCTCACACGAGTCCTCATGGACGGCGGCAGCAGTCTTAACCTGCTTTATCAGGACACTGTCCACAAAATGGGTATTGATCCATCAAGAATCAAGCCCACCAAAACCACCTTTAAAGGAGTGATCCCTGGCGTTGAAGCCCGTTGTACGGGCACCATAACATTGGAAGTAGTCTTCGGTTCGCCGGACAACTTCTGAAGCGAAGACTTGATCTTCGACATCGTCCCCTTCCACAGTGGCTATCACACACTGCTCGGACAAACCGCCTTCGCCCGCTTCAACGTGGTCCCGCATTATGCTTACTTAAAGCTCAAAATGCCCGGACCCCGCGGCATGATTACAGTTAATGGAAACACGGAGCGCTCCCTCCGTATCGAGGAGCACACCGCGGCCCTCGCAGCTGAGGAACAAAGCGGCCACATTAAGCCGCATACCTTATCG
This sequence comes from Aegilops tauschii subsp. strangulata, assembly GCF_002575655.3. Taxonomy (NCBI): domain Eukaryota; kingdom Viridiplantae; phylum Streptophyta; class Magnoliopsida; order Poales; family Poaceae; genus Aegilops; species Aegilops tauschii. The sequence continues at coordinate 312,129,739 of NC_053039.3, forward strand.
ACCATCAAGCACCCGGACAAACGAGTCCGGTCAACTGTGTGCGATGACAACTCAGCAACTCCAGAGCTAGCCTAGAAATTTTGCCTCTGTCGATTGCCGCACACACCCGCGGCATTTGTACCGCGTGCGCATAATTATGCACTCAAAATACCTTGGGCGTCGACGGAGGCACAATACGGATGGGTCTATAGCACGACTACACCCTATATGACCTTGACCTTTTTTCTCCTTTTTGATTACTTTCCCTCTCTTCTTCAATACCACGGGTGCATTAAAACCTAGCTAGTCCACGGACGAACAAAGACTCTCCCCGAGCCCGGTTTCGTAAAGAATGGCCGTGGACCGTTCCTTTCAAGGAACCTCCCTTAAAGAAGAAAGCAACACAGACATGCAGCAGGATCTTCAAAGACCACCTTCTTTAGGACCTGTATGGAGCTCTTCCTTTACCTACAAATTCTTGGCATGTAAAATAGCCTTGGCCAGTACGCCATCCTCTGTAAGAGTACGTTTTAAAACGTATCAAATCAGACTATAATGGAAATGTTTTTTCCCTACTCGGCATTGACCTACTCCATTCCGTCTTCACGACCAATGGACACGCACACAGTGGCATTAATGGCCAGGGGCTTTATTTGGCCGCAAACATTCAAAATCAACAAGTCCAAACACTTTTACAGTATACTTCGGCGTCCCGAATCTCACATTATATGCATCGGCTCTGAATCATGTCTTCGGTCAATAGTTGGGTTGCCCGGCTCCTGTGCTTATCACCTTACGTTCCGCTTGTGCGGCTAAGGTAGTAAAGGGAGAACTACTGCGATTGTGTTTCTGGCTCGCTCAGTTAAGCACCTCAGTAGAGAAAGCCGAAAACTGAGTGTCATGATGCGGCGCGAGCTGGTCAGCAATTCGGCGACTTACTAAATCTCTAGCAATTTCTTCCATATTATACGAAGGACTGGTCTCCACCTGGTCAGGCATCTCAAGCACCCAAGTTTGGCTAACTGAACGACACAAGGGGCTACGCCTCTAATTCTATTGTCAAACTCATCTGGCCAAGTGAGAGTGTTAAAGACGCATAGTCTGATTGCCTCGTTCGCTACACGATCACCTCCTTTACAGACCAAGAGGTTGGAACAAGTGTGGTCATGTGCTAATCCGAACACCCTCGTCGGATCTACGTGGGGGCCGAAGCCAACGACTGGCAAACTTTTAGATATAATAAATGGCTGCATAAGAGGAAAATAATTTGTAACAAACAACGGAAGCATGTTATACATAGGCCTTGTTTCATAAACAAACATTCTGGACAATCCGGATACATTCATTCAAACATAAGATCCTTCGAGCATTGACCCTCTATCAAACGGGCACCCTCCAAGACATCTCCAAAATAGCGCTCCGGCGTGCGGTGGTCCTTGCCTCCAGGCGGGCCCTCAACTGCCACAACGGCGGCCTTCATTTTTGCCCAGTGCATCTTGACACGGGTGAAGGCCATCCGCGCACCTTCTATGCATACCGACCGCTTGATTGCATCAAGCAGCGCGTCGTCGAGTTGCCATACTAGGCCGAAGTAGCTGTTACGAAGGGGTTCGGCCGGCCATAGCTGGACTATAATGTCCCTCATGGCCAAACCGGACACCCTATACAGCTCGGCCCATTGCGCCATCTGGTCGTTCAACAGTGATACGTCTCCAACGTATCTATAATTTATGAAGTATTCATGCTATTATATTATCCATCTTGGATGTTTAATGGGCTTTACTATGCTCTTTTATATTAATTTTGGGACTAACCTATTGACCCAGAGCCCAGTGCCAGTTTCTGTTTTTTTCCCTTGTTTCAATGTTTCGCAAAAAAGGAATACCAAACGGAGTCCAATTGACGTGCCAATTTTTGACGATTTTTTATGGACCAAAAGAAGCCCCCGGAGTAAAAGAGTTGGGCCAGAAGAGTCCCAAGCCATCCACGAGGTGGGGGGCGCGCCCACCCCCCTGGGCGTGGGCCCCTACCTCGTGGACGGCTCGGAGACCCCCCCTGACGTGAAACCTACGCCAAAAATTCCTATAAATACATAAACCTCCAGAAAATAACCTAGATCGGGAGTTCCGCCACCGCAAGCCTCTGTAGCCACCAAAAACCAATCAGGACCCTGTTCCGGCACCCTGCCGGAGGGGGATCCCTCACCGGTGGCCATCTTCATTATCCCGGCGCTCTCCATGACGAGGAGGGAGTAGTTCACCCTCGGGGCTGAGGGTATGTACCAGTAGCTATGTGTTTGATCTCTCTCTCTCTCTCTCGTGTTCTTGATTTGGCATGATCTTGATGTATCGCGAGCTTTGCTATTATACTTGGATCTTATGATGTTTCTCCCCCCTCTACTCTCGTGTAATGGATTGAGTTTTCCCTTTTAAGTTATCTTATCGGATTGAGTCTTTAAGGATTTGAGAACACTTGATGTATGTCTTGCGTGGGATACCCGTGGTGACAATGGGGTATTCTATTGATTCACTTGATGTATGTTTTGGTGATCAACTTGCGGGTTCCGTGACCTTGGGAATCTATGCATAGGGGTTGGCACACGTTTTCGTCTTGACTCTCCGGTAGAAACTTTGGGGCACTCTTTGAAGTTCTTTGTGTTGGTTGAATAGATGAATCTGAGATTGTGTGATGCATATCATATAATCATACCCACGGATACTTGAGGTGACATTGGAGTATCTAGGTGACATTAGGATTTTGGTTGATTTGTTTCTTAAGGTGTTATTCTAGTACGAACTCTTGAATAGATTGATCCGAAAGAATAACTTTGAGGTGGTTTCGTACCATACAATAATATCTTCGTTTGTTCTCCGCTATTAGTGACTTTGGAGTGACTCTTTGTTGCATGTTGAGGGATAGTTATATGATCCAATTATGTTATTATTGTTGAGAGAACTTGCGCTAGTGAAAGTATGAACCCTAGGCCTTGTTTCCTAGCATTGCAATACCGTTTACGCTCACTTTTATCATTAGTTACCTTGCTGTTTTTATATTTTCAGATTACAAAAACCTATATCTACCATCCATATTGCACTTGTATCACCATCTCTTCACCGAACTAGTGCACCTATACAATTTACCATTGTATTGGGTGTGTTGGGGACACAAGAGACTCTTTGTTATTTGGTTGCAGGGTTGTTTGAGAGAGACCATCTTCATCCTACGCCTCCCACGGATTGATAACCTTAGGTCATCCACTTGAGGGAAATTTGCTACTGTCCTACAAACCTCTGCACTTGGAGGCCCAACAATGTCTACAAGAAGAAGGTTGCGTAGTAGACATCAAGAAGTTTCTGGCGCCGTTGCCGGGGAGGTGAGTGCTGGAAGGTATATCTTTAGATCTTGCAATCGAATCTTTTAGTTTCTTGTTTTATCACTAGTTTAGTCTATAAAAGAAAACTACAAAAAAATGGAATTGAGGGTGCCTCATATGCTTCATCTTTTTAATATCTTTCATGAGAATAAGGATTCCGATAATTGTGCTCAATTGCTAGAGGAAGAATGCATTAGGGTGTTTGGCACTGAATCTTTGAATGATGTGCATGATTGCAATGTTGTTAGTATGAATTCTTTGAATACCAATGATGCTAATGATATGCAAAGCCACAAGCTTGGGGATGCTATGTTTGATGAAGATGATATTTTTTGTCGCCCATGTTTTGATGAGCAAATTTATTATGATGAAAGCATGCCTCCTATTTATGATGATTATTGTGATGACACGTATGCCATAAAGAATAAAGATAACCATGAAACTTGTCATCATGATTTTAATTTTCAGTTGGATTATGCTTCACATGATAGTTATTTTGTTGAGTTTGCTCCCACTATTCCGAATGAGAAGAATTTTGCTTATGTGGAGAGTAGTAAAATTTCTATGCAAGTAGATCATGAAAAGAATGCTTTATGTGCTGGTTATATGGTTGAATTCATTCATGATGCTACTGAAAATTATTATGAGGGAGGAACATATGCTTGTAGGAATTGCAATAATATCAAGTTTCCTCTCTATGTGCTTAAAGTTTTAAAGTTATGCTTGTTTTGCCTTCCTATGCTAGTTGTTTATTGTTCCCATAAGTTGTTTGCTCACAAAATCCCTATGCATAGGAAGTGGGTTAGACTTAGATGTGCTAGTCATATTCTTCATGATGCTCACTTTATGTTTCAAATCTTATCTTTTATGTGAGCATCATTGAAATCATCATGCCTAGCTACGGGTGTTAAACGTTAGCGCTTGTTGGGAGGCAACCCAATTTTATTTTTGTTCCTTGCTTTTTGTTCCTGTTTAGTAAGAAATAAATCATCTAGCCTCTGGTTAGATGTGGTTTTACATTTTAATTAGTGTTTGTGCCAAGGAAGACCTATAGGATCTTCTTGGATGATAGTTATTTGATCTTGCTGAAAATTCCAGAAACTATCTGTTCACGAAAACAATTGTTTAAAATCACCAAAACGTGATAAAATACTGATTCCAATTGCAGTAGATCAATAAACAAATTATTTAGGTCGTCCTATTTTGGTAGATTTTTCTGAGTTCCAGAAGTTTGCGTTAGTTACAGATTACTACAGACTGTTCTGTTTTTGACAGATTCTGTTTTCTATGTGTTGTTTGCTTATTTTGATGAATCCATGAGTAGTATCGAAGGGTATGTGTAGGGTAACGCAGCAGAAAACAAAAAATTTCTGACCTACGCACCAGCCCAGGACCACTATGGAGACTGCATACAAGGTTTGATCTTTTTCGTTACCGACTCGTAGCGCAGCGGGAAGTAGAGTCGATGACGATCGGCGGTGCAGGTCCCCGCAGCTAGGATTTACAAGCTCCCAACCGCGAGGATGTATACCCTCATCTGCTCCTCAGACAGCCCTCCGGGAGGCGGTCAAATAGTCCCCCGGACGGTGTCGCGGACAGCCCTTCGGGAGGACCTTTGAAACTCGAACGGTCACTCGGACAGCCCTTCGGGAGGACCTTCGAAACTCGGACGGTCACACAGATAGCCCTTCGGGAGGCACTCACGAACTAAGACCGAAACTACGATCTCTCTACAGAGTTGCACACATACGGTGTCATCTATCCGGCAGGGCTTCGCCGTCCAAAACTAGTTCCCACCGGAACCCAGACAACCTTTCGGCTCTACGAAACTATTTCGCTGGGAGGGAGAGAGAAGCCAGACCATGCATGGCACTTGTATGTGAGAAGGGATGATCCTTTAGGCAGCCCCCTCCACCCCTATTTATAGGCCAAGCCCAAGGGTGGCTTCTCCAAGAAGCCAAGGGGGGAAATACCAAAAAGGCCCTCAAGGTGGCTTCTCCAAGAAGCCAAGCAAAAGCACTTTCACTATTCATGACGACATTTTTCAGCATCCGTTCGAACTGAAAATATTTATGTGGGCTCAGAACATTTCCAGTACCCACTAAAATAATTTTCAACGCGTTCCGAAACAATTTCGGTTTAGTGATTTTCATCTGCGAAAAGCAAACAAGAATGCGTTTTCACTATTCATGAAGACAATTTTTCGCGTCCACTAAATCCGAAAATATTTCTGTGGGTCTTAGAATAATTCCAGTACCCACTAAAATGATTTTGGATTCGTTCTGAAACAATTTCAGACTAGTGAATTTCATCTGCGAAAAACAGCCAAAGCGGTACCGGCAGCTCCGAAACATTTTCGGTTTTTATTTCTGAAAATTCCAAAAAGTTTCTAGAATGATTCTGGCACCCTCCAAGAATTATCAGGCATGTGCCGAAACCATTTTGACTTAATGGCATACCCCAAAACAACTTTTTCGGTTTCACCGAAACTCATCCGGTGACCTCTCTCTGCGGAACTTTTCCGTTGTCCGAAACTTTTCGGTGTCCGAAACTTTTTCGGTGATTTTCTCTCAGACTCCTTTTCTAGTATTCAGCAGATAGATGACCCTTAAGCGTGTGACCCTATAGGTTCGGTGAAGTATAGACATGACCCGGAACCCCTTCCTATCAATGATCAACATCGGAGCCGTGGACACCCATATTGACCCCTATACCCACACGAATGAATATTTAAGTGAACCTCCAGTTGCAGTGTGCTATTCCTGTTGCTTCGCGATATGTTACAAATACCCGAGGTGAGACATGTTGGCATTCCCGTGGATCAACAACTTGTCCACTATGCTAGTTACCTCGTTACTGGTATTGTTCTCTTTTCTCGTTATCGTGTTCCGGCATCCCCATGATCAAATCACAAAGTGTCTGGCCAGACGATGATGGATACCGTAACACCGAGAGGGCCCGAGTATATCTCTCCATCGTCGGAGGAGCAAATCCCAATCTCGAGCTATCAAGTTACTTAACATACTTTCCCATGAACCCGTAAGCCGCCGTAATAGCCATCCAGTTACGGATGACATTTAACAAACCCCAAAGTTCATGAAGCAAGCATGAAGAAACTCGATACTCTCATGGTCTAAGGAATTATGCAAACATTAACTATATCTGTGTTATAAACCATTAACTTGTGACGAATGAATCTCTTAGCATAACATCAATCCGGGTCGATTCAACACAAATGTTCTCTTAACATTGTGCCCTCAAAATTGCTGGCATAGACATGCCCATGATCAGGAAAACAGAACCATCATGCAACACTTGAGCTAGTCTTAGAGGCCAGACTAGGAATACTTCTTACCGTTTATTATTCCACACGTGCGTATGAGTCTTCCTCCGAGCCTCGTGGATATTGCAGACTCGAGAATCATTGCAGTTATAGCATGGAACATAAACATAATTATGAACTCGGAGATAAATAATATCATTTATTATTGCCTCTAGGGCATATCTCCTACAGTATGAACCATAGAGAAGTTGGAATACAGTAGGTTTAACACCAATATAAATAAAGAATGAGTTCATTACAGTAACTTGAAGTGGTTTTTTGTTTTCTTTCGCTAACGGAGCTCACGAGATTTTCTGTTAAGTTTTGTGTTGTGAAGTTTTCAAGTTTTGGGTAAAGATTCGATGGACTACGGAATAAGGAGTGGCAAGAGCCTAATCTTGGGGATGCCCAAGGCACCCCAAGGTAATATTCAAGGACAACCAAGAGCCTAAGCTTGGGGATGCCCCGGATGGCATCCCCTCTTTCGTCTTCATTCATCGGTAACTTTACTTGGAGCTATATTTTTATTCACCACATGATATGTGTTTTGCTTGGAGCGTCATTTTATTTTCTTTAGCTTTTCTTGCTGTTTGAATAAAATACCAAGATCTGAAATTCTTAAATGAGAGAGAGAGTCTTCACTTAGCTACATAATTATTTAACTACTCATTGATCTTCACTTATATCTTTTTGGAGTAGTTTGTCATTTACTCGTGTGCTTCACTTATATCCTATGAGTAAATGGTTGAATGATTTGAATGTCATAAATCTGAAATTATATATGTTTCATATGCTTATCCCATGGGGAGTAATGCCTTCACATATAAGAAGTACAGGTGGTAAATTTATTGAAGGTTAGCAAACATTGTATTGGTCACTTGAACAATTCATGAAAGAATATTGAAGGAAGAGAGATTTCACATATAAATATACTATCTTGGACATCTTCTATGATTGTGAGCCCCATAAATTATTTTCAAACCTGAGCAAATTAGTTGAAGTTGGACAAGGAAGACAACATAATGAGTTATGCTTCGGTATATTTGTATAGAAGTTATATTGTTATGGATCCTCTAACATGTGGTGCTTGCTATTTAGAATCCTTTGCTAGCCAAAATATCTATACTAAGCGGGAATACTGCTTGTGCATCCAAAATCCTTGAACCAAGTTCCTTCCATGAGTGTGCACCATATCTACCTATATGCGGTATTTACCTGCCATTCCAAGTAAATTTGCATGTGCCAAACTCTAAACTTTCAAATAATAATCTGTTTTGTATGCCTGAATCGCTCATGTAGTGACTAGGGGTTAGCAGTATCTTCCATGCTAGGTGGGTTATTCTCACGATGAGTGGACTCCGCTCATCATTCACGAGAAAATGGCTGGTAACTGGGATGCCCAGTCCTATGATCAAAAGATCAAAAACAAATTCGCAAATAATTTAAACAAAACTCCCCTAGGATTGTTGGAAGTTGGACGGCACCCGTTGTTTCGGACAAGCGTGGAGTGTGATTGTTGGTGGAGGGGGGGGGGTTAAAATCTTTACCTTTCTGCGTGGGAACCTCCTATGATGTGTCTAGTATGGAAGATATTGGAAACTCTTGGTTGTTATGTTGACAATGAAAGCATACCTCTCAAAATTATTTTCATGTCTGTTTTTGCTCGAGCTCTGGCACCTCTGCAAATCCCTGCTTCCCTCTGCGAAGGGCATATCCTTTACTTTTATGCAAGAGTCAGTAGTATTCCTCCTCATTCCAACCTACTCTTTAGTTGGCAAGCATCATGTGATGGAAAGATCTGAGCATATATGGCCATTCAAATATATTTGATCATGAATTATTATTGTTGACAATTATCTATATGATAAATAAGTTGGGAGGCGAAACATTAAGCCCCTATCTTTCTCTGTGTTCGATGGATGCTATTTGTTCTAAAAATATGCTTTGAGTGGTAGCAATCATGGAAGACTATATGATAGTTGAGTATGTGAAGTTTGCTGAATCAAAGCTCTGACATAGACTCTTCCTGAAAATAAGATGAATTGTAATTGTTTAATGACTAGTAACACGGTTTGTTAGTTTCCAAGAAAGTTATTGATCTATACTTTAACATGTGAATAACTTGTTACTTGATCATGAAAAGCTTTATGATTTGAGCTACTGTTATGACATATAATGCTGCTAGAAAAGGTGATTGAAATTATCATTGATCAAACTTGTGCACCTGCTAGCATTCACACTTCATAAATTATTTCTTTTATCATTTACCTACTCGAGGATGAGCAGGAATTAAGCTTGGGGATGCTGATACGTCTCCCAGGTATCTATAATTTATGAAGTATTCATGCTATTATATATCCATCTTGGATGTTTAATGGGCTTTACTATGCAATTTTATATTACTTTTGGGACTAACCTATTGACCCAGAGCCCAGTGCCAGTTTCTGTTTTTTCCTTGTTTCAGTGTTTCGCAAAAAAGGAATACCAAACGGAGTCCAATTGACGTGCCAAGTTTTGACGATTTTTTATGGACCAAAAGAAGCCCCCGGAGTAAAAGAGTTGGGCCAGAAGAGTCCCAAGCCATCCACGAGGGTGGGGGCACGCCCACCCCCCTGGGCGTGGGCCCCTACCTCGTGGACGGCTCGGAGACCCCCCTGACGTGAAACCTACGCCAAAAATTCCTATAAATACATAAACCTCCAGAAAATAACCTAGATCGGGAGTTCCGCCGCCGCAAGCCTCTGTAGCCACCAAAAACCAATCGGGACCCTTTTCCGGCACCTTGCCGGAGGGGGATCCCTCACCGGTGGCCATCTTCATCATCCCGGCGCTCTCCATGACGAGGAGGGAGTAGTTCACCCTCGGGGCTGAGGGTATGTACCAGTAGCTATGTGTTTGATCTCTCTCTCTCTCTCTCTCTCTCTCTCTCTCTCTCTCTCTCTCGTGTTCTTGATTTGGCACGATCTTGATATATCGCGAGCTTTGCTATTATAGTTGGATCTTATGATGTTTCTCCCCCCTCTACTCTCTTGTAATGGATTGAGTTTTCCCTTTGAAGTTATCTTATCGGATTGAGTCTTTAAGGATTTGAGAACACTTGATGTATGTCTTGCGTGGGATACGCATGGTGACAATGGGGTATTCTATTGATTCACTTGATGTATGTTTTGGTGATCAACTTGTGGGTTCCGTGACCTTGGCAATCTATGCATAGGGGTTGGCACACGTTTTCGTCTTGACTCTCCGGTAGAAACTTTGGGGCACTCTTTGAAGTTCTTTGTGTTGGTTGAATAGATGAATCTGAGATTGTGTGATGCATATCATATAATCATACCCACGGATACTTGAGGTGACATTGGAGTATCTAGGTGACATTAGGGTTTTGGTTGATTTGTGTCTTAAGGTGTTATTCTAGTATGAACTCTTGAATAGATCGATCCGAAATAATAACTTTGAGGTGGTTTCGTACCCTACAATAATCTCTTCATTTTTTCTCCGCTATTATTGACTTTGGAGTGACTCTTTGTTGCATGTTGAGGGATAGTTATATGATCCAATTATGTTATTATTGTTGAGAGAACTTGCGCTAGTGAAAGTATGATCCCTAGGCCTTGTTTCCTAGCATTGCAATACCGTTTACGCTCACTTTTATCATTAGTTACCTTGCTGTTTTTATATTTTCAGATTACAAAAACCTATATCTACCATCCATATTGCACTTGTATCACCATATCTTCGCCGAACTAGTGCGCCTATACAATTTACCATTGTATTGGGTGTGTTGGGGACAAAAGAGACTCTTTGTTATTTGGTTGCAGGGTTGTTTGAGAGAGACCATCTTCATCCTACACCTCCCACGGATTGATAAACCTTAGGTCATCCACTTGAGGGAAATTTGCTACTGTCCTACAAACCTCTGCACTTGGAGGCCCAACACCGTCTACAAGAAGAAGGTTGTGTAGTAGACATCAAACAGCGACGAGTGCTCTTGCGCCGCGAATTGCGACCAGAATAGCTTCTCCGTTGTGTGCCCCTCCTGGGCCCGGAAGAACTGCGAGGCGTCAGCAGCACTCTTCAGAAGATCCGCGAATGCATCTGGAGAACTCCATAGTTGAGTGAGCAGGGCATACTTCTGGCTGCCGAATTTACTCTGTAAAAGAAAGTGCTTACCAGCCGCTATTTGCTTGGCCTGTGTGATCTCCTCGCATGCCGCACGGGACTCGTTCCGCGCCTCCCCGGCTCCCTCGAGAGCCTTGGCTAGTTCGGCCGCTTGGGCTTCATTTTTCTTTTCCAAGGACTCGCACTTACTGGCGGCGTCCTTGATTGCTTGCTCTACTTTGGTCACCCGCTCCTCGTATCGACGGCGGGCAGCCTGTTCGGCCTTCAAATCCGCGCCGCTTTGTCAGAGCTGCTTGGCTTATCCGCGCCTGCTCTTTAGCCCGGGCAAGGTCACCCTTCAGGGTTTCGACTGCGGCCGCGCTTCCTGCAAACGAACAACGGACTTATCATTTCGGGTGTGTAATTTTTTTTCATTTTTTCGCAAACATACCCTGTGCCTCGTCAAACCTCTTGTTGATGTGGACGAGATCCTCATCAGCCATCCCTAGCTTCCGCTTGAGCTCGGATACTTCGGCGGCCTGGGTGGCTGCCACTAACAGCGATGCCTACTTTTTCAAAATAGACAAGTATATTATGTCCTGCGAATACTATTGATCCTCTGTTCGGCCGCTTTTCCACGAACCGAACAGAGTCTCAGGGGCTACTATCTATACACAGGCATATTTTTTTTCATATGAACAGTGGCTAAAAGTTCTTACATCGCATACCTCGAAACCCGTTAACAGGTTAGTGAAAGCTTCATTCAGCCCACTCTTAGCGGCTTGAACCTTTTCAACCACCGCACCCATTAGGGTATGGTGCTCCTCCACGATGGAAGCGCGTTGAAGCATCTCCATGTGTTCGGCGCCTCCGGATTCTCGGAGGTCGCTGCTGGAGTTGACGCAACCCCCTCCTTCGAAGGGGGTCGCTTATTCGGCTCCGGAGCCACTTGGGTGTCCAAAGCGGTGTCCGGCTAGGGGCCCGACTGGTCAGGTCCCCGACCGTAAGTATCCAGGGGGATTGCATCCCTCATGTTCTCGGCAACCGAGGCATTACCCTCCGATACCGTCTTGGTGTTCCCCCGCGCCTCTCCACAGACCGAGGAGGTCCTTTGAGATAATACCTCGGCGTAGTCCGTAGTAGGTGGCGGGGAGGTTCGCGGAGGCGATTCACCCTCCATCATCTCCGACACCACAGAATTCCCCGACGATGAAGATAGTGGGGGAAGATCGCGGGTCGGACTACAACACATGATTTAATATGATTCCCACGATTCGAAAAAGACTGGATGTGTGTAGAGCATCTTTAGATACTTACGATTCGGCTAGCGGCTTGACCCTAGGGAGATGCTTGGGGACGGCTTCAGTGTCTGAATCCAAGTCATCGGACAGGGATATTTTCCCCTCTTGGGCGTGATTGCTCTCTGACTATAGCGCCAGAAAAGCTCCTGACTGCTAGGACTACGTCGGTATTTCCCCAAAGAGGAAGGGATGATGCAGCACAACGATGGTAGGTATTTCCCTCAGTGAAGAAACCAAGGTTATCGAACCAGTAGGAGAACCAAGCAACACAACGTAAACATCACCTGCACAGAAATAACAACACCTCGCAACCTCACGTGTTAAAGGGGTTGTCAATCCCTTTCGGGTAACGATGCCAGAAATTTGTAGTAGATTGAAATAATAGACCGCAAATAAAATAAAGTGCAGCAAAGTATTTTTGTATTTTTGGTTTAATAGATTTGAATAAAAATGCAAAGGAAAAGTAGATCGCAAGCAAATAGATGAGAAAGAAGACCCCGGGGCCGTAGGTCTCACTAGTGGCTTCTCTCGAGAAAAATAGCAAACGGTGGGTAAACAAATTACTGTTGGGCAATTGATAGAACTTCAAATAATTATGATGATATCCGGGCAATGATCATTACATAGGCATCACGTCCAAGATTAGTAGACCGACTCCTGCCTGCATCTACTACTATTACTCCACACATCGACCGCTATCCAGCATGCATCTAGTGTATTAAGTTCATGGAAAAACTAAGTAATGCAATAAGAACGATGACATGATGTAGACAAGATCCGTTTATCTATGCGTAGATATAGATCCCATCTTTTTATCCTTAGTAGCAACGATACATACGTGTCGTTTCCCTTTCTATCACTGGGATCAAGCACCATAAGATCAAACCCACTACCGGGCACCTCTTCCCATTGCAAGATAAATAGATCAAGTTGGCCAAACAAAACCAAAATATCGGAGAAGAAATACGAAGCTATAAGAGATCATGCATATAAGAGATCAAAGAAACTCAGATAACTTTCATGGATATAAAAAGATATAACTGATCATAAACTCGAAGTTCATCAGATCCCAACAAACACACCGCAAAAAGAGTTACATCATATGGATCTCCAAGAGGCCATTGTATTGAGAATTCAGCGAGAGAGAGAGAGAAAGCCATCTAGCTACTAACTACGGACCCGAAGGTCTACAAAGAACTACTCACACATCATCGGAGAGGCACCAATGGAGGTGGTGAACCCCATCCAAGATGGTGTCTAGATTGGATCTGGTGCTTCTAGACTCTCCGGCGGCTAGATGAATATTTCATCGACTCCCCTAGGGTTTCTGAATTTTTGGGGTATTTATGGAGCAAAGAGGCGGTCTGGGGGCACCCGAGGTGGGCACAACCCACCAGGGCGCCCCTGGGCCTCCTGGCACGCCCTGGTGGGTTGTCACCTCCTCGGAACTCCCCCCAGGTGCATCCAGGGCCCGTTGTGTTCCTTCTGGCCCATTAAAAATCATCGTGGAGTTTCGTGGCATTTGGACTCCGTCTGATATTGATTTCCTGCGATGTAAAAAACATGGAAAAAACATCAACTGGCACTTGGCACTATGTCAATAGGTTATTACCAAAATATGATATAAAATGACTATAAAATGATTATAAAACATCCAAGATTGATAATAAAACAACATGGAACAATCAAAAATTATAGATACGTTGGAGACGTATCAGCATCCCCAAGCTTAACTCCTGCTCGTCCTCGAGTAGGTAAGTGATAAAAAAACAGAATTTTTGATGTGGAGTGCTGTTTATCAAGTCATATCATATTCTTTTCTTTATAGCATGGACATTTGGACTTTTATGTGATTCAAAGCAGTAGTCTAGTTTTGACATAATAATTTAGATACTCAAGCATATCAACAAGCAACCATGTCTTTCAAAATATCAATGCTAAAATAAGTTATCCCTAGCCCATCATGCTCAAACATTGATCCATTCATGAAACACACTCGAAAATTAGCTACACTCAATACTTAAGTACGATCATATTGCCTGCTAGTTGGTGCTTTTTATGAGAGAAGATGGAGACTCAAATTCAAAATAAAAATTGCATAAAGTAAAAGAAAGGCCCTTCGTAGAGGGAAGTAGGGATTTGTAGAGGTGCCAGAGCTCAAAGCGAAAAAATAGAGATAAAAACATTTTGGGAGGTGTATCCATCCCACCAACGAAAACGACGTAGAGCTACGAACACTTTCCATGCTAGATATGCCATAGGCGGTTCCCAAACAGAAAATAAAGTTCATTCCTTTTCCACCATACTTTCACTTTCCATGGCTAGCCGTATCTACGGGTGCCTTCCATACCAGCACTTTCCAAGGAATTTATTATTTGACAACATAAAGTAAATTCATTTTTGCATTTCGGGACTGGGAATCCCTAAAACCTTTGCCTTACTCTCGTGCAATGACAAGTGAATAAACACTCATCGTGAGAATAACACATCCAGCATGGAAAATATTAGCCACTGTCGGTGTCAAAACCGGCGAATCTCGGGTAGGGGTGTAACGCCCACAATGTGGCTATATCTCCCACGTGTCGAGGCACGACTTAGAGGCATAACCGCATTGTGGTTTGTCGCAAGAAGGGTCATCTTCACACAATCCCATGTAATGAACAAGAATGGGATAAAGAGTTGGCTTACAATCGCCACTTCACACAATACATAAATAAAACATACATCATTCAGAGTACACACATAGACCGACTACGGTCAAAACCAAAAGAAAAGAAGATAACCCAACTGCTAGATTCCTGATCGTCCCAACTGGGCACCACTACTGATCAAAATGAAAAGAAACAACACAACGAACAAGATCTTCATCGAGCTCCCACTTGAGCTCGGTTGCGTCACCTGCACTGGTATCATCGGCACCTGCAACTGTTTTGGAAGTATCTGTGAGTCACGAGGACTCAGCAATCTCACACCCGCGAGATCAAGACTATTTAAGCTTAAAGGAAAGGATGGGGTAATGAGGTGGAGCTGCAGCAAGCACTAAGCTTATATGGTGGCTAACATACGCAAAAGAGAGCGAGAAGAGAAGCAACGGAACGGTCGTGAACTAGCAATGATCAAGAAGTGATCCTGAACTCCTACTTACGTCAAACATAACCCAGAAACCGTGTTCACTTCCCGGACTCCGCCGAGAAGAGACCATCACGGCTACACGCGCGGTTGATGCGTTTTAATTAGGGTCAAGTGTCAAGTTCTCTACAACCGGATATTAACAAATTCCCATCTGCCACATAACCGCGGGCACAGCTTTCGAAAGATAATACCCTGCAGGGGTGTCCCAACTTAGCCCATCATAAGCTCTCATGGTCAACGAAGGATAAACCTTCTCCCGGAAAGACCCGATCAGTCTCGAATCCCGGTTTACAAGACATTTCGACAATGGTAAAACAAGACCAGCAAAGCCGCCCGATGCGCCGACAAATCCCGATAGGAGCTGCACATATCTCGTTCTCAGGGCACACCGGATGAGACATCCTACGAGTAAAACCAGACCTCGAGTTTCCATGAGGGGGCCCCGCAGTCTACTCAGTTCGGACCAACACTCGAAGGAGCACTGGCCCGGGGGGGGGGGGTTAAAATAAGATGACCCTCGGGCTCGCGAAAACCCGGGGGAAAGGCTTACGTGGCAAATGGTAAAACAAGGTTGGGCCTTGCTGGAGGAGTTTTATTCAAGGCGAACTGTCTAGGGGGTCCCATAAATCACCCAACCGCATAAGGAACGCAAACTCAAGGAACATAATACCGGTATGACAAAAAACTAGGGCGGCAAGAGTGGAACAAAACACCAGGCATAAGGCCGAGCCTTCCACCCTTTACCGAATATATAGATGCATTAATTAAATAAGAGATATTGTGATATCCCAACATATCCATGTTCCAACATGGAACAAACTTCAACTTCACCTGCAACTAGCAACGCTATAAGAAGGGCTGAGCAAAAGCGGTAACTTAGCCAAACAACGGTTTGCTAGGAAAGGATGGTTAGAGGCTGACATGGCAATATGGGAGGCATGATATAGCAAGTGGTAGGTAGCGCAGCATGGCAATAGAGTGAACACTAGCAAAGCAAAGATAGAAGTGATTTCGAGGGGTGGTCATCTTGCCTGAGATCCCGCTAGGAGGAAGAGCGAGTCCATGAAGAAGACAAACGGATGTAGTCGAACGAATCCTCACAACTCCGGAATGAAACCGAAGCTAACGAGAGAAGCAACCCGGAAAGAAACAAACAACATAGTAAACAACCATCACATACACATGGCATGATGCAAAAACAAACATGATGCATGTCCGGTTTAAAAAGGCATGGCATGGCAAAGTGCACAAACGAAACTACAAGTTAAATGGAGCTCAATATGCAACGAGTTGCATATTGACGAAACACCACATTCCAAACATTTAGTTCGCTCTTGTTTATGCACCCAGCAATATTAAATGTTAATAAACATGGCAAGGGGCGAAGCATATGGAAACTACCTATTTAGGCAAGTTTACATGAGGCCGGAACAACAAACAACAATTCCGGAAAATCCTCATATGCATATTTCGAATTTGCTACTGTTCTGCCCTAAACACAATTTTAATGTTGTTAAACAGCAAAATAAAGTGCACCATGTTAAACTAGGCATTTTTCTACCCCATTTACATATAACGTTTATTAAAATCCGAGTTACGGTTATTTAGCTATGAAATAAATCATTTTAACATGGCATTCGAGCAAATTAAATAAACATCACTTTAAACATATTAAACATGGGTGCAAGCAGCATATTATTAAACTACACAAATTTCTGAGCATTTTACATATTTAGATTATTTTAATCCGATGCACGGTTGTGAAGTTATTAAATGCATGAAGTGCAAGGGTTTTCCTGTAAAACTGTAATTCCTGGAATAATCCTAAAATCGCAGATCTGGGGAAAAAAACTACTCGGGCCGAAACTGCACTTGGGCCAAAAGGAACAGGAGCTGGGGGGCAGCTCACCTTGTGGGCCTTGGCCCAGGTCGGTGAAGCAGCAGGCTAGCGGGAAGCTGGACTTGGCGCGGCGCTGGGCCTCGCGGGCAGATCAAAGCGAGGCAGGGCGTGGTCAACACGCAGCCGACGCGCGGTCGAGCAGAGGAGGCTTCGCGTGGCCGACGTGGCTGGCGACGTGGTCAACGCGCAGGCAGAGGAGGCGCATGGGGCAGCAGCGACGGGGTAGAGCGCTCGAACTCGAGCTCCCGAACGAAGACGAACGCGGCGGCGGGCGCATGCAAGATCCGGCGACGCGGATCCTGTCCAAGACAGGCGCGGGAGATGAGATCCGATGCGAGGAAGTGGATTCGGCCAGGGACGACACCTTGGCGAAGCAGGGGAGGTCCGGGACAAGCTGTACGCGGCCTCCGGCAGCGGGGATGGGGCCCTGCCGGGAACGGGCAAGGGCGACGAAGGTCGGCAGGGTCTGGTGGTGGAGATGAGGCCCCGACACTAGCGCGATGCAGCAGCGGGGTTCGGACGGCCATGGCAGGACTCCTGCTGCTGTTGGACCATGAGAGGGAAAACGAGGTCAGGAGGGGGAGAGAGAGCGGAGGTGCGGCAAGAAGGGAAGGAGGGCGACGTAGCTTAGCTGCTGCTGGTGGTGGTAGACGGTGGGGATGGCACGAGGAGGGGAACGGCGGGGAGCTTGATGCAGCGGCCATGGTGGTCTTCTGTGAGCGAAAACAGAGAGAGGGAGGGGGAGATCGTGAGAAAGAGAGGTAGAGAAGCAGGAGGGGAAAATAGCGGGGTTGTCGGGGCACTCATCTGCTGGTGGTACTCTTCAGCGGAGGGAGCTCCGGAGGTCGGCCGGCGACGGGTGAGACGAGGTGAGGAGGAGGCGCTCGGGACAGGAGCTGGCTGCGGGAGGAGCGGGAGAGGAGGAGCTCCTCTGGTTGGCCGGGTGGATCGAGGGGAGGCCTCGGGTGCCAGTTGGTTAGGAGAGAGGATCGGGAGGGATCCCGATGTGGAGTGGCGGCGGCCGAAAGGGAATGATGGGACAAGCCCCTAGGATCTAGGGTTAGACTGATATTTATATCAGATGAATTTAGGTTAGGGGATACCTCATCCCTACGATCATAATCGAACGGCTGAGAAAAATAGGTAGGGAGTCCAAATAACAAAACGGAGATATTTTATAGATGTTAGGGGATGATCCGGACCCAACGGTAACAACAAACCGGGTCGGGTACGGGACAACTTTCGGACGCGCGCGAGGGGGTGGGTGGTTGACGAGAGAGGTTAGTTGGTTTGACAAGAGGGAACCGAAAAC
The DNA here is from genome assembly GCF_002575655.3 of Aegilops tauschii subsp. strangulata. Taxonomy (NCBI): domain Eukaryota; kingdom Viridiplantae; phylum Streptophyta; class Magnoliopsida; order Poales; family Poaceae; genus Aegilops; species Aegilops tauschii. The sequence goes on from NC_053039.3 coordinate 312,148,156, forward strand.
ACGGTTGGTCTCGGAACGGTCAACGAAGACAAGGGGGAACGCGGCAACTACGAACGAATGCAAATTTTTAAAACATGACGGCAACGAAGTGCCGATGCAATGCAAATGATGCGATGATGAATGCAACACACAAATAAAACTCAACTGACTCGCAAAAACAAGGAAGGCAATCGGAGCGTCGGTCTCGGGGCGTTACAACACTCCACCACTACAAGAGGATCTCATCCCGAGATCTAGGATGGCACCGGAGAAAAACGGAAGAGGAAGAGAAAAGGTAAAGCTAAGTTGCTTCTTTGACAAACGAGTGAAACCAAAGAACCTTGAGAGGTCGCAAAGCTTGAAGAAATGACACGACAGAGGTGAACAAAATTGAGAAGACTCCGGTAGAAAAGAGAGACAAGGAACACCATGAGAACCTTGAGGTTAAGTGACACAATAGATATTTAAACCACTCCGGTTAAAACAAGATAGAGAAGGAATAAGAATGATATAATTTGGGCAGCACTCCGACTGTAAATGGAAGGAATTGAACATGATCTTGACAAGATGAGAGGATACTCGATGAAATTACCAACACATTCCCTCCGGAACTAATGAAAGAATGACACAAGGGGTAAGAAAGATTTCAGACAGCACTCCGGTTGAGGAAGGAGACAAAACTTGATAAGATGAGAGAACTCGAATGAAAACACGACACTCCGGCTAAACGGATAAGAAAGGAAAAATTACATGATCTTGACAAAACAAGATGATTGGTCGAAGAGAGCAACATCACAATGCCTCCGGGACGAACGAATAGAAGATAGATCGTCGGAATAAGATAACGGAGAAGAAAATGACAACTTCTGCCACAAATGAGCTTGGAAAGCATCCTTCCAAGAAGGTTATAACGGAGTTGTTGGAAAAAACCAACAACAAAAGGATATGATCCTCGTGGGCTTATGGAGACATCTCAAAACATGAGGTGAAAATTTTGCCACTAACGAAAACAATTGCTTGCTTGAGATCAACGAAGAGATGAAATCTTCTCTCGCCGAGAGGATAGGAGAAAACTTGGATCATTGATAAGCACCATAATAGCAACATTCCTTAGGGAAGGCTTTAGGTGAAACATGACACAAGATAGATCCAACGAAGAGATTGGTGGATTTAAAATATCTCATTCTTGACAACATATGAATCATGAAACGCGAACTCAAATTGTCAAGAATGACATAACACCACCTCAAAAGATAAGAGAAAGAATTGCACTTCGGAATGCAAGATGAAGAATACTTGAACTCCTCAAAACAAGACATGTGTTGAACACCATGTTAATTTTTTGAGTATAGCCTGGCGGATCATAACTTCAAGAGAAATCTTGAAGAACAATCGAAAAATGAAAGGAATCCTTGACGAACCACCATGTAGAGCCTCCATGAAGAACTCCGGTAATAAAAGAATGATCAAACGAAATGGAAAGTTGAAAAGAACTCCGGGAGAAGCCTTGCAATGATTTAGATGGAGCTTTGAAATGATATAATTGAAATAACTTGGAGCTCCGGAAAGAAAGATGAACAATTAAATCAAGAATTTGATATCATGAACGAACTCCGGAAGAAGGAATTAATCACTTGGAGGAAACAAGAATAAGAATTACATTATGCTTAGCCTTCACCAATTTAGATTGATGACAAGCAACGGTTGCAGGTGCTGACGATGCCAGTGCAGATGATGGGATCGATCTCAAGTGGGAGTTCGATGAGGAACGTTGTCGATACTATGTGTCTTTTCCGGATGATCAGTAGTGGAGCCCAGTTGGGACGATCGGGGATCTAGCATTTGGGGTTATCTTATTTTCATTTGGATCTTGACCGTAGTCGGTCTATGTGTGTATTTTGGATGATGTATGGATTATATTTATGTATTGTGTGAAGTGGCGATTGTAAGCCAACTCTTTATCCCATTCTTGTTCATTACATGGGATTGTGTGAAGATGACCCTTCTTGCGACAAAACCACAATGCAGTTATGCCTCTAAGTCATGCCTCGACACGTGGGAGATATAGCCGCATCGTGGGCGTTACAAGGGGGTCCCGAACTATGCGTCTAGGGTCGATGGTTACAGGAGATAGGGGACACGATGTTTACCCAGGTTCGGACCCTCTCTATGGAGGTAATACCCTACTTCCTGCTTGATTGATCTTGATGAATATGAGTGTTACAAGAGTTGATCTACCACGAGATCGTAATGGCTAAACCCTAGAAGTCTAGCCTATATGACTATGGTAATGAGTATATGCTTTCCGGACTACACCCTCCGGTTTATATAGACACCGGGGGGATCTAGGGTTACATAGAGTCGGTTACATAAGAAGGAATCTTCATAGTTGATCGTCAAGCTTGCCTTCCACGCCAAGGAGAGTCCAATCCGAACACGGGTACAGTCTTCGGCCTTCATGTCTTCACAACCCATCAGTCCGGCCCATGGATAGCAGGCCGGATGCCCGAGGACCCCTTAGTCCAGGACTCCCTCAGTAGCCCCTGAACCTGGCTTCAATGACAAGGAGTCCGGCGCGCAGATTGTCTTCGGCATTGCAAGGCGGGTTCCCTTCTATCCGAACTCGAAGATAATCTTCGGATGTGATGATAGTATCCGGACCTGCCACATCATATACAAACGCAGAGATAATATAACTTTTTGTAGCACGACATTACGTCTGACCGGTCATAACTTCGAACCGTTTTCGCGTTCACCGCCCCACGTTCCAAGACGCGGTTGCCATTGGCACGTCTTGTCAAAGCAAAGATCGTGTCCCCTTATCGCGGGATTCTCATCAATGCGGGCATGGGTAACCCAACCGTGCCATTTACATAGGCCTTGGGAATAGGCGAGCTTTCAGGGCGAGTGGGGAGGCGCTTGATATTCGCGGCCTTTATAAGGGGATAAGGATTCCCTTCCTTCACCCACACCCTTTCTCTCCTTCTGTCCTTCCGTCCTTGAGCTCCAGCGCCCAAGCTTTAGCTTTTCCTCGCTCAAGAAAGCACTCCAAACATGTCCGGATCCGGAGCTGGAGGCAAGTGGATGGCCTCCTCTGTTAAGAAGAAGGACATCACGGAGCTCCAGGAGGCCGGATATCTGGCCAAGGAGATCGCTCACCGACTCCCAGCCAAAGGGCAAATAGTCCCCACTCCAGAGCCCCGTGAGAGGGTTGTGTTTTTCACACACTTCGTCCGCGGGCTGGGATTCCCTCTCCACCCGTTCGTCCGCGGACTGATGTTTTACTACGGGCTGGACTTTCACGACCTAGCCCCCAATTTCATTCTCAACATCACGTCATTCATTGTCGTGTGCGAGGCCTTCCTCCGCATCCCACCTCATTTCGGCCTATGGCTGAAAACCTTTAATGTGAAGCCGAAAGCGGTGAGTGGCCAACAAGCATAGTGCGGAGGCGCCATGGTGGGTAAGATGCCCAATGTTACCTGGCCCGAAGGCTCCTTTGCGGAAACGGGGAAGGGGTGGCAATCGGGGTGGTTCTACATCACCGAGCCTCGCGACACTGACTGGGCGGCGGCCCCTGAATTCCGATCCGGAATTCCGATGCGGCTCACCTCTTGGCAAGAGAGGGGCCTAACCTGGGGTCCCTCGAGCGAGCTGACTGGGCTCCAGACGTGCATCCAGAACATGATAGACAGGAAAATCAAGCTCGTCAACGTGATCCAGGTCATGCTCATTCGTCGGGTTCTTCCGTGCCAACGCCGGACTTGCTATCTGTGGGAGTATGATCCGGCCAAGCACCAGACGCTACTGGAGCTCTTCGGCACGAGGCACGAAGACATCTGGAAAGTGCTCTTCAAGGCCGGCGAGACACCACCGCCCACGACTGAGGATCGCGGGCTCAACTTAAAACGCCAGGCTAATTTGGTAAGTTGTTTCATGTCTTCAAGGCATACCTTTTACTAGCATATTTTGAGGAAAAAGCCTAAGCCTTCCTATCCATGTTTTCAGGCCTGGATCGAGGTAGCAGGGGGGATTAACTGCCCAACTCCGCTGCTCGAAGACCCCGAATTTCCATTACTGATGAAAAGCTGTTTCCAGCACCTTATGAGGTGCCGGAGAAGACAACCAAGAAAGCGGCCAAAGGGGACCCAAAGGGGCCCTCGCCGAAAAGGCGCTCCGAACATGATGTCCAAAGACGAGACTCGCTCTTTGTCGGCCGAGGACGATGACGAGGAGGAGGAAGAGGGAGACAACTCCCCACCCGAGGCGGGGAGGAAGAAGAGAACGGCCCCCACAAATCTGGAGGCGAAGGTGCCCAAGAGGGAGAAAGGCTTCCCCGCGGATAACTCCGCGTGGGATGTCGATAGCAGTCCGGAGCGGCCTTCCCGGGCCAAGCCTCGGGCCGCATCGTAAGTATCAAAAATCTTTATGCACGCCCGAACGTCCGTCCTTTCTGCCTTGCAATGTTTGAATCGTGTTATTGCAGTCTGGCTCGGGACAACTCTCCGCTATCTTCATCAGAAGGTTCACTGGACCCAAAGGAGAGGGCCAGCATGTCACCGCCGCCCGCTTACTCCCCTTCGGCCAAGGGTGATGACAAGGAGGCATCTCAAAGGGCCTCCTCGGACCGGGGGAAGGCTCCGGAGATCATCAGGGTGGTGCCCTAGGATGACTCCCGGGCCGCCGGATACATGGGGGAAAAAGCCCCTACGGAGACGGACGGTGCGGGCCGAGTTCTACTCGACCCTCAGCCGGATTCTATTCTGGAGACCTATACGGCTCCGGAGTCCGGCAAATGGCCCTTCCCAAAAGGAGGGGGTGTGCTACCTATGTCCTCTGTCCAACCGGAGGCGCCAGATCATCTACTGGAAGCGCTGCAAGGCGCCTCCATTGTGGATGAGCACCGTGCCCATATGGGTATGGTGATTAAAAGGGTTCAGTCCGCCAAAAACGGACTGACCGAAGCCTGCGCTAGCCTTCTAGCAAGCTTTGAGGTGAGTAATGTAATTGTAAGAAGAATATCACAGTGTAGACAGTAGCCCCTGATGCTCTGTTCGGTGTCCGGAAAGAAAAGCCGAACAGAGGATCAAAATTAATTTTCGCAGGAGTCTAACATAAGGTGTCTATGTGAATAAGCAGGCCTCGTTGCGGGCTGCTACCGCTCAAACCGCGGAGGTCTCCGAACTAAAGCAGAAACTGGAGCGGGCCGAGGAAGAGCTCGGCCTCGTGAAGAAGCAGCTGGAAGATAGCCAAGGTATGCAGTAACCTGCGTGTATTATTGAAGAATAAATGGTTCAAGCTAACTAAAGTGTCATGAACTTTACTAGGGGCCACGACCGAGGTGGCGGCCCTCAAAAAGGCGTTAGCCGAGGCCGAAGAAAAAGCGGCCAAGGAACATGCCGCACGCGAGAAGCACGAGGCTAGGGTCAGCAAGATTCAGCACGAGCTCCAGGACGCCGTCAAGAAGTACGAGTCCTTGGAGCGTGCTTCTAAGACACAAGAATCCGAACTTGCTAAGTCCCACAAGAGCGCGCAAGATGCCCGAGCCGAAGCCCAGAGCACCCTCTGGGAAATCTAGGCGGCCAAGAAGATTGCGGCGGGTAAGGCTGTCACTATGCAAGGCAAGTATGCAAAGGGAACGGTCCTTATACTTACCCGAACTTTGTGTTTTCTAGGGGCATTTACAGATCTGCCGCGCAGCGTATCGGATGTTGTCGAGTTCTATCGGGCCGAAGAAGGGATGTCTACGGAGAAGTTGTTCTGGTCCCAATACCTTGGACCAGAACATCCGGTGCCCTTTAGCGACCAATTGAAACAGATGGTCGAGCTGCACAAGTTAGCTGAGCTAGCCATGAAGGACCTGATAGTCCGGCTGTGGCATGTCGAGCCCGTGCCCGACAGCTACTTTGGACTTGTGCGTCGGCTTGTGAGTGCCTGTCCACGGCTTGAAGTCGTGAAGCGGTCGGCCTACATTGAGGGTGCACGGATGGCATTCGCGCGCGTCAAGACGCACTGGGCGAAGATGGATGCCAAGAAGTTGATGACCGAAGGACCACCTGAGGGCAAGGAGCATCGGCGACCCGAGCTGTATTTTGACGGTGTCCTGGAGGGATCCCACCTTGTGGCGGAGCAATGTGCGAAGGACGTGATATTCCCATGAAAACATTCGGGTTGTCCTGTAATATGAAACAAGATTGGCATGTAATATGATGCTTGTGATTAAATTTCACCTCCTATGCGGCCGTTTATTAAAATCTGAGGGTTGACCAATCGTCGGCTTCTGACCCACGTAGATAGTACGGGGGTGTTCGGGATAAATCTAAACACTCTTTACTCCACCTTCTGGTCCTTAAAGGAGGTGTTTAGCGCAACGAACAAGGCAATCAGACTATAGGGCCTTTATTACCCTCACTTAGCCATAGGAGTTTGACCATGAAAATTTCGGCGAAGCCCCTGGTGTTCGAAAGGCCGAACTAGGGGCGTTATATACGCCTAATCGGAGAAAACTGATTCCTCGCATAAAGCGGAAAAAATCTCTAGGGATTTGAGACCTCTCGAACAGCTGACCGGCTCTCGCCACATCATGACAGTCAGTTTTCAGCTTTCTCTACTGAGGTGCTCGTCCGGACGAACCGGGACACAATCGCAGTAGTTCTCCCTTTACTACCTTAGCCGATATAGTGGAACATAAGGTAGCAAACACAGGAGCCGGGTAACCCAACTATTGACCAAAGACATGATTCAGAGCCGATGCATATAACGCTATAAGTTCGGGGTGTCGAACAGTACTGTAAAAGTGTTCGGACTTTTGTCACAGTAATGCGGGGCGTGATGAAGCCCCTGGCGCAGTAATACGTACCAGAATGTACGCGTGCAACGAGTGATAAATAAAAAGGAAAAAGGGGGGAGAGTAAGTAATAAACTAACGCTGCCCTTTATAATGTGATTAATACGTGGAGGCGTATTTGTGCATGTAATATGGTAAGCAAAAGAGGCTTTTTAACATGCGAAAACCAAGTGCGAGCTGCGTGCGGGTATGTAAAACAGGTATAGCAATCGTTAACGAGGGCCACCTGAGGGTTCCCTTGTGCGCCAAAGCTCCTTGCCTCCTTGGTGTGCCCAACAAACGGGTTGTTAGAAGAAACCTCGAAAACAGAGAAGGGATCTGAAAGGGAAAAGAAAAGGTACGCGAATCCTGGGGTCGGTCGAGCCGCACTGTGGATCGCGAGCTAGCTATGCCTCCGTCCATGTCCATGGGTTTTTAGGCGCGTAGTTATGTACGCGTGGTACGAGTGCCACTCCTTTATCGGGGCTGGGACGGAGGCCGAATTGCCAATCAAGCTCTTGATGAGCCGAGCTGTCCTGTTGCAGTGTAGTCCGGACCCTCTTAACGATGTCCAGGGGCTCGACAGCCGGATTATAGTTCTACTTGAGAAGGCCATTCTGTACCTCTACTGCTAGGGCGGCTGTGTGCTCCTCAGTACGGAGGGAGCGTTCCGTGTTTCCATTAACTGTTATGACGCCGTGCGGACCGGGCATCTTGAGCTTGAGATAAGCATAGTGTGACACCACGTTGAATATTGCAAACGCGGTTCGTCCGAGCAGTGCGTGGTAGCCACTGCAGAAGGGGACGATATCGAAGATTAGCTCTTCGCTTCGGAAGTTATCCGGGGAACCGAATACCACCACCGGCGTAATTGAGCCCGTACAACGGGCCTCTACACCTGGTATGACTCCTTTAAAGGTAGTCTTTGTGGGATTAATGCCCATTTTGCGCACTGTATCCTGATAGAGCAGGTTGAGGCTGCTACCACCGTCCATTAGGACTCCTGTTAGGTGAAATCCGTCTATGATTGGGTCAAGGAATAGTGCGGCCGAACCGCCATGACGGACACTAGTTGGATGATCTCGACGATCAAAGGTGATCGGAAATGACGACCACGGATTGAATTTTGGGGCGACTGGCCCACCCGCATAGACGTCTCTGAGTGCGCGCTTGTGCTCTCTTTTGGGTATGTGTGTAGCATATATCATGTTCACCGTTTTGACTGGAGGGGGAAATTTCTTCTGTTGTCCAGTGTTCGGCTGCCGGGGCTCTTCGTCGTCGTCCTCGCTTTGCGATCCCATTTCCTTGCTCTCGGTGTTTGACTTGCTGGCTTGCTTAAAAACCCAGCAATCTCTGTTGGTATGATTGGCTTGTTTGTCTGGGGTGCCATGTATCTGCCACGGACGATCGAGTATGCGGTCCAAGCTGGATTGTCCCTCGCTGTTCCTTTTATAAGGCTTCTTCCGCTGGCCGGACTTGGAGCCACGGAATCCGGCGTGAACTGCAGTGTCGTCGGTGTTATCGCCATTACTTGCCGGTGTTGTTCCTGGCCTCGAAGGGGCCTGCCTCGCTGGCTGTGTTTTTGCTATGAGCCAGCCAGCTGTCCTCTCCCGCGCAAAAGCGGGTCATGAGTGCTGTGAGGGCTGCCATGGATTTCGGCTTTTCTTGGCCGAGGTGGCGGGCGAGCCATTCGTCACGGCTGCTGTGTTTGAAGGCTGCTAGGGCTTTGGCATCCGGACAGTCAAGGATCTGGTTCTTTTTGGTTAGGAACCTAGTCCAGAATTTTCTGGCTGATTCTCCAGGTTGTTGGACTATATGACTTAAGTCATCGGCATCTGGTGGCCGGACATAAGTACCTTGGAAGTTGTCAAGGAAAGCTTCTTCCAAGTCCTCTTAGCTGCCGATGGAATTTTCAGGCAGGCTATTTAGCCAGTGTCTAGCCGGCCCTTTTAAATTTAGTGGGAGGTACTTGATGGCGTGGAGGTCGTCTCCTCGGGCCATATGGATGTGGAGAATAAAATCCTCGATCCATACTGCGGGATCGGTTGTTCCGTCGTATGATTCAATATTGACGGGCTTGAACCCCTCGGGGAATTCATGATCCAGTACTTCGTCTGTGAAGCAGAGAGGGTGTGCGGCGCCTCTATATCGGGCCGCGTTGCGACGCACCTCCAATGAAGTCCGTCTGCGTTTATCGGTCCGGGCGTCCGAATAGGTAGCCGTCATCCCGAGTCGGGAAGCGTCCTCACGATCCGTAGATTGATCTGGTGTGTCCTGCTCTACTGTCCAGGTCCTGCCGAAGGTCGTATGTATGGTCCCGAGCTGTTTTGTCTCTGTTTTTACGAGGCGGTGGGGCGGGCTGTTGTTCGGCCTGAGTTGCCGTTTTATCCCGACCGCGAGGTGGTCGGTCCGCTGCACTATCCCGACCACGTGGTGGTCGTTCCGCATTGCGCGAGGGAGGTATTGTCTCTGGTACCTTATCGTCGAACTGAGGTAGCAGTCTGCGCTTCGGGTAACTCTTGGCTGGGTGCTTGAGGCCATATTCTTCGGCTGCCAGGACATCAGTCCAGCAGTCAATGAGTAGGTCTTGATCGGCTTGAAGCTACTGCTGCTTTTTCTTCAGGCTTCTTGCAGTAGCTATTAGCTGGCGCTTGAAGCGCTCCTGCTCGAGGGGTGCCTCAGGCATGATGCAATCCTCGCTGCAAAGGTTCTCCTCATCCTCGGAGAGTGGACGACAACTATCGTCATCCGGGTCATTGGGCATGGCCTGTTTATCAGGGTTAACTTGCCCGTTGTCTTGTTCCTCATGTTCGGATGTTGCTCCAATAGGGTCTTCATTGTTTTCGGCGTCCCCGGAGTACTATTTTCTCCGGTGCCAGTGTTGCCATTTTTTGAGCGACATGGCTTAGAACGGTGTTTAGGGCGCCGGCGCTTGGACTGTGTCTCAGAAGGTTTATTCGCAACTGAATCTTCTTTGTCACCGTCGCTAGTGTTTTTAGGTGTGTCAACCATGTACACATCGTATGAAGAGGTGGCCGTCCAACGTCTAGTGAATAGTGGGTCTTGGCCTTGCTCCTTGTCGGCATCGTCATCCATACTGTCGATGTCTTCGGAGCCATAATCAAGCAGGTCGGTTAAGTCCTCGATAGTGGCTATGAAGTGGGTGGCGAGTGGGAAGCGAAATTCCCCCTCATCAGCTTCTAGTTCGAACCGGACATAGTTCAGCTGTGAGTCCCCCGCCAAGGACAGGTTTTTAATGAATTTAGCACATCGCCCAAGGGCGAGTGTTGGAGGACGTCTGCGGCGCTGAACCCGAAGATCGATGACCGATCCAGCTCGGTGTCTGCAGGCGTACGTGGTTCGGAATTCATAGCCGGAAACGAGTCCGGAATTCCGTTGACGCAGATATTCCCAGGTGTTGAGTCTGTGTGCAGCTCCGACGCCACGGACTCTGTGGCTTCAGATGGTGCAATCAGCTCCAGATCTAAGGCCGTAGCAGTTACAGGAACCATCTCCTGAATCTGGTCCGATGACAGATTTAAGTCATGTTCATCGGAGCGAGGGGGAGCGATCGCCGCGGTCTCAAATCCATTGAAGATCAAGTCTCCACGGATATCCGCAACGTAGTTCAAGCTTCCAAATCTGACCTGGTGGCCAGGGGCGTAACCATCGATCTGCTCCAGATGGCCAAGCGAGTTGGCCCGCAGTACGAAACCACCGAATACAAAAATCTGTCCGGGGAGGAAGGTTTCTCCCTGGGCAGCGTCACTATGGACGATCGAAGGGGCCATCGAACCTTTCGTCGACGGCACAGTGGAACTCTCAATAAAAGCATCAATGTCGGTGTCAAAATCGGCGGATCTCGGGTAGGGGGTCCCGAACTGTGCGTCTAGGGTCGATGGCTACATGAGACAGGGGACACGATGTTTACCTTGGTTCGGGCCCTCTCTATGGAGGTAATACCCTACTTCCTGCTTGATTGATCTTGATGAATATGAGTGTTACAAGAGTTGATCTACCACGAGATCGTAATGGCTAAACCCTAGAAGTCTAGCCTATATGACTATGGTAATGAGTTTATGCTTTCCGGACTACACCCTCCGGTTTATATAGACACCGGGGGGATCTAGGGTTACATAGAGTCGGTTACATAAGAAGGAATCTTCATAGTTGATCGCCAAGCTTGCCTTCCACGCCAAGGAGAGTCCAATCCGGACACGGGTACAGTCTTCGGCCTTCATGTCTTCACAGCCCATCAGTTCGACCCATGGATAACAGACCGGACGCCCGAGGACCCCTTAGTCCAGGACTCCCTCAGCCACCCGTTACCGTTCTGCGAGCGAAACAAACACACAAAAGAGAAGTTTATTTTGAAAATTAGAGATGGCACATGCAAATTTTCTTAGAACGGCAAAAGAATACCGCATATAGGTAGATATAGTGGACTCATGTGGCAAAACTGGCTTAAAGGATTTTTGGATGCACAAGTAGAAGTCATACTTAGTGCAAAATGAAGGCTAGCAAAAAGATTGAGAAGCGACCAACAAGAAACGAATAATCTCATAAGCAAGCATTAGCATAATTAACACCGAATAATGCACCACAAGTAGGATATAATTTTCATTGCATGATTATTGACTTTCGTGCATGCATAGGGAATCACAAACCTTAACACCAATATTCTTACTAGAGCACAATTACTTATCAACATAACTCACATATCACATCATCATATCTCAAAACTATTACTAAGAATCAAGTTTATTTTGTCCAATGATCTTCATGACATTTTTTCCTTTTTCTTTATCCTTCTTGGATATCTATCACTTTGGGACTAATTTTCATGTGTTGCTTTTCATAAGCTCAAACAAGTATAAGTGAAGATCATGAGCATAACAAATTTTCTTTCTCTCAAAATAATTTAAGTGAAGCAAGAGAATTTCTTCAAAATTTTACTAACTCTCAAATAAATCTAAGTGAAGAAAGAGAGCATTTCTTCAAAAATACTAAGCACACCGTGCTCAAAAAGATATAAGTGAAGCACTAGAGCAAGTCCTAGCTCATAAAAGATTTAAGTGAAGCACGGAGAGCAATTCTAACAAGTCATGAAATAATTTTGGCTCTCTCAAATAGGTGTGTCCAGCAAGGATTGATGACCTAAAACACAAAATAAAACAAGCAAAGACATATATCATACAAGACGCTCCAAGCAAAACACATATCATGTGACGAATAAAAATATAGTCTCGAGTAAAATACCGATAGTTGTTAGAAGAAAGAGGGGATGCCACTCGGGGGCATCCCCAAGATTAGTTGGTGCCCATTATTGGATAATATCTTGGGATGCCGGGGCATCCCCAAGCTTAGGCTCTTCTATCCGTCTTTCATCCATCGTAAGATAACCCAAAACTTGAAAACTTCAATCACACAAAACTCAACAAAACCTTTGTGAGATCCGTTAGTAAAAGAAAGCAAACCACTACTATAAGTGTTGTATCAAACCAATTCATATTTTGTTTTTGTATTATATCTACTGTATTCCAAATTTTCTATGGCAAAAACTCATCAAAGAAAACCATAGATCTGTCAAAATAAGCACACAACACAAAGAAAACAGAATCTGTCAAAACAGAACAGTCTGTAGTAATCTGACTTTTGCGAATATTTCTGGAACTCCAAAAATTCTACCAAATTAGGTAACCAGGGTAATTTGTATATTAATCTTCTTCAAAAAGAATCAGGGCAAAATATCTTTTCTGTGATTTATGAAAATTATTTTCGTAAGCACAAAGTTTCTGTCTTTTTCAGCAAGATCAAACAACTATCACCCAAGAAGATCCTAAAGGCTTTAGTTGGCACAAACACTGATTAAAACACAAAAAACACAATCATACCAGTAGAATAATTGTGCAAACACACAAAAACCAAAAGTAAAAAAGAAAAAATAAATTTTATTCATTGGGTTGCCTCCCAACAAGCGCTATAGTTTTACGCCCTTAGCTAGGCGTAAGGCAAGGATCTAAGTTTTGTCATCTTTGATTCGAGATCCATAAGATACCCTCATGATTGATTCATAAGGTGGCCTAATTTTTGTTCTAGGAAAGTGTTCCATACCCTTCCTCAAAGGAAATTGGAACTTGATATTGCCTTCTTTCATATCAATTACGGCACTGATAGTGCGTAAAAACGGTCTACCAAGAAAAATTGGACAAGACGGATTGCAATCAATATCAAGAACAATAAAATCTATGGGCACATAGTTCCTATTTGCAAGAATAAGAACATCATTAATTCTTCCCATAGGCTTTTTAATAGTAGAATCCTCCAAGTGCAAATTCAAGGAACATTCTTCAAGATTGGTAAGACCAAGCACATCACATAAAGATTTCGGAATTGTAGAAACACTAGCACCCAAGTCACACAAAGCAAAACACTCATAATTTTTAATCTTGACTTTGATAGTAGGTTCCCATTCATCATGCAATTTTCTAGGAACTGAAACTTCTAATTCCAATTTTTCTTCCAAAGCTTTCATCATAGCATCAACAATATGTTTAGTAAAAGCTTTGTTTTGTTCATAAGCATGGGGTGAATTTAGCATGGATTGCAACAAAGAAATACAATCAATCAAAGATCAACTATCATAATTAAAGTATTTGTAATCCAAATGAGTGGGTGCATCACTAACTAAAGTTTTGACCTCTCCAAACCCACTTTTATCAATTTTCTCAACAAGATTTTCACCCTCCGAAATATTGGGACGCCTTCTACCTAAAGTTGACTCTTCTCCAGTCCCTTTTTCATCAATCTTATCTTTACTAAACAGAGAATAAATAGAGGAAACACCAATCATTTTAAGATCTTCATAATTTTTGCAAGAATAATCACTAGAAAAAGCTTTCTCTAAAAATTCTCTTTTAGCTCTAAGCATAGCAGTTCTTTTCTTACTTTCATCCATAGAAACATAAAGAGCTTTAATGTATTCATCAACTTTAGGCACAAAAATTTTCATTTTGAGATTTTCCACATCATGAGCAATTCTATCAACACTTCTAGACAAATCATTAATCTTATTCAACTTTTCTTCTATGGAAGTGTTGAAAACTTTTTGCGTGTTGATAAATTATTTAATATTATTCTCAAGATCAGAGGTATTCCTATTATTATTGTAAGATTGATTTCCATAGGAATTACCATAATTATTAGAGGAATTACTAGGAAAATGCCTAGGATTAAAATTTCCTCTATAAGCATTGTTGTTGAAATTATTGCAAGAAATAAAATTCACATCAATGGCATCACTATTTTGCTCAATCAAAGTAGACGAAGGCATATCATTAAAATAAATAGGAGCACTTTTACTAGCAACCAATTTCATAAGAGCATCAACTTTATCACTCAAAGAAGAAATTTCTTCAGCCGAGTTAACCTTTTTTACTAGTAGGAGCTCTTTCGGTATGCCATTGTGAATATTTTGCCATGATATTATCAAGCAATTTGGTGGCTTCACCCAAAGTAATTTCCATAAAAGTACCACCCGCGGCGGAATCTAAAAGATTATGAGAAACGAAATTCAACCCCGCATAAAAATTTTGTTTGATCATCCAAAGATATAACCCATGAGTTGGGCAATTCCTTAGCATCATTTTCATCCTTTCCCAAGATTGTGCAACATCAAGTTGATTGAAATTCATGATCTGGGTTCTAAGGGAAATAATTTTTGCGGGAGAAATACTTAGTGATAAAAGCATCTTTGCACTTATTCCAAGAATCGATACTATTACGAGGCAAAGAAGAGAACCGAACTTTTGCAGAATCACGCAAAGAAAATAGAAATAATTTCATCTTGACCACATCATGGTCCACATATTTTTTCTTTTGCATATTGCATAATTCCACGAAGGTATTAAGATGGGATGCGGATCCTCATTAGGAGTACCGGAAAATTGGTCTTTCATAACAAGATTCAGCAAAGCAGTATTAATATCACAAGTCTCCGCACTAGTAGCGGGAGAAGCAAGCGGAGTGCCAATAAAATCATTGTTGTTGGTATTTGAGAAATCACATAACTTGGTGTTCTCTTGAGTCATGATGACTACACAACAAGATTGCACTCAAAAACAGATCCTGCAAGAAAACGGCGAACGGAAAAAGAGAGGCGAATAAAACAGCAAATTTTTGTGAAGTGGGGGAGAGGAAAATGGAAAATAATGTAAATTGCGAGGAGATGATATTTGTGATTAGGAACCTGGTTATGTTGAAGATCCTCCCCGGCAACGGCGCCAGAAATTCCTTTTGATTGCTCTCTGACTATAGCGCCAGAAAAGCTCCTGTCTGCTAGGAATACGTCGGTATTTCCCCAAAGAGGAAGGGATGATGCAGCACAACGATGGTAGGTATTTCCCTCAGTGAAGAAACCAAGGTTATCGAACCAGTAGGAGAACCAAGCAACACAACGTAAACATCACCTGCACAGAAATAACAACACCTCGCAACCTCACGTGTTAAAGGGGTTGTCAATCCCTTTCGGGTAACGATGCCAGAAATTTGTAGTAGATTGAAATAATAGACCGCAAATAAAATAAAGTGCAGCAAAGTATTTTTGTATTTTTGGTTTAATAGATTTGAATAAAAATGCAAAGGAAAAGTAGATCGCAAGCAAATAGATGAGAAAGAAGACCCCGGGGCCGTAGGTCTCACTAGTGGCTTCTCTCGAGAAAAATAGCAAACGGTGGGTAAACAAATTACTGTTGGGAAATTGATAGAACTTCAAATAATTATGATGATATCCGGGCAATGATCATTACATAGGCATCACATCCAAGATTAGTAGACCGACTCCTGCCTGCATCTACTACTATTACTCCACACATCGACCGCTATCCAGCATGCATCTAGTGTATTAAGTTCATGGAAAAACGAAGTGATGCAATAAGAACGATGACATGATGTAGACAAGATCCGTTTATCTATGCATAGATATAGATCCCATCTTTTTATCCTTAGTAGCAACGATACATACGTGTCGTTTCCCTTTCTATCACTGGGATCAAGCACCGTAACATCAAACCCACTACCGGGCACCTCTTCCCATTGCAAGATAAATAGATCAAGTTGGCCAAACAAAACCAAAATATCGGAGAAGAAATACGAAGCTATAAGAGATCATGCATATAAGAGATCAAAGAAACTCAAATAACTTTCATGGATATAAAAAGATATAACTGATCATAAACTCGAAGTTCATCAGATCCCAACAAACACACCGCAAAAAGAGTTACATCATATGGATCTCCAAGAGGCCATTGTATTGAGAATTCAGCGAGAGAGAGAGAGAGAAAGCCATCTAGCTACTAACTACGGACCCGAAGGTCTACAAAGAACTACTCACGCATCATCAGAGAGGCACCAATGGAGGTGGTGAACCCCATCCAAGATGGTGTCTAGATTGGATCTGGTGCTTCTGGACTCTGCGGCGGCTGGATGTATATTTCGTCGACTCCCCTAGGGTTTCTGGATTTTTGGGGTATTTATAGAGCAAAGAGGCGGTCCGGGGGGCACCTGAGGTGGGCACAACCCACCAGGGCGCGCCTGGGCCTCCTGGCGCGCCCTGGGGGGTTGTCCCCTCCTCGGGACTCCCCCCAGGTGCAACCAGGGCCCGTTGTGTTCCTTCTGGCCCGTAAAAAATCATCGTGGAGTTTCATGGCATTTGGACTCCATCTGATATTGATTTCCTGCGATGTAAAAAACATGGAAAAAACAACAACTGGCACTTGGCACTATGTCAATAGGTTAGTACCAAAAAATGATATAAAATGATTATAAAGCATCCAAGATTGATAATAAAACAATATGGAACAATCAAAATTTATAGATACGTTGGAGACGTATCAGGGCGCCTCCGCCTCCGGGTCTGCGGAGGCCGCCCTGTTCTTCCCCTTGGGAGGAGGGTTATCTTCTTCCTCCTCGTCTTCGTCCCCCTCATGGGAGGAGAGAGCCTCTGTCCCTCCGGACACTGCATCTGAAGTACCTTTATTGCGAGGGCCACTTTCGGCCCCCTTGCCTTTCTTCTTCTCGTCCTTCTTCGCCGGCGCCTGGTATGGCGTCGGAACCAGCATCTTCATTAGCAGAGGATTGGCTGGGTCCTCAGGGAGTGGGGCCGGACACCTGATTCGCTCCACCTTTTTCGTCCAACCCTGTTTGAAGGAGGAATTTCTCAATATCTGCCCCATTTTTGTTCTTGAACCAAGCTACTTATCGGGGTGGCCGGGTGGTTGCAGTCGAGGCCAATGTCCTCGGACATCTCCGGACACAATTTCTGAGTCTTGAAGAGCAATTTCCAGATCTCTTTGTGTGTCGTGCCGAAGAAATGCTGCAGGGTCCGCGGCCCTTCGGGATTAAACTCCCACATTCTGAGAGGTCGTCGCTGGCATGGAAGGGTTCGACGGACTAGCATCACCTGGATTACATCCGTAATGCTGGTGTTCTTTTCTATGATACTCTTGATGCACTTTTGCAGCATCGGCACCTCGTCAGGCGACCCCCAGTCCAGACCTTTGTTCATCCACGACGCGAGCCGCAGCGGGGGTCCGGATCTGAATGTGGGAGCGGCCGCCCGATGTAGAACCACTCCTGCTGCCATGTCTTGACGGTCTCCACGAAGGCCCCTTTGGGCCAGGTGACCTTGGGGAGCTTGCTCACCATGGCGCCGCCACAATCTGTGTGCTGCCCCTCGACCACCTTCGGCTTCACATTAAAGACCTTGAGCTACAGGCCGAAGTGTGGGGGGATGCGGAGGAATGCCTCACACACGACGATAAACGCCGAGATGTGAAGGAAGGAGTTTGGGGCTAGATCATGAAAATCTATCCCGTAATAAAACATAAGGCCGCGAACAAAGGGATGGAGGCTAAACCCTAACCCGCGGAGAAAGTGAGGTATGAACATGGCCCTCTCACCGAGCTTTGGTGTGGGGATGACTTGCTCTTTTGCAGGGAGCCTGTGTTTGATTTCCGTGGTCAGGTACCTCGCTTCCCGAAGCTCTTTGATGTTCTCCTCCATCACGGAGAAGGCCATCCACTTGCCTTGAGCACCGGATCCAGACATTGCTGGAAGGATTGGTGGCGGTGGGAAAGGTTGAAGCTTGGGCGCTAGAGCTCGAGGATGGGAAGGCAGAGGAGGGAAGAGGGCTTGGGGTGAGAGGTTGGATCTTTATCCGTTTATATAGGCCGTGAATATCAAGGGCCCCCCTCAAGTATTAAAACTCGCCTGTTCCCAAAGGGTCGTGCGAATGGCACAATTGGATTACCCAAGCTCGTGTTGATGAGAATCCTGCAATAAGGGGACACGATCTCTGCTTTGACAAGACGTGTCAGAAGAGGCGGTGCCTCGAAACCCGGGACGGGAGGCCAAAAAACGGTTCGATATAATGATAAGGCCGGATGCAACGTCTCGCCGAAAAAGCTGTCAGTGGACATGGATTATTTTGTTCAAGTTTTTTTCCCTTATGGTCTAGGGTTGTAACTATTTTACGGAGCCGGATATAGTTCTCTTGTTCAACTGCTTTAATGTATTCGGAGGAGGAATCCGCCTTGCAATGCCGAAGGCAATCTGCGCGCCGGATACATCGCCATTGAAGCCTAGTTCAGGGGCTATTGAGGGAGTCCTGGATTATGGGGTCCTCGGGGAGCCGGCTTGTACTACATGGGCCGGACTGATGGGTCATAAAGATACGAGACAGAAGACCTTCTCCCGTGTCCGGATGGGACTCTCCTTTGCGTGGACGGCAAGCTTGGCATCAGGATGTATAGTTTCCTTTCTCTGTAAACCGACTCTGTACAACCCTAGGCCCCTCCGATATCTATATAAACCGGAGGGGTTTAGTCCGTAGAGACTAAGACAAATCATACATGCTAGAAATCTAGGGTTTAGCCATTACGATCTCGAGGTAGATCGACTCTTGTAACCCCTATACTCATAAAAGTCAATCAAGCAGGAAGTAGGGTATTACCTCCATCAAGAGGGCCCGAACCTGGGTAAACATCATGTCCCTTGCCTCCTGTTACCTTGCGATCCTCAGACGCACAGTTCGGGACCCCCTACCCGAGATCGGCCGGTTTTGACACCGACACCCGCTGCTGCCAAGGTGTAGTTAGACGTTGTTCTTCGAGGTGGATCAAGCTCTTCTGGTCTGTGTGGATGATGAACTCGCTGTGCTGTAGACCGCCATTTGTCGACTGCAACCACAATAGCCAGGTATTCTTTCTCATAGGTGGAGAGTCCTTAGTAACGGGGACTTAAGCTCTTGCTCATGTAGGCAATAGGGTGACTATCTTGCTGAAGTACTGCTCCAATCCCTCTATCGCACACATCTGTTTCAATGGTAAATGGGCGGTTGAAGTTTGGTAGGGCGAGAACCGGCGCCGAAGTGAGTTGCTGCTTCAACAAGGTGAATGCTTGCGCAGTGTTGTCGGTTCAGACAAATGGAGTCCCCTTCTTCAACAGGTTGAACAGGGGACGGGTGATGACACCGAAACCACGGACAAATCCGCGGTAATAACCCGCAAGGCCCAGGAAACAACGCACCTCCTTGGCATCCTGGGGCACGGGCCATGCTTGAACTGCTTGTATCTTGGTCGGGTCGGTGGCTACCCCCTTGTCGTTGATCACATGCCTGAGGTATGAGAGTTGCCTCTATCCAAACTCGCACTTTGCTAGCTTCACCTTCCATTGGTCACGACGCAGCAAAGCCAACACTTTTCGGAGATGATCTAGATGCTCTTTCCACGTTTTGCTGAAGACAAGGATGTCATCGAAGAATAGGAGCACACAGTAACGCAACAGAGGATGAAATGTGTCTGTCATGGCCCCCAAGAAGGTGGGCGCCCCCCACCCCCCGCGAGTCCGAAGGACAAAACCTTGAACTCATAGTGCCCTGTGTGCGTCTGGAAGGCTGTCTTGTACTCTTTACCTTCTACAAGATGAATCCGCTGATAACCAGCCCGGAGATCGAGCTTGGAGAACCAGGCTGCCCCATGCAGCTCATCCAACAACTCTTCGAGGATAGGCACTGGGAATTTGCTAACACAAGTCATGGCGTTGAGATGCCTATAATCGATGCAGAGACGCCAGGTTCCGTCCTTCTTTTTGACCAAAATGACAGGGGAGGAGAAACTGCTGTGGTTGCGCTGTATCACTCCAGAATTCAACAGCTCCTCGACCTGCCACTCTATCTCCGACTTGAGTTCTGGTTTGTGCCTGTACGGTCGTATGTTCACCGGTTGAGCGCCTGGCATGAGAGGAATCTTATGGTCGCAGACACGACGCGGTGGCAGCCCCGTAGGTTCACCAAACACATCCTTGAACTCGTCCAATACGCACTGCAAGTCTGGTGGAGTGGTGGGGGTGGTGGGGCAGTCCTCCGATATTGGGTACAGCAGAACCATATGCAGCAGAGAACCTTGACGACACATGTTCTGGAGCTGGAGGCTGCTGATCAGATGACAATTAGTAGTGTTGGCCTCGTGGCCGAACAGGCGAGCCGGACCTAGCGGAGTTGGAATTTGGATGACCTTTTTCTTCCAATCAACAGTCATCGGGCTATGCAGCTCTAGCCAATCCATGCCGAGAATTGCATCATAAGCACCCAGCGGGAGGATCTTCATGTCTGTGATGAATTCTTGCCCTTGAGATGCCCATTTGCAGGCCGGCAGTACTGCTGAACAGGTGAGTTCGCCGCCGTCCGCCACATGGACGCGGCAGGGTTGCTGCAGAGGCACGACCCCCGACAGTTGCTGGGCCAGCTCTTGGTTGATGAACGAGGTGGAGCTCCCGCTATCCACCAGCAACATGACCTCTTGCCTTTGAATGGATGCCAGCAGCTGGAAAGCCTGTGGTGAAACGGTGCCGTCGAGAGCCGGCCGGGATATGGCCATCACCATGTCGCTCGGCGCCGTGCCATCGCTCGGTGGGGATGAAGAGTCGATGCCGAAGAGCTCGAGCATCTCCTCGACGACGTGCAGCTTGATACGTCTCCAACGTATCTATAATTTATGAAGTCTTCATGCTATTATATTATCAATCTCAGATGTTATATGCATTTATATGCTATTTTACATGATTTTTGGGACTAACCTATTAACCTAGAGCCCAGTGCCAGTTTCTGTTTTCTCCTTGTTTTTGAGTTTTACAGAAAAGGAATATCAAACGGAGTCCAATTGACGTGCCAATTTTTGATGATTTTTTATGGACCAAAAGAAGACCCCGGAGTAAAAGAGTTGGGCCAGGAGAGTCCCGGGGCGTCCACGAGGGTGGGGGGCACGCCCACCCCCCAGGCAAGTGGGCCTGCCTCGTGGACACCTCGGGCACCTCCTTGACGTGAGACCGACGCCAAAAATTCCTATAAATACAGAAACCTCGGAAAATCAACCTAGATCGGAAGTTCCGCCGCCGTAAGCCTCTATAGCCACGAGAAATCAATCTAGGCCCTCTCCGGCACCCTGCCGGAGGGGGCCATCATCACCGGTGGCCATGGAGGAGGATCCCGGAGGGGCCATCATCACCATGAAGGCCAAGGACCAGAGGGGGAGGCCATGGAGGAGGAAGCACAAGGGGGAGAACCTCTCCTCCTCTCTCTTGGTGGCACCGGAGTGCCATCGAGAGGGGAATCATCGCCGCGGTGATCGTCTTCATCAACATCACCACCATCATCACCATCCTCATCTCTTTTACGCGGTCCACTCTCCCGCACCCCGCTGTAATCCCTACTTGAACATGGTTCTTTATGCCACATATTATGATCCAATGATGTGTTGCCATCCTATGATGTTTTGAGTAGATATCTTTTGTCCTTGGGTTGATTGATGATCTAGATTGGTACGAGTTGTATGTTTTACTTTGGTGCTGTCCTATGGTGCCCTCCATGTCGCGCAAGCGTGAGGGATTCCCGCTGCAGGGTGTTGCAATACGTTCATGATTCGCTTATAGTGGGTTGGTGAGTGACTGAAACACAAACCCGAGTAAGGGGGTTGTTGCGTATGGGAATAAAGAGGACTTGATGCTTTAATGCTATGGTTGGGTTTTACCTTAATGATCTTTAGTAGTTGCGGATGCTTGCTAGAGTTCCAATCATAAGTGCATATGATCCAAGTAGAGAAAGTATGTTAGCTTATGCCTCTCCCTCATATGAAACTGCAATGGCGAGTATCGGTCTTGTTAACAATTGCCTAGGACAATTCCGCACACCGACCCATCATTATTCCACACTAGCTATTTATAATATTTAGTAATATATTCCAAGCTTATGATAACAGCACCTACTTTTACATTTTAGCTCTCCGATACCATGCAAAGTTATCCTCTTCATACCCACAACGTAGTTTTATTTCTCGTTTCTAGTTGGAAGCAAACGTTTGGTGTACGTAGAGTCGTATCAGTGGCAGATAGGACTTGAGAGAATATTGATCTTACCTTTAGCTCCTTGTGGGTTCGACACTCCATACTTATCACTTCCACCTTTGGGAATTGCTACGATGATTCCCTGCACTTGGGGATTATCAAGCTCTTTTCTGGCGCCGTTGCCGGGGAGCAATAGCGTGGGGTTGATATTCTCGTGTGTGCTTGTTTGCTTTCTTCACTAAGTAGATTTTGTTTTTTTTCCTTTTTGTTTCTGTTTAGTTGTGGGTGAAACATACAATTTTTTTTAAAAGAATGAAAATACAAACATGTTTTACTTGCCTTTCATGCCTAAAAAGTTTTTCAAAAAGAGAAGTGATTGAAAAGTTATGCATTGAAGAAGTGAGGGTCGACCTTGAGCACTTGTGTTCATGCTCATGAAAACACTGTAGAATTTTTCATGGAAGTTTCTCTGTAAATAATTATCCCCTTGTATATATCCATTATATTATAAAAATATTGTGCCGAGCTTTGGTTTTAGGACGATTAGATTGCTTGTTTAATATGTGCAGAACAAAAACAGAAACTTTGGCTGTAGTGCATGAATTTACATTTTTTACTGGAAGGTCAAATGGGTCTGAAACTTTTTGCACATTACTTCTGTACAAATTATTAAAATTGTCAAATTTATTTCATAATTTTAGGAGTTACAGAAGTTTGCTAAACTTCCAGATTACTACAGACTGTCCTGTTTAAGACAGATTCTGGTTTTTATGCATTGCTTGCTTGTTTTGATGAAACTATCAATTTCTATCAGTGGATTAAGCCATGGAAAAGTTATATTACAGCAGCTATAATGCAAAAACAAAATATGAATTGGTTTGCAACAGTACTTATAGTAGTGATTTGCTTTGTTATACTAACGGATCTCACAAGTTTTTGTTAAAGTTCTGTGTGGATGAAGTGTTCGAAGATCGAGGAGCTATCAATATGAGAATAATAAAGAGAGCCAAGAGTTCAAGCTTAGGGATGCTCAATGCACCCCAAGTAAATATTTAAGAGGATGCTCAAGCATCTAAGCTTGGGGATGCCCCGTTTGGCATCCCATCTTTCTTCTTCAACAAATATCGGTATACCTCGGTTTTGTTTTGTTCACATGATTTGTGTCCTTTGTGTTTTTTTCTTTTTCTTCAAGAACCATGCTAGTGTGAGATTTCCCTTCATCAATTTATAGAATACTTCATGTGCTTCACTTATATCTTTTAAGTATGATCTTATAGAATTGCTCTTTGTGCTTCACTTAAATCTTTTGAGTATGGTTTTATAGAATGCTTCATGTGCTTCACTTATATATTTTGAGATTGGATATTGGTTAGTCTATATTAATTGTAGAATGCTCCATGAACTTCACTTATATCTTTGGAGTATGAATGATACTATAATCTAAAGTGGGTTTGGAAGAGTGTCAACTTTAGGAATTAGTGATCCCACTATTTTGGAGGGTGTTGAATCTTAGTATGATATTTATGAAACTGGATTTGGAAGAGTGTCAACTTTAGTTAGTAATGATTCCACTATTTTGGAAGAGGTTCCAATTGATTATGAGAACAAAGTTGCTATCTATGATGATTATTGTGATGACATGTAAGCTATAAATAATAATGTTAACCATGAAACTTGTCATCATGATTTTAGTTTTCAATTGGATTATGCCTCACATGACAGTTATTTTGTTGAGTTTGCTCCCACTATTCCGAATGAGAAGAATTTTGCTTATGTGGAGAGTAGTACAATCTCTATGCTTGTAGATCATGAAAAGAATTCTTTATGTGATGGTTATATTGTTGAACTCATTCATGATGCTACTGAAAATTATATGAGGGAGGAATACATGCTTGTAGGAGTTGAATATTATCAAGTTTCCACTCTAAGTGCTTAAAGTTTTGAAGTTATACTTGTTTTGCCTTCCTATGCTATTTGATTGTTGTTCTTATAAATGGTGTGCTCACAAAATCCCTAGGCATAGGAAGTGGGTTATGTTTAAATGTGCTAGTCATATTCTTCATGATGCTCTCTTTATGTTTCAATTCTTTTCTTTTATGTCAGCATCATTGAAATCATCATGCCTAGCTAAAAGGCACTAAAGAAAAGCGCTTGTTGGGAGGAAACCCAATATTTACCCTTACTGTTTTTGTGTGTTTACGTGATTAAGCTACTGTATTAATCATGTTTTATAGCTTTTGTTTCAATAAAGTGCCAAGTAAGACCTTTGGGAAGACTTGGGTGAAAGTTAATGTGATCTTGCTGTAAAAAACAGAAACTTTGCGCTCACGAGATTAGCTGTCATTTTTTTTACAGAAGAGTGCTTTTGAGTCGATTCTTTTTGCAGAAGATTAATAGACAAATTCCTCACGTCCACCAATTTATTTCATAATTTTTGGAGTAGCAGAAGTATGGTTTATGTTCAGATCATTACAAACTGTTCTGTTTCTGACAGATTCTGTTTTCATTGCATAGTTTGCTTGTTTTCTAGTTTCTATGGCTTATATGTCTCAATATAAATTGTATAAATGATATGGTATAGTAGACATTGTGTGGGAACAATTATGAACCTTGTCTTAGACAGTACCAAAGTGGATGGTTTACTCTTTATCATACTAACCTATCTCACGAAGTTTTGTTAAGTTTTGTGTGATTGAAGTTTTCAAGCTTTGGGTGAGATATCGATATGAGGAGAATAAGGAGTGGAAAGACCCTAAGCTTGGGGATGCCCAAGGCACCCCGAGGTAATATTCAAGGAAGACTCAAGTACCTAAGCTTGGGGATGCCCCGGAAGGCATCCCCTCTTTCGTCTTCAAAACTATCGGTACCTTACTCGGAGCTATATTTTTATTCGTCACATGATATGTGTTTTGCTTGGAGCGTATTTTCAATTATACTTGCTGTTTGAATAAAATCATTGGATCTGAAATATTGAAGAAGAATCCTCCCATGGCTAGTTAATTATTTGACTACTCAGTGTTCTTCACTCATATCTTTTGGAGTAGTTTGTCATTTACTCATGTGCTTCACGTATATCCTATGAGTAAATGGTTGAATGAATTGAATGTCATAAATCTGAATTTATATATGTTTCATATGCTTATAACATGGGGAGTAATGACTTCACACATAATAAGTATAGGTAGTAAACTTATTGAAAGTGAGCAAACGTAGAATTGGTCACTTGAACAATTCATGAAAGAATATTGAAGGAAGAGGGATTTCACATATAAATATACTATCTTGGACATCTTTTGTAATTGTGAGCACTCATTAAAATATGACATGATAAAAGGTTGATGTTGGACAAGGAAGACAACGTAATGGGTTATGTTTTCTTATATCCGAAATAAAGTATATTGTCTTGGATCATCCAACATGTTGAGCTTGCCTTTCCCCCTCATGCTAGCCAAATGCTTTGCACCAAGTAGAGATACTACTTGTGCTTCCAAATATCCCTTTAACTAGTTTTGCCATGAGAGTCCACCATACCTACCTATGGATTGAGTAAGATCCTTCAAGTAAGTTCTCATCGGTGCATGCAATAAAAATTGCTCTCTAAATATGTATGATCTATTAGTGCGAAGAAAATAAGCTTTATACGAACTTGTGATAGGGAAGAAATAAAAGCGACGGATTGCATAATAAAGGTCTCTATCACAAGAGGCAATATAAAGTGACGTTCTTTTGCATTAAGATTTTGTGCATCCAACCATAAAAGCGCATGACAACCTCTGCTTCCCTCTGCGAAGGGCCTATCTTTTACTTTTATTCTTCTACCTTATGCAAGAGTCATGGTGATCTTCACCTTTCCTTTTTACATTTTATCCCTTGGCAAGCACATTGTGTTAGAAAGATCCCGATATATATATCCAATTGGATGTAAGTTATCATGAACTATTATTGTTGACATTACCCTTGAGGTAAAAGGTTGGGAGGCAACACTATAAGCCCCTATCTTTCTCTGTGTCTGATTAAAACTTTGAACCCATAAATATCACCTGAGTGTTAGCAATTGTGAAAGATTAAATGATAGTTGAGTATGTGGAGTTTGCTGAATCAAAGCTCTGACATAGACCCTTCCTGAAAATAAGATGAATTGCAATTGTTTGATGACTGAGAATATAGTTTGTTAGTTTCAAGAAAGTTTATGATCTATACTTTAATATGTGAATAGCTTGTTACTTGATCATGAAAAGTTTTATGAGATGAGCTACTGTTATGACATATAATGATGCTAGAAAAAGTGATAAAACTATCATTGATCAAACTTAAGCACTTGCTAGCATTCACACTTCATAAATTATTTCTTTTATCATTTACCTACTCGAGGACGAGCAGGAATTAAGCTTGGGGATGCTGATACGTCTCCAACGTATCTATAATTTATGAAGTCTTCATGCTATTATATTATCAATCTTAGATGTTTTATATGCATTTATATGCTATTTTATATGATTTTTGGGACTAACCTATTAACCTAGAGCCCAGTGCCAGTTTCTGTTTTCTCCTTGTTTTTGAGTTTTACAGAAAAGGAATATCAAACAGAGTCCAATTGACGTGCCAATTTTTGAAGATTTTTTATGGACCAAAAGAAGACCCCGAAGTAAAAGAGTTGGGCTAGGAGAGTCCCGGGGCGTCCCCGAGGGTGGGGGGGCGCGCACCCCCCCCCCCCCAGGCGCGTGGGCCTGCCTCGTGGACACCTCGGGCACCTCCTTGACGTGAGACCGACGCCAAAAATTCCTATAAATACAGAAACCTCGGAAAATCAACCTAGATCGGAAGTTCCGCCGCCGTAAGCCTCTATAGCCACGAGAAATCAATCTAGGCCCTCTCCGGCACCCTGCCGGAGGGGGCCATCATCACCGGTGGCCATGGAGGAGGATCCCGGAGGGGCCATCATCACCATGAAGGCCAAGGACCAGAGGGGGAGGCCATGGAGGAGGAAGCACAAGGGGGAGAACCTCTCCTCCTCTCTCTTGGTGGCACCGGAGTGCCATCGAGAGGGGAATCATCGTCGCGGTGATCGTCTTCATCAACATCACCACCATCATCACCATCCTCATCTCTTTTACGCGGTCCACTCTCCCGCACCCCGCTGTAATCCCTACTTGAACATGGTTCTTTATGCCACATATTATGATCCAATGATGTGTTGCCATCCTATGATGTTTTGAGTAGATATCTTTTGTCCTTGGGTTGATTGATGATCTAGATTGGTACGAGTTGTATGTTTTACTTTGGTGCTGTCCTATGGTGCCCTCCATGTCGCGCAAGCGTGAGGGATTCCCGCTGCAGGGTGTTGCAATACGTTCATGATTCGCTTATAGTGGGTTGGTGAGTGACTGAAACACAAACCCGAGTAAGGGAGTTGTTGCGTATGGGAATAAAGAGGACTTGATGCTTTAATGCTATGGTTGGGTTTTACCTTAATGATCTTTAGTAATTGCGGATGCTTGCTAGAGTTCCAATCATAAGTGCATATGATCCAAGTAGAGAAAGTATGTTAGCTTATGCCTCTCCCTCATATGAAACTGCAATGACGACTATCGGTCTTGTTAACAATTGCCTAGGACAATTCCGCACACCGACCCATCATTATTCCACACTAGCTATTTATAATATTTAGTAATATATTCCAAGCTTATGATAACAGCACCTACTTTTACATTTTAGCTCTCCGATACCATGCAAAGTTATCCTCTTCATACCCACAACGTAGTTTTATTTCTCGTTTCTAGTTGGAAGCAAACGTTCGGTGTACGTAGAGTCGTATCAGTGGCAGATAGGACTTGAGAGAATATTGATCTTACCTTTAGCTCCTTGTGGGTTCGACACTCCATACTTATCACTTCCACCTTTGGGAATTGCTACGATGATTCCCTGCACTTGGGGATTATCAAGCTCTTTTCTGGCGCCGTTGCCGGGGAGCAATAGCGTGGGGTTGATATTCTCGTGTGTGCTTGTTTGCTTTCTTCACTAAGTAGATTTTGTTTTTTTCCTTTTTGTTTCTGTTTAGTTGTGGGTGAAACATACAATTTTTTTTAAAAGAATGAAAATACAAACATGTTTTACTTGCCTTTCATGCCTAAAAAGTTTTTCAAAAAGAGAAGTGATTGAAAAGTTATGCATTGAAGAAGTGAGGGTCGACCTTGAGCACTTGTGTTCATGCTCATGAAAACACTGTAGAATTTTTCATGGAAGTTTCTCTGTAAATAATTATCCCCTTGTATATATCCATTATATTATAAAAATAATGTGCCGAGCTTTGGTTTTAGGACGATTAGATTGCTTGTTTAATATGTGCAGAACAAAAACAGAAACTTTGGCTGTAGTGCATGAATTTACATTTTTTACTGGAAGGTCAAATGGGTCTGAAACTTTTTGCACATTACTTCTGTACAAATTATTAAAATTTTCAAATTTATTTCATAATTTTAGGAGTTACAGAAGTTTGCTAAATTCCAGATTACTACAGACTGTCCTGTTTAAGACAGATTCTGGTTTTTATGCATTGCTTGCTTGTTTTGATGAAACTATCAATTTCTATCAGTGGATTAAGCCATGGAAAAGTTATATTACAGCAGCTATAATGCAAAAACAAAATATGAATTGGTTTGCAACAGTACTTATAGTAGTGATTTGCTTTGTTATACTAACGGATCTCACAAGTTTTTGTTAAAGTTCTGTGTGGATGAAGTGTTCGAAGATCGAGGAGCTATCAATATGAGAATAATAAAGAGAGACAAGAGTTCAAGCTTAGGGATGCTCAATGCACCCCAAGTAAATATTTAAGAGGATGCTCAAGCATCTAAGCTTGGGATGCCCCGTTTGGCATCCCATCTTTCTCCTTCAACAAATATCGGTATACCTCGGTTTTGTTTTGTTCACATGATTTGTGTCCTTTGTGTTTTTTTCTTTTTCTTCAAGAACCATGCTAGTGTGAGATGTCCCTTCATCAATTTATAGAATACTTCGTGTGCTTCACTTATATCTTTTAAGTATGATCTTATATAATTACTCTTTGTGCTTCACTTAAATCTTTTGAGTATGGTTTTATAGAATGCTTCATGTGCTTCACTTATATATTTTGAGCTTGGATATTGGTTAGTCTATATTAATTGTAGAATGCTCCATGAACTTCACTTATATCTTTGGAGTATGTACTATAATCTAAAGTGGGTCTGGAAGAGTGTCAAGTTTAGGAATTAGTGATCCCACTATTTTGGAGGGTGTTGAATCTTAGTATGATACTAGATCATCGATGGCGCGCGTTGCTGCGCCTGTCTATTTGTATAATAAGATGGTAGTCTTGATAAATATAGAGGCACATAACATATAACTTTAATTTGCATGAATTGAACAAAATTTGAAGGAAATCCGCGTGATTGAACTGCAATGTCTCAATATAACTGAATTCTGCCATTGGATGGTCAAATGTTTAAGATTAAATAGCAAGATAATATCCAAGCAAAGAAAAAGTGCAAGTAATAGAGTATATGCAAAGAGGGAGAAAAACTGGCTAACAAACATGGTCTCTTTCTTATAGTCTATAAATTAAATGTGAAGAACAAAACAATGGTTTAAGTGTAAGATACAATATTATGTTATACTCACATCTACAATTGTCTAAATTTTGTACAACTATGTTCATCTTTCTCAAGCAACTGCAACAGGGCGATTGAAAAAGGATTTCTATTTTGTGTCACCAATCAGGCGAGGCTCCAAGCATACATAATTGTTTAAATGTGGTACCACCATACTGATCTTTCAAGCCGCGGACCTGCCAAAATGATATTTAGAGCACGGAACAAGGAAATAGAAAAATCAACCACCAAGGCCTGAGATGACACTGAAGCAGAATATCATTTCGATAGATAAAGACATCAGGAAAATTCATTCCATGATAAATGTAAAGTTTTCATGCCTCATTGGCATGCAAGATATACCTTGTGTAGCCTCGCGACGCAAAATCACAAATGTTGCACTGATACATAGACAACTTCCCCTTGAACTAAATAAAAGAATACAATATACCAGACCATTAAATCCATGACAAACACTTATCAGTATGATTATTTATTACTCTGTTTACTAAAATGACTTCATTACTTGTGAGATAATATGCAAAAAACGATCCATAGTCAAACGTAATGTTTGCGTACGTGTCAAACTTGTTCTCACCCTAATAATACCAGGCTGCTAGCAAAACAAAACAATGAAACCCACAATTTCACCAACATATTTACTGACCTTTTGCGTATTTTTTTCATTACAGAAAATAACATGCATAAAGATCAACTACTTGGTTCTTCTCAGTTTTTATTATGAAATCACTAAGGTAGTACATTGTTACATGGAACCAGGACCGAGAAGTTTCAAACTTCATGCTCTGCTTGATCTATTCTCACCTATCCATGTGGAGGCACAATTCAATGCAAGAATTAATAAATTCAACAAGCTGAACGAGAAAAAGGAAAAATTCCATAGACAATAATGTAACCACTCTGCAAGGTTTCACTAATACCTTCGCTCTCCCTACCTGGACATGGAAAGAGTCCTTGGGCGGCTAACCCCATCAGCTTGGCACTCTTCTGCTTGCCCTTCTTGTACAAACCATCCTCCATGGAGCGGTCACCCTTCTTGCACCTATTGGGATTCTATTCATTTTGCTCCTCTGCCCGAAAGACATAATTCATGCAGCCTAGTCGTTAATGGCATGCAACAAGGGATCGTCCCAATTAGTCAAAAAGATGAGGCTCGTCTGTCTTCATTGTGTCTTGCTGGTCTTCCAAACCTGAGTCCTGGAACAAGAGGAAGGTGTAAAGTGTCAGCTTGAATGAAAATCACTACAAAAGTTCAAACAAATCATTTCTTCTTTCTGCAGGGACACAGGTAAAACATTTCCATGGTGCAAGGAATTAGCTAAGAGTAGCAATAGTCCACCAAGACAAAAATGGTGCATCTAACCATGAAGCAACATCTATCGCAGAAGATGCTCAAGTCTCTTACGAATTTTGATAACCTCTTCTATCTTGCTTAATAGGAAGAATTGTGGCAGTAGCAGCCTCATTATGCTATATCAGTATCACTGATCTATGGAACTGTGTATAGATTAGCATTTTATTAAACTTAAAAAAATAAGTATTCTACAGGATATGATAAATAATACAATTAGTTCAGTTCTATAAGACCAATGTACTGTAGCTCCATGTCATAAGCAAGCATAAATTAACGCTAAATCTTGGTTGGACACGGCTGCATTGAGGAAAAGGAATGTAGCATGTTAACCTCCAACTCTAATAGTGAATATGGGTGAAGAGAAGAAATAACAGATAAAGTATAATCAGTAGAAAACCATTTCCTGTTTGAACCACTTTAGCTACACACGGAAAAATATCCTTGAAGCAAAATTACTACATGTTCTTTCAGTCAAAGTAGACTTACTCGCCCCCTCTGCCACCAACCTCTCCAGCAAAATGGAATCTCAATAACGCATCGGCCTCAAGTTTCAGGTGCACTGTGCAAACATCTTGCTTGCAAATGCAGGTTCTTGTTAGAAATGCCAAGGATAAGATTCAGTTGAAGAACAAAACTCACAAGTCAAATAGTAGCAGAATTATAAGTAAACATGCATCCACCTTCCTTGACAACCATGGTACCAGATTGTTTATTTCCCTTCAGGTTCCAACCTAACCATGGTCATGTTATTTGATTATAGAAATTATACAAATAAAGTTGGACGCTCACAGCCATACCCATATAAATGCTACCAAGAATGAAAACATATCAATCATCCGGCAGATGCCTAGTGACTTGTCAACTGAAACAGAAATAAGTCGCATACATGACAGATTGAAACCGAGAAGCAGGCACAAAAATCTGTAACACCAGGAGAAAATCCAGGAAGGGAAAAGGTAAATCACGATTGAAACCTATCCATGATTATTTTTCTCTCCTTGGTTGTCCACAATCATCAAAGGAATTGGTATGTACTCGTACCTTGTCTACTTGAGCCGTCATGTGAGCACTCTATTCCCAGATCGAGTGCCATCTCGCGTGCTCGCCATTGTGAATTCTGGTCAAAACCCGCCACTGCGATGAATCAACCCCGCTCCTCTCTCTCTCTCTTTCTCCCTCTCTGACCAGGGCGAGACTGGGAGGATGCATGCACGGGAGTAGGGAGTGGGGAGTACGTCGAGCGCGCGACGGCGTACCTGTCTTCGCGCGCAGATGCGGGTGGAGACGGCAGCCAGCGCGCGGCACGCCGGGAACCTTCTTCCGCTGTCATTAGGGATCCCTTCTTCGGTCGCTCTTCTATGCAACATCGCGGCCACAAGGGCTAAACGGATCCTGGCGCCAGCTCGCCGCCGCCGCTGGCGTCACCGCTCGCCTTGGTTAGGGTTAGCGAGCACACCAATCGCTCCTTCGCTTCAGTGGGCTGTATGGCCCAATTAACCACGTTACTTCAAAAATGTTACGGGAATATCCGCCCTCACGAAGCTGTGGGAACGGAACCATTGAGAAAAATTCAGTGCGCATCCGACAGCCAGGGACGATCATTGCGTGAAATCGAACGGCTCGGAAGGCTGATGGCCTGAGGGAGCTCCTAGGGTGCCCAGTTATAATGTTTAAAATTTATGAAAGTGGATTTGGAAGAGTGTCAACTTTAGTTAGTAATGATTCCGCTATTTTGGAAGAGGTTCCAATTGATTATGAAAACAAAGTTGCTATCTATGATGATTATTGTGATGACATGTATGCTACAAATAATAATGTTAACCATGAAACTTGTCATCATGATTTTAGTTTTCAATTGGATTATGCCTCACATGACAGTTATTTTGTTGAGTTTTCTCCCACTATTTCGAATGAGAAGAATTTTGCTGATGTGGAGAGTAGTAAAATTTCTATGCTTGTAGATCATGAGAAGAATTCTTTATGTGATGGTTATATTGTTGAACTCATTCATGATGCTACTGAAAATTATTATGAGAGAGGAATACATGCTTGTAGGAGTAGAATATTATCAAGTTTCCTCTCTAAGTGCTTAAAGTTTTGAAGTTATACTTGTTTTGCCTTCCTATACTAGTTGATTGTTGTTCTTATAAATGGTGTGCCCACAAAATCCCTAGGCATAGGAAGTGGGTTATGTTTAAATGTACTAGTCATATTCTTCATGATGCTCTCTTTATGTTTCAGTTATTTTCTTTTATGTGAGCATCATTAAAATCATCATGCCTAGCTAAAAGGCACTGAAGAAAAGCGCTTGTTGGGAGGAAACCCAATATTTACCCTTACTGTTTTTGTGTGTTTACATGATTAAGCTACTGTAGTAATCATGTTTTATAGCTTTTGTTTCAATAAAGTGCCAAGTAAGACCTTTGGGAAGACTTGTGTGAAAATTAATATGATCTTGCTGTAAAAAACAAAAACTTTACTCAGAACGAAGGAAGAATTCCAAACATGGTAAAGTACTGCTCGCAGAGAGTTTTCCACAGCTTGGGGTTGTCGCCCGTGAACTGCGGAAATTGGATGGATGGGTGCGCCTGACCCAGGCCACTGAGCAGTTGGCTCGCGTGGGCGAACGGAGAGAGAGCGGGGGTGACAAGGAGGGTGTCGGACTGACCGTTTGCCGGGAGCGGCGGCGGTGTCTGGAACGACGCCGCAGGCGGCCCCCGTGGGATGTTGAAGACGCCGTGGCCAACGGGCCCTTGGAGAGGTGATGCCACGCTAGACGCGGTCCCGATGTGGGCATCGGTCGTCGCATGCAGGGAGGTGCTCGGAGGGAGCGCCTGGTTCGTCGCGGCCTCCGTCCGTGGTGGTGGTGGAGCGATCTGCAGAGCCGCCACCACATCGGACAGATCGGCGATGCGCCGCTCGAGATCGGGGCGCCACGCCACGAGGTCGTCGATCTTGGAGTTGGAGGAGTGGATTGCGGCGGTGTGCTCCTTGAGGGTCATCTCCAGCCGCTCCAGGAAGGACTGGACGGATGGATCCATGGCCGTTAGTTGAGCTCGTCCTTGGCGCAGGGATCGGGTGACGCTATGGAAGGAGGTAGGGGTGGTCTTTGATACCAGATGTAAGGAGCTTGATATGGATTGCTCACAATCGAGGTGGCTACAAGTGTTGATCGATGTGGAATTATCTCTGGTACATGAACTAGAGTTACAAGAATGGGGAATCGGGAGTGGGTAGCCGCCAGTGCCGTTTCTGCGTGATCCACTGGATGCTTCTCTTGCTTGTGAGACTGCCTCAAGTAGTTGGTGGGACGGGCTGGAGTCAACGCGTCCACGCCGGCCCGGTGACACGTTGGTTGGGCCGCCTATTCCTCGTGGGCCGCTGGCCTGGTGGCGAACTGGTCGAGCCACCCGTGTCTGGGCCCTCCTTACAGCGCGCCCGCTGGACGCTGCTGGTGTAGGGGCGCTGACATCCTTCATATATAGAGAGGAGTACATAGGTCCGTGTGAGAGAGCATGGTCTCAGATTGAACAATTTCGAGAGACGGTGGATATGTGTGGCCTCTCGAATATCGGTTATGTCTAGGTGGAGTAGAGTCCGGCTTGATAGAGCTCTAGCTTCAAACGAGCCGGGCAATATGTTTCCCCTTGCCTCTCTCCCCGTCACCTTAGGGCGGGCAAGTCTGACCACTCTCCAATCCTTCTAATGAATGAGATGGAGGCAATCAGTAGAAAGATTATAATTGCCCGACCATTTACATATGAGGTCATGT
This sequence comes from Aegilops tauschii subsp. strangulata, assembly GCF_002575655.3. NCBI lineage: Eukaryota > Viridiplantae > Streptophyta > Magnoliopsida > Poales > Poaceae > Aegilops > Aegilops tauschii. The sequence continues at coordinate 312,183,129 of NC_053039.3, forward strand.
GGAAACGACATTAGGATTTTGCAGCTGTCCTGGAGCAAGCTTGGAAGAAGGGGCCGAAGTGTTAAACTGTAGGCGGGTTGAGAGAAAAGCTAGAACTGTTGACCGTTTATTTGAAAAGGTGGAGTTCTTACTCCTTTGGTTCGGTCAGGAAAGAGTTGCATGGACTCAAGAAGCGATTGGGCCAAACCTGGGAGGGTGAAGTACTGATCCATACGAAATTAGATGCAATTGGACAGGAGAAAAGAACATGATGATTATTATTCCCTTCTCCTCATCACAAGTTCACCACAATCAAATGCTGATTCTTCTTATTCTTCTTCACTACAGATCAAACTCTCAAGTTTCACAACATACCGGCACTCTCAAGTCTCAGAGTTCAGGCAATCAGACTCGCTCTTATTCTACTACAGTACGTAGTACGTGCTCCGGCCTACATGGCATCAGTTGTCCCATTTGAAGGCGACGGGGCTCCTGACCCGGTGCTTCCTGTTCTCCCAAGAGATGTGGCCGAACTCCCACGTGCCGGCCGGCCTCACCTTCGCTCCCGCCTCGCTGCTGAACTGCACGCTGTAGCTCCTCTTCTCCTTCGGCCACCTGAACTCCAGCGTCGCCGGCGTCACGGTCACCTTCACCCCGTCGGGCGCGGCGACCGTCACGTTGTACCTCTCGGGGCGCGCCGACACCAAGGTCACCGTCCGCGTCAGCGTGCGGACGCGGGTGCGGCCGTCGAACACCACGACGAACGACGGGTAGTTGAGGTTGGCCACGCCGCCGGGGATCGTCGTCGCGCACTTGGTCAGCTCCGGCACGAACATCCGCATCTGCTCCACCGTGTAGTTGAGGGTGCAGAGGAAGTCGACGTAGTCCTGCGTGCCGGCGTCGTACACCAGACCCGGGTCCATGGCGAGCCGCGGGAGCACGAACCCGGCCCCGGCCGCCAGCGGCGTCGCGCCCGTGAGGGCGGCGCCGACGGCACTGCCGCTGTCCACGATGTCCCTGCCGTCCTTGTCGAGCGGGCCCGCGGTCGTCACCAGCGCCGAACGGATCATGGCCGGCGTCCAGTGGCCGTGCCGCTTCTTGATCAGGGCGGCCACGCCGGCCACGTGCGGGCACGCCATCGACGTCCCCGAGAGGATGTTGTACTCCACTCTCCGCGGGTCCATCTCGGAGTGAGATGGCGAGGCGGCACCTGACCAGGCAGCGAGGATGTTCACTCCCGGCGCGATGACGTCCGGTTTCAGGATCTCGGGGACAATCGGGTTGGGGCCCCGAGACGAGAACCCCGCCACCATCGGCGCCCGGTTCTCGCCGGTGACCGTGACGCAGGTGAAGGTCGAGGACGCCACCGGGTACGCTACGGACGACATGTAATCGTCCAGCTTCTTGCCACCGGTGGAGCTGAGCAGGAGACCGGGAAGGGCGAAGGGATCGGCCAGTACCGCATCCCTGAACCGGTCCGTACTTTGGGCGGAAACTATCCCGGCTCCGCCGGCTCTCTCCACGTAAAAGCCGGCCCCGGCTCGTGTACCCTCGGGGCACACCACGAACTTGCCCATGACCCTGTCGGGCGTCAGGTCGTACTCGCCGCAGTCGCTGCGCACTAGCGGGATCATGCCCGCGCCCTGGGAGAACGGGATGTTGTACAGGGACTGCCCGGTGAGCACCGCCCCGTTGCCAAGCCTGAGTGTCGCCGGGAACACCCGGTCCGTGGTGGCTGCGCCGACGGTGGTCATCCACGGGGCCACGTTGGATATGGTTGACGCTGCCGGGCCGTCGTTGCCGCCTGCCAGGACGACGAAGACACCTCTGCGCTCAGCGCCGAACGTGGCGACGGCGAGGAGGTCGTCGTGGAAGGGTTTCGCGTAGCTTCCGAGGGAGATGGAGATGAGGTCCACGCCGTCGCTCACCGCGGCGTCGATGGCCGCGGTAACGTCCGAGGAACGGCATCCCCTGGGAATGCACGCCTTGTACATGGCGATCCTTGCCCTGCGCGCCACGCCGCTCGCTCTCCCGCCCGCGAACTTGAAGAGATCGGCCGAGGGAACCTCGGAGCCTGCAGCCGTTGACGCCACGTGCGTTCCGTGCCCCTCGATGTCCCTCGGACTCGAATCAGCGAGGCCATCGGCTGTGATGAAGAACTTGGCGCCGACGAGCTTGTTGTTGCACAGGCTGGCGTTGAATCCCGGGGCGTCCACGCACTTGCCCCTCCAGGTGGACCTGACGGGGCTGAGCCCGGTGTCGCTGAAGCTGGCGCGCTCCGGCCAGATGCCGCCGTCGATGAAGCCGATGACGATGCCGTCGCCGAACTCGGCGCCCGGCCACGCGCCGAAGTCGTCGTGGAGGCCCATGAACCACGGCGACCTCGTGGTCTGGGTGTGGTACAGCCTGTCCTTGTACACGCGGGACACGCCGGGGACGGTCGCCATGCGCTGGGCCTCGCCGTCGGTGAGACGAGCCGCAAAACCGTGCATGACGGTGCCGTAGGTGTACTGGATGCGGTTGGAGTTCTTGCCCACCATGGACGCGTACCAGCGCTCGAGGGTGTCGAACTTGGACGGCTTGGCGAGGTGGTTGGTGAGGACGATGTAGGTGCTCGAGGTCGAAGGGTGAGCCGGCTTGTGCTCCTCGGCAATGGCGTTCTTGGGCTTCGGGGTGACGGAGGAGTGTGTGGACTGGACAAGGAGGAGAAGTAGCAGTGAGCAGCGCAAGAGGATGGAGGTCATGGAAGCCATTGTGGAATTGTGTAGTGTGTGAGTGAGGTTGTGGTTGCATGCGAGTGGAGGGTTTTAGAGCTTGAGCAGCCGAGCGTGACGCTACCGGACAAGGCATGCATGCGTGTTCAGATCAGCAAGAAAATGCATCGCCAAGAGACAATATTTGCATCATCAAATTTTTATCTTAATTTTGAAGCTTGCATTACCATCTTTAGCCAAAATATATCATCATGCATGCATGGTGGCTCAGCTACAGCTATTGGATGGTCCTAGATGTGGATTTCTTCCCGACTAAACCTTAGCTAGTGGAAGCTGAATGCAGCCTCGATACCAAATTATTGAGCTTTGTTTTGCCAGGCAACAATTGTTGATTGATTTTTTATAACAAGCATTCGTGATGAAACGGCCTTCCAAGCCAAACAAGGAAAGATTGAAACGGCCTCCACTCTGCCCTTTTGTCTTTTCCTGAAACCTCAACTTGCCTTGTCTCCATGGAGTTACACTAATTAAATACACAGAGCATGCAAGAGCACAGGCTTTCAGTTAACATTCTAGCTTTGTACACCGAGGGGTGAAACCAACTGCCTAATCTGTCACGCAATCGCGTATGCTGGCAGGCAAGGCTGTTCCACTACAAATCAAAACAAAGCAAAAATGTAAATAAGATGTTCGGATGGGTAATTCTAGAACTATAAATATAAGTACAAGCTAGGCGTGGAGGTCAATTTACCCAGTTATGTACGACCATTAGCAAGTTTCTACTTTCGATTTGTACTTCCGATTCGTCATCTAAGTTTTATCCAGGCTCTACAGTAAAAGTGAATAGATTACATCTCTGAATTTGTTTCCACACAACATGTACAGTACAAGTGCTGACAGCAAGAGTTACGCAACAAGACGCTGCAGTGCAGCAGAGATCTTCAAAAACTCAAAGGTCCTTTGGTTCACAGGGGTAGGAATATCATAGGAATAGGAAACTTGCAGAAAATGAGATGTCATGCAACTCAAATTCTATGAATAGAAATACGAAGAGAGATGTCCTTTGGTTTACATCATAGGAATTTTTTCATTGGGTCTAGGCTAATGGTTATTTTCCTATGAAATGTGAAGGATAGGAAGAATTCCTTCATATGAATAGGATCCTAATCATACAAACCAAAGAACAGTAAAGGAATTTTTCCTATAAAAATCCTATGAAATGAGATGTCATGCATCTCAAATTCTATGAATAGAAATACGAAGAGAGATGTCCTTTGGTTTACATCATAGGAATTTTTTCATTGGGTCTAGGTTAATGTTTATTTTCCTATGAAATGTGAAGAATAGGGAGAATTCCTTCATACAAATAGGATCCTAATCATACAAACCAAAGAACAGTAAAGGAATTTTTCCTATAAAAATCCTATCTCGCAGAATTCCTATAAAATTCCTCCAAACCAATGGAGGCCTCAGGAGGTTCATGACTCCATGCTATAAACTATCGCGGCCGAAAGCAGCAGGCAGACGACTGGACCTAGCCCCAAACCGAGTCTCCCGTAACTAAATAGCCAGATGCAAATTCATGATTCTCGCTAATCTTGCTACTTTCTGAGTTTCTGTCACACAAAAATAAAGCTCTCATTGTACTGCAAGGGTATCAAATTCCATTTGTCATGATGATGCATCAGCGCCAAGTAACATACATTACCTTCACAGCTAAAACATATTCCATGGTGATTACTTGTGACCTGTGAGCAAGGGAAAGTGCAAAAAGATAGAACATGTAGAAAAGTTCAGTTGCATATCTACACGAGGGCTATGAAATACTTGCAGCAAGGCATATAGTTATCAACAGCTAAATTTTACCATGATGTTGTACTAAATTTACCCTTTCAAAAGAACAAACTATCATATGTGCATTGCTAGATCCAATTGTGATTGACAAGGCATTAGGCATGCATAAAGTTGTGCACTATCCTTGATAAATAAGAGTTCCAGCACCAAACAATATTCAATGCATTGCCCCCTCAAGAAGTAAAAAAAAAGAGTTAACAGAAACTCGGCCATCTTGTCTCATAGAATTCCTAAGTTGAGGAAGAAAAGAGATACATTAAAATGCAAGTAGATAACATGACAGATATCATCAAGCTGCAGACATAGACAATAGCATTAGCAGGTGCCTGAAAAACAAAATTCGTGATGAAATGGTCTTCCAAACGAAACCAGAAAAGAATGAAACGACTCCACTCTACCTTTTTGTCTTTTCCTAAAACCTCAACTTGCCTTGTCTCCACCGACTTGCACTAACTAAACACACATCACATGCAAGCCGCTGGCTTTCAGTTAACATTCTAGCTTTGTGCTATGAGGGATGAAACCAACTGCCTAATCTGCCAAAAATAGCACATGATAGCAGACAAGGCTTTGTTCCTGTTTTCAGTCCCTAATCTGGAAACCAGATGGTGAAATCAATCATGCAAAACAAAGCCCTAAGTAAACACCACACTGTATTTGTAACAATGTGATTAAGCTACATTAACAGTTACAAGGTTATGAATTTATACAGCTACATATGAGGTATGACTATTAGTAGGTTTCAACTTCTGTGCTACTTCTAATTTATACTCAAAATCTTGCTGAGTGCCCTTCTATGTTGGCCCTCTAACATTTATCCAGACTATATATAGTATAAGGGAACCAATCGATCATGTGTGTCTGAATTTGTTTTCCCACGTGGCAGGTTGTTAATAGCTCCATGGAACATGTACATGAGTGATGATCTGCAGTGCAAGCGCTACCAGCAAGAATTAGTACTCAAGAAGACGCTCTGCCTCCACTAGAGGTCTTCGCAGGATTCTCCCTCATCTTTGGTGCTTCCTGCCATGCAAAAATAGAACTCTCATTATACTGTAATAAGAGTACTAAATTCTCTTATGATGATGATGATGAGCTCTAAGATGGGACTTCAGAATATACAAAGGCATTAAGGCATGCCACATGATTATTATTGAGCCACACATAAAAGCACGACCATTTGGATCTTCTCCTACTAAATCGCCTTCCATCGCCGATACCACTGACCTGTGATCAAGGGAAAAACTGGACATAAGAATGATGAAAAGTGAACGTCCAGCTTCTAGCTTCTGACATGATTACGCATCATATGCAAATGTAGACAAATTCGATTGTAAATCTTCAAGAGGGCTTTGAAATGCTTATAATAACAACAAGGCATATAAGGAATGGATATATATGTCAAAGAGCTGTACAAACCTACACAGTTGGCAAGTACATATTACATATACTTCTACGCAAGTATATAGAGGTGATATACTCTATGAATAACTCTTTAAAATCGAATCAAAGTTAAGAGCATACCGTCATAAATGCACTGGCAGCTCCTATTGCGACTGACGGGGCATAAATTATGAAGTTGTAAAAAAAACAATCCTAACACCGGACAATATCCAAAGCATTGCTCCAGCGGAGACATAATGGTCAACTCAACCATCTAGTCTCCCATAAACAGTGTAGAATTCCATTGAGTTGGTTCCTCCAAAGAAAAAAACCCTCATTGACATAGTCAAAAAAAAATTCATTGAGTTGAGGAAGAAAATAGTAATTTAAACTTAGATACTCAGACGTGTAACAGGAGATACTATCAAGCTGCAGAGATAGACAATGGCAGATGCCTGAAAAATAAAATGAGCATTCATGAAAATTCAGTTTTATGAAATGTAGCAAGAAATTATCTAATTTGATCAACTGTGTCAATGGACCATAGATGTCAATTACAAACAGAAAATATCACTTACTAGTAACCCTTTCAGCATTCAGATTATATAGAGACTGAACATTTAAGTGCCTGATTAGACTCCAAGTATAGTGGGCACAAAGAACATAAAGAAAATCTCTTAATGTTTCAGTAATCTCACTGCAAATGCAACTCGCTGAGCCTACATTACAAACTTCAATTGTTTCTCACCCGAGGAGAAATGACAAGTTGTCCTATGTATGACACATACACCATTGGAAGATTCTGAAATCTTGAACTTTTTTAGGTGCATAATTTTATAACTATTTTGAACTGAAACTGTAGGGGAGGCCTCAACAGTAAATTTTATTAAGGTCGACAAGATCCTGAAATCATGAAGTTTTTAGGTGCACAATTTGGTAACTTCTTTTTAACTGAAACAGCAGTAGAGGGCCCTGACAGTAAAGTTAATAATTTGGCAACTCTGCTAAAAACTCATCAATTCCATGCGAGAGTGAGACAGATTCAGAATGCATCTTGACAGCATGCTTAGTGTCATCTTCTAAACGGCCATAGTATAGTAGCCCAAATGCTCCTTCTCCAATGAAACTTTAGAACTTATTCATAAACTTCTCCAGGTCAAAGTGGTGTGAACCGGAAATTCGTATTATTTTGCAGGTGGTTCGCATGAAAATTTTCTGACCTTTTCCACTCTGGGAGGATCTTGTGTAGAAACTGGTGGCACAAATGTCAGATATTTAGCATAAATTATTCTAAAAAAAGATATATAGCATAAATAGCAAGACAGTAAACCCTTAATAATCAATAATACATGTTATAGCAATATAAGAGCACACACGTTATTAAGTTTTATTTTCTGTCCAGATCGAATATGAAAGCACAAGTAGAGTCACCACCAGCACAGAAACCACAACTGAAATAAATACGACAGACCGACTAATGGTTTCATTGCACATGTATTGATCAGATTCATACCTGAAATTACGTAATACAACCAGTTCAGAGTATTTGGTGCAGAAAATAATCATGAACATGTACATGCGTAAAGATCACAGAAAAGAAACATTCCACATGTTTTACCTTTTAGAAAACATTCCACATTTCAGTGTGTATCAATAGAAAAAAAAAGAAATGCCAACAAGAAAATACAAACCTGGAAATGAGATATCCTAGTACAGAGGGGGTCTGCAGATGAAACATGGGGACGATCGCCTGGGAAACTTCTGTTGAAAGTAACATGCATCTTAGCATTTAGTAAGTTTTCTGGTTTGGTAACAATTACAAACTAATCTATCCACTTGGAAGAGAACAAGGTACCCTCACACTTTAGTTGTTGCAAAAAAAAACCTGAAATGTTTTCGCAACCAGCGGGACACCTAGACACTAATCTCCCCTACATTAAGTAGCTTGCACCGTAATTCATGGCATCACGTGGCGCAGTCACAATGCTGAGTCGTAGAGAGGTAAACATGGATCAAGAAGGATCCTACCCTTGATTTTGATGAATGCAAGTTTGAAATGCACTCGTCAAATGAAGTCTTCTTGTGCGGGTATAGATGCAGTTGATGGTTTTCACTCATAAATAAATACAGGTGAAGGGGGGGGGGGGGGGTCATCATTCATATCACATTGAAATTTTATATATAGCAAATAAAATTATAGAAGGCAGAGGAGATCAATTGATTATGTTCCCCATAAAAACAGTCTTTCAGTCGCTGAATGCAACTATGCAGGTTGTGGTTCCTCAGGGCAATCCATAATATTACTAAAACAATGTTGAAAGGAGCCTCAACAATCCAGATTATGCATTGCAATTTAATCTGATCAAGTTCATACCCAAACGTGCCAGAACGTTGGCTAGTTGCATCCATAATAATATCTCAAAGCTCAAGCACAGTCATCAGAACATGACATGTTAAATAGAGAGTATTCAAATTCACATATGGTACTTCAGCTGATTTCCAGGAATTCGGCATACCTGGTGTGATGGAACCTGCTCTTCAGTTAGATAACCTCAAGCGGCATTTCATCAAACACCCTGAGCGCAGGGGGTGATCCGTCAGTTCGGCGCCTGCTGCTCAAGGCGCACTAAGCCGCCGGCCAAAATGGTTCTCCGCCAGTTTGCTACCTGGGCAGTGCTTTCGTCACTTTGGTGAGCCGAGAGTCCTCCCGGCGACGTGGTGAGGGTACAGGTCCAGCGCCCACCCGATTGCCAGCCTGTCAATCCGTAGAGCGTCGGGGTTGCGCCCGACACTCGGCTTCTGGATGCACCCGACATGGATCAAGAAGGATCCTACCCTTGATTTTGATGAATGCAAGTTCGAGGTGCACACGCTCAAATTCAAATGAAGTTTTCTGGTGAGTGAATTGCAGAAAACCACCGAATTAAAATCTAGGGTTGCAGCGGTTTACTTTGGACCAGAAACTATTGATTCTTGGCCTCATCTTTTGCATAAAACATTGATTGATGGCTTAGACCATTTTAATGACGATTATGACATGTTGGCCCCACATTTAATGACTGGTCTTAAAAAAACCTTCCTCCAAAAGACAACTCTCCCTCCCTTACCCCAACCGAGAGAGAACCGGAGGAGATGTCGAAGTGCGCCAGAGAGAGGAAGAGGTGCGCCCTCGATGCCGACGAGGTCCAATCGCCGCAGGTCCTCGCCGTCGTGGTCATCGGGATCCAGGGCCCGCACCACAGCAAGCAGCAACGGCGCCACGCAAGTAACATCACTGAACGCATGACCCAACCCCCACTGTCATAGTCCCTCGTCACCGGCGACCTCGACCCCTCGGCCCCTAGTGACTGGCGTTGCCGCCCCGACCCTCGTCGACGGCAACCCCATCAATCTGCGGTCACGATACATACATGATGCCGTCGATTGTTGATGCTACCGAAGGCGAATCCGTTAAGGGGTTGAGCACTAAGTTATTTACTAGAATGGTTGATTATGTTCAGTATTGTTCAACAGAGGCTCAGAAAGAAGAAAAAAAGGATCAGAGTTTATTTCGTGAGTTATGAAAATTGTCAGAAAACGTCCAGGTTTTGGACGACTGAATCATGAATAGTTTTTATGATTTTCCATCGAGGAAATCTAGTGTTGGAGGGTTGATCATCACATCGACGCCTACGTGCTAATCCAATAGGATATTTATCTTTATTCGTGCATCGTCGTGAACGGCTGAAGAATTATTATTGGAGGTTGCGAGGAGGAACTCGAGGGATGAACTGTTGATCAAGAGTCGCCGTGAAAGATCGGGCCGCCTACACGCACGAGTTAGCTTCTCACTAGTTTGTGTGGCATCAAGTGGTATTCACAGCTAAGGTTTGTCAAGGCGATCAAGTGGAAATGTCGTCTGAGAGCCGGGCATCAGGGTATTGAGCAGGAATATATTGAGGTGCTAAGCACATTAAAAAGTTTAGCAACTAAAACCATTAATGCATAGATGCTTGACTTGTTGTAGCTAAGCTCGCTTCACTTAATGATATAGAACCTAAACTATTGCATGCATTGATGAACTTCCTTTATTTAAGTGTTTTTCCTAGATTCACACGCTTAAGCCTCATCTAATGCATTGATGCTTAGGTGAGGTGCTAACCACATTAAAAATCTTATCAAGTAATCCTCAAATGCATAGATGCTTAGATTTTGTAGCTAAACTTCTCTCATTTAATTGTTTAACACTTAAACTTTTTCATGCATTGGTAGCCATTTTGCATAGGTTCACGCGTTTAACGTCATTTCCTCCTAGGGTCATCATAATGCTCTCTCTCCTTTTTAATTGCTCTGCCACATTATTTTTTTTGCCTATGTAGAACCCTACCACCAGTACACCTTGGAGCACAGGGAAAGGCCCTATCATTGTTTCTTTCTGGGGTCACTAAATTATCTCTCTCCTCTTAATTACCATGCCACACCAGATTTTTTTGCCTACCTGGCAGGTTTAATGCTCCATCTCCTCTTTAATTGCTCTGCCATATCATTTTTTGTCTATGTGGCACCCTTACCACCAGTACACCTTGGAGCACAGGGAAGGGCCTTACCATTGTTTCTTTCTGGGGTCACCAAACTATATCTCTCCTCTTAATTACCTTACCACATCGAATTTTTTGCCTACCTGACAGGCTTAACACCTATACAAGGTGGAACATTGGCACATCCAATAATAAGTTTTAAATATGTACTACTTTATTAATGACTGGTTCACCTTACAATTTCATAAAGTGTCTTGGGCTCGTGTTAAAGTTGGCCCTTATTTTACATCTCGCTTTCATTCTCTCTCCTCTTCTCTCTTCTTCAACTAAACAAAGATATACTATTTAAGTTCATATAGCCTGTTTATGTCACCTTATTGTCCTTGATCTTAGGTTGGTCATACCGGGTAACTTAGTTATCAACATAACGCATACCAAGGCAAGTTTGCTTATGTGGCAAGTAGTTAATGAGGAGAGAGGTGTTTGTGTGGTACCGCACATATGTTGCTACTACCTCCATCTTGGTTTATATTGGTCCACTTCATATTTAATGTCAAATTTGACCATAGATTTAACTAACAAAATATTAATGCATGTCGCACAAAATCAAAACGTTGGATTCGTATTTACACATAGTTTCCGATAATATTATTTTTGCGATGTATAATTTATATTTTATTAAAACCATGATCAAAATATGACCCTAAATACAAGGGGGCTAATAAACTACGACAGAGGTACACAGTAACATATAGACTAGTAACATAGAGTAGTAACACATGCATCATATTAGTCTAAGTTACTTCCCACTATGAGCAGCCTAACATACAACCCTTGCACGTGGTCATAGGCAAAAAAGTTGTTGGACCAATCACATGTATGCATGAGCCACATGATGGAGAACGTTGCATGAAAATCAAAAAACTTCCTACGGAACACCCAAGATCTAATCTAGGAGATGAATAACAACGAGAGGGTAGTGTGTCTACGTACCCTTGTAGACAGAAAGCGTTAGCGTATGTAACACGGTTGATGTAGTCATACTCTTCGCGATTCAATCGTGATCCAATCCGATCTAGTGCCGAACAAACGACACCTCCGAGTTTAGCACAAGTCTGGATCGGTGGCATCCTCTCCTTCTTGATACAACAAGCGAGGGAGAGGAGGTAGATGAGATCGTGACGAGCACGATGACTTGGTGGTGGTGGCAGCAGCGGAACTGCAGCAGGGCTTTGCTAAGCGTCTGCGCGAGGTGGAGGAGGTGTAATAGGAGGGAGATGGGTAGGGGTGGAAGGGTGCAGCAACCCATGCGCCTCCCCACTATATATAGGGGTGGAGGGAGCTGGTGGCTTGCCCTCCAAGGATCATTGGCCAAGGGGGAGGAAGGAAATCCCTCTTTTCCTTCCCCATCGATTGTTATCTCCTATTTTAGGAATCCTGGTCTTATCCGTTCGAGAATGATCTTATTCCTTTTAAGGGGCGCCTAGATTAGGGGTGTGGGGCCTTGCCCCACTACCCACGTCCATGTGGGTCCTCCCATGTGCTACTTCTTGAGCTTGCATTGATTTTTCCCTTGAAGAGGAAAGGGTGATGCAGCAAAGTAGAGATAAGTATTTCCCTCAGTTGAGAACCAAGGTATCAATCCAGTAGGAGATACAAGCAAATCTCCAATCTATGCACCTACACAAACAATCAAACACTTGCACCCAACGCGATAAAGGGGTTGTCAATCCCTTCACGGTAACTTGCAAAGGTGAGATCTGATAGAGATAGATATAAAAGATTACTAAAACCTAAAACAAATTAAAAGTAAATAAATTGTAGCGAGATATTTTTGTTTTTTTGGTTTATAGATCTGAAAATATATGATGGAAAATAGACCCGGGGCCATAGGTTTCACTAGAGGCTTCTCTCTTGAAGGCAAATAATACGTGGGTGAACAAATTACTGTCGGGCAATTGATAGAAAAGCGCAAAATTATGACGATTTCCAAGGCAATGATTATGAATATAGGCTCATGTCCATGTCAAGTAGACCGACTCCTGCTTGCATCTACTACTGTTACTCCACACATCGACCGCTATCCAAAATGCATCTAGAGTACTAAGTTCATAAGAATGGAGTAACGCCTTAAGCAAGATGACATGATGTAGAGGGATAAACTCAAGCAATATGATGAAAACCCCATATTTTTACCCTTGATGGCAACAATACAAATACGTGCCTCGCTACCCCTACTTTGTCACTGGGTGAGGACACTGCAAGATTGAACCCAAAACTAATCACCTCTCCCATTGCAAAAAAAACCAATCTAGTTGGCCAAACCAAACCGATAATTCGAAGAGAAATACAAAGATATCAAATCATGCATATAAGAATTCAAAGAAGATTCAAATAATATTCATAGATAAACTGATCATAAATCCACAATTCATGGGATCTCGACAAACACACCGCAAAAGAATATTACATCATATAGATCTCCAAGAACATCAAGGAGAACATGGTATTGAGGATCAAAGAGAGAGAAGAAGCCATCTAGCTACTAGCTATGGACCCGTAGGTCTGTGGTAAACTACTCACGCTTCATCGAAAGTGCAATAGAGTTGATGTAGAAGCCCTCCGTGACCGAATCCCCTCTGGTAGGGTGCCGGAAAAGGTCCCTAGATGGGATCTCACGGGTATAGAAGATTACGACGACGGAAAAGTATTTTGGTGGACGCCTCTGGTCATTTGGGAATATTTCTGAATTTATAGGCCAAGAATTAGGTTTGGAGGAGTCCCGTGGGGCCCACAAGCCAGGGGCGCGCCCTGAGGGCTTGTGGAGCCCTCGGGACCCTTCTGCCTTCCTTTTCAAGTCCCACGTGTGTCTTCTGGTCCAAGAAAAATCATCACAAATGTTTTATTCCGTTTGGACTCTGTTTGATATTCCTTTTCTGTAAACTCAAAAACAAGGAAAAACAGGAACTAGGTTTGGTGGACGCCTCTGGTCATTTGGGAATATTTCTGAATTTATAGGCCAAGAATTAGGTTTGGAGGAGTCCCGTGGGGCCCACAAGCCAGGGGCGCGCCCTGAGGGCTTGTGGAGCCCTCGGGACCCTTCTGCCTTCCTTTTCAAGTCCCACGTGTGTCTTCTGGTCCAATAAAAATCATCACGAATGTTTTATTCCGTTTGGACTCCGTTTGATATTCCTTTTCTGTAAAACTCAAAAACAAGGAAAAACAGGAACTGACACTGGACTCTGGGTTAATAAGTTAGTCCCAAAAATAATATAAAACAACATATTATTGCATATAAAACATCTAAAATAGATAATATAATAGCATGGAACAATAAAAAATTATAGATATGTTGGAGACGTATCAAGCATCCCCAAGCTTAATTCTTGCTCGTCCTCGAGTAGGTAAAGGATAAAAACAAAAAAATTTGATGTGGAATTCTACCTAACATATTTATCCATGTAATTTTCTTTATTGTGGCATGAATATTCAGATCCATAAGATTCAAAACAAAAGGTTAATATTGACATAAAAACAATAATACTTCAAGCATACTAATAAAGCAAACGTGTCTTCTCAATATAACATGGCCAAAGAAAGTTATCCCTACAAAATCATATAGTCTGGCTCTGCTCCATCTTCATCACACAAAGTATTAAATCATGCACAACCCTGATGACAAGCCAAGCAATTGGTCCATACTTTTGATGTTCTCAATGTTGGGATCGTTGCATGGAAAACAAAAAAATTTATACGCACACGCAATGATCTATCCATAGAGATGCATAGCAACGAGGGGGAGAGTGTGTCTACGTACCCTCGTAGACCGTAAGCGGAAGCGTTTAACAACTCGGTTGATGTAGTCGAACTTCTTCTAGCTCCGACCGATCAAGTACCGAACGTACGGCACCTCCGAGTTCTGCACACTTTCAGCTTGGTGATGTCCCTCGCCTTCTTGATCCAGCAAGACGTCGAGGTAGTAGATGAGTTCCGTCAGCACGACGGCTTGGTGACAGTGATGGTGAAGTGATCTTCGCAGGGCTTCGCCTAAGCACTACGGAAATATGACCGAGGGTGTAAACGGTGGAGGGGGACGCCACACACGGCTAGGCCATTGTCTGGTTGTGCTAGGCGCCCCCTCCCACATATATATAGGTGGGGGGAGGAGGGAGCAGCCAGGAGGGTGCCCCAAGTAGGCCGAATCCTACTTGGGGTCCTCCCAAGTGGCGCGCCCCCTTCCTTATTTGCCGGAGGGGGGAGGAAAGAGGAGGGGGAGAAAGGGAAGGGGGAGGCCAAATCCCCCCTTTCCTTTCTCTTCCCCTCTTTCCTTCTTCCCGTAGCAGCTGATGTCTACTATGCAACCTTCTTCTTGTAGACTCGTGTTGGGCCACCAAGCGCAGAGTTTTGTAGGACAGTAGCAAATTTCCCTCAAGTGGATGACCTACGGTTTATCAATCCGTGGGAGGCGTAGGATGAAGATGGTCTCTCTCAAGCAACCCTGCAACCAAATAACAAAGAGTCTCTTGTGTCCCCAACACACCCAATACAATGGTAAATTGTATAGGTGCACTAGTTCGGCGAAGAGATCGTGATACAAGTGCAACATGGATAGTAGATATAGGTTTTTGTAATCTGAAAATATAAAAACAGCAAGGTAACAAGTGGTAAAAGTGAGCGAAAATGGTATTGAAATGCTTCGAAACAAGGCCTAGGGTTCATACTTTCACTAGTGCAAGTTCTCTCAACAATGATAACATAATTAGATCATATAACAATCCCTCAACATGCAACAAAGAGTCACTCCAAAGTCACTAATAGCGGAGAATAAACAAAGAGATTATTGTAGGGTACGAAACCACCTCAAAGTTATTCTTTCTGATCGATCTATTGGGTTATTCCTATAAGTGTCACAAACAGCCCTAGAGTTCGTACTAAAATAACACCTTAAGACACACATCAACCAAAACCCTAATGCCACCTAGATACCCCAATGTCACCACAAGTATCCGCGGGTTTGATCATATAATATGCATCACACAATCTCAGATTCATCTATTCAAACCAACACAAAGAACTTCAAGGAGTGCCCCAAAGTTTCTACCGGAGAGTCAAGACGAAAACGTGTGCCAACCCCTATGCATAAGTTCACAAGGTTACAGAACCCGCAAGTTGATCACCAAAACATACATCAAGTGGATCACGTGAATATCCCATTGTCACCACAGATAAGCACATGCAAGACATACATCAAGTGTTATCAAATCCTTAAAGACTCAATCCGATAAGATAACTTCAAAGGGAAAACTCAATCCATTACAAGAAGGTAGAGTGGGAGAAACATCATAAGATCCAACTATAGTAGCAAAGCTCGCGGTACTTCAAGATCGTGCCAAATCTAGAATACGAGAGAGACAGATGAAACACATAGCTACTGGTACATACCCTCAGCACCGAGGGTGAACTACTCCCTCCTCGTCATGGAGACCGCCGGGATGATCAAGATGGCCACTGGTGATGGCTTCCCCCTCCGGCAGGGTGCCGGAACATGGTCCCGATTGGTTTTTCGTGGCTACAGAGGCTTGCGGCGGCGGAACTCCCGATCTAGGTTTATTTCTGGGGGTTTCTGTATTTATAGGATTTTTTGGCGTCGAGAACAAGTTAGGGGGGGGTCCACAAGGAGCCCACAAGGACGGAGGGTGCGCCCAGGGGGTAGGGCGCGCCCTCCACCCTTGTGGAGGCCTCGTGGCTCTTCTGGCCCAACTCTTTTGCTTCGGGGGCTTCTTTTGGTCCATAAAAAATCACCGTAAATTTTAGCTCAATTGGACTTCGTTTGATATCCTTTTCTGTAAAAATCAAAACCAAGGAAAAAACAGAAACTGGCATTGGGCTCTAGGTTAATAGGTTAGTCCCAAAAATAATATAAAATAGCATATAAATGCATATAAAACATCCAAGATGGGTAATATAATAGCATGGAACAATAGAAAAATTATAGATACGTCGGAGACTTATCAAGCATCCCAAGCTTAATTCCTGCTCTTCCTCAAGGAGGCAAATGATAAAAACCGATTTTTTGATGTGGAATGCTACCTAACATATTTTTCCATGTAATTTTCCTTATTGTGGCATGAATGTTCAGAACCGTAAGATTCAAAACAAAAGTTTAATACGGACATAAAAACAATAATACTTCAAGCATACTAACAAGGCAATTATGTCTTCTCAAAATAACATGGCCAGAGAAAGCTTATCCATACAAAATCATATAGTCTGGCTATGCTCCATGTTCATCACACAAAGTATTCAAATCATGCACAACCCCGATGACAAGCCAAGCAATTGTTTCATACTTTTGATGTTCTCAAACTTTTTCAACTTTCACGCAATACATGAGCGTGAGCCATGGACATAGCACTAAAGGTGGAATAGAATATGGTGGTTGTGGAGAAGACAAAAAGAAGGAGATAGTCTCACATCAACTCGGCGTATCAACGGGCTATGGAGATACCCATCAATAGATATCAATGCGAGTGAGTAGGGATTGCCAGGCAACGGATGCACTAGAGCTATAAGTTTATGGAAGCTCAAGAAAGAAACTAAGTGGGTGTGCATCCAACTCGCTTGCTCACGAAGACCTAGGGCAATTTTGAGGAAGCCCATCATTGGAATATACAAGCCAAGTTCTATAATGAAAATTTCCCACTAGTATATGAAAGTGACAACATAGGAGACTGTTGGGGAACGTAGTAATTTCAAAAAAATTCTACGCACACGCAAGATCATGGTGATGCATAGCAACGAGAGGGAGAGTGTTGTCCACGTACCCTTGTAGACCGAAAGCGGAAGCGTTAGCACAACACGGTTGATGTAGTCGTACGTCTTCATGATCCGACCAATCCAAGTACCGAAGGTACGGCACCTCCGAGTTCAGTACATATTCAGCCCGATGACGTCCCGCGAACTCCGATCCAGTAGAGCTTCACGGGAGAGTTCCGTCAGCACGACGGCGTGATGACGGTGATGATGTTGCTACCGACGCAGGGCTTCGCCTAAGCACCGCTACGATATGACCGAGGTGGATTATGGTGGAGGGGGGCACCGCACACGGCTGGGAGAGATCAACATATCAACTTGTGTGTCCTAGGGTGCCCCTGCCCCCGTATATAAAGGAGCAAGGGGGGAGGCCGGCCAGCCCCTGTAGGGCGCGCCAGGAGGAGGAGTCCTCCTCCTAGTAGGAGTAGGACTCCCCTTTCCTACTCCTACTAGGAGGAGGAAAGGAAGGAGGAGAAGGAGAAGGAAGGAGAGGGAGGAAAAGGAGGAAAGTGGGGCATCTTCTTTCCGATCAACAATATGTCATTCACATATACTTATCAGAAATGATGTAGTGCTCCCACTCACTTTCTTGTAAATACAGGCTTCACCGCGAGTCTGTATAAAACTATATGCTTTGATCAACTTATCAAAGCGTACGTTCCAACTCCAAGATGCTTGCACCAGTCCATAGATGGATTGCTGGAGTTTGCACATTTTGTTAGCACCTTTAGGATCGACAAAACCATCTGGTTGCATCATATACCACTCTTCTTTAAGAAATCCATTAAGGAATGTAGTTTTGACATCCATTTGCCAGATTTCATAAAATGTGGCAATTTGCTAACATGATTCGGACAGACTTAAGCATCGCTACGAGTGAGAAAATCTCATCGTAGTCAACACCTTGAACTTTGTCAAAAACCTTTTTCGACAAGTCTAGCTTTGTAGATAGTAACACTACTATCAGCGTCCGTCTTCCTCTTGAAGATCCATTTATTTTCTATGGCTTGCCGATCATCGAGCAAGTCAACCAAAGTCCACACTTTGTTCTCATACATGGATCCCATCTCAGATTTCATGGCCTCAAGCCATTTCGCGGAATCTGGGCTCATCATCGCTTCCTCATAGTTCATAGGTTCGTCATGGTCAAGTAACATGAACTCTAGAATAGGATTACCATACCACTCTGGTGCGGAACCATACTCTGGTTGACCTACGAGGTTTGGTAGTAACTTGATCCGAAGCTTCATGATCATCATCATTAACTTCCTCACTAATTGGTGTAAGCATCACTGGAACTGATTTCAGTGATGAAATACTTTCCAATTCGGGAGAAGGTACAATTATCTTATCAAGTTCTACTTTCCTCCCACTCACTTCTTTCGAGAGAAACTCCTTCTCTTAGAAAGGATCCATTCTTAGCAACGAATATCTTCCCTTCGGATCTGTGATAGAAGGTGTACCCAATAGTAACTTTTGGGTACCCTATGAAGACGCACTTCTCCGATTTGGGTTTGAGCTTATCGGATGAAACTTTTTCACATAAGCATCGCAACCCCAAACTTTAAGAAACGACAACTTAGGTTTCTTGCCAAACCATAGTTCATACGGTGTCGTCTCAACGGATTTAGACGGTGCCCTATTTAACGTGAATGTAGCTGTCTCTAATGCATAACCCCAAAACGATAGTGGTAAATCGGTAAGAGACATCATAGATTGCACTATATCCAATAAAGTACGGTTATGACGTTCGGACACACCATTACGCTGTGGTGTTCCAGGTGGCATGAGTTTGTGAAACTATTCCACATTGTTTTAATTGAAGACCAAATTCGTAACTCAAATATTCGCCTCTGCGATCAGATCGTAGAAACTTTATTTTCTTGTTACGATGATTTTCCACTTCACTCTGAAATTCTTTGAACTTCTCAAATGTTTCAGACTTATGTTTCTTCAAGTAGATATACCCATATCTGCTCAAATCATCTGTAAAGGTCAGAAAATAACGATACCCGCCGCGAGCGTCAACACTCATCGGACCTCATACATCAGTATGTATTATATCCAATAAGTCGGTTGCTCGCTCCATTGTTCTGGAGAACGGAGTCTTAGTCATCTTTGCCCATGAGGCATGGTTCGCAAGCATCAACTGATTCATAATCAAGTGATTCCAAAAGCCCATCAGCATGGATTTTCTTCATGCGCTTTACACCAATATGACCTAAACGGCAGTGCCACAAATAAGTTGCACTATCATTATTAAATTTGCATCTTTTGGCTTCAATATTATGAATATGTGTATCACTACGATCGAGATCCAACAAACCATTTTCATTGGGTGTATAACCATAGAAGGTTTTATTCATGTAAACAGAATAACAATTATTCTCTAACTTAAATGAATAACTGTATTGCAATAAATATGATCAAATCATATTCTTGCTCAACGCAAACACCAAATAACATTTATTTAGGTTCAACACTAATCCCGAAAGTATAGGGAGTGTGCGATGATGATCATATTATTCTTGGAACTACTTCCAACACACATCGTCACTTCACCCTTAACTAGTCTCTGTTCATTCTGCAACTCCTGTTTCAACTTACTACTCTTAGCAACTGAACTAGTATCAAATACCGAGGGGTTGCTATAAACACTAGTAAAGTACACATCAATAACATGTATATCCAATATACCTTTGTTCACCTTGCCATCCTTCTTATCCGCCAAATACTTGGGGCAGTTCCGCTTCCAGTGACCAGTCCCTTTGCAGTAGAAGCACTTAGTCTCAGGCTTAGGTCCAGACTTGGGCTTCTTCACTTGAGCAGCAACTTGCTTGCCGTTCTTTTTGAAGTTCCCCTTCTTCCCTTTTCCCTTTTCTTGAAACTAGTGGTCTTGTCAACCATCAACACTTGATGCTTTTCTTGATTTCTACCTTCGTCGATTTCAGCATCACGAAGAGCTTGGGAATCGTTTCTGTTATCCCTTGCATATTATAGTTCATCACGAAGTTCTAGTAACTTGGTGATAGTGACTAGAGAACTCTGTCAATCACTGTCTTATCTGGAAGATTAACTCCCACTTGATTCAAGTGATTGTAGTACTCAGACATTCTGAGCACATGCTCACTAGCTGAGCTATTCTCCTCCATCTTATAGGCAAAGTACTTGTCAAAGGTCTCATACCTTTCGACATGGGCATGAGTCTGAAATACTAATTTCAACTCTTGGAACATCTCATATGCTCCGTGGCGTTTCAAAAACGTCTTTGAAGCCCCGATTCTAAGCCGTAAAGCATGGTGCACTAAACTATCAAGTAGTCATCATATAGAGCTTGCCAAACGTTCATAACGTCTGCATCTGCTCCTGCAATCGGTCTGTCACCTAGCAGTGCATCAAGGACATAATTCTTCTGTGCAGCAATGAGGACAATCCTCAGATCACGGACCAAGTCCGCATCTGTAACACCCCGAGAATCATGTTACAGTAACTCTCTGAGATTAAGCTAATCATGTTGCTAAACAGGGCTTGATCACAATTGCATCAAATTTCTTTTCAAACTCCTAGTTCAAACTTCAATTAAAATCAAAGTGGAAAATAAAAGTTTTCAAAAATTTGAACAAAAATGTTCGGTGGGTGCCAGAAATTGCACTGATAATTATTGTGGAGAAAACACATTTTTATAAAATGCCTAAATACTTTTAAATGAAATAAAACAGAAAAGAAAATAAACAAATAAAAAGAAATCAGGAAACAGAACAGACAAAGAAAAAGAAAAAAGGGAGAAGGCCCTTTCCCCCGCTGGACCGCTGGCCCGACTGGGCCGACCCCCCCGGCCCAGCCCACCTCTCCCACTCGCCCCCTCCCCTGTTCCCCCGACCGTTGTCGGAACAGGGGCCGTCCCCGCCGCACCCCCTCGCCGGCGACGGGGAGGATAAGGGCGCCAGCTCCCCCCGCCTCCTCGGGCCTCTCTCCCACTCGCCCCGCTCTCCTCTCGGCCCCTGCGCCGCCTTCCCCCCCAGATCTGCGCCGCTCTCTCCTTCCCCACGCCCGACGCGCTCGCCGCCGTTCCCGTCGTTCACACGGCCACCGTGCCCCAATCGCCACCTCGCCGTGTCATACGCCGTCACCGCCCTCGACTACACCACCTCCGCCTCTCCGTTGAAGCTCGGAGCCACTGCAACGGCCTCCCCGAGCTCATCTTCAACTTCGGACGCCGGCGACCCCCTTCTTCCCCGGCGCCGACCTGCTGCTCCTAAGCTCTCACCGGCCTCCGTGTGCCGCGCGGTGAGCCTCTCCCCCCTCCTCCCCTGTCCTTTCTCTCTCGCGCGCCCCCTAGCTTCTTCCCCATGCGCGCCCGAACGCCGCGCCGCGGAGCTCGCCGCCGGCGGGTCTCCGGTGACCTTATGGTCACAGGCTCAAGCCCGTTGCACTCCCCACCTCGCGTAGATGCCCCCCAGCCCCTCCGCTTGCTCGATAGCCCGCCGTAGCCTCGTTTCCGTCGGGCACCCGTGCGCACCGCCGCCTCCGCCGCTCGCCGGCGCCGATTCCGGCCAAGTCCGGCGAAGCCCCGGCCACCCCTGGATGCGGCGCTGCGAGCCCTTTCGAATGGGTCTAGCCCCGCTCCTCCCCGAGCCCCGTAGCGCGATTCCGGCCAACTCCGGCGAGGGGCCGCCGCTGTTTTGGTCGCCGGAGTTGCTCTGGCGCCGGCCGCCGACGTGGCTGGCCTGGGCCCCCCCCAGTGCCACTGCCAGTGGGCCCGTGGGCCCCGTTGACTGGGTCCACCCAGTCAACGTGCTGACTGGGCAGGCCCAGCCACTGACATGCGGGCCCCGCCGCAAAAAAAAGAATAAAAAAAGAGAAAAGAAAAATGTTTTATAAATAAAAATAATTAATTAATCTAATCACTCACTGACAGGTGGGCCCAGTAGTTAATTAACTAAAAATTAATTAGTTTAATCTTCTGTTAACCCACTGTCTATGACAGGTGGGTCCCCCGTGTTAGTTTTGACCAGTCAACCGGACTGTTGACCGCTGACGTCACTCATACGTCATGCTGACGTCATATCCCTTTTCTGTTAATTAAATAATTCCAGAAATTCAAATAATCTTTGAAAATTCATATCTTTTAAACCGTAACTCGGATGAAAATGTTTTCTATATGAAAGTTGCTCAGAACGACGAGACGAATCCGAATACGCAGTCCGTTCGTCCACCACACCTCCCTAACCTATCGAACTAGCAACTTTCCCCCTCCGGTCCGTCTGTCCGAAAACGCGAAACATCGGGAATACCTCCCGGATGTTTCCCCCCTTCGCCGGTACCACCTACTGTCGCGTTAGGGCACACCTAGCACCGCTCATTGTCATGTCACGCATCGTCATGCTTATGTTTGCATTGTATTTACTGTTTCTTCCCCCTCTTCTCTCCGGTAGACTACGAGACCGACACTGCTGCTGCCCAGTTCGACTACGGAGTCGACGACCCCTCCTACTTGCCAGAGCAACCGGGCAAGCCCCCCCCTTGATCACCAGATATCGCCTATTCTTCTCTATACTGCTTGCATTAGAGTAGTGTAGCATGTTACTGTTTTTCGATATCCTATCCTGATGCATAGCCTATCCTTGCTACTACTGTTGATACCTTTACCTGCAATCCTACATGCTTAGTATAGGATGCTAGATTTCCATCAGTGGCCCTACATTCTTGTCCGTCTGCTGTGCTATACTATCGGGCCGTGATCACCTGGGCGGTGATCACGGGTATATACTTATATACTGCATACATGACACATGTGATGACTAAAGTCGGGTCGGCTCGTAGGAGTACCCGCAAGTGGATCTTTGTGGCGGAGCGACAGGGCAGGTTGAGACCACCCAGGTGAGAGGTGGGCCTGGCCCTGGTCGGCATTCGCGGTTACTTAACATGCTTAACGAGACCTTGGTATTTGATCTGAGTCTGGCCATTTGGTCTATACGCACTAACCATCTACGCGGGAGTAGTTATGGGTATCCCGGCGTCGTGGTATCAGCCGAAGCCTTCTTGACGTCAGCGACTGAGTGGCGCGCGCCGGATTGGACTGGAACGCCACTAGGCTAGGTCTGCTTCCGGCCGCGTACGCAACGTGCAGGTGTGCATAGGGCGATGGGCCCAGACCCCTGCGCGCATAGGGTTAGACCGGCGTGCTGACCGCTCTGTTGTGCTTAGGTGGGGCTGCGACGCGTTGATCTTACGAGGCCGGGCATGACCCAGAAAAGTGTGTCCGGCCAAATGGGATCGAGCGTGTTGGGTTATGTGGTGCACCCCTGCAGGGAAGTTTATCTATTCGAATAGCCGTGTCCCTCGGTAAAAGGACGACCCGGAGTTGTACTTTGACCTTATGACAACTAGAACTGGATACTGAATAAAATACACCCTTCCAAGTGCCAGATACAACCCGGTGATCGCTCTCTAACAGGGCGACGAGGAGGGGATCACCGGGTAGGATTATGCTATGCGATGCTACTTGGAGGACTTCAATCTACTCTCTTCTACATGCTGCAAGATGGAGATGACCAGAAGCGTAGTCTTCGACAGGACTAGCTATCCCCCTTTTATTCTGGCATTCTGCAGTTCAGTCCACTGATATGCCCCTTTACACATATACCCATGCATATGTAGTGTAGCTCCTTGCTTGCGAGTACTTTGGATGAGTACTCACGGTTGCTTCTTTCCCTCTCTTCCCCCTTTTCTTTTCTATCTGGTTGTCACAACCAGATGCTGGAGTCCAGGAGCCAGACGCCACCGTCGACGACGACACCTACGACACTAGAGGTGCCTACTACTACGTGCAGCCCGCTGACGACGACCAGGAGTAGTTAGGAGGATCCCAGGCAGGAGGCCTGCGCCTCGTTCGATCTGTACCCCAGTTTGTGCTAGCCTTCTTAAGGCAAACTTGTTTAACTTATGTCTGTACTCAGATATTGTTGCTTCTGCTGACTCGTCTGTGATCGAGCACTTGTATTCGAGCCCTCGAGGCCCCTGGCTTGTATTATGATGCTTGTATGACTTATTTATGTTTTAGAGTTGTGTTGTGATATCTTCCCGTGAGTCCCTGATCTTGGTCGTACACATTTGCGTGCATGATTAGTGTACGGTCAAATCGGGGGCGTCACAAGTTGGTATCAGAGCCGACTGCCTGTAGGAATCCCCCTTCCACACTCCTTGGCCGAAGTCGAGTCTAGACATTACAAAACTTTTACTAACATGGCTGTGTGTCTTACGGGCCCACGTCGCCATTGGGTGGTACTAGTATCTTTTACTCCTCGACCTTTACTCTGGGACTCTGAACTCTCTTCTACTCGGGTTAAACGAATTTACTAACTCTAACACTAGGATCCCGTGACCGCATTCACCCCAAAGTTGGATAAGCCATAGTTGTTTCTTAGAGTAGTATTTTGAACAATTCACACACTGTCATTTGACTCCTTTGAAACGTCTTTACTTTCAGATGGAACCCTCGAGGCAGGTCGTGCGCCACACGACGACCATTGGTGCCTCGGGATCACCTGCAGTGCTAGCTGAGATGATGACCTATCTGGGTTACCGCTGGCACCCTGAGTACACCGTCTACGAGGAGTACCAGGACTTTAACCAGGAGCAGTACCGTGCCATCGTCCACCTCTACTCTCGGGAGTACGACTCCACTACTGTGCTGCACACCGCACATGGTGTTGGTGTGACCATCGATATGGCTGTCCACGATGCTGCCTATGCTGCTCTGACACGTCTTCGTGGAGAGTATCAGGAGTTGGACACCTCCCCTTTCAGGCACATTGCTATCGCATCTGATGTTGGTGCGGAGGGATACTATACTACTGCCTACTCCACTGTCACCCGAGAGCCCTTCTACCATCAGCACCTGGTTCTGCATGCTGATGGGCTGGATCGAGCTAACCGAGCTCTTCGCCACGAGATGTACACCACCCGTCAGCACCTTTACCGTGCTCTGACGCTGCTGCAGCCCTTTGTCCGATCGGACAGGTACCGCGTACTGCGATCTACCCAGCCAGGACCGTGATGCCCCACGGTGTCGGTTGGCCAGAGGTGGGAGGCTACTCTCCCGCACTTGGCCCTCTTCTGCCACCTGAGCGTCGGGCTCTACACCTGAGTATCCGCGGCCCCTAGTCTGCTGACGTCGAGGGCTATCCGTTGCCTCACTACCAGCTGTCGGGCTACGATTACCTCCACAGTACCTCTTGGGACTGATGTAGGCTTGCTTGTAGTATTAGTTGCAGTCGCCGCGAGCCTGTGTGCCGCCTATGATGTTTTAGTCTATGTACTGAACTCTATGTACTGAACTCTATGCATGACCCCTTTTGTAAAGTTATGCCGACTACTATGTAGTAGCTATCGTGCTCCTTTCATTATGCATGTTTCATCATGAATGATTCTTGTCATTGCAAATTTCTCAATGATGAACTACCCCTGTTATATATTAGCAGGATGGTTAGACCAGGTGGTCGTGGTCGTGGTGGCGATGCCCCACCACCACCTGAGTACATGGCTGGTATGATCCAACAGTTTGAACTGAACCGCCAATTCATGGAAAATATGATGGCTCAGTTTCCTCGCCCCAATATGAACCAGCAGCAAGCCCAAGTGACTCTTCAAGATTTCATACGCCTCAACCCAACCATCTACCGCAGCTCAACTCAGCCTCTAGATGCTGATGACTGGCTCCGTGACATCACCTATGAGATGGAGTCTGCTGATGTAGCCCCTGCCAGCTATGTCACCTTTGCTTCCTTCTTCTTGAAGGGACCCGCAGCTCAATGGTGGGACAGCCACAGGCGTACTCTGCCAGCTGGAACAATCATCACATGGCCAGACTTCCAAGCTGCTTTCCGTGCCCGCTTCATTCCTCAAGGAGTCATGGACCGGAAGAAGCGTGAGTTCCGCAACCTCACCCAAGGCAACAAAACTGTCGAAGCTTATCAGCGGGAGTTTCTGGACTTGTCCCGCTATGCTGAAGAAGACATTGCAACTGATGCACGCAGACAGGAGAAGTTCCGTGATGGCCTTCAAGCTGACATCAAGCTCGCACTTCTAGTGCATGACTTTGCTGATTTCGCCACCTTGGTGAACAAGGCCATCAATGTCGAAACTGGTCTGCAGGAATACCAGAGCTCTCACAGACGCAACCGTGACACGGGCTCATCTTCGGGCTCGCCCACACAGAAGCGTAAGATATGGATCCCGAACAGCATGTACCGTCCAAATGCATCTGCCCCAAGGCAGACATATGCTGCACCTCGTCTGCCTCCACCACCATCTAGGTAGTCAAGACTTCCAGCTCCACCATCCCAAGCTCCTGTTCCCACTCCGAATAATGGCTTGTGCTTCAGGTGTGGTCAACCAGGGCACCGTGCTAGAGAATGCAACCAGAACCAGAATCAACTGGCCCTTCCAGCAACTGGCCGTGGTAACAATCAGCCCCGCAACAACAATGCTAAGTCTTATGGTCGTGCTCATGCCAACCACGTTGATCTCAATGAAGCTCAAGACCAGCCTGCTACTGTGATGGGTACACTCCTCGTAAATTCAGTACCAGCATCCGTTTTATTTGATACAGGTGCATCGCATTCATTCATGTCAGAAGATTTTGCATACAAGCACGACGTTAAATGTGAGGAGATGAACACCTCTGTATTGGTCAAAACCCCCGTGGGACAGTGTCAAACCTCCTTGGTTGGCATCGATGTCCCCGTGGAAATCGAAGGGCTGGAATTCTATGCCTCTCCCATTATCCTGAAGTCGTCTAACATCGACCTCATTTTGGGTATGGATTGGTTGAAAGCGCATACTGCTTCTATAGTTTGCGCCACTAAAACCGTCCATCTGCTACACCCTTCAGATGAAATAGTTGCTTACCAAGCTCATCTGGTGCAAAATGCCGAGGCAAGGCTCTATGCATTGAATGCATTGAACGCTGCACCACTCGAGGGCATTGAAAACATTCCCGTCGTGCGTGAATTCCTCGACGTCTTCCCTGAAGAACTTCCAGGGATTCCCCCTGCTAGAGCTGTCGAATTCATCATCAACTTGAAACCAGGCACCACTCCTATAGCCAAGCGACCCTACAAAATGCCGCCGCATGAACTCCTTGAGCTTAAGGAGGAAATCGACAAATCTCTTCGCAAGGGATTCATTCGCCCAAGTTGCTCTCCTTGGGGAGCACCTTCCCTCTTTGTCAAGAAGAAGGATGGGACAAACCGGTTAGTTCAAGACTACCGTCCTATAAACCAAGCTACCATTCAGAATAAATACCCTCTTCCTTGGATCAATGATCTGTATGATCAACTGGCGGGTTTGTCAGTGTTCTCTAAGCTCGACTTGAGGTTGGGCTACCATCAGATCCGTGTTCGCGAAGAGGATATCCCAAAGACCGCCTTCGTGACTCGCTATGGTTCATACGAGTACACCGTCATGTCTTTCGGTTTAACCAATGCTCCAGCCACCTTCTCTCGTCTGATGAACTATATATTCATGGATTACCTCGACAAGTTCATCGTGGTTTATCTGGATGATATCCTGGTATTTTCCAAGAACGAAGAAGAACATGCTGAACATCTTCGACTTGTGCTGGAAAAGCTACGAGAGCATCAACTATATGCCAAGTTCTCCAAATATGAATTCTGGCTACCCGAAGTGACCTATCTTGGGCATGTCATCTCTAAGGATGGTATTGCCGTCAACCCCGAGCGAGTTCAGGCTATTCTTGATTGGACTCCTCCCAAGAACGTTAAGCAAGTCAGAAGTTTTCTCGGTCTCGCCAGCTATTGCCGTCGATTCGTCGAGAACTTCTCTAAGATCGCCAGGCCTCTGACTAACCTGTTGCATAAGGGTGTCAAATTCCAATGGACAGACAAATGTCAGGAAAGTTTCCAGGCACTCAAAGACAAGTTGACTTCTGCTCCAGTTCTAGCTCCACCTGATACTAAGAAGGACTTCGTCATGTACTGCGACGCTTCCCGTCAAGGATTAGGCTGTGTCCTAATGCAAGACCGCAAAGTGATTGCTTATGCCTCTCGGCAATTGCGCCCTCACGAAGAGAACTACCCAGTTCACGACCTCGAACTTGCTGCTGCCATTCATGCACTGAAGCAGTGGCGACATTACCTTCTCGGTAATCGTTGCGAGATCTTCACTGACCACCAAAGTCTGAAGTATCTGTTTACTCAGCCAGATCTGAACCTCCGTCAGCAGAGATGGATGGAGCTTGTTGCAGACTTTGACTTGGGTATTTCCTATACGCCAGGCAAGGCTAATGTAATGGCTAATGCCTTGAGCCGCAAGTCTTACTGCAACCACCTCCAGGTTCACAAAGTTCAGCCCTCGCTTGTTGAAGAATTCAGGAAGCTGAACCTCCATATTGTCCCTTCGGGTGCACTCACTCCCCCTCCTAAGGAGTTTGGCAAGGTGAACCTCCACGTTGTTACCCAGGGTTCCCTCAATACCCTAGTTGCTAAACCAGATCTCGTGGATAGCATCAAAAGGCTACAGAAGTATGACTCTGAAGCCCACAAGATTAAGCGCTACCTCGCAGAAGGAAAGCCCTCATTCTTCACCATTGCTGAAGATGGCACCCTATACTTCAAGGGCCGACTAGTGGTGCCATGTGCAGAGAAAAACCTGGATATGACACAGGAAGTTATGAAAGAAGCTCATGATACACCTCTGTGTATCCATCCTGGTAGTACAAAGATGTACCAAGACATCCGTCAGAGATTCTGGTGGTCTAATATGAAGCAAGCCATTGCTCGTTATGTTGCTGAGTGTGACGTTTGCCGTCGTATCAAAGCAGAACATCAAAGGCCTGCTGGAACTCTGCAACCTATCTCTATTCCTGAATGGAAATGGGACCATGTTGAGATGGACTTCGTCACTGGATTTCCCAAATCACAGAAAGGTAATGATGCTATTCTTGTCGTCATTGACCGGCTTTCCAAAGTTGCACATTTCCTGGCAGTCAAAGAAACGATCACTGCTAGCCAGTTGGCAACGCTCTATATGTCCAGGATTGTTTCACTCCACGGTATTCCATTGGTTATCAGCTCAGACCGTGGTAGCTTATTCACTTCAAGATTCTGGGCAAGTTTCCAAGAAGCTATGGGAACTCATCTGTCATTCAGTACTGCGTTTCATCCTCAATCGCAAGGGCAAGTTGAACGCGTCAACCAAGTCCTCGAAGATATGCTTCGAGCTTGTGTTATTTCCTTCGGCAAGAAATGGGAGGAATCTCTCCCGTATGCTGAGTTCTCTTATAATAATAGCTATCAAGCTAGTCTGAAGATGGCCCCCTTCGAAGTGTTGTATGGACGAAAGTGCCGAACCCCTCTGAACTGGTCAGAAACTGGGGAACGTCCACTCTTCGGTCCGGATATTATCCAAGATGCCGAAGAACAAGTCCGCATTATTCGCGAGAATCTCAAGACTGCTCAGTCACGTCAGAAGAGTCAGTATGACCGTCATCATAAGGACATGGTCTATCAACCTGGCGAAAAGGCTTATCTTCGAGTCACACCTATGAAGGGTGCTCACCGCTTCGGGATCAAGGGCAAGCTAGCTCCTCGCTATATTGGCCCATTCACTATTCTCGAAAGGCGTGGAAAGGTGGCATACCAACTGGAGCTACCGCCGAACCTTTCTCAGGTTCACGATGTGTTCCATGTGTCACAGCTCCGCCGTTGCTTCAAGGATCCAATCCGAGCTGTGGATCATGAAGTGCTCGAATTGCAGCAAGACCTCTCCTATAAGGAACATCCGGTCCGCATTCTCGACCAAGCTGAACGCCGCACACGTCAGAAGGCGATCAAGTTTCTCAAAGTCCAGTGGTCGCACCATTCTGAAGATGAGGCCACTTGGGAACGAGAGGATCGTCTGCGCGAAGAATACCCCGCACTGTTTCCTTCTACCTCCTAAATCTCGGGACGAGATTTCTTGTAGTGGAGGAGATTTGTAACACCCCGAGAATCATGCTACAGTAACTCTCTGAGATTAAGCTAATCATGTTGCTAAACAGGGCTTGATCACAATTGCATCAAATTTCTTTTCAAACTCCTAGTTCAAACTTCAATTAAAATCAAAGTGGAAAATAAAAGTTTTCAAAAATTTGAACAAAAATGTTCGGTGGGTGCCAGAAATTGCACTGATAATTATTGTGGAGAAAACACATTTTTATAAAATGCCTAAATACTTTTAAATGAAATAAAACAGAAAAGAAAATAAACAAATAAAAAGAAATCAGGAAACAGAACAGACAAAGAAAAAGAAAAAAGGGAGAAGGCCCTTTCCCCCGCTGGACCGCTGGCCCGACTGGGCCGACCCCCCGGCCCAGCCCACCTCTCCCACTCGCCCCCTCCCCTGTTCCCCCGACCGGGGTCGGAACAGGGGCCGTCCCCGCCGCACCCCCTCGCCGGCGACGGGGAGGATAAGGGCGCCAGCTCCCCCCGCCTCCTCGGGCCTCTCTCCCACTCGCCCCGCTCTCCTCTCGGCCCCTGCGCCGCCTTTCCCCCCCAGATCCGCGCCGCTCTCTCCTTCCCCACGCCCGACGCGCTCGCCGCCGTTCCCGTCGTTCACACGGCCACCGTGCCCCAATCGCCACCTCGCCGTGTCATACGTCGTCGCCGCCCTCGACTACACCACCTCCGCCTCTCCGTTGAAGCTCGGAGCCACTGCAACGGCCTCCCCGAGCTCGTCTTCAACTTCGGACACCGGCGACCCCCTTCTTCCTCGGCGCTGACGTGCTGCTCCTAAGCTCTCACCGGCCTCCGTGTGCCGCGCGGTGAGCCTCTCCCCCCTCCTCCCCTGTCCTTTCTCTCTCGCGCGCCCCCTAGCTTCTTCCCCACGCGCGTCCGAACGCCGCGCCGCCGGCGGGTCTCCGGTGACCTTATGGTCACAGGCTCAAGCCCGTTGCACTCCCCACCTCGCGTAGATGCCCCCCAGCCCCTCCGCTTGCTCGATAGCCCGCCGTAGCCTTGTTTCCGTCGGGCACCCGTGCGCGCCGCCGCCTCCGCCGCTCGCCGGCGCCGATTCCGGCCAAGCCCCGGCCACCCCTGGATGCGGCGCTGCGAGCCCTTTCGAATGGGTCTAGCCCCGCTCCTCCCCGAGCCCCGTAGCGCGATTCCGGCCAACTCCGGCGAGGGGCCGCCGCTGTTTTGGTCGTCGGAGTTGCTCCGGCGCCGGCCGCCGACGTGGCTGGCCTGGGCCCCCCAGTGCCACTGCCAGTGGACCCGTGGGCCCCGTTGACTGGGTCCACCCAGTCAACGTGCTGACTGGGCAGGCCCAGCCACTGACATGCGGGCCCCGCCGCAAAAAAAAGAATAAAAAAAAGAGAAAAGAAAAATGTTTTATAAATAAAAATAATTAATTAATCTAATCACTCACTGACAGGTGGGCCCAGTAGTTAATTAACTAAAAATTAATTAGTTTAATCTTCTGTTAACCCACTGTCTATGACAGGTGGGTCCCCCGTGTCAGTTTTGACCAGTCAACCGGACTGTTGACCGCTGACGTCACTCATACGTCATGCTGACGTCATATCCCTTTTCTGTTAATTAAATAATTCCAGAAATTCAAATAATCTTTGAAAATTCATATCTTTTAAACCGTAACTCGGATGAAAATGTTTTCTATATGAAAGTTGCTCAGAACGACGAGACGAATCCGAATACGCAGTCCGTTCGTCCACCACACCTCCCTAACCTATCGAACTAGCAACTTTCCCCCTCCGGTCCGTCTGTCCAAAAACGCGAAACATCGGGAATACCTCCCGGATGTTTCCCCCCTTCGCCGGTACCACCTACTGTCGCGTTAGGGCACACCTAGCACCGCTCATTATCATGTCACGCATCGTCATGCTTATGTTTGCATTGTATTTACTGTTTCTTCCCCCTCTTCTCTCCGGTAGACTACGAGACCGACACTGCTGCTGCCCAGTTCGACTACGGAGTCGACGACCCCTCCTACTTGCCAGAGCAACCGGGCAAGCCCCCCCCCCTTGATCACCAGATATCGCCTATTCTTCTCTATACTGCTTGCATTAGAGTAGTGTAGCATGTTACTGTTTTTCGATATCCTATCCTGATGCATAGCCTATCCTTGCTACTACTGTTGATACCTTTACCTGCAATCCTACATGCTTAGTATAGGATGCTAGATTTCCATCAGTGGCCCTACATTCTTGTCCGTCTGCTGTGCTATACTATCGGGCCGTGATCACCTGGGCGGTGATCACGGGTATATACTTATATACTGCATACATGACACATGTGATGACTAAAGTCGGGTCGGCTCGTAGGAGTACCCGCAAGTGGATCTTTGTGGCGGAGCGACAGGGCAGGTTGAGACCACCCAGGTGAGAGGTGGGCCTGGCCCTGGTCGGCGTTCGCGGTTACTTAACACGCTTAACGAGATCTTGGTATTTGATCTGAGTCTGGCCATTTGGTCTATACGCACTAACCATCTACGCGGGAGTAGTTATGGGTATCCCGGCGTCGTGGTATCAGCCGAAGCCTTCTTGACGTCAGCGACTGAGTGGCGCGCGCCGGATTGGACTGGAACGCCACTAGGCTAGGTCTGCTTCCGGCCGCGTACGCAACGTGCAGGTGTGCATAGGGCGATGGGCCCAGACCCCTGCGCGCATAGGGTTAGACCGGCGTGCTGACCGCTCTGTTGTGCTTAGGTGGGGCTGCGACGCGTTGATCTTACGAGGCCGGGCATGACCCAGAAAAGTGTGTCCGGCCAAATGGGATCGAGCGTGTTGGGTTATGTGGTGCACCCCTGCAGGGAAGTTTATCTATTCGAATAGCCGTGTCCCTCGGTAAAAGGACGACCTGGAGTTGTACTTTGACCTTATGACAACTAGAACTGGATACTGAATAAAATACACCCTTCCAAGTGCCAGATACAACCCGGTGATCGCTCTCTAACAGGGCGACGAGGAGGGGATCGCCGGGTAGGATTATGCTATGCGATGCTACTTGGAGGACTTCAATCTACTCTCTTCTACATGCTGCAAGATGGAGATGACCAGAAGCGTAGTCTTCGACATGACTAGCTATCCCCCTTTTATTCTGGCATTCTGCAGTTCAGTCCACTGATATGCCCCTTTACACATATACCCATGCATATGTAGTGTAGCTCCTTGCTTGCGAGTACTTTGGATGAGTACTCACGGTTGCTTCTTTCCCTCTCTTCCCCCTTTTCTTTTCTATCTGGTTGTCACAACCAGATGCTGGAGTCCAGGAGCCAGACGCCACCGTCGACGACGACACCTACGACACTGGAGGTGCCTACTACTACGTGCAGCCCGCTGACGACGACCAGGAGTAGTTAGGAGGATCCCAGGCAGGAGGCCTGCGCCTCGTTCGATCTGTACCCCAGTTTGTGCTAGCCTTCTTAAGGCAAACTTGTTTAACTTATGTCTGTACTCAGATATTGTTGCTTCTGCTGACTCGTCTGTGATCGAGCACTTGTATTCGAGCCCTCGAGGCCCCTGGCTTGTATTATGATGCTTGTATGACTTATTTATGTTTTAGAGTTGTGTTGTGATATCTTCCCGTGAGTCCCTGATCTTGGTCGTACACATTTGCGTGCATGATTAGTGTATGGTCAAATCGGGGGCGTCACAGCATCATTGCTACTAACATCTTTCAAAATAGTTTTTCTCTAGGAACATATCAAAATAAACGGGGAGCAATATCGTGAGCTATTGATCTACAACATAGTTATGAAATATTATCAGGACTAAGTTCATGATAAATTAAAATTCAATTTAATCATATTACTTAAGGACTCCCACTTAGATAGACATCCCTCAAGTCATCTAAATGATCACGCGATCCAAATCAACTAAACCATGTCCGATCATCAGGTGAGATGGAGTAGTTTTCAATGGTGAACATCACTATGTTGATCATATCTACTATATGATTCACGCTCGACCTTTCGGTCTCCAGTGTTCCGAGGCCATATCTGCATATGCTAGGCTCGTCAAGTTTAACCCGAGTATTCTGCGTGTGCAAAACTGGCTTGCACCCGTTGTATGTGAACGTAGAGCTTATCACACCCGATCATCACGTGGTGTCTCAGCATGAAGAACTATCGCAACGGTGCATACTCAGGGAGAACACTTATACCTTGAAATTTTAGTAAGGGATCATCTTATAAAGCTACCGTCAAACTAAGCAAAATAAGATGTATAAAAGATAAACATCACATGTAATCAAAATATGTGACATGATATGGCCATCATCATCTTGTGCCTTTGATCTCCATCTCCAAAGAATCGTCATGATCTCCATCGTGACCGGCATGACACCATGATCTCCATCATCTTGATCTATATCAATGTGTCATCACATGGCCGTCTCGCCAACTATTGCTCTTGCAACGATTGCTATCGCATAGCGATAAAGTAAATCAATTATTTGGCGCTTGCATCTTATGCAATAAAGAGACAACCATAAGGCTTCTGCTAGTTGCCGATAACTTCAACAAAAGATGATCATCTCATACAACAACTTATATCTCATCACGTCTTGACCATATCACATCACAACAAGCCCTACAAAAACAAGTTAGACGTCCTCTACTTTGTTGTTTCAAGTTTTACGTGGCTGCTACGGGCTGAGCAAGAACCGTTCTTACCTACGCATCAAAACCACAACGATATTTCGTCAAGTATGTGATGTTTTAATCTTCACAAGTACCGGGCGTAGCCACACTCGATTCAACTAAAGTTGGAGAAACTGACACCCGTCAGCCACCTGTGTGCGAAGCACGTCGGTAGAACCAGTCTCGCGTAAGCGTACGCGTAATGTCGGTTCGGGGCGCTTCATCCAACAATACCGCCAAATCAAAGTATGACATGCTGGTAAGCAGTATGACTTGTATCACCCACAACTCACTTGTGTTCTACTCGTGCATATAACATCTACGCATAAACCTGGCTCAGATGCCACTGTTGGGGAACGTAGTAATTTCAAAAAAATTCCTACGCACACGCAAGATCATGGTGATGCATAGCAACGAGAGGGGAGAGTGTTGTCCACGTATCCTCGTAGACCGAAAGCGGAAGCGTTAGCACAACGCGGTTGATGTAGTCATACGTCTTCACGATCCGACCGATCCAAGTACCGAACGTACGGCACCTCCGAGTTCAGTACACGTTCAGCTCGATGACGTCCCTCGAACTCCGATCTAGCAGAGCTTCACGGGAGAGTTCCGTCAGCACGGCGGCATGATGATGGTGATGATGTTGCTACCGACGCAGGGCTTCGCCTAAGCACCGCTACGATGTGACCGAGGTAGATTATGGTGGAGGGGGGCACCGCACACGGCTGGGAGAGATCAACAGATAAACTTGTGTGTCCTAATGTGCCCCCTGCCCCGTATATAAAGGAGCAAGGGGGGAGGCCGGCCGGCCCCTGTAGGGCGCGCCAGGAGGAGGAGTCCTCCTCCTAGTAGGAGTAGGACTCCCCTTTCCTACTCCTACTAGGAGGAGGAAAGGAAGGAGGAGAAGGAGAAGGAAGGAGAGGGAGGAAAAGGAGGAAAGGGGGGCCGGCCCCCTAGTCCAATTCGGTTTGGGCTAGGGGGGGCGCGCGCCCTGCCTCCTCTCTTCCACCACTTGGCCCATGAGGCCCATTACTTCTTCCTCGTATTCGCGTAACTCCCCAGTACCCACGAAAATACCCGAATCACTCGGAACCTTTACGATGTCCGAATATAGTCATCCAATATATCGATCTTTACGTCTCGACCATTTCGAGACTCCTCGTCATGTCCCCGATCTCATCCGGGACTCCGAACTACCTTCGGTACATCAAATCACATAAACTCATAATACCGATTGTCACAGAACTTTAAGCGTGCGGACCCTACGGGTTCGAGAACTATGTAGACATGACCGAGACTCGTTTCCGGTCAATAACCAATAGTGGAACCTGGATGCTCATATTGGTTGCTATATATTCTACGAAGATCTTTATCGGTCAAACCGCATAACAACATACGTTGTTCCCTTTGTCATCGGTATGTTACTGGCCCGAGATTCGATCGTCGGTATCTCAATACCTAGCTCAATCTCGTTACCGGCAAGTCTCTTTACTCGTTCCGTAATGCATCATCCCGCAACTAACTCATTAGTCACATTGCTTGCAAGGCTTATAGTGATGTGCATTACCGAGAGGGCCCAGAGATACCTCTCCGACAATCGGAGTGACAAATCCTAATCTCGATCTATGCCAACTCAACAAGTACCATCGGAGATACCTGTAGAGCACCTTTATAATCACCCAGTTACGTTGTGACGTTTGGTAGCACACAAAGTGTTCCTCCGGTAATTGGGAGTTGCGTAATCTCATAGTCATAGGAACATGTATAAGTCATGAAGAAAGCAATAACAGTAAACTAAACGATCAAGTGCTAAGCTAACGGAATGGGTCAAGTCAATCACATCATTCTCTAATGATGTGATCCCGTTAATCAAATGACAACTCATGTCCATGGCTAGGAAACTTAACCATCTTTGATTCAATGAGCTAGTCAAGTAGAGGCATACTAGTGACACTCTGTTTGTCTATGTATTCACACATGTATCAAGTTTCCGGTTAATACAATTCTAGCATGAATAATAAACATTTATCATGAAATATGGAAATAAATAATAACTTTATTATTGCCTCTAGAGCATATTTCCTTCAGAGACTCTCTATCATGAAGATCATGGTGCTAATTTGAAGCACAAGTGTGGTAAAAGGATAGTAGCATTGCCCCTTCTTTGTTTTCTCTCTTTTTTTGGGCCTCTTTTCTCTTTTCTCTTTTTTAATTAATTAATTTTTTTTTCGTCCGGAGTCTCATCCCGACTTGTGGGGGAATCATAGTCTCCATCATACTTTCCTCACATGGTACAATGCTCTAATAATGAAGATCATCACACTTTTATTTACTAACAACTCAAGAATTACAACTCGATACTTAGAACAAAATATGACTCTACATGAATACCTCCGGCGATGTACCGGGATGTGAAATGAATCAAGAGTGACATGTATGAAAGAATTATGAACGATGGCTTTGCCACAAATACGATGTCAACTACATGATCATGCAAAGCAATATGACAATGATGAAGCGTGTCATAATAAACAGAACGGTGGAAAGTTGCATGGCAGTATATCTCGGAATGGCTATGGAAATGCCATAATAGGTAGGTATGGTGGTTGTTTTGAGGAAGGTATATGGTGGGTTTATGGTACCAGTGAAAGTTGCGCGGCACTAGAGAAGCTAGCAATTAATGGTGGATGGGTGAGAGTGCGTATGATCCATGGACTCAACATTAGTCATAAAGAACTCACATACTTATTGCAAAAATCTATTAGTTATCGAAACTAAGTACTACGCGCATGCTCCTAGGGGGATAGATTGGTAGGAAAAGACCATCGCTCGTCCCCGACCTCCACTCATAAGGAAGACAATCAATAAATAACCATGCTCTGACTTCATCACATAACGGTTCACCATACGTGCATGCTACGGGAATCACAAAATTTAACACAAGTATTTCTACAATCCACAATTACTCACTAGCATGACTCTAATATCACTATCTTTATATCTCAAAACAATCATAAGGAATCAAACTTCTTATAGTATTCAATGCACTTAATATGAAAGTTTTTATTATATGCCTCCTGGATGCCCATCATTTTAGGACTAAATTCATAACCTAAGAAAATTACCATGCTGTTTAAAGACTCTCAAAATAATATAAGTGAAGCATGAGAGTTCAATAATTTCTTCAAAATAAAACTACCGCCATGCTCTAAAAAGATATAAGTGAAGCACTAGAGCAAATGACAAACTACTCCAAAAGATATAAGTGAAGATCAATGAGTAGTCGAATAATTATGTAACTATGTGAACACTCTCTAACATTTAAGAATTTCAGATCTTGAGTACTTTATTCAAATAGCAAGCAAAACAAAATAAAATGACGTTGCAAGGATAGCACATATCATGTGAAGAAGCAAAAACTTGGGCTCAACCAAAACTAACCGATCATTGTTGAAGAAGAAAGGCCGGATGCCAACTAGGGCATCCCCAAGCTTAGATGCTTGAGAGTTCTTGAAATATTAATTAGGGATGCCTTGGGCATCCCCAAGATTGAGCTTTTGTGTCTCCTTAATTCCTTTCATATCGCGGTTTCCCTAAATCTTAAAAACTTCATCCACACAAAACTGAACAAGAACTCGTGAGATAAGTTAGTATAAATCAATGCATAAACCTTATCATTCCCTACTGTAGAAAATCACTAAAATTATTATTTGACATTGCATAATAAATGCCTCTGCATATTTAATACTCATATCCTCAAATATAATCATTAAACAAGCAAACACATGCAAACATAAAAGCAATC